>NC_077238.1:71614756-72294131 GCF_947179165.1 Solanum dulcamara | reverse complement strand
AGGAATAAATATTAATAATGATGATGATTATGATAATAATAATAATAATAATAATAACTAAAAATAGCATTCGTCTTATAAACATGGAAGGCCTTGGAAATCGACGATAATTTCTTCATCGACCGTTTTAACTTATAAAAATATAATACATAATGTAAACTTAAACTAAAATTTCCGTCTTTAAATGGAGAGGCCTCAAAAACCGACGGAGAGATCTTTTCATTGGCCATGGCACCCAAATAAAGTATGTATTGGAACATTAATTAAATTCTATAGATGTAGTTTCTATATGAGTCAATATGTTAAAAATATTTGTAATCTTGTAAGCTTAAATTAACTCTTATAAAATACTAAAAATATTCATTAAGTACTAAAGACGTGATTTTATGTATATTTTTTACGGTGAAAATCTTGATTTTATATGCTTGCAATATTATTCAATTCTATAAACATAGTTTTATATGACATAATATTATAAAAATATTTATTAGCAAATATATAGGTATTGTATCTATTAAAGTAGCCTATTAAACTTATTAAATCTTAAACATGATTTCTATAAAAATTAACATGCTAAAGTCATGTAGGTATAATTTCAATTAATATGATGAAAATATTAAGCTTAAACCGTGACATATGATTTAATTAACATGTTGGAAATTATCTATCGAAAGCATATGTACATGATATGTAAAAATAGAATGATTGATAGTTTGAATAAAATATACAAGAGTTGGGCATGTTGTTTAATATATATAAATATTATGAAAATATTAAAATTGATAAACTAATTAAAGTATAGGGTTTATCAATATTTATTTTTGTGGTAAACGTATTTCATTTAAAATTAAAATCTGAAAGTCAACAAAAATAATTAAAATAACCACATAAAATTTGTGTTAAAGTAAAAAAAAAAAAAATTGCAAGTAGCACGTAGATTTCCCCTCCCCCTTTAGACAGTCCCCAAATGTATATTATTTATACAGAGTAGAGTTTACAAGATTATTACAAACTAAAATAAAAGGTAAGTGGATAAATAATACAAAAAAATGTAAACGAAATAATGACATTTTAAACTTTCGCACTCCACGTGTCTTGAACTTTGAAGTTCAAGCCCTGCTAAATCATAAAGAAAACACAACCAATATACAAATATATAGAGAGGTATATCATGATTATATAATTTTGCTACAACAAAACAAGCAAATAGAACAAGAACACATTTCAAAAATAATAAACCAATATATCAAAGAAAATGGGAACTAACCTGGATACTTCATGTGTTTATTTTGACAAGATATAATATGTAAGAACCTAAAGTAAAGACAGTACAATAAAATAGGAAAAGAAAGTACTAACCGGTTAATATGAGTTTTATGTCAATGAAAAGCGGTAACAATATTCGAGATCCAAACAAATTGAATTAGCAAAGAGGCAAAAGAAAGAGCTTAAAAGCAATTAAGTATTTTGTTAAAAGCTTCTCTAAGTTCTAGTGTTCTTTTCTTTTCTTTTTGTTTTTGTGTTCTTGTATTTTCTCTCTGTGTGTTCTTCCTTTTTTTTCTGTGTTTTTCTTTCGTTTTTTTTTTGTCTTTCTCTGTTTTTTGTCTCCCTCAAATCAATAGGAAAGGTCCTCTTTTATAATCCATCAAATAATTTCAAGAAACAAGTTAGTAAAAAGACTTTTACTCTTTTTTTCAAACTTTTGCTACATAAGTCTTAAAGTAGCCACCAATTTCAAAAGGGATTCCCCTTTTTTTAAAAAAAAAAAAAAATTGTCAACAAAATCAAATTCTATCAAATATCCAAGATTCGCTCCTAAAATTACTCAAAAGATGATTCAAAAAGTCAAAAGTTATGTCAAAGAGACCCAATGTCAATAATGGTAAAGAAATTGATTCAAACTTAATTAGAGAAATAATTAAATTATAAGTAGAAGTAAACCTAAAATCAATGTTCACTAACATATACTGAGATCTACCACAATAAAACAAGTAACAATCTGTCCAGTCTAATATTCAAGGCAAGAGGAAACATTAAAAATAGGAAGAACCAAATTTTAAGGCCAAGAATTGTCAAAGCCAAGCACACAAGTAGTAACCAAGTAATTAAGGCATATCAATCATACTTAGAATACTAATTTTCATACAACTATTTTACAAGAAAAATCAATGAAAATCCAACCTTTTGTAAATAATTAATATCAAGGTTGTTGTATAATTCTAAAATAATTGAAATAACAATCTATGAATTTACCATAATCACCTTTTATGCAAAAGAAAACAAAATTTATTGTACCAAGAAAAGAAAACAGTTATGCATATTATTACCATTACTTTCTAAATCAAACACTCCAATCAAAGAATTTATGTATAAGTAAGCTAATAATAATAAAACAAATATGTCTAAGCTGATGAATAACACCCGAGCTACCCCCAATATTTACATACCACTTCAATAATCAAGAATACATATAGGATATTAACAATGACAGGAGTAATCATCATAACCAAGAATCTAAAGAAAAAATGTAGGAATCCATTCGCAACACAACAATTTTCACTCGGAACAAGCATACATAAAAATCATACAGACCAAATCGAAATCAAAATCAAAAGTAAGAATTTGTAAAGATAAGAACACTAACTTGGACAGATCTATCAAGATCCGTCTTTAGCAGAGCAAAACCAAAGCCTTTTGTTCGACCAAGTCCCTGTCCATGAAGATGCTTGTCGTCGGGTTCGCTGGAGATGAAGAGCAGCGGCTGCTGCTGGTTGTGGCGCTGCTCGTCGAAGAAGGGAGAGAGACGGAGGTGTGGGTGTGTGCGAGGGGTCGTTGGTGGCTGTTGCAGCTGTGCGTCGCGGCTACTGTTGGAGCTGCTGATGGCGTTGTGCTGCTGCTGGTTGCTGCCAATTGTTGGCGGCTGCTGTCCGGTGGTTGTTCGCCGGAGAGGAGAGAAAAGAAAAGGGAAAAAGGGAGATCAAGAGGAGTATAGGGGTGGCGGCGGGTGTGTCTTCTCTTCTCTTTGGAGAAGATGAAGAGTAGAGAGAGGGAGTTAGGTTGAGAGTTTAGAGAGAGAGTCAAGTCTTTTTTTTTTTTTAGAAAGAGGAAGAATAAGATAGTTTAGGGTTTTTGGGGTGTGGAAGAGATAAGAACGAATGGGAGCCGTCCGATCAAATTCAATCTACGGTGGAGATTGAAGAAATTGAGATTAAAAATAGATTACATTAAATTTAATTAAGCAATAATTACAATTAATTGTCAAGTAAAATATCATCTAAATTAATTAACATTAAAGTAGCTACTTATGTATATACTATGTAAATATATGCATATTCATATATGACGTATGTATGTATATAATACGTACTAAATAGACGTATAATTAATATAGTTAACTAAAATATATAATAAATTTACTTAAGTAATAACTTTCTAAACACATGTATATAAGATATATTAAAATAGATATGAAATATGTACACATTAATATGAATAAGTAAATTGTAAAATAAATTTAGTTAAGTAATATATAACTTTTTTTTAATATAAAGAAAATGCACACATATAAAATATATGTAAAAATATTCGAACGTACGAAACTCATTTTTTTAAATTAAGAATAAAACTGATAAAGATAAAAGTAATAATATTAATAAATATCAAATATATATATATATATATATATTATAAGTTATGAATGTCAGAACATATAATTTATTGGACAAAACTAAATATAAATTTATTTATTTGATAAAGAAATAATTTTGAAAAATGTTTATTTATTAAGATAGCAATTCGAAAAGTAATTATCGGTCGGTCAAAATTGGGTGTCAACAGCCATCCTACTACTCATATCAACAACCATCTGCGGAGCATAACAGGACAATAGTGTAAACTTGAGATTGTACTCCTGTACATTTATAGAGTCCTGTTTCACATTCAAAAATTCTCTTACCTTCGTATCTCTCAACTCTTGAAGGAGGAAGCGTCCCAAGAAAGCTTTCTCAAACTCTATCCAACTCAGAACTGGTACACCCTCTTCTCTAGAATTCCTCTACTGGTCAAACCACAGTCTAGAAACACCCTTGAGCTAGTAGGCAGCCAACTCAACCCGCTCAGTATCACTCAGATGCATCACCTGGAACACTTTTTAAAGTTCATCTATGTAGTTCTCTAGATCCTCACTTGGTGTAGACCCTGTGAACTCAGGCGGGTTCATCCTCAAGAACTCACGGATCATGGATGTGTCCGGAGCATCCTGTCTACCCACTCCCTGTCGAACCATTGGTATTGTCACTTGGTATTGTCACTGCCTGAGCCAAAATCTTAATAGCTTGGCGAAGCTCAGATGTCAACCTGTGGTGGCTACTCTGCAGGCGTAGCTAGGTCTCCTTACCCCTCAGGAATTTGTTGTTTGGGTTGGTTTACATTTTTTTTGGTTAGAAGTCCTCTGCCCCAAACTTATCCGGTAGTTGTTCTTGGATCCATGATCTAAAATCAAAATGCGAATGTACAAATTAGAAAAGAGCTTTAATAGAGTAAAACTCTACCACACAAACTCAGAATGTGAAAGGGATGTAACAATACCTAATGTCCTATAGTTTCCTGATTACAATTTTGGTGCATAACACACCCATAAGCAAGACTCTACTAAACATGGCTCCATAGACTTCTTAGGACTCTTAGACTTTGTGCTCTGATACCAAATTTGTCATGCCTTAAGAGGGTACCTTAGATGTGGGCAGTACTTAGAAATCATTGTTGGTCCACATACAAACCACTTGGCCTAATCACTGGTCCAATCATACAGTGAAAGACTCAAATGTAAGGAAACAATGCCCCATAGAGGGTAACATGATCAATAACTCAAAGAATAAAGGTCAAAGGCCAAAAATTAAATCCAAATCTATGCCATAAGAATAGTCTAAAAGTAACTAGTCAAGATATAATGACATCAAATCAAACAATCACTGCCTAGTCTAAGAAGCCTGTACCTCTACTATCCAGATAAGGCTCAAGAAAAGTTCATGACTACCTCAATGAAAAAAAAGTACTATCTCAACATAATGAAAGATAAGTGTGGAATCCTCCGAAAGTATGGAGGACTCACCAAAGCTGAAAACAAATCTGATCCTGAACAAAGCACCTATAGATCATCTTTAATACCTATGTCTACATCATGAAAAGATGCAGGCCCAAATAAACATCAGTTATATGGAATGTACAAGTATGTAAAATGGCAAAAAAATAATAACCATCAAGATAGATTAAGATCAGATCAGAATAAGGAACTCAATCAAGATATCAAAAGTCTAAAGTAAATATAATTTAGACAGGAACAATCTTTTGCCAATCAAACCAATCATTTAGAGTACTATCAAGACCTATCTGGGAGTTTTTCTTATCCGATAACCATCACCTATGAGCCAGTGAGGTACAACAAGCCGATGTTGTTGTCACGTCTGTCCACTACTTTGCCAAGGTAAGGGATGAATCAACCAATCAAGAATATAATTGACCAGGTGCAATAATATATAAAGGTTGTGTTACAAGTGGGTGGAGGTAATAATGACATAAAACGTCTATAGGATAGGCGAGGAGGTAATAAAGGAGGACATGGAGGCAGAGGAAATGATAATGCAGGGAGAGGAGCAGCACAACTAGGTAGAGGAATTGTCCATAGTGATGATAGACCTAGTGTTACGCCTTTCCGGGCTGATCCGAGGTTGAAGCATCAGACGCTATAATAATAAGTACTATTTTTTTTGTGACTAGATGACTACTATTTTATTTTATCCAGGTTCTATCCATCCCTATGTATTTGTTAAGTTTGCTTTGAGTCTTGACTATATAGGTGATATTCTTGATGTCCCTATCCATATTTCTACCTTGATTGGAGAGTCTGTAGTTGTTACCCATGTGTATCATTTGTGCTTTGTCATATTTGTTCGGTTTTCAGACTAGAGTAGATATGGTCATGCTAGATATGGTTGATTTTGATGTGATCTTGGGTATGACTAAATTGTCCCCTTATTATGATTTGCTAAATTGTAGTGCTAAGACAATAACTCTTGAGATCCCAGGTAGGGAAAGATTATAGTGGAAATAGGTGTATAAGTCTAAGCCAGTAAAGATCATATTCTTCATTCGGGCCAAAAGGCTAGTAGGAAGGGGTTGTTTAGCTTGCTTAGCTCATCTTTGGGATGTTAGTGTAAAGAACCTTTCTAATGAGTAAATCCCTGTAGTTTCAGAGTTTCTGAAGGTATTTCCTACAGATTGCCTAGTATGCCCTCAAACAGATATATTGATTTTTTTATTGAATTGGAGAACTCGCCCAATTTTTATTCCTCCCTATCGCATTGCTTCAGCAGAATTGAAGAATTCAAGACTCAGCTTCAAGAACTTCTTGATGAAGGTTTTATTCATCCTAGTGCTTCTCCTTGAGGTTTTCCTAATTTGTTTGTAAAGAAAAATGATGGTAGCATGAGGATGTGCATAGACTACAAACAGTTGAATAAGATTAATATTCGAAACAAGTACCCACTACCTTTTTTAGATGATATCTTTGACCAATTGAACGGTGCTTTAATTTTCTCTTTAAATTGACTTGTACCATTAGTTAAATATTAGGCATAAACATATACCAAAAATGACTTTCAGAACTCGTTATGGGCATGATGAGTTTTTAGTGATGTCGTTTGAGTTGAGTAATACACTGACAATTTTATAAGCTTAATGAATAGTGTGTTCAAGCCATTCATGAATAGTGTGTTCAAGCCATTATTGGATTTCTTATGATCATGTTTATAATTGATATTTTGATCTACTTCAAGGTAAAGGAGGAGCATGCAGATCACCATTGAATTATTCTGGGTATCTTGGAGAAAACATAAATTGTATGCTAATTTTTCCAAGTGTGAATTCTGGATGTCACCGGTTACCTTCTCAGGGCATATGGTTTTGGAAAAGAGGGTGATGATAAACCTCAAAATATTGAGGCAGTCAAGAATTGGGTCCAACCTAGCTTTGTGGCAGATGTTAGCAGTTTTATGGCTCTTGCTAGCTATTATCGCAGGTTTGTCAAGAACTTTGCTTCTATTACTATGCATCTGACAAGATTGACTCAAAAGGAGGTAAAATTTTAGTAGTACAAACAGTGTGAGGAGATATTTCAAAAGCTCAAGAAGCTCTTGACCACTTCTTCTATCCTGACATTTCTGGTGAAAAGTAAGAATTTTATTATTTATTGCAATGCTTCGCACTCAAGCTTGGGTGATATGTTGATGCAGGGAAAAAATGTCATAGCCTATGCTTCAAGGAAGCTGAAGATTCACGAGAGGAATTACCCAACACATGATTTGGATTGGGCAGTGGTAGTGTTTCTCTTAAAATCTGGCGACACTATCTCTAGTCTTTTGTTACATCACTATAACCAAGAAATATATATATTTGACTCTTTTCATCATATTTTATTCTTTTTCAGCTGGTATATGAACATAAGAAAGAAAACCTTAAATTTTAATACGACTTAGAAAAGGCTTTATTGCAATTCAAACTTGAATTGGTTTCTTCTCCTTTAATGGTTTGTTGAGCCTCTATTGAGGATGTACATTGTTGTATGTACTACTTCTACCCAAAAATATTTAGGCAGCTCTTTCTCATTCATCATCGCTCTAGCCATTTCAACAATGGTTCTGTTTCTTTTTTTCAGATATATCATTTTGTTGAGGAGTTTACATTGATGTAATTGTTTCTCAATGCCTTTATTTTTGCATATTCTTCAAATTCTCAACTTGTATATTTACCTCCTCTATTACTGCGAATGATTTTGATGATGCAGCCTTTTTGCTTCTCAACAAGGGCTTTAAATATAATGAACGTAGCAAATATTTTTACCTTTTTTTGAATAAATAAACATGAGTCACTCTTGAAAAATCATCAATAAAGATGAGAAAATACATTTGGCTTTCTAGAGATGCAGTCTTCATTGGTCCGCAAATGTTTGTATGGATTTATTTCAAAAGTACACTTGCTCTCCAAGACTTTTCTTTTGGAAAAGACATTCTATGTTACTTTTCCGTAATACAACTTTCACATAAATCCACCTCAGTATGTATCTCAGGAAGGCTTTGCACTATTTCTTTTTGCTTGAGAAGATTTAAGCCATGAAAATTCAAGTGACAAAATCTTTTGTGCCAAAGCTATGAATCATCTACATCTTCATTTTTGAATGCATCGTACAGAAAAGTTTCTTTTTATCATCTTTATTTCTACAATGACTAGATTTGGCTCAATATTATCATAAATCTTACAATAATTATCTCTAAATACGAGAATAATTATATTTTATGAGTTGACCAACACTAAGCAAATTTTCTTCTAATTCAGAAACATAAAGAACATCATGAATTTGCTTACCGTTCCATTTTATGTTAATTGATATGGTACCTTTACCTTTTGCATCAACTAAGGCTCCATGCTCCATTCTCACTTTAGTAGTGATGCTACGATTAATTGAAAGGAAAGTCTTTTCATCTCTAGTCATATGATATCTGTAACCACTGTTATGTTGAAAAAAGACGATTTAAAATTAATTTCAACTTTATAGAGAAAAAACCAATTTTAAAAAAGAAGAGCCGCCACTTAATTTTTGAAAAAAATTAAGAAAACCTAATTTAAAAAAACCTAATAGATTTAAGTCTTAAAAATTCAGAGAAAAAGGTACGAGATTCTTATTTTTACTTTGAGAAATTGTTAAGCATTCAAAGTGGCTGCTAACGCACGGTTATTCGATAATTTGAAAAATTATTTGACTAACTTTTGAAAATATTAATTTAAAAGAAAACAAAGACTTTAAAATTATTCTGTTTTTATTGAGCCAAGGGTCTCCCGGAAACAACCGTCCTACCTTGGTAGGTGTAAGGTCTGCGTACACTCTACCCTCCCCAGACCCTACGATGTAAATTTTACTGGGTTGTTGTTGTTGTATTATTTTTTAAAAAAAATTATCAAACTTAAACATTAGAAAATAATCTACTATGTATAAAAAAAAGTAAAAAGTTTATCAAATGACTAAGTAAAGGTAGAAAATCATTTAAAGAGTAAATTAACATGAATTTGATTATGTTTAGGGGAATCTAATTAAGTTAAAATAAATTAAAATAAATATCTAAGAAAACATAAATAACATAAGTAAATAAATTATCACAACTCCAATCAATATAAATAAATAATAAATCACACATAAAAATATAGCCCGACACTTAGTTTCTGTATGCTTGGACTAAACTGTTGGATCATCTGCATTTTGGGGCCTTAAGCACAATTTCAATGTATATTGCAATTGTATATACACTATATATCAGACTGTATATGCATTGTATACAGTGTATACAATATTATTTCTATATATCAAACTGTATACATAGTGTATACCACATGTTTGTTCTCTGTATCTGTATATCACTGTATATTAGACTATATATAAATTGTATATCAGTATATACAACATTGTTTTCTTGCATATCAGACTGTATAGATATTGTATATCCATGTATATGACACTGTTTTCCACCTGTATTCTGTGTATACAGCCCAATATCAATATTCAGATCATGAATATTACCTTCCTTTTCATGTATCAACTATCCAGCAATTCGAGCAAGATGATGGGAGCCTCAAAACTCAATGATATGCAAGGATGGAGTCCAAAGATGGATTTGAATTGATATCACATGCACCAAAATAAAATTACATAATCATTTACTTATTTTAAGCTAAACCAAGAAATATATCATGATATTTTAAGTTATCAAATTAATGAGCATCTTAGAAGTCACTAACAAATATATGTAGACAAAGGAAAGGAATGAAGAAATATATTCAAGTAACTAAAGAACACAGATTTAATATATACGTTATACCAGCTCAAATTTTAAAGAAAGAATTAAATCAATTAGGCCATGAAGGTTCTAATTAAATAATAACTTTAAGCATATTTTTGTTATCTAAATCATGTTAAAAGAAGAAATTAAAAATATGAAAATTTATTTTGTCAAAGAAAACTATTTGGAAAAATAATGAACAAAACTAAGATCTTTCATGAAATAATTCTAACACATGATAGCTAATTAATCCTAACACATGTTAACTATAAGAAATTTATATCATTAATCTAATTATTTTTAATACATGCTAACTAAAAAAACATAAGATTATGAATCAACTGAATATAAAACATAAAATAATTAAATAAAATAAAGCTGAGAAAAGATTTACCTCTTTCCGGGCAGCGAAACTGAAAACGTTGAGCGAAAGACAACTTCACCACCACCCAAGAGCTTGATGGAACTCCAATCTATAACAAAAGAAAAGATTAAAAATTTAGACTCAAACCTTCGTGGGTTCGATGTTATAAGAACACTTTTCTTTGCCTAAATTTTGACTTCAATTTCCTATTTTCCTTGAAGAAAAATATAGATTGAAAGCTAGAAATTTTCACAACTTTTAAGCTGGGGACAAGAGTCCAAAATCCTAACCAAGTTAAGAAAATTTCTAACTTTGGATAGCTAAAAAACCTCCCACTTTCTCTCCTTCTTAACATGAATATGAACCTTTATAAAGGCTCTAAAATTTTCAAATTTTTATACAATTTTCAAGGTGGGAGATTGGGGAATTTTTATTTTTATTTTTATTTTTTTTTAGAAAAAACTAAAAATTTCAAAAATGCAAACTATAATTAAACCAACCTAACTAAAATTGTATTTAGTTAAAAATAAAATCTTTTTGAGATGATTTTCGAATAACTACATAAATAGTAATCAAAGACATAGTTATATAGAAATATATATATTATACTAAAATTTATAAAAAAAATAAAAATAGTTAAGAATAACATGAAAATATCTTTGTTTTTTATATAATCTAATTATTTTAAAAATATTTGAAATTTAAAGAAACTCGATAGCTAATTTGCATTGTGGAGGGTCAAAGTTGGGTGTCAACAACCGCTATCAACATACCATTCTTGCTTCCATTGCTTGTGCCTGCAATCCTTCATAATATGGCCAAACTTTTTACAAGAGTTACATTGGGACTAGCCTTTGTGACAATATTTTTCTGCATTATGATTAGTTTTTTTGTAAATTTAAAAAAAAGACTAGTACTTTTCTCACCTTTTTCTTCAACCTTCTTAGTACAGCCATCACGATCCTGCTTCTTTTGAATTGTACTTTTTTTGTTGAATTTTGAGAATTCTCATTGGTTGTTCTAGACTGGAAAGCCATCTCTTTGGGTTGATCTTCATGAAAAAATCTTCGCTTCTCGTGTGTACGAACAATATACTCATACTTTTTTGTGATACTAATTAGAATCTTTTCCACAACTTATTTGCCACGACCTCGACCCGTCGTGACTAGCACCCACACTAACCCTAAGATGGGATGACACATGATTCAAATGTATGTCGGAACGTGACACCCAATCTAATTATGCAAATCAACCACAAATTACCAACAATAGTCCATATTATATCACGAAGAACATGTTCATCACAAAAAAGGCATGTAAGTGATCATTTCACATATTCGATAGCCTACTTCCCTATTCATATACATGCATACAATGAAGAAATTAAAAATTACATGAAACACATACGGAAAATAAAACCATCACCTACCTCGAAATCGAGCTTCAACAACTCTAAGTTGCAAGAGCTTTTCCTTTTCGGGTTTGTTCCGCTTGTTCTTGGTCTAAAACTAGTAAGTACATAAAATGGCCTAACTAATATGAATAATAACACAATTCTCATCCTAGGACAAACCCTTGATCCTAACCCCCATTCTAGGGCTAATTTTCACCATTAGTTTTCAAGCTAAAACCCTCCCTCAAGATCACCCACCATAGATTATAGGTTCTAGGAATCAATTTACAAGTTTAAGGAGTAAATTAATTGCCTTTGGCATAAATTGGGATGGAAACTAGTAGAAAATTTCCCTAGGTCGTTTCTAATCTTTCAAGAATGAAGTGAGAATGAAATAAACCATTCTAGGGTTTTTCCCGTCTTAAGTTCACGATTGTCCCGCTACAACGGGACAATCCTACTCTGACGAAAATAATCCCGCTCTGGTGGGTTGCACAGAAATGGAGAGTTCAAAACTTGAGCTCCAAACTCCCATTTCACAACACACCCTCATCCCATGACATCTTAAATTATACCATTCACGCCAAATCAAATTTTGGGAGTTTTACTTACCCAAATGTGTTTCTCCAAAGCCGTAAATGATCCGTATTGTCTTGACTATCAACAAACTAAATCAAATTATCAATTCAATCCCCCACCTATCACAAGGTCACCCCAGACCTCACCTAACTCAAAATTTGTCCAAGTCTGGCCTAGGCTAAATTTTTTCGAAGTTACTACTCGAAGTTTCTAGCCCAATTTCCTTCCCCATCATCCTATCCATAACGACAGGGACAGATCATTACATTATTGGTCAAAAATTATATCACCATGTTTTCTCATTTCATTAACACTATTTATGTCTCTTCTGCAATATTTATCTATTTTTTTCAGATTCTATCATCTTTAAATTTTGAAACAATTGATAGTGCATACCTTTTCGTCATCATATACAACAGCTTTCAGAGACTCCCAAGCTTGCTTTGCAGTCTAAGGTAGAATTTTTTCCAAAAAATGATCTTGAGACTCCCATTTGAATTTGGCTCAAGGCTTTTGCATCTTGACGATGGTTTGCATCAAGATTTTTCATCTTTGGTGCTGAAAGTTCACCATCGTCTTCTGGATCTTCATAGCTATTTGGAAAAATAGTAAACAAACCTTCATCTCTCAAATGTGTTCTTCTTCTTATCTTCCAGTATTCAAAGTCATTTCCATTAAAAATGGAGTAAAAACAACTGAAGAATTAACACCTTCATCTGTTTTAGATGCCATTCTTCACCTACCTCAGATTAAGAATGAAAAACTACTCTTGATACCAATTTGAAAGATAAATAGAAAGAGAATATTTTTCTTAGAGAGTGCTCAAGTTTTATTTGGCTACTTAAGTCCGCTTGACATGATTATAATCATCAATTACATTGCTATTTATAATATTCAAAATATCAATCCAAAAGTCTTGCACAAATAACTAGATACATGTATCACAATTCACTAGATATATGTCTAATACACCGTGTTGTCCTAACTTAAACTAGGCTCGATAACGATGAGAGAAGTCTAGGAAAATGGACTATACCAGTTTCTATGAGTCAACCTATAGCTCGTAAAAAGATTCTACGAATCGTAGGATGGACTCGTGGTGTTGGGACTGAAGAGAAAGAGTTTGATCAATTGTGAAGAGGAATTACGAGTCACCTTATGACTCGTAAGGATTTTGATGACTCGTAGATAGGATCACGAGTCATAGAAATGACTCTATAAACACCTCATACTTAGCTAAATTCCATACCTTGAATGTCACTCATACGGGTCAAGTTGATGACCTGTCAAAGAGTGTACGAGTCATAATAACGACTCATATGAAAAGTTTAGAGATTCAGCTTATCAGGAAATCCAAAAACCTACAAGACGAGTTGAGTCTTTGATGACTCATAGACATGAGTCATAGACCCCAACATTTTTTAGCCCAATTCCACGATTGAAGATGGCGACCCTTAGAAGTTTCTACAAGTCGTATTGACGACTCATAGGTGACTGTTTTAGGATTTTTAGCAAGGTTATATTGGTATTTTGCCACCTCCCTTAGGCTAAAACCCTGACGTTTTAGGACTAAATTAAGTTCGTTATCAGTACTTTGTACGCATAATACTCTCATTAAACACTTAGATTATTTGAGAGTGAGGATTTGACAAGAGGAGAAAGGCTAGGGTTCAAGTTCTTCAAGAAGGGTCTTTGAGTTCTTGATTACTCTTCGTTTCCAAGTATGTAAGGCTAACTAAAGCATGGTTTAAGTTCTTGCATGCTCCCCTAAGCATACGATTGGTTGAGTAGTAAGTGATATAGGACTCCTACGAATGAATCTTTGAAAGATCTCTTTAAATCCTAGTATATTTTTGCATAAATTCGCATGATTCATAGTTTTCATGAATTAAAAACTTAAAATAAATGATTATATCTCTCCCTACATGAACCCTATTTAAGTATTAACTTTTAATGTATTACATAATGATTGAGTCTAAAGTTTTGATTGGTGAATGTGGAATGAGCATGAGTCGAACTTGAGTTGGATAGTAGAAGTCTAAATGATTGTTGATTGGAGTTCTGATGAGTCATGAATGAGTCTTGAAAAGAATGTCTAATTGATAGAAGTGATGATTGAGTTGATTAGAGTCCAATGTGACTAGATGAATTAATTTGTATAAACTGATTGATTTGAGTCTTATGAGTATATTGAGTCCTAGGAGAAGTATTGAGCACTGATTTGAGTAAGAGTATAGTTATAACTCAATTTCCATGAACTACATCACCAGCGTAGGATGGAGGGTTAAACCTCTTAAGTCCCACAACGATGGACTTTGATTGATTGTGGATCCAATGTTAGTGATTTGTCATTTACTCAAGCAGGGTATTGAATAGGTATGGCAACGACACCGCTTCATTGTACATCACGGCTCATAGGTGATGGTTTTTGGTTAGAGAAACTCCCAATTAGGATATCATCTTGCATGATAGGATTATTATATTGAGATTGTAGATGATTGAGTCGATTTGAGAAATATTTGCTAAATTCTAAAAAAATTTGCATATCCTTTGAGTTGATTGATGAGCTTGAGGTAAGTATTTGTTGACTGTTTCTCTTTCCTACCATTTTACATACTTATACATTCTACGTATTGATATCATTTGGCCTATATCATTTCATGATGCAGATACAGGTGTAAGAGATTCTCAACAAGCACATCATTGACGATCACTTCTACTCTCAGAGCTGGTGAGTCCTCCTTGCATCCGGAGGCACACTGAATTAGTTATCCTTTCTTTGAAGTATTTTTTTTGGGTAGCCATGAACTTGTCATTGGCACCATCTAGATGGCGATAGAGGCTTCATAGATGGATAGTGATGATGTTGAGTCTTTGTTCTGATTTTCAAACTTTTTCCTTGAGTTGAAGTTAAGTTGAGATTGGATTTAAATTGCTTTGTACTTCTTCAAAATATTGAGTTGGTTAGCCCATCCGAATGCCTTTTAAATTGCATTGAGTGTTCCGTTGAGTGCATGAATGAATGAATGGATGTATGTTCGGACCAAGTGATTCACTTAGGGACCAGCAATGGTCTTGGAGTGCCGGTCACGCCTAGGGTACCCTCTCGAGGCGTGACAATATGTATCACAAATTCCTAAAAAATATTTTAAAAAATGAAGAGATAATATTGAAAGACTAAACATCAAGAATAATATCACTGTGAATGAATTAATTGCAAGAGAAGCTTCCATAATTCTGAACATTTCTTGGAGATTTTTGAGAGGCTTTCTGGCCAACAAACGTTTTAGTAGTTTTTTTAGAACATTTCTTAGAGTATTTTTAGCTTTTGGCTATTTCAAAAAGCCAAAAATTTTGCTCCCTTCCTTTGTTTAAAATAGAAGAAAATAAACTCTAGATCTCTCTATAATTCTTAAGAAAAAAATTGGAATATAAGTGTCAAGGTTCTGGTGTTGAATATTTTGGGAAAAATGTAATTATGAATAGAAGGTGGAGGGGAATTGAATTTTTTGGTTTAAATTTCACCGTACAGCTTATTTTGACACCGTCATATAACTTGTATTTGCTCTTTAACTTTTTTGCATATACATCCACTTCAGACCTACGTCATCTAAAGTTAGAGTGACAAAATTAAATGTCTGAAGTTATATATGAGTGAAGTTCATACATTTCTGTAAATTTAGACAAAATTAATTGTACTTCAATCATTTTTTTTCCTGATTTCATTCATTTTTTTTAAAACTTTAGTTATATGTGCATGAACTTTAGATGGAAATGAGTTAATGACTGAAGTACAACAAAAATAACTGAATTTCAACCATACATAACTGGACTTCAATCACATATGAAGTTCAGATAAAATGATTGAATTTCAAAAATTAGACTTTATCAAAATTAATTTTAAATATTGTATATCTAAAATTAAACCAAAATAGATACACTTACAAAGAAATTTAGAAAAACGGTCACGTTAATTAAATGACAATATTAAAATTTGGTATCCGTGCAATTGGCCATTTTGGGAGTTGTTTTTCACCACCAAAAGTATGTCAACTTGATGTGTTTAAACTCACAATACCTTATTAGTTGGTATTTCAGTGTTGTAATTAAATAACATTTAACTTATTATTGTTATAAAATAAATTAACTTGGCAAATTAAAAAGGAGAGAGTTAGTGAAGGAAAGAGAGAAAGAGAGGAAATTGAAGTGTATTTCGTATGTATCTGTGTGTTCCTTTAAATTGCCAAAACAAGACAATTTATAGCAAAGAAAAAAGAAAAAAGAAAAAACATAGGGGACAATGGGGAGTGGAAAAAAAAGGGGGAAAACAAGTGGGAAGAAAAGTTAAATAGTGGAACATCCACTTTCTCCTTCCCAATACTCCCCCTTTGATGTCAACGTGTAATGTGCCTCATTAAAAAAATTTTTTACAAGAAACAATATACATAGTTATTTTGAACATCTATAGATGTTGTGTCTCGATAAAACTTTACTAGGAAAAACCAATGGATAAAAGCCTAGTGAAAGAAAAAGAGTACACAGATCTGGTAATACGCCTTGAGTGCTGCCTCATTAAAAACCTTACCAGAAAAACCCAGTGGGACAAAGCCTTGGCTAATGGAAAAAGAGTACAACACGTATTTTACTTCCCTGATGAAAACATCACTTAATATCTCGAAGACGAAGCATTCCAATTTTGTATCTCATTTTCTCAAATGTTAAAGTCGACAATGCCTTGTTAAACATATCTGCTAAATTGTCACTTGAACGAACTTGTTGGACATCTATTTCACCCTTCTTTTGAAGGTCATGAGTAAAACATATTTTTGGTGAAATATGTTTTGTTCTATCTCCTTTGATGTATCCTCCCTTCAGTTGAGCTATACATGCAATATTGTTGGAACGTCTCTTTTAAAAGAAAGGTCACATATTTCTTGAATGTGTTGAGTTATTGATCTTAACCAAATACATTCTCGACTTGCTTTATGAATGGCTATTATCTCTGCATGATTTTGAGGAAGTAACAACCATTGTTTACTTTGAACGCCATGATATAGCTGTACTGCCACATATAAAAAAATAGCCTGTCTGCGATCGACCTTTATGGGGATCAAACAAATATCCTGTATCTACGTAACCAATCAATTGTGAAGTGGATTCATTTGAGTAAAACAATCTCATATCAATGGTCCCTTGAAGGTATCCGAATATATGCTTAATTCCATTCCAGTGTCTTTGTGTTGGAGAAGAACTAAATCTTGATAACAACCTTACACAGAAAGCTATATCTGGTCTAGAATTGTTGGCAAGATACATTAATGCACCAATTGCACTAAGATGTCGTATTTCAGCACCAATAAGCTCTCATCATTTTCATGAGGTTGAAACGGATCTTTATTATTCTAATGGTTGTGCTTTATCCATATAAAACCTCTTTAAAATATTTTCAATATATGTTGACTGATGGACAAATATCCCATTTGCAAAATGTTCAATTTGTAGACCAAGAATTTTTTTTATCTTTCCAAGGTCTTTCATTTCAAACTCCTTTTTTAGATATTTTACTGCCTTTGAAAGTTTTTCCAGAGTTCCAATAATATTCAAATCATCAACATATACTTTTATGATGACAAATTCAGATCCAGACCTTTTCATAAAGACACAAGGGTAAATTGGATCATTTTTATATCCTTCGTTTAGCAAATATTTGCTAAAATGATTGTACCACATTTGCCCTGATTGTTTCAACCCGTATAAGGATTTCTGAAGCTATATATAGAAAGTTTCTCGAGATTCCTTGTATGCTTCAGGAACCTTGAATCCTTCGAGAATTTTCATAAAAATTTCATTGTCCAATGAGCCATATAAATAGGCAGTGACCACGTCCATTAGGTGCATTTCAAGATTTTCATGAGCTGCGAAATTCATTAGATACCTGAAGGTAATTGCATCCACCACAAGGTAATATATTTCCATATCATCAATGCAGGACTTTGCAAAAAACTTTAGGCTACAAGTCATGCTTTATATCTTACGACTTCACCTTTTTCATTTCGTTTACGCACAAAATCTCATTTGTACGCTAATGGCTTGACGTCTTCAGGTGTTTGAATTATTGATCTGAAAATTCACATTTTTCAAGTGAAGTTAACTCTGCATGAATTGCATCCTTCCATTTTGGCCAATCATTTCTCTGTCTACATTCATCGACATATTTTAGTTCAAAATCCTTATCTTATTGCATTATTTCAATGGCAATATTATAAGCAAAAATATTATCGACCACAATATCATTTTGGTTCCACCATTTTTCTGTCAAGACATAACTTATTGAGATTTCTTCATTCTCATTATTTTCAGGTACTTGGACCTCCTCGGTGGTATCACCATTTGTTGTGTCTCTAGGCTCTTCTTGAGAAATTGCCTCCAAATTATGATCATCTTAATCATTTATTCCTTTTTTTTTGAAATTTTTTATCTTTGGAATCAATTAATCTTTCACGTTTTAAGTGTGGCCTAGAATCATTTGCCTAAACAAGTTGTCCTATCGGGAAATCAACTCGAAGTTGAGCATTAGCCGCTGGGATATGCGATTTAGTAACCCGTGGAAGGTTAGTAAATGTATCCGGCAATTGATTTGTAATATTATGCAAATAAATCATCTTTTGAACTTTTTGCTCACATTGATTTATTCGAGAATCTAAATGAGATAGTGATAATGAATTTCAATCTATCTCATTTTCCAATTGCTTATGTTCTCCCCCTAATGTTGGGTATACTGATTCATCAAAATGACAATCATTGAATCTTGCCGTAAATAAATCTCCAGTCATAGGTTCTAAATATTTTATAATAAAAGGAGATTCATACCCAACATATATTCTCAACCTTCTTTGGGGACCCATCTTTGTGCGGTGCAGTGGAGGAATTGGAATATATACCGCACACCCAAATATTCTAAGATGGGATACATTTGGCTCTCTTCCAAAATCCAACTGTATTGGGGAAACTTCATGAAAATTTGTTGGCTTTATGCGCACAAGTGTTGCTGCATGCAAATTAGCATGCCCCCATACCGAAAGAGGAAGTTTTGTCCTCATTAGCAATGATTTAATTATCAATTGAAGGCGTTTAATCAATAATTCTGCTAGATCATTTTGAATATGAACATGAGCGACCAAATGCTCAACTTTTATTCCAACCGACATACAATAATCATTAAAAGATTGAGATTTAAACTCACCAGCATTATCAAGATGAATTGTCTTTATTGCATAATCAGAAAATTGTGCTCTTAACCTTATAATTTAAGCTAAAAATTTCGCAAAAGTCATATTGTGAGTTGATAATAAGCACACATGTGACCATCTTATAGATGCATCTATCAAGATCATATAATATTTAAATGGTCCACATGAAGGGTTAATTGCCCCATATATATCACCTTGTATATGTTCTAGAAATGCAAGGGATTCAATCCCAACCTTAGTTACTGATAGTTTAATAATAATTTTTTTTTGTGAACAAGCAACATAAGATAATTCCTTAGTTTGAAGAATTTTCTGATTCTTCAAAGTGTGTCCATATGAATTCTCAATAATTCTGCGCATCATATTATAATCGGGATGGTCTAACCGGTCAAGACAAATAATAAATTCATTATGGTCAATAAATCTTTTATTTACCATGGCATGTGACTCAACCACATCAATACTTATGTTGTATAACCCAGAAGAAAGTGCAGGTAATTTTTCAGGCATAAATCTTTTTTCTGCTTTTATTATAGTAATATAAAGGTACTCAACATTTCCTTCATTATTAGTCTCAATATGATAGCCATTTTGGCAAATAACCTTGAAACTTAATAAGTTTATTTGAGACTTAATACAATACAAAGTATTATTAATAGCCAATATTGTTCCCCCGATAATGATAAGGCTGATCTTCCAGAGCCCTCAATTATTTTTGTATTACCTAAATGAGAGAAATATTTCTTTTCTCTTAATATAGTGTGCGTTGTAGAACTATCCAAAAGTCACTTATCTCCATTACTCATCTTGGATCGAATTGAAGACTGAGAAATTTATTTATCTTCATAAAATAAAAATACATTATAAGAGATAAAATAAGTAACAATATTGCTAGAAAACATAAGTCTTCTCTTTTTTTCTTTTAAATAGATAAACGTAAAAATATGATAATCAAAAGTACATAAAAAAAAGACAACATATTGTAGATCATACAATGAAATTAAACATCAATTACAATCACTAAAGAAGTCTTTAACCTCCAAATGAGTAATATTATTGAGGTCATTAAAATCGTCATCCTTCAAAGTCAGATTTGCTTCAATATTATCATTATGCGAAGGTCTTGCCTCAACATTATTTTTAAACACCAAGTATGACTCTACCTGAGAATTAGAAGAAGAAGAGGCACCACCTCTATTTGCCTTTCTTTTGAAGGAATTTTGATAAAACCTTACAAAATGTTTAGGCGTCCGACATTTATTTTTTCAGTGGCCTTTCATGTCACAACGATGAAAGTTACTTCTTGAAGGGCCACTTTGAGAACTCATATTGTTCTCCCTTTTATGTTGACCACCACCACGACGATTATTGTATCATCTTCTGCCATTAGCACGTCCACGCACATTATTGTGGTCTTGATTTTTATTTTGTCTTCTTTCAGATTGTCCATGTGCTTCTATCATATTTGATTCTAGTAACGGCGCAGTTCCAGTGGGCCGAATTTCATGATTTTTTATTAAAAGAACATTACGTTGCTCAGCCACCAAAATGCATGAGATCAATTCAGAGTATTTCTGAAAACCTTTTTCATGGTATTGCTTTTGTTATATCACATTAGAGGCATGAAAAGTAGTTAGTGCCTTTTCTAACATGTCTTCATCATTTATAGTTTCCCCACATAATTTTAATTGAAAAGTTATTCTAAATACAACAGAATTATACTCAATTACAGTTTTAAAATTTTGAAATCATAAGTGCATCCACTCATAACGAGCCCTTGGCAATACCGTTTCCTTGAGGTGGTCATACCTCCTTTTAAAACTTTCGATAATTCAAGTGGATCTTTCACTATCAAGTATTCAACCTTCAGGGTTTAATCTGGATGATGACAAAGGAAAATCATAGCCTTCGCTTTATCCTGACTTGTTGCTTTATTTTCTTCGATTATAGCATCACCAAGACCCTTAGCGGTAAGATGGATTTCAGCATCAAATACTAATGACAAATAATTTTTACTAGAAATATCAAGTCCACAAACTCTAATTTTGACAAGTTTGACATGAAGAAAACTGAGATAGAAATTAATTTAGAAATAACAAAGACAACTAAAATTAAATTTCTTCAGTAGATATACCTGATATAGAAGTTAATTTTTCTAAAAAAAATTAGAGTCTCGTGCTGATAATGTGTTATAAAATAAACTAACTTGGCAAATTAAAAAGGAAAGAGTTAGTGAAGGAAAGAGAGAAAGAGAGAAAGAGAGGAAATTGAAGTGTATTTCGTATGTATCTGTGTGTTCCTTTAAATTACCAAAACAAGGCAATTTATAGCAAAGAAAAAAAAACGTATGGGGACAATAGGGAGTGGAAAGAAAAGAGGAAAAAAAACAAGTGGAACATCCACTTGCTCCTTCCCAATAATTGTTGCATTCTTGCTTTGTGTTACAGTCTGGGTAGACTTTCTTTGATTCTTTTCGAAGGTTAGCATATTAATTTTGCAATATCTCGAGTGGTTATGGTTGTCATTTGTTTCTTGTTAAGAGTTTACAAGTCTAAATTTGAAAATTTTATTATAGTACTACACGCAATTTGGTAACGTCGTATTTAATAGAAATTTTATAAATATATATATTTATTGTCTGTTAAAAAACTGTCTTGAATATTTATAAAAAAAATTAGTTACGATATGATTGTGTAAGTATTTATCTTATAAAAGTTTTATCGATTACTCATATTTTAACGAAGATAATAAGTCTAGTTTTGTTGAAAGAATTATTATTATTATATAAGGTAGACATTATTCAACATAATTTTCTACTAATTGTAACAGATGTAGATCCAAGATTTTGAAACTCTGGGTGCCACGTTATTTTAAACATTAACCTATGGATAAAACCCCAACATAGAGTAAGAAAATACTTAATATGTATTAGCAAATTTGCATACAAAATTTAGACTTGTTCTATTAGTTTAGTTAAGATTTTACTTACAAGAGGTTTATGTTCTAATACACTTATTCACAATTCTTTTTATAATAAATTCACTAATGATGTGTTGCATGGTAAAAAAATGTTTTAAGAAAATATACCCCACAACAAGGCTTGAGAACTTGCATCTCTACGGTAGTAAACCTGAGCTTTAACCACTGCCACAACAAGACATATTATTTTTAAGGGTGTTACGCTTAATATTTATACTTTTCTTATAAATATATATACAAATATACATATATATACAGATTTCCAGTCGAGACCACGGGGTGGTGTGACACCCCCTTGAATGCACATAGATCCGCCCCTCAATTGTAGTATATATAAAAAGTTATATATATTTTACCATAAATCTATACAATATTTGAGTACATCCATAATAACATAAAGAAAAATTGTGTTCGTGTGCCACTCCACTTCCACTAGGGATCATATACAACCAATTTATTGTAAATTTTGGTGGCAGAAATCAAAGTGGATAGGTGTAATTAAACCACTACTTTCATTTTCATTTTAAAAAGGCAAAGCATAGTAAATTATTTTCTTTCAAATTGCTGCAACTTTCCATATACTTATAAGTTATACATATTGTTTTCATTCACTTTAAGAACTAGTTAACTTTTATCATTTGCAAGATACTGCAGCAACAAGTTTGATGTTGCGTTGATATAATTTTGTAGAAGAAAATGCTTTTGACGAGTTATTCTATCATTGAAAAAAATTAATTAACTATATCAAGTTATTCAAGCCATATTCAAGGTATGTTAAGACAAAACTCTCTTCTTCATATCACACGAATTCTTTAAAATTACAAATTATAGAATGAGTTGTTTCTACTACTCTATTGCTAGGAAGACCCTCTGTGAAGGGCATTGGGATGTCAGCTGATTTTATTCCTTGATTTTATCATATGGTTATCATATTAGTAATGCTGAAAAATATGTTTGACGGTTAGCAGTTATTTTCCATCTGATTTCTTATTTTTTATGTCTATTAGCGAGCTATTGTCCTAAAAGTGAGGCTGAAATATTGAAAAATTGTTACGTTGTACCTAAAGGAGTTGCTAAGCCATCATTTCTCCTCAGGAGCTTCTAAAAAATGTTACTTGAAAATGATGTTAATATTAAATTTTGTACTCTATTCTTTTGATTAGGTACTTTCCAAACAACCTTATTTCTAAACAGGCGCATACCATTACCAACTTGGAGTCATTTATAGTAAATAAAGTCTAGCATATCAGTCTACTTTTGAGTTTTTAAATGATTAATTTGCTAAGTTGAAGTCGAGTCAAGAGCTTCAAGTCTATTATAAGTTTTATAGGCCTAAATGGTCATACGAAAGTTAAATGAAGTCATGAGGAGATTCTTTAAGTATTTTATGATCTTTATGAACATACTCAGATTAAGTTACCTTTGTAAAGTTGAGTTAAGAGTTCAGGTTATTATAAAAGCCTATGAGGTTTTATGAGGCGTTTACATGTTATACGAAAGTGGTTGTGAGATTGAGAGTAACAGTACCAATGAGCCAAGATTGGCTAAGTTCATTTTATGGTCGAATATGTGCATTCAAAGTTCATATCATACATGGCATGTTATACATGAACTCTGAGCTATATTCGGAGGGAAGGGCGCCTATTTTCCCAAAAGACTATGAGCCCGTTTGGATTGACTTATAAGTTGTTTTCAGCTTTTTTGAGTGTTTGATTGACCAACTTAAAGTCATTTTGTGCTAAAAATAAGCCTCAATAAATAATTGAATTTGTTTTGATGGACTTATATGAAACAACTTATAAGTTGAAAACAGCTTATAAGTCGAAACAATAAGTTGGGTTGCACCGACTTATTGTTTTTAGCTTATAAGATGTTTAAAATAAGTGTATCCAAATAGGCTATATATATACATATATATTGTACAGATGGCCACAGGTCGGCAATATGATGTTGGTTAGCTACCGGAAGAGACCGTCATGGCTAGCATGTGGTTGGGTATATCATTCATTTGCATTTAGATATGCATATGTATTCACGACATATGATTAGACGAGTATACCATGCATATTCGATTACTATGAGTTTAGAGGTCATCCATGGAGTCTATTTAGAGTTTCAGTTTCAGGTGTCTTATTACCCTTGTTACCACAGTTATTTATGATTCTATTTCCGCCTTACATACCTGTTGTTGACACCTAATTTAGGCCCTCCACAATGCAAATTAGCTATCGAGTTTCTTTAATTTCGAACATTTTTAAAATAATTAGCTTTTATAAAAATTAAATATTTCCATGTTGTTCTTAACTAATTTTGTCTTTTTTACAATTTTAGGATACTATATATATTTCTATATAATTATATTTTTTATTACAACTTTTAGATTATTCAAAAATCATCTCAAAAAGATTTTATTTTTAACTAAATACTATGTTAAGTAGGTTAGTTTAATTATAATTTATATTTTTGAATTAATTAGTTCATAACTAAAAAAAATCTGAAATTGCCCATTCTCCCACAACGAAAATCCTTGAAGGATTTGAGTTTTTGAAGCCTATATAAAGGCTCATATTCTCATTGTTGAGAGGAGGAAGAAAAAAGGGAGATTTTTTGGCCATTCCAAAGTAAGAAATTTTCTTACTTGGCTAGGATTCTGGACTTTGTCTCCAGCCTAAAAGTTGTGAAAATTTATATGTCACGACCCAATTACTCAGGCCGTGATAACACCTGCTAATACCACCACCAGGTAAGTCAAACCCTTAACCCTTAGTCCGGAAGCAGCGACAACGGGCTATCAAGCGGAAGATGGATAAATAAAGTGGAAAGAAAGTGCTAATGAGAAGAGAATGAATAATTGAAACAAACACAAGAAACCATTCCAAGACCTAGCATCAGCCAGTAATCGAGCATCTAAATCAAAATAGGAGTACAAGGTTTATTACAAATACAATATGAGTACAAATAGTCTTCAAAAACGAGTAAAGACTAGTCTTATTCTGGCATGGATGGAAATAGGCAACTCTGGACGCCAGCAACTCACCAAATCTTTGAATCAGAAGCTGCTCCTCACTAGTCCAAATCAACAGCGATAACCCGTACTATGATCTATAGGGGGAAGAAGTGTAGTATGAGTACCAAATGAATGGTACTTAGTAGGCATAGGCAGACTGAGCTCCATAGATAAAGTAGGTATAATTAACATATAATCGGATAAATACTATACAAGTAACTAGTCAGGAATTATCATATTAATAGCAGGAAATAAGACAAGGACATCGGAGACATAGATAAAGGAGCAAAGTCAAAGAACACACCTGAAACAAAATCCAACAACCTATTAACAGGAAGAATACATCATCGGAGTCTACTAATAAAAATACAGTGCTAACGGGCAACTCTAACCACATAATCACCTAGGAACTATTCCAACTGAGCCTAATAGAAAGGACCAACCACAATCGAACTCAAATACCACATAGACCAACTACCAATACAACCAAAGGTACCAACTACAAGTACAACAAGAGATAAAATAAAGTGTAATCAGACAATAACCAATCGGACGCCCATACCCTCGAAGGTACAAATAATGATAAACATACCCCCAGCTCCCATAAACTAGGGGTCTAAATAATAAATAAACATACTGGTTATAGATGATGCTAATGGATGTAAGTTTGTAGTAAAAATTAGTAACATCATTAGTGACTCTCAACAATCAACAACAATAACAAGTGTATAGACCTACCCCAGCCCCCGACCTTCTAGGTGGAACCCATGTGACTCCCTCATCCAGTTCAGTGGTGAACTTGTAAGAAGGGCCCATAGGGGACGCGGGAAATCCGTATACACTGCATGGGCCCGAGACAAGTCTTACATAGACAAATAGAATCTCTGTAGTGTTACTGGAGAGTAAGCAACCAAGCTGATGTAGAAAGAGCGACACCACACCGGATAATCAAGTAATCAAGTACAGGCTATGGCATCCTGGATACAGCTAATGTATAAAAAGGTGACGCCGCGCCGGATATCAATAGAAACTGAGTACATCCTCAATCCCTCAAAACTGTTAGTATAAAATAGAGCATGTCCTCAGTGCCTCGTAAATCTCAAATCATTTTATGAAAGTAGTCTAGGTGGTACGACTCCCGTTAAAAACCAGTTTAAAAGTAATAAAAGTGTGAGAACTCCTTGTCAAAATCAGTAGTTAAAAACCAATGAAATACCAGGATCGTACCATAAAATGAGCGAATATGCTCAATCAATGCAAGCATGTCATCACTAGCATCCAAACAAGAAACATGCAATACAAATAGTAACATCAAGCTAAAACCACACAGTCAAGGAAAAATGGGACTAACTCAGGATCTAATCGCTCTTGAGCACGGCCTCGAGCCCAATCAAAAGGTACTAGATAAAGAGCCATCCTAAGCCTACTGCTAAACAAAAGCGAACAATCGAGATATAGCTCAAAATCAGTAAAGGAAGAAATATCTCTAGGGTCGACGTCTTACCCCAAAATATGCCACCTCAGCTCCTAACGAGCATAGCTAAGCCAAACTTATGGATATTACTAGCCCCATAGGTCTCAGGCACTAGCATAAAGGGTATCCTATTCATAATAAGCCTTATCGGAACCTACGCCTAGCTAAGAGGGCAATAAACACCTGATAAAGTACATAAGGCTCAAATCTAGCCTAAGGCCATCAATATTAACCCTAAACAAGATAATAAAGCTAAGTCAATACCACAATCAAAGCCCACAACCTAGTCTAAGGATTTTATGAGATTATTCTAGCCTAAAGCTCACTCAAGAACAAGAAAACGGAATTCGATGAGTAGAATGCTAATTCCGGCAATTACTCACCTACGTCACATGTAAAATACACTACACGATATTTAATAGAGTTCAGTCAAAAGGGGGAGACCGTAGCCTACCTCAAAGCCGAACACGCGCGCTACAAGTTCACTTTTCGGTAGCATTTCACTCCAAAAATGACTCCAAATGCCTCCATGCTATCAAAATGTTGATCACCTCGTCAATACGAATATTTTAACACTAAAATTGTATTTTTCAAAGACATCTCCAAAATTGGGTCTAAAACGGAATTGTAAGACCCGTGACGGGAATTCCAAAATGACTCCGTGAAAAGGTGTATTTGAGCTAAATAAAATTGTATTCCAAATTACAACACATTTCGATGCCCAAAATTAAGAAAAACAGCCCATGCATAATTTTCACCATTAATGGAGAATTCAAGAAAGAGGCCAGTCTCATAGGGATAGAATTTACCTCAAATGACACTTCAACAGACAAAACTAATCATACCACGATGTTCTTTGTGAAAAACTCCACAACTTAGACCCAAAAATCACTGAAAATTAAGTTAAAATGACCACAAAATTGAATTTCAAATTTTATAGGAAATCTTGCTAAAAATGAGAAGAACAGCAGATAAGTTTGAGATTTTACCTCACTCTAAACCCTCCTCTAAAGATTCCGAGCACACCAACAGATTCCTCACGAAAATCTCTTGAAGATAGACTCCTTAATCGCCATATTTGGACTTGAAAAGCTCAAGAAATCGCGGTTCAAAGTTGAGAGAAAAAAGGTGGAAAAAGGGGTCTACACTATGCACCCGATTTTTTTGATATATTTAAAGTCTCCGAACGGACCGTCAGAATTTGTTCAAAATCTGATAAAAATAAATCAAATATGTTAACCCACTAAATTCAATGTTCCAAACTCAATGGCGCATTCAAAATTCTCATACGAGGTCATTTTAATGAAAAATGAATCCCACATCCAAGTACCATTTTAAGCCACATTCCACAACGGACCACGAGATTAGACCGAAAAGCCTATGGAAGTGAATGAAGGGTGTTCTAGACCAACTCAACATTTTAAAACTAACCGCACCGTCAAAATTTTCATCCGAGTGCATTTTCTAAGAATATTGATCAAAGTCAACCATAAGCTAACTTTCATAGTCAAAAGTGTCAAATGATCTCAAACTCGTACTGATTGACTTGATACTCGTGCCGATAATGTTTCCCCTATAATTTGACCATTTTCGAGCTGATGAAACCATTATAATTTGAATTTGAGGTCTTCATGATCCAAAACTCGAAAAGTCACAACCAATCCAACTTAGGCCTTCAAAATACCAAAATGGGATCAAGACCTCTAAAAATTCAACCAACACTTTTTCTAGACCAAAAACCATCCCCCAAATCCACCAAAGTCGTCGAAATTTGATTCTGAATATTGAAACTTCAAAAGCTGACCAAAGTCAAACCTTGATCTAAAATTCCTCAAATTCTCAACTCAAGACCTCAAATCTTCGTTACAATTCCAAAACTGGTTCCATAAATTCCCCTAGACCAACTTCCACATTGCAGAGTTGCTGGAATTGACAAAATTTCATTCCGAGACCTGTAGTTCCAGTTTACCCCAAATACCATTTTTGAACATTTAAAACCTTTTAAACTCAACTTTTCAAACTCATCTTTTTTATGGAATTCCCCAAAACCCACATCCGGTATGAATAAAAATGACACCGGGTAATTATACAAGGGTAAAATGATTATTTCACAAAAATTACCAAAAATGACTTTTAGGGTGATTACATTATAACTTTCAATCTATATTTTTATTTTTCCAAGAAAATAAGAGATTGAAGTCAAAATTTAGTCTAAGAACAGAGTTCTTATAACGTCGAACCCACGAAGGTTTAAGCCTAAATTTCTAATTTTTATATTGTTTATTGGAGCTTCATTGAACTCTTAGGTGGTGGTGAAGTCGTCTTCAGCTCGTCGTCTTCAATCTCGTTTCCCAAAAAGATGTAAAATCTTTTCTCGACTTTATTTTATTTAATGCATAATTATTCATGTCTTCTATTTAGTTGATTTTTAATCTTATTTTTTTCTAGTTAGCATGTGTTAGGATTAATTATGATTGGTTGTCTATAGGTTTTGCATATTTGAGTTTTTGTATAATTATTGATATCGTTGGGACTTTTCCCAACCAATTGAGTTATAATATTCGTAGAGATCACTTGTGGACATACTGTCACGCTCCGGAAGGGTACCCTAGACATGGCCGACACTCAAAGACCATTGTTGGTCCCCAATCGAACTACTTGGTTCAATCACACATCCAAACTCTCAGTGGAAGGTTCAACATAACACAAAAGACAGATAACTCAAGAGGGCACTCAAAACATCATGAACAATGAAATAATATGCTGAAAAATACTCAAGCATGAACTCAATGTAACGTACTCAATAACGAAATTTAATTTTTAAAACAACCTCTGGAAAAAATCCCTCTAACTCAACTCTGACTCTGTCTATGAAGCTTCTAACTCAATATTAGAGAGGTGCCAAGACAAGTCCAAGTCTACTTCAACTGAAAATCAAAAGAAAATGAATGGAAGAAATATAACTGAAGTCCTCCAGATGCAAGGAGGCCTCATCAAAAGCTGGACAGGGTTTAGTCTTTAATGGTGCGCATGTTGAGGACCTCTATAACCTGTATCTGCATCATAAAATGATGAAGGCCAAATGGAGTTAGTACATAGAATATACAAGTATGTAAAATGGCTGAAGAAAAACTTACTCAAGATAATCAACTCAACTCTGAAAATAGCTTAACTTAATAAAACATGAGGTAGAATAATATAATGATTTGAATGATATGCAATCAGAGATATAACTCAATATATGAAAGTATGATAATTTACTCTTTGGGAGGTTCTCTAACTGACAATCATCACTTATGAGCAAGTGATGATACAACGCTGAAGAGTTACCATTGTCGCAGCCATCCAATACCTTGCCAGGGTAAATGACGCCTAACCCATGGATCCAGTACAAAAGTCCTCTTTTGGGACAAGAGATGTTGGTATCTATCCTACGTTGTCTACGTAGTTTATGGGATCATCCCATATCGGTGTTCGATACTACTCCCAAAATACTCTGTTATGCTCATATACATATTAAGTGAGAAAAATTTCTCAATTTACTTATTTAGTCTCGTCCGGACTTTAACTCAAGACTCAATTCATTTCAACTCATGGAATGAATTTAAAATAAACATATAATGTGACTTCTCAACTCAATCTCAAAATAGACGTTTTAATGAAATATTGCTCAACTCGTTTATACATAGAATATTCATGCTCAAAATGCTACGCAAGAGATTTCTCAACTCATGCTCAGACTCTTTCTCAATCAAAGATAATACTTGTTATTCCATAACTCAAAATAAATGCATAAAATATTTAATGCAAGACGTTCACAGCTCGTTCTTTAAAACTCTGTCAATGCATAATGTACAATAAATCTCAATTAGGGTTCGTACGAATGAAAATACTAACCCACACTCTCAACAAGCCTCAATTCAAGAACTCATCAAGGAATATCATAATACATCTACAATAACACAAGAAAATTTTTATACGAACTCAATAGGAATGATAGATAATTCAAAAACTCGATTCATGAAACTTTGAAACTCATCTGAACTAAGTAAACGAAAGATGTAGGGCACGTGGATGAACTCAATCCACATTATGGGTGGCCTTACATACTTGGGATGAAGACAGGACAATCAATCTTGCAAGATATTGCTTGAATATTTTGAACCCTAGCCTCTTCTCCATTCCTTAGCCCTAGCTCTTAAGTTAATTTAGCATAAAAGACTCAGGAATACATTTAGAAAATTTTTTAAGGTCAAAAATGACATATATCAGTCATGGGTTAAGTATTGGAGAGATGGGAAAAAGACAAGAATGCCCCTCCTTAAAATTAAAAACGGGTAGAAAATTGGCTTGTGGGCGACTTGTTCCCTCATAGTGCATTTTTTTTCGAAAATTTTTTGATCGAATTCTAACCCCCATAGAAAATAACTCACTTCTCTATTTTCGTCGCTTCACTCCAAAAATTTATCTTTTGATACGTGCGCGATCGTTCTTTAGTCTAGGGTTATTTTGGTAATTTTATTGGGTGTAACACATACTTGGTTGGATCTTCTCAACTTCTATTTATAGTCTTGTCGGCTTATTGTATTTGATTTCACTTGCAACCTTGTTGACTTGTGTAATGATTCTGAAGGTCATTTTTGATAACTTCGATAAAATTATTGTTTTACCACTTCCATTGGTTGCCCCGAATCACTATTGGTTGGGTTTGAAAGTTGGTTTTTGAAAATTTTGTGAAAGTTGAGGTTTTGCTAAAGTAATGAGTTTAAAAGGTTTAAGTTGTTAAATTTTGAGTTTTGGATTCATTTAAAGTTTTGAGTCTCGGAACGAAATTTCGTCAATTTCATCAGTTTTAGAATGTGGAAATTGGTCTAGGAGAGCTTTCAGAATAAGATTTGGAGTTGAAATGTGGATTTTAGGTCCAAAGTTGGAAATTAAGTTAAAGTTTGATCCAAGTTTGACTGTCGGCGCGATTTCTTAGGTCATGATGACACCAACCATAAACCCCAAATAGATAAGCTAAACCCATAATCTAAAACTACAAGAAATGCGTATAAGGGAGAAATACTAAACAGAACTAAGAGAACCGAACAAAAACCAAAATAAGGAAAAACTAGATAAATATATAAAAAATACAAAAAACTGAATCCCTCTTAGAACTTGAAAGTCACTAGTACAGAGTTGCTACCAAAATAAAAAGAATAAAGTCCCAAAAGTGGACCAAAAACATATACAACACCGACTAGTCTCAAAAGTATAAAAAGATGGGTCATCCAAGTTGAAGGAGACAGAAATGATCTCACAATGGTATATGCTCACCTTGTTCTCAGGAATTGGCTGCAACAGGTTTAATCTATCCACGAAGGTAGTTGGTGCTCGATCCTGCATCGCGAAAGCAGATGCAGAGTATAGTATGAGTAGAAAATATAAGGTACCCAGTAAGCATCATAGGCCGACAGAGCAGGAAAGGTAAAAATAATATGAAAAAAAGGAATAAGCCTAAACAAGAGTCATAATAAGCGTCTAAGGTAAGGAAGGTAAATATCCTAATGAAAAGGAAGATACAAACTAGGAAGACTACAGCTAGCTACAACCCAACTGGGGCCCATAAGCTCAGCCAAAACACTCATGCGCAAGTTTAAATAAAATCTGAATGAACCCTCATAAGTCCGCCGGATACACAGAATAGCTATGACTACAAAGACGAGGAACTAAGAATCTGCGATACCAAGAACTGAAGAACCATATAATTCCCAAAACAAAAATATCCAAGAATCTATTAGCCATGAATACTCTAGGGGGCCGAGGTTGGGACTAGCATCTACTCGCCCGAATTCTCAATATGGTCAACCGGGACTGGGACTTGCATGCTTGCCATAATACATATGTACGGTTGAGGCTGCGACTGGGACCTGAATACTCTCCATACTAACAAGACGGCAGAGGTCGAGAATAGGACCCGGATGCTCTCCAATGGAATTTCAAAATGGAGGCTAGGATTGGGACCCGAATGTTCAATGATGATTTAATTGATGGTGCCGAATATTCTTCTTTTCAACTGGACGCCAATAATTATAGAAGATCTCCTCCACAATGAATTAACTCGTATAACGCCAAGGCTTAACCAGAACCGAAGCAAGTCTATCATGAAATCTAGTATCACTGACGTATCTCAAAAGTCGTAATCATAGGTAATTATGGATAAGGCTAATCATAAAAGCAAAGTTACCGCCTAGTTAAGGCCCAACTACCGAACACTAGCCTGTTATGCCATTTTACAAGGATCAAAGCCAGCTGAAATGACGTCGGAGCATCTAAAGAAAGTTTTGAAACCTATACTAAGGCCAACGTGTTCCACAATACCAACTTTAAGAAATCGACGCCGCTTGTAGTATTAATATTTTAAAAAAAAGATCACATACTTGTAATTACCCGAAATATCCGATAAAAGCCTAAAAATTTATTTCTAGAACCTGAGGTATATAGATAGGCTACCCAACATAGAATTTCATCTATCTCAATATGTTGTGACACATTCTAGCTTAATCTAAAGTAAGCAAAGTCGTAGTCTATCTGTAGGTTGAACACACAAGCTCCAAATAACTTTGTCGGAGCTTTTTCTTTTCCTACGACCTCAAAATGCTACCACACTATCAAAAATAGACTCACAACATCAATACGGTCGTTATGACATTAAAATTATTAAATACAGAGATGTGCCAATTTCAAAGTCAAAATTAAAAATTATGGGACCTGCGCCAGAAGTTTTGAAACTAAACCCAAACACAGATCCTAATTAGCCCTCCAAACGCATATCCCAAATTGGGACACAATTTGGAGCTAGAAAACTCCACAAATCAGTTCATTCATCAAAAGCCAATTCTAGGCCAAAATCAATAACAAGGGCAGCAACTATTTACCCAAAAATCACAAAACCAAAGACTCAACAACTGAAACCAATAATATCACAATGTTCCTCACGAAAAACCACATAATTTAGCACCAAGAATTTCCAAAATCGAACTTTAAATGCCCAAGAAACTAGTCCCCAAAGTTTATCAAAATTCCACTCCAAAATTCAATAAAAATAGCAGCTAAAATCATGATTTTTAACTCAATCAAATGCTCCAAATCAGTTTTTAATAGCACGACGACTTTCTCCTAGAAATTTCACGCGAGATAGGCTTTTGAATTCCTCAAATAAGACCTAAATCGGCCAAAAAATCACTTCTCAAAATTTTCCAAAGTTTCACTCCAAAAACAACAAAAGACAACAGCTAAAATGCGAAATTTACCTCAAACGGAGTTCCCAAATCACCTTACGATCTTACCAACGCGTTTTCCTCGAAATGTCCTTTAATTTAGACCTTTGAATCACTGAAATTGATCTCAAAATGGTGGAGAAATTGCTTGTCAAAGTTGCGACTTAAATTTGAAAAATTCGCGGTGAACAGTAATCATGATGAATAGTAGCAGCACAGTCCAAAATTTGATTTGTTTGATGCTCCAAACTCATTCGGAGTCCCATGAATGCAAATTATATATGAATTTTGATTGAAAACAATATTTTGGACTCAATGATGTAGTCAAAATTTCTAATAGAGGTGGTTTCGATAAAAAGTGGGTCCAACACCCAAGTATCAATTTAAACCAAAACCATAAAAGGGCTCAGAATGAGACCGGAAGGCTCGGGACACGCATGAAAGGTCTTACTAGACTAAACTCAATATTTTGGAGCTAACCGAACTGGCCAAATTTTAATTTGAGCCTGTTTACCAAGAATATTGACCAAAGTCAATCTTAGATCAAGTTTCAAAGGCTAAAGCGTCAAATGGCCCCAAACTCATATTGATTGCTTCAATACTCATGTTGACCATGCAAATATCCTAATTTGTCTATTCTGGAGCTGATGAAGTTGTCAAAATTCCATTCTGATGTTGTTTAGCTTAAGTCATGACCGAAATCAATTTTTCAAGTTATAAAAGCTCCAAAAAAAGAAAATGGGCTTAAAATCCAAACGAACGACCAGACGACTAAGCTACCAGTGCTAGAAGTTATAAATGACTTGATGTCACTATAGGAACGCTCTAAATGACAAAATAAAAGCAGAAATACGAAAATGACCAGGAGGTCATTACATTGTCTTTGGTCAACATTTGGGGTTCGGGTGCTCAATTTGGATTTCTGATGGTTCCAATAGTTTTGGGAGGTGATTCTAACGCTAAAAGGGCTTTGTTGTAACTTTTATAGGTCTCAAGGGTATTTTAGGTCTTTCAAGTATCAAAACTAGTTTAGTCGCGATACATTGGATTTTGGATCAAGGAGACCTCAAATTTGAATTTCGATGATCCTATTAAGTCTGAAATATCAAACTTTATAAGGTAGCATATATAGTTTGTGTGTTCAGGATTCTGGTCAAATCTCGAGGGTCCACTCAGAGACTTAGCCTTGTGAAATTGTTGTTGTCAACTGGTGCATCCAGTTGCTCTTCAAGTTCGCCGAGGAACCCTATCGCGTTCGCGATGCACCCTCCTCGTAACCTCTATGTTCGCGGATGGTTCAGTCGATTGACCTCCGCAATCGCGAGGTCTTGGTTGCGATCGCGATGAAGTGAGGGTCTGACCTTAGCGTTCGCAGTTTAAGTGGGCCACAATCGTGAAGGAGTATTTTGACCTGAACAGTGTCTTTCCAAAAAGACGGAAATAGGGTCAATTTGCTCTATTTTTGAGTTTGAGGGACTTAGAGAGGCGATTTGCAATATTTTGAGTCAAGGCTATTGAGTAAGCTATTTTCAACTTATATCTTTGATTTTCATTGAATAGTTTTGGATTTTAACTTCAAACTTTGAATTTCAAATTGAAAATTTTGGGATTTTCTTAAACATGAACTTTTGAAAGAAAATTTGGAATTGTGAACACATTTTAAGTCTTTTTTCGAAACGGTCATCACCATTAGATTACTAATTACTTGTGGAACATTTTCATTCAAGAATTTTCAGATTTGAACCTTGATTTTCGATGTCCAATTTTTGTACCATTTTACCCTTTTGTCCAAATTAATTGGTTTTAGTGTCATTGGCTTCGAAATGTGATTGTGAGTCTATATTTTATTAGATTGTGGTGATTTGGAGTATCGTCGGAGAGGGAAATCTTTGGATTTGAGTTGACCGTGATCTTGACTAAGGCAAGTGGACTTCTAACCTTTTGTTAAGTATGTTGAACCTTATAGTTTCCTATGTATATAGTAGTAGATTGAGTATGGTTCATCTATTATGAGGCGTTGATTGTGGAATTCGGATGTGCGTAATTTTCTAAGTGTTGTAAATTCTCGGTTATTGAATGTATGTGTGATTCTGGACTATATAGCACTATATTATGATTATTTACTCTATATTCACTTACTTTTGCATATATCTATATATGATGGCTGAGAAAGTGATATGAGTGAGATAATATATATTGGAATCGAGATTTCTATCGGTTGAGGTGATTTGCAGAGGTTTCTTTCGATGACCGAGGCCTTTTTCCGTGGATATTATGGTCGAGGTGTCTTTCGACAATGATGATAGATACATGGTCCATGTGAGGCCCCCGTGGGTTCCGATCAGAGGTGATCAACGGATGTATATCGTAGGACAGACATGCATCATGATTATTTGACATTGCATGTACATCAATTTTTATCCTGTGGATGTATATGATTGAGATTTTCTGTGTATGCCTGAGTATGGTGATGAGAACATATATGTACTTTCTACTTGTGGACTTTCTGATATTTCTAAGATAATTATTGTGTAAACTGTATAGATTAGATTGTTTGAGTGCAGATGTGTAGTTGTGGCGGTATGTGTTTGCGATGTTAGGAGTACCTATATTCTGCATTGCTTAAATTAGGGTTTAGTTTTCATTTATTGAGTACCGTGTTGTTTGGTGCTCACCCCTTTCTTCGACATCTGTGTAGGATCTAAGCCCAATACCTCTTTCTCTTAGTATCCCTGTTGATTGGACTGAGCTTCTGGATGCGTAAAAGGTAGCAACTTGTCTTCTTTAGCAGACTCTCGCCGCCTATTTATCTTATGTTTTGTTCTACTTGAGGACTAAGACATTTGGACTTGTATCTTTTTATTTCTGTTGAGATCGTGACTTGTACATGTGACACAAAGTCTTGGGTGGTTTAGAATTTATTTTTCACTTATCCTTGTTTATATCGTAATAGATTTTACTCTTCTACTTTTATTTTTGTTTATTGACTTGTTTAGACTCTTAGGCTGACTTGCCTTTGGTGGATTAGGCAAGTGTCATCACATCTGATTTCGGATCGTGACAACTTGCTATTTCTTTATCACTAAAGTTGGCCTTGCCGGTCCTTACATTATGTCATTGATAATGTTGTGACCTCACCAGTCATGTTATCTTATTTCAGTTGTTGATTTTGATGACCTTGCCGGCCCTCGTTGTTCCTTTTCCATTATGTTTCAGTGACTAGCTTGGTTGAATAAGGTACCGAGTTTTCGTTGCTCCTCCCTTAATTTGGGGTGTGACAAATCTACCGTATAAAAAGGGTAATAGATAATAGGATCTCTTATAAATACGATGATGAGTATTTATGTGTATATCGATGTCATGGCCAATGGCTATATCTTGAGCATTGTACTTGTAACTTTTTTATTCTTGTCAATTTTGAAATGGATGGTCTTGGACTGAAATGAAAATTGTCCACCTAGTACATAGCACATGTTTGGAAATCATCTCACATTAGACGACCCAAGCCAGGACAGAGTTGCAACCCAACTTGGAACCCAGCCCAAGATCTGAACCCACATTAATTGGGCTTCAGATTACTCAAATTTGGAGAATTTCATGAGACACTATTTAAACGTTATTATTTAAGTTGTATTCACTTTTTAAAAATTATTAAATTGATACACACTTTTGATAAGATATAGGCAAATTTGCGTTTTCAGAGATACCACCATCGCATCATTCTTCCTCATATATGACTGAATTGGATCAAATAATTAAAAAATAATTATTTAAAATTTTAAAAATTCAAATTTATATCTAAATTCAGATTTCTAAAAAAAGAAAATAAACACTGTGTGTACTATTCGGATTTGGTAAAAAACAAATACGAAAGATTATAGAGATAGAAAATCAACCTACTTCAGTGAAATTTGCACAAAAATTGAAGCCCTTTTTTTGCTTCAATTGGCTTATTGAAATTTAGTCATATATGTCTGAAGTTAGGGCAAATATATACGGTAATCTCATGCCAAAATATTTGAATGCTTTGTCAATGATATAATTTCAGTAAAAAAAAGGTCTGAAGTTAGATCTTCCCAAGGCAATAACTTCAACAAAAAAATATTTAAGGTTGGCCTTGGCAATTATTATATATCATAAGCCTTGTCGAAACCACAACTCCAGTTAAAAATGTTTGAAACTGGTTGAATTCATTGGTGGCCCGCTAAAATTGATACCAATTTTTACTTAGACACCTCAACTAAGCTTTATTCATTTTAGTCACCTCATCTAAGGTTCTAATGTGTTATTTTGACATTTTTTGTTGACATGGCATGATGAGTGTAATGCACTCAAAATCAGCGCGTTAAGGGTTCTTATCGGGTCAAAAAATTACTTTTGAAAATTGTTCTTCCTCTTCACTCTTTCTTTGTAATTATTTCCTCCACCACACACCATCAACACGACGCCACTTCCACCATTGTCATTAATTTTATCACTAACGTAAAAAATTTTAATTTTTTTACTTTTTTTAGATTTGAAAAATCACATCCACCATCATCTTCTCATCCTTTCTTTTTTTAAAATCCAACAATTATAATTATTTTTATCTTATTTGTCAAAAAGTAAGATAGATGATTAATGACCGGAGAGGGGGTGGGGGGTCTATATTTCAATGCTACACACCTTTGTAGATCCATCACACCCACCAAGTGCATACCTGCAGCAATTATGAAGTTAAAAGTAAATAGCAAGACAATGTTCATTCAAATTAAAAGAGGCTACAAATAACGCATAATTTGTGCTCCTTCTATTTAAAAGCACGAAATTAATAAGAGCAAATTAAATCTACAATAAAAAGTAAAAATCTAAATTTAATGAAAACCCTAAATGAAAAAAAAAAAAGCAAAAAAGAAATTGGGGGTTCAGAGGAGGCGCTGAGAATATTTGGGAAGAAATGAGAAAGAAGGGGTGGGGTAGTTGTGGTGGGGTTTAGAAATAGGCATTTTTATTTATTATTTGTGGCTAAAATTTAGTTTATCCCTATAATGTAATTTTTAAATATTATTTTGCTCTCAGATATCACGTGTTTTTTTTAATTAATCGTAATGCCAGGTCATTCGCAAGTGTATTACACACACTGTGTAATTTTTGTTGATTGTTAAAAAAGTGTCAAACTGACATAGTGAAATCCTACATGAGGTGTCTAAAATGAACAAAGCCTAGTTAGAATATATAAGTGAAAGTTGATGCCAATTTTAGAGGGTCACCGATGATTTATTCTTTTGACCTTATCAAGTCTATAATTTTAGTTAAAATATCTGAAATTGGTCAAGGACATATCTTCAGTCAAAAATATCTAAAATTAGCCTTCTCAAGGCCATAATTTCAGTAAATATGTTTGAAGCTGGCTTTAGCAAGTCATACCAAATTTCAGAAAAAAATGTTCGATGTTTGACAATCACAAAATCATACTCAGACACATATATCTGAAATCAGATGTGAATTTTCAACTTCAATTATAAACGTCTCAAATTGTATCCGAAACAGACAAACTTGCAAAAACTCTTTAACATAAAAACTATATTAAATGGTGGTTTTAAAAGCGGGTATTTTTGTGCACTTCTCCAAAATTAGGTTGGGATCGGATTTGGGCTAATTCCTCAATCTCAGCAGCATGGCGTGCCCTTTTGGGACATTGTTATTTATCTTCTACCCATCTTTTAAATTTTGTTTCACTTATATTCTCTTTAGAAAATTAATTTAATTATTAAAACATAATATCTAAGGTGTTATTAAAGAAATAACACAAAATATTAGATGAGTGATGACGCTAAAATATTTAACAAAAAATAATAATGAAATTGTATAAAACAAATATTGCAAATTGATAAATCATAATGAAAATGATCATAATTTAAAATATGAAGTCATACTAAAATAAGTCTAATGAGTATTAATTACATGACTATATATTAAAGAAAAATAAATTTAGATTATGCAGTTTAATTGTCTAAACCAATGTACAACTAAAGAACAAATATCCAACATTATTGTCATTTTTAGTGTAGAATTTTAATATATATATTTTTTGTTGGCCTTAGACATTAGTATTGATTTGATTTCGATTTGGGCTTTATTTGAGTCCCTAGTATGAACTATATTATTGGACCATTCAAAATTCTGAGTCTCAAAGTTGTCTTGTGCCTGCTTTAGCTTGCCGGAAACCGTAACATAAATCGCTTTCTTGAGCTTGCATACCAAGTTAGGATTCCTAGGAGAAGAGAAGTCACGAGTTGGAGGAGGTTGAATAGAAACTTATTCTTGCATGGTTGTAGACATGCAAAAAAAATGTGTGTAGAACAGAACATTGAAGAAATCTCAAGAGAAATAAAAGACTCGATGATCTAATCAAATAATAGTACTATGATTCTAGAAAAAGTAACGGTATCTACTCGATCACTACAATGGAAGTGTGTTGAATCAAGAACAGACAGTAAACGCCTTTATAATGGACGTTTTATTTTGTCTCCACTTATGAAAGGTCAAGCGGACACAATAGGCATTGTGATGCAAAGAGCTTTAGTTGGGAAAATAGAAGGAACATGTATTACACGTATAAAAATATGAGAAAGTCTCACATGAATTGTCACGACCCAACCCCGTAGGTCGTGACTGGTGCCCGAACTGGACACTCGTACACATATATGTTATCTATAACCAATTCGCAACTAAATATGATATAGGACTTAAGGAAATAGAATGTCATCTCGAATTGTCCCATATATATATATATATACCAGATCCACTTGTCTCCTGGGAGTCACAATCGTCAAAAGATAACATAGTATGTGAGCCGACAAGGCTGTCATTACATAGAGGAACGTCCCACTATATACATATACGCAAGCTGACAAGGCTGCCTTTACAAAAAGAGAACGTCCCTTGACCACATAAATTGTTAACGTAGCTGGACAATGTCTATATACAACCCATATATGTGTCCACAGACCTCTAAGAATAGCAACAGTAACATATGATGGGACAGGGCCCCACCATAACTCTGGATAAACAAATATATACATCAAAAGATCTATACCAAAAGTCTAGGCTCCGAGACAATGGAGCACTTCCAAAATTGCTGAGTGAAAATCCTAAGTTGGTGGATTCCCGAAATGAATATATGTACCTGCGGACATGATATGCAGCCCTCCGAAAATAGGGGGTCAGTACAAAATGTGTACCGAGTATATAAAGCATAACATACCATAAATGAGATCACATCTAAAGTAGAGATTTAGGAGACAAGCATGTAAATCAAGAAATCACTATACCTGTATTTTATAACGAAGTTATACCTATCATTGTCATATGTCGTACCCGACCCATATGAGACTTGGTGAATAAAGTCGTTTTATCATATTATCATATCATCACATCATCATATCGTCATATACATATACCGTACCCGGCCTTTTAGTAAGGAACTCGGTGAATAAAGTTGTGTACACATATACCGTACCCGACCCATCGTGGGACTCGGTGCCATAATCATATCATTGCATCATTATATACCATACCCGGCTATAGTGAGGGACTCGGTGAATAATATAGTAAAATATGCGTATCCGGCCCTAGCGAGGGACACGGTGGATAATGTAGTGGAACCATACATGATAACATACCCGGCCCTCTAATAAGGGACTCGGTGGATCATACCATAACAATATGTACGAATAGGGTATCATTAACAACCATGTGTAACCATCATCTGAGACTCAATAGAACGGGTAAAATAATCTAATACTCCAATATCAAAATGATAGTTATGTTAATTTATCTCTAACTATCATCATGAACTATGTAAGTAAAGTCTCAGGGATCATAGACATATATCAAATTAATACGAGACAACTTATGATAGTTAAGGACATTAGTCATCATAGAGCCTTTTTAAAAAAGAATAGGAGCTTTTTCGTGTCAATCACTATCCAATCATATAGAAGACTTGAGGGAGGTAACTCAATTATTCCAAGAGTTCCAACATTAAGGAGTGAATAAGAATCATGAATTATACCAAATTAGGATAGCTGGAATCATACACATGTATCAAGATATAATGATATAAGTTCTAGGAAATCAAGAACCTTAGCCATCCTAGTATATCTACGAATAAGAGCTTCTTTGGAATTTATACATTTGTTGTTCGTTTGTTTCATATGGATCATGCCAAAAGAAAGAAAGGTTAGCTTTACATACCTTTAGCGTTTATACGTATATGCTGCCCAATATTGTCTCAACCTATATTAAAATGTTAAACAATATGGTTAAGCTATGGACAGGAATAAAACGTACTCTATCGTTAGTAGGTTATTTCTAAAAAAAATTGGACAGCACCTCCCCTATACCGCTCACTTTTCCCACTTTCAAACCAGCCATATAATCATCAAGTAATATCAATAATCCAAAATATTGACATAAAACAAAATTTATTATTGACAATAAGAGTCCGTTTGGATGAGCTTAAAAAAGTAACTTTTATGTATGATGTGCTTTTAGAACTTTGAAGTGCTGAAAGTTATTTTTATAAATAATCAGTTGAGTGTTTGGAGAAAAGTGCTTATGTTGAAAATAAGTGTTTAAATTTTAGGTTTAAAAGAATAAAAAAGGTAGTTTGGGAATTTAGTTAAAATATAAGGGATATAAAAGTAATTTCTATGGTCAAACAAAATCGCTTTAAGAACTTAGAAAAAAAAGTTAGAAATCCTAACATTTCATTTTTGACTGACTTTAAGAATTTTATGGCTTAAAGTTAGCATTAGGAAAACACGTTCAAAAGCTAAAAAGGGACTTTAAGTTGGTTTTGACCAACTTAAAGCCCATCCAAATGGGCTCTAAGCCTAGAATATTGCCACCCAAATTATGTTACCAAAACAATAAGTTCAGAAAGCCGAGTACCTCAAGTTGTATCTAAATTTTGAAACTAAAAAGGAAAAAATGGATGTGATGACCTCATGAAACTTTTAGATCTTTGTCTTAAGTTTTTAATCCAAAAGAAATCAATTCAAAACTCATTTTTTACAAAAAGATATCATCAAAACACTAACAGTTATACGTGAAGGATTTTTCAATCAAGAATTTGGATAGAACTTATCTTATGGTTCATCCTCTTTTTTTGACATAATAACAGTAGATATCGGCTCCAACATAAACATAAGAGTTGTAGGTACGTGTATTAGATTTCCAAAACATATTATTTTCTAAAATCAAAGGTCTACACAACAAGATATTCAAGAATTACTACTAGCTACGCAATCCCAAAAATGGATTTGAACACTTACAATCTCCATACACCTTATTCCTCCAAATTTAAGAACAACAACTCATCAACAACATCAAAACAATATCAACCATTATTATACATCATCAATAAGCTAATTCCATCCATTTAATCCACCTAAAATAGTCCCTTAACCCATAAATCTCAATAAATCACCAAACGAGTTTATAACGTTATTTTCTCCGTTCTAATCCTTTAAAACTCTAAATAAACTTGTTAACAATAAAAAAGGGACTTTAATATTACCTCAAGTGTGTAGCAAACACATTAAAATTTCTCCTTCTTGGCTGATTTTTAGCTCAAATTGAAGGCAACGCGACATACAACACTTTTCTCTTCATGAGCTTCGAATTTTGGGACTCGGTTTTTGTCGGATTTGGTGTTTCTCTCTAAGATCTTCCTTTCTCTCTTCTATGGAAATTTCTTGGTTTGAGAATGAGGAAGGAAGCTGAAAATATCCCTTAGATGATGTGGGTATTGGGCCTGACCCGAGTTGGAATCGGGTTGGGCCGAATCCACTGTTCATCTTGACCCTTCTGCCTTAAAATATCCATATCTTCTTATACCAATGTTTCCTCCAGACCCACGACCTATGGTTGGAAAGATATTTCAATTTTATACAACTTTCATTTTGAGAATTTTCCCAAATTACCAAATGATAAAGGGGTTATGGCCTCCCGAAGTCAGCTTACCCGAAAACGTGACTTTAATAAAAAAATATTTGATGGCTTCTACTTTGATTTGGCTTAAGGGTCCTTCTTGAGATGTGTTTAACTTCACATATATTATCCATATAACTTTTCATTATAAAAAATTCATGCCATTTTAAAATTTGAAATTAAAAGTACTTGAATTTATGTCCATTAGCTCACGAATAGTCCAAGATGCAAAAATACGGAATATAACATGAATATTTTACTATAATGGACATTCAAGAATCGGTACATAAAATTTTAATGAATTTGAAATAAATTGTATTGAGAAGTAATTTCTATGGAACTTTTGACGCATCTATTTGTGTCAAAGGTTCTGGATATGTAACTGTTCAAGATATCATCTTGCCACCTTATGTGGAAATCGTTGATAATACACAGCATATAGCTAGTTTAACGAAACAATTGACTTTTGCATTGGATTAAAAATAGAGAGAAATCGTGGATATATATCTTATAAAAATGTCATATAATTAACTTTCAAGATGGAAGTTATCCATTAGATGTTCTTTTCATGCCTGTTTGACACGCGAATCATAGTATTCATTCTTATGAGAATGGGTTGAAAAACAAGAGATACTTTTTATCGAAATATGGACAAACGCAAGTTGAACTCCGAAAGAAGCACTTCATGAAGCATTTCAAAATTTAATTGATTTGGTTATTTCCTTTTTACATATGGAGGAAGACTACTTATATTTATCGGACAATCAACACATAGTTCCTTTATCCCCTTTTCCTTTCATGATAAATTGGCTAAACTCATAAAAAAAAATTAAAAAAATAGCATTGAAATCGATTTTTATTGACCAATCAAAATTGTCTTTCAGGATATATGATTGCCTCAAAATGTCTAATATATATATACATTATTAGACCTTTTGAATAACAGATGTTTAAGAAATATTTTTAAATTACATCTCAGCAAATACTTTTATGTCTTAAATATTTTAAAAATTATATACATGTGATGTTTTGGTTTGGTTTAGTTTGATTTTTTTTAGTTAAAACCAAACCAACTAATTATGATCGATCTTTTTTCCAATATCAAACTAAGTTAAACCAAATCACTAATTATATTTTAATTAATTTGACTCGAATTATCGATTTTATGCGATTTATCAATTTTACTTGTACACCCCTAGTTGAAAAGCTTGAAAACAGATGAGTGTTATTGGAAAAGCATGAAAATAATAGAAAATCACCCTTGATGCAAAATGAGATTGTTAGATTTATCGTTGTTTTGATGAATTGATGATTAAAATTCGTTCTTTATGTTATATGAAACTTATGTTTCAAAATTGAGCTTATTTGAGATAAATTTGAGTGTTAACTTGCCAAAATTATAACTTCAGACATTTTTGTCTAGACCGCTTTAACACTCTTATCCTCACCTGCTAGCAATGGTATATTCCATCATCTCTTATCAAACACTTCAAAACTTTCATCTACTTTAGAACCTTGTCAAGTTCATAATTTAATTAGAAAAATGTTGATGTTGGCCTTAATATGTTATACCAAACTTCAGGTAATTAAAACGTTCGATGTTTCTTTATAAGGCCACACTTCAAATAAGAATGTCTAAAGTCATACCAGAATTTTTCAACTTCAGTGTCATATGTTTGAGATTTTTCCTGAAGCCGTAATTTTTTTTTAACTTTGGTAAAATTAAATGGCGATCCTAAAAACGAATATTTATGCACTATACCCATCTCAGCTTCACAATCTCCCATCTTTATGACTTTATCCATAACTAATTCGTGGAACATGGACAGATAAGTAAGTTGTTTATATTATTGGAATGACTTTACTCAGTCAGATAGAGAAGTAAGATTCCTAAGGGTAGAGAACAACCTATCAGAATGCATGCATGATTAGTACAGCTATATATATATATATATATATACTTTCTCCGTCTCAGTTTATATGATATAGTTTGATTGGATTCATAGTTTAAGAAAGAAAATCTTTTGAAATTTATGGTCTAAAAAAAGTCATAAATATTTGTGTGACTATAAATCATCTCATTAATTAAGGATAAAATAAATATTTTAAAGTTAAATTGTTACTAAATATATAAATGTATAATTCCTTTTGGAACTAACTAAAAAAGAAAATGTATCATATAAATTGAGACAGAGGAAGTAATTAAATTTAATTATTAAGGAAGACAGGGTAAGTATAGAGAAATTATATGAAGAGTCCCTTTATCTAGCTAGATCATGCTGTAACATGCAATAAAGTCAACCATTCCTTACATTAATCTCTTTGCCTACACTATAAAATCCTTCTGCTTGACAAATGACAAGGAAAAATTATAGATAGACATATGAATATGGTAATGTCATGCAATAATTTTAGTGAAAGTAGTGTATATTATAATCAAAGTCAACTCTGTTAGTACTCCATTATATTCATAGCATGAAATATTTAATTTCATCACTAGCCAAATTGTTCAAAGCCAGCTCTAGAAAAAAGTTTCAAATCATGCATGCATGAGTACTAATTCATATCTAATTAGTACTATAAATAACCAATATGTATCACTTACCAAGACCATCAAATCTATAAGAAAAAAAGTAGTTCAATTTGTGTGCTTCAATTTTCATCAATATAATTAATGGCTTTCCCAAGGCTAATTTTCTTGTTGATGCTTGCAATAATTCCTCTTTGTAATGCACAAGGCTTGAAACTTGGCTACTATGAGAAAACATGCCCAGGAGCTGAGGCTATTGTGGAAAAGACAACTGCACATTACATCTCTAGAGCACCAACTCTAGCTGCTCCTTTGCTTAGGATGCACTTCCATGATTGCTTTGTTAGGGTAATTTAATTTGTTTTATTTTCTTCATATCCTATTTCTATTATGAATAACATTGTGTTGTAAGATTTGTAAGTTTCATATTACTTTCTTCATCTCGATTTATGTGATTTTCTTTTACTGTGCAGATAATTTAAGAAAGAAAAAAACGTTTTTTTATTTTTATGGTCTAAAATAAGTACCAGATATTTGTGTGCCTATAAATCATTTTATTAAAAGAAAAATTTTGAATTGTACAGTTAAATTGTTTCTAAATATAGATAGGTAACTAAAAAGGGAAAGTGTGTCATATAAATTGAGACAAAATAAATACTTACTACCTAGGATTGAAGTTATACGCTGACAGTGAAATAATATTTTATTTTGTATAACTAAATTTTAACACATGTCAGTTACCATTTTATCAGGTTAATTACTTGTTAATGCTTATCATAGAGATTTTCTTGTAATTATTACCCACCTATAGTGTAAACATACAATATGTATATCTAGCACACACATTAATTCTTTAATAATCACTTTAGCTTCTTTATACTTCTGACGTCGACTCATATCATTATTCCTTTTTATAAAAATTGTTTGTACAGGGATGTGATGGATCTGTATTGCTAAACTCAACAAAGAACAATCAAGCAGAGATAGATGCCATACCAAATCAATCCCTTAGAGGATTCCAAGTGATTAATGCTGCAAAATCTGAATTAGAACACAAGTGTCCTGGTGTGGTTTCTTGTGCAGATATTCTTGCCTTAGTTGCAAGGGATGCCATATCTTTGGTAATTATTAATTATGTAAATAATTAAGAAGGAAAAAAATCGTAGTTAATTTTTAATTAAAATTATGGTTTGCTAAATTTTACAGATTAAAGGACCATATTGGAATGTTCCATTGGGAAGAAGAGATGGAAGAGTGTCAAACATGTTGGAAGCCCTTTTCAATTTACCACCTCCTTTTGCCAATATTACTACCCTTAAAGCTCAGTTTGCCTCTGTTGGTCTGAATGCAAAAGACCTAGTTGTTCTATCAGGTAAAATTATATAGGTATATATATGGTAGAGGTGTTAATTGAACGGTTTGGAATTAACGGTTTGGACTGAATTCAGACGGTCATAGTAGGCCAAAAATTGGATTATAAGCTAATTCGGTCAACTCATAGTTTTAAATTATTTATTTATGTTCTTATAATTTGTTTAAGCATCTAAGAAAACTTTTTATAACATAACATAAAAATGACTTTAAAAAATATTTATGTCCATTTATTAAAATTTCTCATAAATCGATTTAGATGGTATATCAGAACAAATTTTAAATAAGTTCAATTAAACATATTAATAAAGGCTGAAATAAATAAAATAAGTGAATAATTAATCCCAAAACAAATTAGGCAAGTCATGATTTTGAGGGTTTATTTTTCCACCCCTAATATGATTTCAAATCATGTTTCATCAATCATAATTGCTTGGTATTCTTTCTTTTTTCTTTTCTTTTTCATAACAATGTGGCACAATTTCTAGACCTTCAAAACATCTTACTCTTTAGATTATAATTATCCATAACTATATACTTATATAATATCCCTAAATTACGGATGTCAAATGGATAGACAACATTGAATATTTAAATATATGTTCAGGTCAACTCATTGAGAGTTGGCTACACAATATGTTCAAATCAGCTTAACTTTTAAATAGGATGAATTGAGTTAGTTCGAAATTGACCTACTATGAAAATATGTTCAGAACAATTAATCGAAAGCTAGTCATATTTATGATCTAATTTTATTACTATATAAAAATATTTATACAATTTATTGTTGAGCGTGTACTTTTGATTTTTAACTCACATTAGTCTGTCAAATTTTGTTAAATTTTTGAAATAGTATTTACTTATCAAACAAAGCTGATAAATTAACCAATTGCATGTTGTTCAGGGGGGCATACCATTGGAAATTCTCACTGCTCTTCCTTCACAGTTCGAATGTACAACTTCACAGGCAAAGGTGACACTGACCCAACTATGGATGCTAACTATGTTGCTAGTTTGAAGAGTAAATGCACCTCAGTTAACGACGTGACAACTATTGTTGAGATGGATCCAGGAAGCTTCAAAACATTTGATGGAAGTTATTATAGTGTTGTTGCTAAAAGGAGAGGGCTTTTCCAATCTGATGCTGCCCTTCTTGATGACAATGAGACTAAAGCTTATGTCAAATTACAAGCTATGTCCCAAGGATCGACATTTTTCAAAGATTTTGCTGAATCGATGGAGAAAATGGGAAAGATTGGAGTTTTAACCGGCAGAGCTGGTGAAATTAGGAAACATTGTTCGTTTGTAAATTAATTTAACTAGGGCCATTTAGCTCTTCATAATTTCCTTCTTTGATTTGCATTTTTTCTTTTTTCTTTTTTTTTTTGTCTTTTTGTTGAACATGTTAAGTGGGCCGGGTCGGGTCAAATCGGCCCACTAATAAATTTGGCCCACCTAAAATCGGGTTGGGCTGGACTGGACTATAACATTAATGGGCCAGATCAGACCGAGCCCAATAGTGAAAAAATCTTAAACAATCCGGCCTATGACCCATACTATCTGAGCCGGGTTGGGCTCATTGGGCTTGAATTTGTTTTTGCAGTGTTTATGTATTCGAAAATTTGAATCAATAATGAATATAATGTATCGTTATCTATTTAATTTAGAAGTACTTGTAACAATTTATATACTCACAATATATTATCTATTAGTAGATATACACTTATATTATAATATATATACTTACAATCTATATCTAATATATTCTCAATATATTATCTATTATAGTGATACACTTAATTATATATTATATATATATACTTACAATCTATATCTAATATACTCACAATATACTATCTATTAGTATATATACACTTATATTATAATATATATACTTACAATCTATATCTAATATACTCACAATATACTATCTATTATAGTGATATACGTAATTATATATTATACATATACTTACAATCTATATCTAATATACTCACAATATACTATATATTAGTATATATACACTTATATTATAATATATATACTTATAATTTATATCTAATATACTCATAATATACTATGTTCAGTCAAACACCTCTGGAGGTTGGCGTGGAGGTTAGGCTTGGTGACCAGGCCATCCAAAAGAAAAGTAGTTTCAAGTACCTTGTGTCTATCATGCAAGGCAGCGAGGAGATTGACGATGATGTCACACATCGTATTGGGGCAGGGTAGATGAAATGGAGGCTCGCTTCCGATATGTTATGTGACAAGAAGGTGCCACCACAACTTAAGGGCAAGTTCTACAAAGTGGTAGTTAGACCAGCTATGTTATAAGGGGCGGAGTGTTGGCTAGTTAAGGTCTTTCACGTTCAAAAGATGAAAGTTGTCAAGATGAGAATGTTGAGATGGATGTGTGGGCATACCAGGAGCGACAGGATTAGCAATAAGGCTATTTGGGATAAGGTAGGAGTGACCTCGGTGGAAGAAAAAATGCGAAAAATGCGACTGAGATAGTTTGGGCATGTGAATAGGAGAGACACAGATGCCCTAGTGCGGAGGTGTCAGAAGTTGGCCATAGATGGTTTCAGAAGAGGTAGGGGTAGGCCGAAGAAATATTGGAGAGAGGTGATTAGACAAGATATGACGCAGTTACAACTTACAGAGGACATGACCTTAGATAGGAGGGTGTGGAGGACCAATACTAGGGTAGAAGGTTGGTATAGTCTCGTTATTCTTCCGTATTAGTAGGCGTATTAGCGCACTGCAATTTCTTGTGCTTTGATTTCTATTATTATCTATTACTTTCTGTACTTCGATTACTCTATTTTATCTGTGTCGCTTTCATTATTTACTTTTTCATATCGCTTTGAACTTTTTAGCCTTATCTGACCTCTTTTTATGCTTTTATGCTTCTATTGAGCCGAGGGTCTCCCGGAAATAGCCGTCCTACCTTGGTAGGAGTAAGGTCTGCGTACACTTTATCCTCCCCATACCCCACGTCGTGGAATTTCACTGGGTTGTTGTATACTCATAATATACTATCTATTATAGTGATATACTCACAATATACCATCTATTATAATAATATACGTATATTATATATACATATAATGTATATCTAATATACTCACAATATGTTATCTATTAGAATAATATACTGACATTATACCATCTATTATAATAATGTACTTATATTATATTAGATATACGTTATACGTATATCTAATATACTCACAATATTCTATCTATTATAATTATATACTTACATTATACTATATATACGTACTATGTATATCAAATATACTAACATTATACTATATATTATAGTGATATAATTAATTAATTATATATATATATATATATATATATATACACTTATAATGTATATCTAATATACTAACAATATACTATCTATTATAGTGATATACTTACAATGTATATCTAATATACTCACAATATACTATTTATTATAATAATATAAAAAGAAAAGTCCGGTGCACTAAAGCCCCCGCTATGCGCGGGGTCTGGGGAAGGGTCTGACCACAAGGATCTATTGTATGCAGTCTTACCTTGCATTTCTGTCAGAGGCTATTTCCAAGGCTTGAACCCGTGACTTCCTAGTCACATGGCAGCAACTTTATCAGTTACTCCAAGGCTCTCTTTCTATTATAATAATATACTTACATTATATTATATGTATACTTACAATGTATATCTAATATACTCACAATATACTATCTATTATAATAATATACTTACATTATATTATATATACATATAATGTATATCTAATATACTCACAATATATTATCTATTACTCACATTTTATATAATATATATAATGTATATCTAATATACTCACAATATATTATCTATTACTTACATTTTATATAATATATATACCTAAAATGTATATCTAATATACTCACAATATACTATCTATTACTTACATTATATATTATATATACTTACAATGTATATCTAATATTCTCACAATAGACTATCTATTACTTACATTATATATTATATATACTTATAATGTATATCTAATATACTCACAATATACTATCTATTACTTACATTATATATTATATATATACTCACAATATAATATCTATTATTTATATTATATATTATATATACTTATAATGTATAACAAATATACTCACCTTATACTATCTATTACTTATATTATATATTATATATACTTACAATATATAACAAATATATTCACAATATACTATCTATTATAATAATATACTTACATTTGTTGAATTCTTATAGTGACTATAACTTTAATATTCAATATATGATTATGTAATGTAAAAAAAATTATTTAATTGAATCATACAAAATTTATAGGAAAAAAATTAAGAAATGCAAAGACTCAATGAGTCTTTGACTTTATTAATATATTGATAAAACTCAAAACATACAAGTTATAAACTTACAATTAGTTGTATATAATAAATTGTAATTTCTACATATTTTGAATCATTTTCTCCAATTCATCTATATTAATATTAACAGAAATTGGCTCATAATTTACAAAATCAACTACTCCGTAATTTGTACTAGCCTGTGCCGAAGGATCTCTAATTGACATTATTTCTTCAAGTTCTTCTTCTTCTGTATTTTATGCTCTTCTTTTATTTCTAATCTTTGATCTAATCCAATCTCTAAGGCAAACTAAAACATCTATGGCATTGCTCCCCAAAGAGTGTCGATTGTCTCCGATCTGCTATCTTCCTTGACTAAATGCGCTCTTCGATGAAATAATTAACATTGGAATATTTAGCACATCTCTAACCATGGTTGATAGTAGTGTACATTGTTATTGATTGTTCTTCTACCATTCCAGTGTAGTGACACTATTTTCATCATAGGTCTCTGGAACTTATCTCAAATAATAATTAAGCTCATCTCGATTTATGCTCTGTTGTAATGTAGGATGTATTCTATTCTAAATAGATAAATTAGAAAAATTATGGACAGATATACCACGTGCCTGTCTTTTAAAAGATGATGGCATGTCAAAAGGACGAGATAGAGGAACAGTATGACTAGGGGTAACAGTATCAAGTAAATCGATATAATGATTATATAATGTTTGAATATGATCATTTGTAACACTCATTGCCTTAAACATACTAGAATCTTCATCTTTTTCAATTTCTATAAAAGTATATATAAGGCGAACACATTCAGACATAAATTAAATTTTATATACGAATTTAACATAGAATCAATTAAATAAATAGGAGGAATAGGAAAAAAGTATTTTTAATTTTTTTCTATCATTTCAACGACAACTTCTTTGTAATCATCTTTCTTTTTATATTTCATAAGAAATACAAAAAAATTGACTAAATAAGCTAAAATATTAAAAACGGTAAGACAATAAGCATCGAAAAATTCAAACGTAGCCAAATAAATTTTTTCTAAGAACATAACAACATCATTAATTTTAGTCCAATCAGATTCTTCCAATATGACTTCAGGAAATTTATATGCATATTAATTAAAAGTTGTATTTATAGGGAATTTATAAATATTACAAGCCTTTAAAAAATCATAAGTCGAATTCTATCTAGTCTCAATTTCTTCGGACATTAATCTTGGTCTAAAATTATTTTCCTCGCATTTTCTTTTAAATTCTTTAAGTTTAGCTTCTATTATTTCCTTGAATAAAATCAGTTGCATGCCAAAATTTTCAATTGTTGGCTCAAAACAATAAAATTCATCTTTTACAATTAAATTATATATATGACAAGCATATTTAATATGAAAAATATCTTCTAAAGAGAGAGAAGACTCAGTTTTCAAAGAATTAATAGCAGCGATGTTGTAAGATGCATAATGAAAAAAATACACAAAACTTTGTATTGAAGACCATAATATTTTGAAGCCATTGATATAGAATCAGAAATAAATTATGCATTATGTTTTCGGTCTTCATCATATTGAAATACTAAAATACGTTTTTGCATAATAAAATCGTTATTTATCCAATGACAATTAACAATTAAATAATTATTTTTATTTATAGCACGACCAAGATCAGAAGTAAGTGAAATTCTACATGGAAGATTTGTTAATAACCAACGTAAATAATATGCATAGCACGATCAAGATCAGAAGTAAGTAAAATTCTACATGGAAGATTTGTTAATAACCAACGTAAATAATATGCATATTGTCCATAAAGTCTAAAAATATCTTATCATCAAGTACTTTTGGAAATACCGTTAAACATGAAATTATAAATTGATTGTATATAATGAATAAAAGCATTAGAAAAAGCAAATGAAAAAGGTAAACAACTCACAACTATCATTTTCACTATCTCTTTACGGTCCCTCATTTTATTATACGTCCTCGTTAATATTTCGGTCTATGGATTTATTCTACCTTGAACTGACCCAATAGCACCCCTATTCGTTCTTTTCAATCAGGATGTTCATTGTCTAGATGTCTAGTCAATTGACCCATTTCACCTTTATTACCCCCGGTCTTATGCTTGAATTCTTTTTGACATTCTTTACATTGAACTTTAGTTGTTCCGGCTATGCATTCAAAATAATGTCATATTAAACTAGTTTTTTTCTTTCTTTTATAGGTCGTGGGGGAAGATTAACAGTTTTATATTGAGCATTACTTATATCTACATCACGACTAGGTGGTGTAACATCTACATCATCATTATTATCTTGTTCTATTTCTACTTCAAATTCATTTGGTTCTTCTATACTGTAAGTTTCTTGATATTCATTTTCATTCATACCATGTGCACCTACACCTATTTCTTCAAATTCACTAGGTGGTAATTCAGGCATACGAGAATACTATCTACTTGTACTACCTCTACCGGAAGCACTTTTTTTTACTATCACTACCTTCACCAAAACACAATTTTTTAATATTTTTACATATATTTTTTAATCTATCCATTATGCAAATTACACTAATAAAAATTATAAACACAAAAATTAAATATTTAAATATACTAAAATTAATTTACTAAATAAAAGCAAGAGAAAGAATGATTATACCAAATTGTCGGAATCAAACAAAGAATCGTAAAATTGATGAAATGTTGAACACTTGAAAGTTGAAAACTTTCACTTGATGTTGTTAATTGCAAAAAATAATAAAATATTGATATCACTTTAAGAAAAAATTGAGAAATTGAGAGAATTAGATGATTGTTGGTGAAAAAAAATTATTCGAGCTGATGGATCGGTGGGCCGACTACCGGTCCCTTATCGGATTGGTCTTACCGGTCCAGGCCAAAAATTAGATCGGACCGGCCCAAATTTTTTTAGGGTGGGCCGGTATACGGTCCAGTCCCTACTGTGTCGGGCCCTTAATGGGCCGGTCTTAGTTGAGAAAAAATCGGGCCACCAGACCCATTTGACACCCTTATCTTTTGTTCTATGACTACCGGTCATAACTACTATTCTTGTTTTTTGATTATTTGTATATTTTTTTAATTTGATATGTTAATAATGGTTGTGGTTGACTTATAAATTGTAATGCAATGCTATCCTTGTTTGTTTATGATATTTTTTTTGTCCCAATTTGATAAATATATACTTTTGTAAAATTATCGCTTTTTAGCAATATTCAAAGTTTAAGAATGAAAGTATCACTTTTAAAATCTATAACCTAAAAAAGTTATATAAATTTGTGTTATTATATTACAAATTATATGAGAAATTTAAAGTTAAACTAATTGTTATCAATAATTGTTTAGCTAGAATTATAAGTTGAAGGTGTCGTTCTCTCATCTTCAAGGATGATATTGATTAAATTTCAAAAGTATTAAGATTTGGATTTGGTCTTTAATGATTGAAAGGGTCTTACCTTTTAACCTAATTAAGAAGTTGGCTTTATCAAATTTTGTTATAATATTCGGCATCCATTATTTTTGTCCTTCTGAAATGGTCATTTTGCATAGATTATTTTGTGCTCCATAGTTAGTTTGAAACTTTACCTTTTTTTACATACATGATTCAGAATCTCTACTTGAGATATCTTGCAATAAAAACAAGCTGATGTAAGACTTTTGTTGAATCTAAAGGTTGTATCATCAAAATGAATTTCTCTTAAAATTCCCTCAAGTGAGAAAGGACTTTTTTTATAAAAAATACTAGCTAGTGAGAGGGCTTTTTTTAGTGCTTATAACTACTTCTCTCTCTAGAGAAATTAAATGGTCACCACCCCAACTGCCGAAGTACCATCCCTTTCTATGTCACTGAAACCCCCCGAACCACTAAACAAGGTCATGTTTATGGAAGAGGACCCTCTTTGTAAGTAATCCCTTAAATAGATCCTTCTAGATAGACAGCCCAGCCGTAATACAATCCACCTGAGAATCACGAGGATGAAGTTACCACAATTAGGGAGCCTATTCTACTCACCCCTGAGCAGAAACATAGAATCTATCATCCTTGGAGATTCTCAGTAATTCTCAAACTAATGGGTAGGAAAATCTTCCACCACTATCTCAAGAATAAGCTAATTGAATTATGGAAGACGATGGATAACTTCATCTTTATTGATTCAGGATGAGATTTCTACATCGTAAAATTCTCGCAGTAGGCCAATATGGACAAGGACATTTATGAGGGCCCATGGTTTATACTGGGAAGCTTTCTCTTCATGAAGCAATAGGAACCAAATTTCGCACCAAAAGAATCTACCATTGCCATTCAATATTATGGGCAAGACTGCCTCAACTTCCAATCGAATTTTATGATAAAGGTGTCCTTGAAAAAATCAGCCAGAAATTACACACCCACTAAAAATTGTTGCTAGCAGTTTCGCTACTATTAGGAAGAGGTACACAAGAATTTGCATCCAAGTTCCAATGGGAAGGCCAGTTAAAACTTCAGTCCAAATTGGCAACCATATCTAGGAGGTGATCTACGAGGGGGAAGGTACCCTGTGTACTGGGTGTAGAATAATCGGACACACCCACAAAAACTGCACCATTACCTCCATACCCATCTCCTCTACCCACCATCCAAACCAGGATTAATGGGCCACTTCCAGCGTCGCAACTAAGGGAAGCTGGCAAACAGTTACCTACCCTAAGAAGAAATATATGAAAACGAACTCCGTCAATTGCACGCCATCAAGAAACAACACCCAATGAGGGACCCAGGTAACAATTCACAAGGCGGAGGTAGGTAAGTCCTCTACAACCCTCTACTCAAAGCCCTATTTGGATACCCTAACTTCCATTAGTTCTTTAACGGTCAACAAAAATGACCCAGCTTTAAGGTATGAGAAGATGGGGCCCACCCCTTTAACTCTCGATAATGTGTCCCATTCTTTGCAACACAATTTTTTAAAAGATAATGAAAAGTTGAGAATAACTCACCAAATTCCCATTAATGATGTAGGGACTAAAGCCATAATCTAGGTGAGAAGGGACATTCTCCAAGATCGGAAGAATGATAAAGCTCCCATGGAGGACGAAAATCATCAATTCACTTCTGGGGAAACCAACACCGACGTAGAGAGTAATCATCACCCCATTCCCTCTACTGAAATGACCATGACTATCGCGTCAATTATTGGAACTCCAACCATGCCTTATCAGGCAATAATGAAGAGAGGAACCAAGAAAAAACCCTACCTACTTCTGGAAACTCAACCAAGAATGAGCAATCCACTCCTCCCTCCCCTAATCTTTGTTTGAGAGCTGATTTTGAAAAATCACATACCGAAATTATGGCTAGAAATGGCTCTCCAGGGTCAGTCAATGTCCATGATAGTAATTACTATAACCCAATCGATAATAATTGTTATGAAGGATCCCCGTTACCTTACATAGGTAATTGGAGAAAGAATAAACTTAGCAATTGTCCAGTTCAGCCAACAACTATGAATAAAAGCTCTTCTCCGGACTCAATGGCTAAGCAACCCTACTCAGATGTTGACCCAAGAGAGGAGCACCCTCTTCAACTACTGCAACTTCAGACACCGTTCTTCCCCACACCTAGTCTCAACCTCGAACTCCAGAACCCAAGATTCATATTGTGGACCCTGAACAGAACTACCATCACCCTTCAAGACCTTCTACGATAAGAAATCTATGAAATGGAACTCCATCAATTCAAGAATCGCTAAGTAAGAGTGACAAGGACATGGAGGAATGATTCCATACCTCTGGGGAATGAGAAGTCAAATTCATGGTGGTAGAAAAAAAGTTCTAAAAGAATTCAAAAAGCTTCTAAGCGAAGCTATTTTACTACTTTTACCCAGACAAGTGGAAATGATAGCCTTGAGGGTGAAGGTTCAGATGGTGAACACCACCTACAATAGTTCTAAAGCCCCTGATGAATATAACGAACCCCACCTTGAAGGACAAAGAGAAAGGAAAGCTGGTAGGTCTGTCACCAACGCTTTACTTATCAATGAATTTCATTGTATAGAATACAAGGGGAGCCAATAACTCAACATTTAGGAGGCAGTGTAGGGCTCTTATCAAACTACATCATCTATTATGCTTGTCCTTCTTGAAACCAAGATGAAGGGTTATGCTAAAGTGACAATAGACCTGGGATACGAATCCTACATTCAATCTGCAAGTGAGGGCTTCTCTGAAGGAATAGTCATCATGTTGAAGGATGGCCTCGTCGAATTAGACAATATGTCGGTGATCCCTTAAGGCATTCATGTCATGGTCAAGGTATGTCCGTACTAAAATTATTTGATTTTTTTTCTATCTATGCCAAAAATGACTTTGCAAAGCACACCACTTTATGGGATAACTTTCTCAAGATATCCCAAAACTACTCTAGAGCCTGGGTTATGGGTGGGGATTTTAATGAACTTCATTAGGCTAGAGATAAATTTGGTGATAGATCTATTAAAAATAATAGGGTTGCCCTTCTTTAGAACTGTCTCAATCAATGTAATATGTCCAATTTAGGTTTCAAAGGTAGTAAATTCACCTAGACAGACAAGAGGTATAACAATTAGAGGAACGTCATTCTTGAAAGGCAGGCAGATGTCTGGCTATTAATCACTGGATTCTACAATACCCTAAGATTTCTATCACTCACCTCCCTGGAACACACTCTGACCATTTTCCTTTTAAGGTTCAACTAGAAAACCACTGGCCCATGAAGAGAGACATGCTCTTTAGGATTGAGCCCATGTGGTGTAGCCATCTGGACTTTAAAGGCATTGTCCAATCCTCCTTTCTCCACCCCACTCCCCTTATCCAAACCATCCATTCCTTCTAGGACAGTATCATCCTCTAGAACAAGAACTCATTTGGCAACATCTTCCACAAAATAAAGAGAATTCTTTTCAGGATAGATGCTATAAAAAGGTATAATAACTACCACCATAGTAGATACTATTATGATCTTGATTCTAAGCTCATTCAAGATTATGACTCTCTTTAGAAGAAGGAAGAAGAATTTTGGATGACTAAATTCAGAATTAACTGGTTATATGAAGGGGATGAAAACACTAATTTTTTTCACATCTCCACCATTAAGAGGAGAAGAAAAAACTGCATCCTCTTCTTTAAGGATGATATGGAAAATGAGTACAATAGCTAAGAAGAGGTGAAAATCACATTACCTCCTTCACCAACCTCTACTCCACTGGACATTACTCCTCTAGAAGAACCCAAGCGACCAATTTGTTAACTCCTAATTCTCTCTCCTTTGTCAAGAGTGAGGGCCTGGATGCTTGAGCAATAAAGAAATCCTTACAGCCCTTAAGTCCTTCAAACCCTTAAAATCCCCTGGTCTAGATGGCCTTCACCTCATGTTCTACCAGAAATAATGGGATATTGTGGGGGAAAACATTGATTTTTCTAAAGCCAGCTCTGCAAAATGGACCCTGCTGCCAACACCACCCTACTTTGCCTCATTCTTTAATGGAACAATGTCATCATGATTAAGAACTTTAGACCTATTGGACTCTGTAATACAAGCTACAAGCTTGTATCCAAAATCATTATCATGATGATCAAAAGCTTTCTACCCTATATTATAGGCTCCAGCCAGGCTAGCAACCTGGTTAGCAAAAGATCTTCAGATAATGTTATTATTGTCCAGGAGTATGTTAGCCACTTTAGGAAGATGAAAGGTAAAAGACTAACATGATCTTCAAAATTGACCTAGAAAAAGGCCTTTAATAGATTAGAGTGGTCCTTCATCAGGGATACCCTGGGTTTTTTCAACTTCCCTAAAAGACTCTTTAACTTGATCATGTCTTACATCTCCTCCTCTTCCTCCATGGCTATCATTGTTAATGAAAGTACCACTGATTACTTCACTCCCTTCAGATAAATCAGGCAAGGAGATCCCATCTCCCCTTTCATCTTTATTCTTTGTTTGGAAAGACTCCCAAGAGGGATTGATGAGGCTGTCTACCATAACCAATGGTCCTCTATTGGCATCTATAAATATGGACCTAAGATATCTCATCTCTCTTTTACTGTTGACTTGACTCTATTTTCCATAACAGACCCCAAAGCCTACCAAACCATCAACACCATCCTCAATATGTTCTGAATAGCTTCTGGATAAAATCTCAACCTGACTAAATCCAAGATCATCTACTTCTCTAACTGCACAAGAAAAAATAGGAATGCTTACTCTTACAAGCTCAAAATTAAGCCTAGCAACTCCTTTGGTAGATACCTGGGATTTTCCATTCTTCACTCTAGCCTGTTCATGCTGATTTCCAATACATCATAGACAACATGCAGTGTAAACTGTGTTGTTGAAAACTAACTTCCTAAGGTATGATGGTCTTTGCCAAAGCCTTCCTTAGCAACATCTCCTCCCATGTTATGCAATATATCTACCTTCCTACTAGAACCCTCAAAATCAATGATAAAATCCAAAGGAATTTTGTGTGGGGTACTACTACTATTAGGAAAAGACTTCACCTCATAGGCTAGAATACTACCACTAACAAAAAAAGCAAAGTGGTTTGAGACTGTAAAGAAGTGATATTACAAACAAGTCCTTGCTAGTCAGCCTAGCTTGGAGACTATATAAGAACCCCAATGCCCTTTGGTCTAAGGTCATCTACTACAAACACTGTCATAATAAGAAAGCTACTCTTCGAAGGAACACTATTAGTAGAACATGTTATGGCATTAGGAAAGGCTAGGATACATTCCATAGGGGCTCTAGATGGATTGTACACAAGGGTAATAGAATCAACTTCTTGGAAGAAAAGTGGATCCCTGGGCTGGAACCCTTAAGGAACTATATTTTTGGTCTTCTCAGTAAGAAAGACCTTTCCGCCAATATAGACTCCTTTTTCAAAAATAAAGTCTGGAACCTTAATGACCTTTCTTTCTCCCTCCCATTGATCTCTTGAATAAAGTCACTAATGTATTCATCCCTGTTGATTCCTCTAAAGAAGATATCCTTAGCTAGAATTGGAGTAGTAATGACATGTACACCATTAAGATTACTTATTTCTTGATCAGCTTTCTTACCTCCAATAAGAGTAGTGATCATAATGCAGACAGACCCATAAAAGACTTCATCTGGATATGAAGCTAGAAGCCCCAAACAAGATTAAAATGTTCATTTGGTTTCTATCCCTTCCATCTAGCCAATACCTCCACAAAATAGGGGTAAACATTGACCAAATATGTTATTTATGTATGGGAGGGACATAAGACATTGACCACATTTTCTTTCAGTGCACTAGAGCCACATCCTTTTGGCAAGAGATAGCTATCTCCAACAACTCTATTGTCAATATTGACCCTAACACTATCACCACAAATTACAAGAGAGAGTTTTGGCTAAGCATCAGTAACAAAGGTTTTAACACATGTACCACTTAGGGAGACTCATTCCCTTCTGCCTCTGGGGTCTTTGGATTAATAGGAGTGATAACCTATTTAACAAAAGAAGAGAACCTTTCCAAACCAGACACATCATTGACCAAGCAATGAAATTTAAACTCATGGTCACCAAAAAATATCATCCATCCAAAAGCACGGTCGACATAGAAATTAGACAAACTTGTAACGCCCCCTAAAACGTTGTATGTGGTGTTTCAATTCTTGATGAAAATGATACAGTTTCTGTATTTTGGGCATAACTTTTCATAATCTGGTCCAAATTAAGTGATTCAAATTACTAAATAACTCCAACGTCATTACCTATAACTTTCATGAAGATCATATCTTAATATTTAGAGGATAAGTAGGCCAAATAAATTAATTTTTGCAAGGCATGGTGTTGTGATAAAATGGAGTATTTGTAGAAGAAAAGTCACATCTCACGGTAGGATGCTCCAAATCTGTTAATTGTTAAACGACATAAAAGTAGACTTCTACATCTACAATTCATATTACCAAATACTTAGAAAGTTATCTTGTTCAAACGCAGCTCCAAAAAAGGGTATTCCGTTAAAAGAAGGTTTATCTCACCAACCATGGAAAGATCTAGGTCCGTTTGACATCATCAATGACATCAATAGTCCTCAATTTGACATCACCCATGAAATCACAATCCTTCATTGAATTTTCAAGATCATCATTCGTAATTATTTTTATTTATTGTTAGGTCCTCTTCCACACATATAAATACCCACCTTATTTCCTCATTTTATTCATCAAGTTTTCTGAAGTAACTCTTCTCTCTATACACTTTTTTACTCATTCTGAAATGTAGTTTTAGTTTTTAGTAGTGTAGAAATACTATTTTGGTGATTCTTATACTTCAGGTAGTACATAAAATGCTCCGGCGAGGAGAAAAAGCTAGAGTTTTAAAAGTTGTTATTGAGTTCTTCAATTCTGAGTAAATCTTTGGATTCCAAGTATGTAAGGCTATTCATAGCATTGGATTGAGTTCGTCCATGCGTTCAATATTTAAATTCATCGTAATTGAGTTATAATTGAGTTTTACCCTAATTCTTGAATTCTAAATGAGTTAATTCTTTTTCTATTTATTTAGATATATTTATGCATTGAGATTATTATTATTTTTATCTTTCATATTATTAGAATTATTGTTCGTGGCTATTTTTCCATGAACCCTAATTGATTTGATATTCATGAATATTTTTACACATATTTTGAGTAAAGATATTGGCTTTTAATAGTCATTGACAAAAATAATAATTTGAATTAATACTATATATGTATTTTATTGAGTTTTGAAAGAGCAAAAGAATTGAGTTTAAATGAATTTGATTCTTTGGATTAAATGATGTTTTGATGGGATGTAAATGATGTTTTAAAGTGTAATGATTGATGAAGAGGTAATGGGATGAGTTTGATATTTTAAATAAAAGTCCAATAATACTAGATGATAAGGTTAATATGAGCACATATTTTGGGAGTAGTATTGAGCATTGAGTTGTGTAAGAATTTAATTAACTCAAACCCTAGAACTACGTAGCCAGCGTAGGATGGAGGATATACCTCTTAAGTCCCAAAAAGAGGACTTTGATGATTGGATCCAAGATGGTGATGTACTTTACCCTAGCAAGGTATTGGATGGATGTGGAAATGACATCACTTCGTTGTATCATCACTAGCTCATAAGTGATGGTTGTCGGTTAGAGAAACTCCCAACTGAATAAACATTGCTTATTATTATTTTTAAACTTGCATTATATATTGATGATGAGTTCTGAGCTGAGTCTTCCTGAGAGGAATTTCTTTATATCTATCCTTACTTTCCTACCATTATACATACTAATACATTTCATGTACTGACGTCATTCGACCTGCATCATTTTATGATACAGGCACAGGTGTTAGATATTCTCAACAGGCGCATCGTTGATAATCATTACTTTTCAGCTATTTGGTGAGTCCTTCTTGTATTCCAAGGAACTCTTTATCCTTTTATTATTGTTGAGTATTATGTTTCTTTTGAGGTAGTCATGGACATGTCATTGGTACCGTCTGATAGTGTTAGAGGCTTCATAGATAGAGTTTGATGATGTAATTGGAGTAGCTCTCCTTTGAAACTACTTCTTCTAAGGATTATTTCTTTCCTTTGATGTTGATGATGGTGATCCCACATATGTATTTTTATTTTTACTCTAAGTCTTCCGCTGATGAACGAATGACTGATGAGACCAATTGGTTCTCTCGGAAGCCAGAGATAGTTTATGAGTGCTGGCCACATCTAGGGTACCTTCTCGGGGTGTGACAAGAGTCCTCCTGCCCATGGTACCTTCAAACTCAACACTGATGATGCAACCCCAATGAATGACGGAAGAGGATGCATAGGTAATGTCTTCAGAGATAGCACTGGCAAGTGGACAAATGGCTTTAATAAAGCTTGCGCTCTCACATCTTCTAACCAAGCTGAACTCCTAGCAATCTCTATGGCCTTCGAATAGCAATCTCTATGCCCACTAGAAATCAACACTGATTCATCCCATGTTATATCAATGATTTCTAATAATCACTTGTGTTATGCTAACATAATTGATGAATGCAGGTTCTTGATGATGCAGCTGGGACAAGTCACCATCCATCATGTGTTTAGGGAGGAAAATAGAGTAGCAGATCTTTTGGCGAAGGAAGCGGCTAGGACTTCATCTTTTAAAGGACTCAAATTGTTTGATAATCCCCCCCCCCCCCCCCTCTGTATGCTCAGGAGACATTAGTTGAAGATACTAGGAGTAGACTTTTTGTTAGAAAAATTCCTATGTGTAATCTTAACTCTGTCGACCAAACTACGGTCATAAACAATGCTGTAACACTAAGCAAGAGTCCATCTCCAACGCTGGCTACTTGGTACTAATCTATAATATATATATATATCCCTATTACCCAAAAAAAAAAAAGAGAAAGAGAATTTTAAAAGAAACTTTATTATGACAAATAATGTTACCTGTCTCTTTGACTTTTTGTTCTGAAGCTTTCTCATATATCATTAGCTTGATTGAGTTATTATTGTTGAAAATTTTACGGAAAATACTCCATCATAATGAGCACTAACACTTCATCACGAACATGAACACTTTTAAGGAATTCACATAGATTGAGGCGTGTTTCTTTCACTGTCCTTAAGGATTTCACCCAGTATGAGTGTATCTCCCAAGATTCAACAAGTTCTTCTAGTAGAAATTAAGAGCCAGAAACTAATAAAGATTTTTATCAAGAAAATTCCAGTACTCAAATATATATTTATGTAGGACAAAAAATCTATTTTGATATGTTCTCTTCATTTCTATCTCTACCTCTTCTCCAGGAATAGAAAATTTATACTCAACTCAAATGAATGTTGAAATAAATAACCCAACCAAAAACGTTCCAACATTAATCATGGTCAAAAACATTTATCACCTTAATAGTCCTTCATTACCATTAATAACAAAAAACGATTTGACCATTAAATATACTAATGACATGCCTTTAAAGATATTATTGAAATACTAATAAGGTTTAATATTATAATTAATAAGTTATTAATACCATTTCTTTTTGAGATAAAATATTATTTTTCCAACAATCCCCAACATATTTCAAAAAGAATATTAAGAAATAAAATTAAAGAAGAAGTTTTGCTGGATTTTCACATATGAGTACAATGCTTTGAATTTGATGTCGCGTGGACTATGAACCAGACTTAGATAAAACAAGATTAAGCTTACAGAATCATTGGTGAAGTTTAGAACTTCTCTCGACCAAGAATTCTTTTGTAAGCTTAGTGTCTTATTCTATCACATTATACTTGCACAATCTTTATCGTTATCTCGGTTTTGTGCTAAGAGGTCATGCGCCTGTCCTGGTATGTATTCATGAGTGATCTAGAAATTTATCAGAATTTCATAGAAGCGGCACCACTCCATACTCATATAGCTCCAATCATCAAGTGTATTTTGTAAAGCAACACACCACCTATAAAAGATATGAATTGGATTAAGAGTTCCAACTCAACCTCACTTTGCCTTTTATCATTGCACTATATTCGCACATCATAGAAAGGACATAATTTTATAGTGCTTACTTGATCAACTAATGACTTGTTATTCCCATATGAACCTAATTCATGGGATGTCCAATCACATAGGTTGGATTACCATCATTGTTGATCTTCTCAAATGACAAAAGTCTTACTCCCCTCGATATTTTATTTAGTCAGTGAATTGATCAGATTCACCTCCGATTATACATAATTTATTATAAAAATAAATCTTCTCACTGCAGTATTCTTATTGCATTTTGCCCCAAATTGCCAATGAAAAAAATAATATTTTTAACAACAATTATTATTGCTTGGCAACCACATATGGATTTGAAATCCACTTACTATCATAGTTGCACCCCTCTAGTACAATCAAATGTTCAATTTATATTCAATCACGTCACAATGAAATATGATATATATAGAGAGAGACATACAAATATATATAGACATACACACACATGCAACATTGTATTACCATACGATGAAAACTTAGATCTTATTTTTTATTTTCTTAGGATCATGTTGCACAATCTTAGCAAGACACCCCTACATTTTCAAATATTCATAAATAAGGAGATAACTTTTTCACAATTCATAAAATTTCAATTTTATATGCAACATACAAGTTTATATATACTAAAACAATCCATATATGATCACTTAGCCAATTCAATAAATTGTTAACTAATGACCTCTAGAGCATTCTGTCAAACAGTAAACATAACTAAATTACTATACCATGAAGCATAAAACTCATGTCCATTAATATGCACAAACATAAAGCGCTTCAATTTAATATAGAAAGATAATTTACTGACGTTAGGAAGGAATTTAAATATAATCAATATATCAGGGGGCACATTAATAAAATATTAAAATATATCAAAAGATTCATTTTTATTTCTCAACAAAAAAATACTTTGCATATATAGAGAAATTGTCAATAAATGTGACACTAACATTTGTCACCTCTTCTCATTATTTATACAAGTCTCAAAAAAATCAATAAGAGTTAATTTTAACAATTTAGACACTCTAAACACAAGCAAATATTTTTTTAGTATGCACAATTCCAACACAAATCTCACACTTAATTAAAAAATACTCTAAAGATTTATAGAAATAATATGTACCTTGTGTACTCTTAAAAAAAGATAAATAAATTAAAATGTACAAGTCTAGTATGTCACAATTCAAATAAATCTACCAAGTAAGTCCAAATACTAGCATTTTCTTCTCTAAAATTATTAAGCACAAGTAAAACATGCTTAAAACGCTTAGTATCCATAACAACATTTGTTAAAAACATTGTCAAACTTAAATAAAATAACCATTCAATTTTTTCTCATAATCTCACAAGAATCAAATTATACGAATATTAATATCATGTACCACCTCAAATAATGCCAATAATTTCATATGTGAGTTAAATAAGAATAATCTTTTTCATTCTAAGAACTTGAGTAGTTCTAGAATCACCGATATGTATAAATTTTTCTTCTTCGCCAATTTGGATGTAGGACACAACAATTTTAGTTAATACAAATATGCTCAACAACACCAAAGTCTAACACTCAATTACTCACATTGACAACAAGATTCGCTTGAAAAATGATCACAATAATTTATATCATCCGCTTAGTCATATTTACTTTTAATTAGTGGGATTATCATTTCTCCAAATCTTCTACTATGTTGAGAGGTATATTAGCTCAATTTACCACACAAAAATCTACTAAAACTATAGACATATAGTATTGTTACATACCTTATTTGTCGAACACAAATAACAACTTTTGTACTGCATAATCACCAAAATATGTCAAACACCAAAGTGATAGCAAGCTTGTAACGATCCATTAGGTCGTTTTGAGCATTAGAACTATTTTTACTCTTTCCATAAAGTTTTAAATAAGAATTTTGAACTATCCGTTTAAGTATGGTTATTTAGTTGAAGGGTATTCTTTTAAATATTTAATTTATGTGGTGATTTATTTTATTTGTAATTAATTATTAATAGAAGATAATAATTACTTTAAATTAGAAGTGGGTCATATATCCACTACTCTCTTAAAGTCCATATAATTAGGTTAGATAAAATGAGAGTAATATTTTATAATCTGTATTTTAAGGAGAAAATAAAAGAAGTGAGGGGATGACGAACCTCCCTTTAATACTATTGAAAATTTGTCTTTTTCTGTTAAAAGAATCAGTGGGGAAAGCAATGCAATCATGAAATAGTAATGGTTAGTGTTAATTCGGAAAAAAAAAAAAAGGTTACTTCTATTGTATATTAGAAATTTCAATGTTTCTTTGCAAACCTGCAACTGATCAAGTTTCTGTTGTCCATTAATATTTCTTTTTTTAACAGTTGGGCAAAATATAAGGTTCACTTATAATATGCTCATTAGTTTTTTAGAAGTTCGTGAGTGTTTTAAGTTGAATTGATTTTGACATGGTGGTATATATTGAAATAGTAGGGGTATTATATTATATGAATATCATTAGATTTATGACATTTGGAGAAATTGAGTCTTAATCCTAGTCTTGAGATTTAGGTAATTCACTATATATTTGGGTGAGTTTTGGGCCTAGCCTAGACATATAGTAATACGGGTGTCTACGAATTCGTTTACTTATGAAAAATGCATATTTGATAGATTAAGAATGTTCTGAATCTTTGCGAAAGGGAAAGACAAAATCTTAAGAATTCATGACAAGTGTTCGACATTCGAGGTATGTTAAGACTTTCAGACTTCGTTGAAGGATATTTTTCTAATTAAGGATTAAAAATTAAAATAAATAATGGGTAAGGGCGAAAGATGGGATCTCGTACCAATGGTGTGACGGGCATTGGTATGAGTATCGATGTTATAAAGGGAAAGTTTATTACTATAGAATGAAGAACTGTAATATGAGAATGCCAAAGCATATGGGCATTAGCTGATGTATTATCGATTTGGTTTCTTTGTATGATTGTGCTTTAATTTGAACCCGTATATTTGTGATAGTTGAGGTGATTTTATGTCATACTGATATTCGATTTATTGAGATGCATCATCATCTCCTATTTTATTGATATTATATTGTGCACTTGCATTGACATAAGATTGAGTATGAGTAAAGGTCTGATACATGGAGATCGTTCATGAGAGAGCATTTTATGGTTATAAGTTGGGCACGTGGAGATCGTCCGTGCTGGGGATGGTTTGATTTTATGATAGTGTGTTGAGATCGTCCGCACAGATACGTGGAGATTGTCTGTGTTAATATATGGATCTCGCAAGTCCCTCATGGGTCACAAACTCTCGAAGAATTTCCAAGAAGTATTGTGTATATACGGTTGTGAGGTCACTTGGTATTTGAGGCATATCATCTCATGATGTTGCATACATCTCATTATCTTTTTCATTTCACTTGATTATGTGTTAAATTGAGGGCTGAATATTTTGTGACATTTGATTATCCCTATTTTGGTGAGACTCGACTGATAAGTATAATGTAGAATTATAAAATTTGAGAATGATTTTTTTTTCATATACTCCTGTCACTACTTTTTCATTGTCGGTCAATGAGACATACTGGGTACACGTAGTTTCATACTCATACTACACTTGTTGCACTCTTTTGTAGTGTAGATTCGATTTCAAATACGAGCGCATCTCGTGAAGCTTTTTGAGTTCGAGCTTGGGTTATCTTGGAGTTGTGGTGAGTTTCTTGGTTGTTCTGCAGCCCACACCTCCCTCTATCTTTTATCTAATTTGTTGTTTTAGTATCCAGACAGGGTATTTATTACATCTAGAATGGTCAGTTTAATTTTATATTTGAATCTTACTTTTGAAGCTCTTGTACTTATAACATCAAATCTTAAGTGATATTTTAGCTTTCCGCATTTTATTCTTATGAAAGACTTAATGCATGGGATATTCTGATTGTCGCTTATTCTTTACTTTATTTATTTCATTAAATTGATAAATGTTTGGGTTGGCTACCTATCGATTGGGAACATAGGTGCCATCATAATTTGTGAATTTGGGTCGTGACAAAGCTAGTACATATCGACTTTGTCACGGTTCAACTCATCGGATCATGCGGGCAACTACTCTAACCCCTAAGTATGAGAACCCTTAACCCCTCAAAAAGAAATAACAAGCGGAAGTTAACGGAAAACAACATTAAGCCAACAGAGTTATCAAAACACTTATATTAATTTACAAACTCAAGTCTTATTACAGAAATCATCTAACCCTCCCAAGGATATTAGTCTAAAATAGGTACAAGAGTTTTTACAGAGGCAGAGTATATAAATAAAATAATGACACAACTCCAACCATATGGAAGAAAGGGTAGAAGCCGTTGGAGAATCATCTTCATCTTCACCTAGGAAACATCATTTACCCTACAACCAGAATATGCCAAGTGACATAGAAAAAATAGTATCATACAAACCACACATATTGATTGGTATCATCGGTCAACCTGATACCCACCACATAATATATAAGAAACAACAAGAAGAAACATAATCAATATGGGACTGCACCACCGGCAACCATTAACTCACAAGCATCTGCTTCCACAGACTCTTGTAGTATTTCACTCACCTATTAGCTATTGGACCGCTGCCAACTCCGATTTATAAACCCAAGCTAGCTATTCTATAATACAGAGAAGTCTTCGGGAACCACACTACCAATAAGTCAGTCGTGATAGCCTCACATACTCACGTGAAAATACAACATCACATTGTCCTTAACCTATTCCCGCTAGTCAATAAGGCTTTACCAACCATTCTTGACCAGCAACTTCCTTTTGGTTCAAAACCTAGACATCCCACAATTTCACATTCCAGATAGTCCTGACTCTCACTTTCCAAATACAACAACTACGACCATCTGGTTGAACTATAAGTAACCTACTTCCAACTTAACAACCCAACTCTACTCTTATGCCCGAGCTCTATAGAACATCATGGTCGCTACGATATTGTCACACAAGATTACACAGTCGGACCCCCAAATAGTATTATACTTACTTCTAGTCCTCAATTTGAATCATTTATCGAACCAATGGGGTTAATTACAATATTATCAACTCCCCAATTTCTATGCATACAATCACACTAATTTACAGAATGACATATACCAACTGGTCCTCTCAGGGGACTATCAACACATACTCGATCCTCTTATGAGACTATCAACATATACTTGGTCTTTTCATGGAATCCATACTCAAGCTAATGGCGAGTCGGAATGTGACACCCAATTCAATAATGTGTCAGAATGTGACACCCAATTTAGTAATGTGTAGGAATATGACACCTGATTCAATAATGTGTCAGAATGTGACACCCGATCTAGTAATGTGTAGGAACATGACACCCGATTCAATTACTTGATGGAACATGACATCAAATCCAGTAATGCATCAGAACGTAACACCTAATCCAATTATATTTCAGAACATTACATTTGATCCAATCAAATAAAGTATAAATAGAATACAATGAATAATTCTAACATTTAAATATACCAAGTATAGGCTCATTACAAGCAGATGACATTAAATGGTCACTTCATATAGCTCATTTCATTTTTCCCTATCTCCATACCATAATGCATACAAAGGAAGCAGTTACAAGCATATAAAACACCATACGAAAGACAAACCAACACTTATCCTTAAATTCATCCGACAATTTTTCCTTACCCAAGTCACATCAGATTTAACCACTAAAGATACCCATTTTCTGCCCATAGCTTGTACCCATGGGCCTAACCATGAAATCTCTCATTAATTTTCCTTATACTAAGCAATGAGTACAGATTTAAACTACTCAAAAAAAAAATCTAATCTACCTGGGCGCCTAGTATCTGCAGAGAGATTTCGTAACTCCAATCCTAGCTTTCAGACGAATGATGGGTGAAGGTAGGCCTGAATTCCGCCAGTTGGAACCTTTCCTGTGCTGAAATCTCCTTCTCCCTCCTTCTCAAGCCTAGAGAAACCTTCTGAGGTTATTCTGGATTAACTCTCGCCTCTTTTTGGTACTTAGAGGAAAAAAGAAAAATAAAAATTTTGCGACTTAAGTTCTGTTCCGCGATATTCTGCTTTGGCGACAAGGATTCCTCTAGAGCGGCGCAGCTATAGTGGGAACCGTCCCGCTCTAGTAGGGTTGTGGGGCCCAATTGGCATAGTTTTTTTATGAATTCTCATTTCCTAATTAACAATAATTTGAATCGTTATAATAGATACTAGTTTAACACTCGTTCGTCCCTGAATGATAACTGAAAAAAAGAGGCAAGAGTTTATCGAGGCAGGCTTGAAACAAATGGTTAACTTGTCATGACATAATGAAGGTAATTAAATAAAGAAATCAATTCGGGACAAACCTTCCCCCACTACCCACCCCATCCCACTGTAGTGACACACTTTCCACAGGAGCGGGGCTGCTGTGGTAAGATGTCACGAACAGAATAAGGGGGAGAGGAATGGTTTCTCCCTCATTATCCTTAGACTCTCCCCCAACTTTCCAAAACTATCTCAATCTCTTTGATCTGAATGTCAAATTTAGGGTAAGAATCTCTCTCCCTCCTTTGATTACTCCATTACTTAATTAATAACAATTGCATACTAAGATTCTATTGAGTAGGAAAGACCCTAAGGTAGTTTTTCAACTTTTCAAAACCTTGCTTATTTTGATAATATAACGTAGCATGGACACTTTTCTTACATTCACAACATTTTAAGCGTAAGGCTCATGACGAAGTTTGCTCAAAATTATTTCAGAAAAGGGTAGGGAAGTTGAATAGTTTTCTTAGCCAAGAACTTAGATTTGTCATATTTTAGGAGTTAAAAGGCAAAAATCTTTGTATATTTAGGTACTAAGGTATCAGGAACACTAATCTGGCAAAGTTTGGATAAAAAATGACCTTTAGGGGAAAGGGGCTCCATGACCATGCCCTTGAGATTTGACCCGGATGAAGGCTGCTCTGGCGTCCTCCATCCCGCTCTGGCGGGATTTCACCGAACATTGGCCTCGAACCACTGAGGTTTTCCCCCCCATCCCTTTTCCTAACCTAATTTTTATGCATTCCCACAGAGTTTTAACTATCCATTCGTGATGAACTTATAGGTTATACTATTATGGCTCAATTCAACAACGCAAACTTACCCTTTATCTGATTTCCCAATGCCGCCAGCCGAGAGAGGCACCATGACTATCAAAACATCAAGTTCTTATTCTAGAGAGGTTTCTCCATGCTAGGTGTGCCGTAAAAGGCACCCGCTTTTTATTTCTGATTGGAGGAGTTTAGGTGGGGCCCAATAAATGATACTCCTCTGCCGCATGCTCAGTCTGGGTGAAAGAGTTCTACACCCTGCTCCTCACTATGCGCTGGGAAGACCCTCAACCCACCTTTCACATCAGAGGAGTGGAGGTTCCTATAAGAATCTAGTTTATATATGTCGTGTTCGAAGTGTTCGACGCCTCTAATGTTGAGTATGAGACCAAATTGAGGAAGATAGATTTGGAGTGGCTATATAACACGCAGGTTGCCCCAGAGCATCGGGATCGGGTCTACTGTACTCATACCAAGGGCATCACCAGTACGTACTGGTCATTTGATGGCAAGAGGTGGTTGTACCTGGTGGCTAAGAGGATCCGTCCATTGAGCAACTACACCGACGTGACCTTCCCTCAAGCTCTGATGGTGGCATACTCAATGCAAGGGATTGTCCTGAATGTTTGAGCACAGATAGTGTCCGAGTGGAAGATGTTCTACCGAGGAAACAAGAAGGAATTCTTCCTGCTGGGGCTGATCACTACGATGTGCAAGGTGGCGAGGGTTCTACTTCTGGACCCCAATGGGGTACTTGCCATGGATCCCCCCTTCCACCCTCTCTTGATCATACAGGATTCCTTCTGAAGGGAGAAGAAGAGAAGAACGAGTGGTGTGGAGAGTAGTAGGGCAGCACAAGAGGCGGAGGACGAGGGAGAGGAAGAAGAGGACGAAGGGGTCCCTCCCCTCAGTTTCAGCCACCACTTTCAGCCTCTCACGTGACAGAGGACTTAGTTGCAGTTTGGATAAGACTAGGAGGCTCTTTTGCCAGCACCTCAGCTCCAATGCCACCTTCCACTGCCTTGGAAGTTGAGATTCTCCGCCGCTAGCTCGATGGGATAGAAGAAAGAACACAGAGAGGGACCACCTGCTGGCCCAAATATGGAAGACCATTAAGGTGATCTTCTCTGTGTCGCTCCCTAAAAATAGATTTAGGCTTGATCTAGGAGATTTCACAAAATTTCCCTTCCTGAACGAGATCTGTATAAGAGATCACCCTTTGTAGGATCTTAACTTGGATGCCAACACTCCCCCTCCCTCTATTAGAAAACTTTGTTAATTTGGGTTTTCCCTATTTAGGCATGTAACAAAAAATATTTATATTCCTTTAATGCTTTCTTAGATTTTTGTAAGCACGTGGATGCTATTTATTTTTAATTATCGCAGTCCGTAAATAAAAATCAATTTATAGCTTATTCTGTTATTGTTAGGTATTGAGTTGAACACGAGAATTAGACAAATTACTCTTCGGATTTAGTTGACAAAATAGGGGGAAATAGGGGAGATAAGGCTGAGATTCTGTATCACCCTATCCCGCTCTAGCGGGAGAATTTTTGCTCTGGTGGGCCTACCCTTGCAGGATAATACCGATCTAGCGGTGACATGTAGGGACAGAATCCTAGGAAGCTTTTCCTAGGAGTATTCCCTATCCTACATCCCTTTATTAACTCCCAGGTCCATGACTTAGCCCAACTTGACTTCTCTAGTGGAATTTCAGTGGGGTTTATCCCAAAGTCGAATCCAATGCTACATACTCGCAAAAACTTTCCCCCATTATGTTGGCACAACAACCGGTATACTTAAAACACCAAAATTCCTATGATCACTAGGAAAACAAATCATAAAATATGTTTAAGGAAATCATTCATAAAAACAGTTTAGTAGGTACGCAATCAACTTTACCTTCTATGATCTCCCAATCGATCCTAACTGTCTCGAGATTAGAGTTCTCTTACAATCTTATATCATTCATGCTCCCTTACCATACTCATGATAGGTAAGCCTATAACCATAAGGAGGGTCACATAGGTGCACAATTTAACATCTCATGAATTCACTCATTAACCCCATGGTAGTTTATCATTTGGCTATTCCTTATCACCAAGCCATGACTCTCTTCCTGATCATAATTTACAGAAATCCAAGAAATTATGTATCCCATAATTTTAAGTATTCGGAAAGTATACCTCACAATCGGATAAGTACTTTAGGCAACACTATGCATATGATCTTATCAAATAACTCAGACAAGTAACTATGCATTTAATCACGACATTTAACTCAGGCAAATACACTTATACACTTAATCATAAATTCAAGCTACATCACATAAGCATACCAGAATCATAAGTTATTTCGTGGCATGGATGACCATTAGTTGATCATATATACATTTACTCAGCTTGTAAGGCCAAATACCAATTGGAACCTTCTCGGTTCCAATTTCTCTTGCTTGGTCCCTTCAACCGCGACAACAACATCAAGTTTACTTTCTTGAGATACCAACTAAAATTTGGAGATACCAATTGAACTCAACCCATATCACAAGCGACAAACCACACGAAAGGAGAGAAGAAATGGAATGACTTTCTAGAGTGCTTTATAGCTTTTCGAAGATTAGATGTGGATGTCAACACACCAATCCACAGGAGTCTATTCTACACTTGCTCTTGTACTTGGACACCGGTAACCTAGTCTTTGATACCAACTTGTCACGATCCAACCCACCGGATCATGCGGGTACCTACTATAACCCCTAAGTAGGAGAACACTTAACTCTTTAAATTGAAATAACAAGCGGAAGTTAACAAAAAACAACATTAAGCCAACATAGTTATAAAAACACTTATATTAATTTACAAAACTCAAGTCTTATTATAGAAATCATCTAACATTACCAAGGATATTAGTCTAAAAAAGATATAAGAGCTTCTATAGAGGCATAGTATATGAATAAATAATGACACAACTCCAATCATAGGGAAAGGAGGATAGAAGCCGTTGGAAAATCATCTTCATCTTCACCTAAGAAACATCACTGACCCTACAACCAGACTATGTCAAGTGTCAAAGCAAAAATATATCAGTACGAACAACATTTACTGATAGGCATCATTGGTCAACCTGATATCCACCGCATAATATATAAAAAGCAACAAAAAAATATAATCAATAAAGGACTGCACCATCGATAATCATTAACTCACAAACATCTGCCTTCACAGACTCTTGTAGTATTTCACTCACCTATTAGACTGCACCACTGACAATCATTAACTCACAAACATCTGCCCTCACAGACTCTTGTAATATTTCACTCACCTATTAGCTATTGAACCACTGATAACTCCACTTTATAAACCTAAGCTAGACTTTCTATAACACAAAGAAGTCCTCCGGAACCATACTACCACTAAACCAGTCGTGCTAGCCTCACATGCTCACTCAAAAATACAACATCACATTGTCCTTAAACAAGGCTTTACCAATCATTCTAGACCAGCTACTCTTTCCAGTTCAGAACCAGACCCCCCACAATTACAAATTCCAGCTAGTCTTGACCCTCACTTGCCAAATACAACAACTACTACCACCTGATTGAACTCTAAGTAACCAACTTCCAACTTAACAACTCAACTCTACTCTTATGCCCGAACTCCATAGAACATAACACACGCTATAATATGGTCATACAAGATCACACAGTCGTACCCCTAAATAGTATTATACTTACTTCTAGTCCTCAACTCGAATCAATAATCAAACCTGTGGGGTTAATTACAGTATTCTCAACCCCCAATCTCTATGCATCCAATCACATTAATTTACAGAATGACAGATACCAACTGTTCCTCTTAGGGGACTATCAACACATACTCGGTCTTCTCATGGGATCCACACTCAAACTAATGGCGTATTAGAATGTGACATCCAATTCAATTATGTGTCGGAACATGACACTCGATTCAGTAACATGTTAAAATGTAACACCCGATTCAATTACATGTCAAAACGTGACACATGGTCCAATCAAACACAGCATAATCACAACACAATGAATAATTCCAACACTTAAAAATGCCAAGTATAGGCTCATTACAAACAGATGACAGTAAACGATCATTTCATATAGCTTATTTCATTCTTCCCAATCTCCATACCCTCATACATACAAAGGAAGCAGTTACAAGCACATAAGACCCATATGTTGAATTACATAACAACACAAAATCTCAATTTAAATAATTTTAGGCGCATTCTAATACGAGCAAAAACATACCTGTGCAACAAATCCAAGTCCAATTACATCAATGCCAAGGTGTTCATATAATAGACCAGATTTGAAGAAAATAACAGCAAGCCTTGCGAGTAGAAGAATTAGTATTCTCCGTAAAAATGGTGTAAGAAATCTTATAGAAAATTCTCCATCATGAAGAACACTAACACTTCATCACGAACATTAACAGTTCATCATAAACACTTGTAAGGAATTCACAAAAGTTGAGGCATGCTTCTATCACTGTACTTAAGAATATTTCAACCGGTATGGGTGTATCCCCATGGATTCAACAACCTCTTCTAGTAGAAAGTAGGAGCCAGAAACTAATAAAAAAATTTATCACAAAAACCCCAACACTCTAATATATATATGTAGGAGGAAAAAACTTAATTTGATATGTTCTTTTCATTTCTATCTCTACCTCTTGTCCAGGAATAGAAAATATATATGTATATATATACTCAGCTCAAATGAATGTTGAAATTAATAATCCAACCAAAACCTTGTTGCGTTTAATTGATAATTTGAATGGGAAATTGAGAGAAAAAGAAGTGAAGGAAAAAATGATATGTTTTTCTCTTACTTTATTAAATAAGTTTTGCTCCCACATAGGTGGTGGAAAGGAAAAGTCTCCTACTTAAAAGTAGAAGTACTCCTTTATGTTGCTAAAGGATCAAGAAGAGGGTCTCCCCTCGCACCGTCGTCGTCATCGCTCGCTCGGCTATGGCTACAGCTACGGCTTCGACTTTGGCTTCGGCTTCGGCTTCGGCTTCGGCTTCGGATTTGGATTTGAATTTGGATTTGGTCGATTGATATGATTGATTGATAATTGTTTTGGACCAAATTTTCTTTAATTTTTAATTAATTAATATTATTTATTTATTTATTTAATTAAGTAAAAAAATACTGACCCGTGACCCGTGACCCGCGACCCATTTCTTCCCCGGATTAATTTAAAAATATTTCCCTCCGTTTTTATTTTTGAAAGGTTGCAACCTTGTCCGAAAAATTACAAACCTTTTCTCAACAGGCAAATCTATTCCCAACAGGTGCCTTTTAACAGTCTATATATATCTGTTAATCCTCAGAATGTTCCATATGAAATTTCTGAATATATCATCTTCTTCTTCTTTCTGCACTTCCTAAAACTCATGTGAAATACAACCTTCAAGTGGTTCGCAGTCACCAAAGATTTGCAGTACCTCTACTTTGGTGAGTAAATCGTTCTATCTTGGGAGAAAAGATTCCAAAACCTCGGATACTTTGAGGGGAATAATTTCCTTAAGGACACACTGTGTATTCAGTGAGCTCGATTTTGTTCTGACAATAATTATTTATATACTGTTATTATTTTCAGATTCATTCTAGATTCTGTTTTTATTACTATCATAAGTTATTGTTGCTGTTTAATATTTTTCAATACAGTTTACTAACAATCTTAAGGAAATTATTATTATTATTATTTTCTGATCTAACTGTATTCTATTTTTGGAGACTAAAACCTGTGTGGTTTTCTACTCCGTATAAAATAAATATTCTGACTTGAAGAGTATATAAACTTCATTGGAATATTAAAGTTCATACTTATACAACGATTAGAAGAATATAAAAACTTCATCATTGTTTTTGTAAAAGGTCTGATATTTTCAAATATTAAGACAGTTTGTCTACTTTTTTACAGTGAAAAGAAATGACAAGTGATACTGCTACTACTTCTGCGACTGTTGCTGTAACAAGCCGCACTTCTGTGCCACCGACAGAAAAACCAGAAAAATTTTCTAGAGCCAACTTCAAAGGATGGCAGCAAAGGGTGTTCTTTTGGCTTACCACTCTTGGTATGAAGAAGTTCACCAATGAAGACCCTCCTGTGCCCGCTGCTGATATGCCGGCCAATGAAAAATTTATGATTACTGAGGCAAAGACACAGGCAGATTTTCTATGCAAGGGCTATATCCTAAGTGCTTTGGATGATGATTTGTACAATGTCTACAGTGCTGTGAAAACTTCTAAAGAATTGTGGGATGCACTTGAGAAGAAGTACAAGACTGAAGACGCATGCTTGAAAAAATTTATGGTTGCTAAGTTCCTAGACTATAAAATGATAGATAGCAGAACTGTTGGAACCCAAGTTCAAGAACTACAACTTATTTTTTATGACCTTATTGCTGAAGGTATGGTAGTTAATGAAGCATTTCAAGTGGCTGCGATGATAGAAAAGTTGCCTCCTTCGTGGAGAGATTTCAAAAATTATCTAAAGCACAAGCGTAAGGAAATAAAGTTGGAAGATCTTGTGATTCGTCTCAAGATTAAGGAAGATAACAAAACAGCAGAAAAGAAGTCACGTGAAAATTCAACAATTATGGGAGCGAACATCGTTGAAGATGCTGCTCTAAAGAATAAGAAAAGAAAGCAACCTTTTGGAAAGAATCAGGAGCAGAACAAGAAAAAGTTCAAGGGCAATTGTTATAATTGGGGAAAAGTTGGCCACAAAGCTCTAGATTGTCGTCTTCCGAAAAAGGACAAGAGAAAGGGACAAGCTAATATGGTGGAAAATACAGAAGGTATCGATGATCTGGGTGCAATGCTATCAGAATGCAACCTAGTAGGTAATTCCAAAGAATGGTGGTTTGATTCGGGAGCTACTTCGCATGTGTGTGCAGTCCGAAAAGCCTTCTCTACTTATTCCCCTGCAGCACCTGATGCGACGATCTATATGGGAAATTCTGCAACTGCTAAGGTTGAAGGATATGGAAGAGTATTTCTGAAAATGACATCCGGCAAGGTGGTGACTCTGAACAAAGTTTATCATGTTCCAGAAATGCGAAAGAATTTGGTGTCTGCCGGTCTTCTTATCAAGAATGGATTCAAGTGTGTTCTAGTTGTAGACAAAGTAGTTGTCAGTAAGAATGAAATGTATCTAGGAAAAGGCTACCTCACTGAGGGTCTTTTCAAACTAAATGTAATGGTTGTTGATGATAATAAAGTTCAAACTTCTTCTTACTTACTTGAGTCAAATAATTTATGGCATTCACGTTTAGGACATGTCAATCATAAAACCTTGCGAAAACTGATTAACTTAAATATACTGCCTAACTTTGATTGCAATAAATCAAAATGTCAAGTATGTGTTGAATCTAAGTATGCTAAGCATCCTTATAAATTTATTGAAAGGAATTCTAGTCCCTTAGAATTGATTCACACAGACATTTGTGATATGAAGTCTACACCAACTCGTGGTGAAAAGAAGTATTTTATAACTTTTATTGACGATTGCACTAGATATTATTATGTGTATTTGCTTAATAGTAAGGATGAAGCAATTGATGCATTTAAGCAATACAAGAACGAAGTGGAAAATCAATTGAATAAAAAGATAAAAATGATTAGAAGTGATAGGGGTGGAGAATACGAATCTCCTTTTGAAGAGATATATTTAGAATATGGAATTATTCATCAAACTACTGCCCCCTACACACCATAATCAAATGAAATTGCGAAAAGGAAAAACCGAACATTAAAAGAAATGATGAATGCTTTATTAATAAGTTCCGGTTTATCGCAGAACTTGTGGGGGGAAGCTATCCTTACAGCTAATCGAATACTCAACAGAGTACCCCACAGCAAAACACAAACTATTCCATATGAACTATGGAAAGGAAGAAAACCCAACTTAAAATATTTCAAAGTGTGGGGGTGTTTAGCAAAGGTCCAAGTTCCTTTGCCCAAAAGGGTAAAAATCGGACCAAAGACTGTGGATTGTGTTTTTATTGGCTATGCTACAAATAGCAAAGCTTGTCGATTTTTGGTTCACAAATCGGACAATCCTAAAATTAATGTTAATACGGTAATTGAATCAGATAATGCTGAATTCTTTGAAAATATTTATCCGTATAAAACAAAATGTGAGTCCTCAAGTGAAAGATCTAAACGACCACGAGTAGAACCAAAGGAAAGTAAACCAACCGAAGAGGATCCAAGGCGTAGCAAACGTTAAAGGTTATCTACTTTCTTTGGATCAGATTTTGTGACATTCTTGCTTGAAAATGAGCCTCAAACATTTAAAGCTGCAATGTCTTCTTCTGATTCAGCATTTTGGAAAGAGGCAATCAATAATGAGATTCAATCAATTTTAAATAACCATACATGGGAATTGGTTGATCTTCCTCCTGGAAATAAACCTTTAGGATCAAAATGGATATTTAAAAAGAAAATGAAAGTTGATGGCACTATTGATAAATATAAGGCAAGACTTGTGGTCAAAGGTTATAGGCAAAAAGAAGGCCTTGATTACTTTGACACATACTCGCCGGTAACAAGGATAACATCTATTCGGGTGTTAGTGGCACTTGCTGCTGTTTATGGTCTTGAAATCTATCAAATGAATGTTAAGACGGCTTTCTTAAATGGAGAATTGGAGGAAGAAATTTACATAGAACAACCTGAGGGTTTCGTAGTTCTAGGTAAAGAAAGGAAAGTGTGCAAACTTGTTAAGTCACTTTATGGACTTAAACAAGCACATAAACAATGGCATGCGAAATTTGACCAAACAATGTTAGCAAATGGATTTAAGATTAATGAGTGTGACAAATGTGTTTACATTAAAAATACTCCAAATCATGAAGTCATTGTTTTTTTATATGTTGATGACATGTTGATAATGAGTAAAGACATTGCCGATGTAAATGCTACAAAGCGTATGCTTGCTAGCAAATTTTACATGAAAGACTTAGGGTTGCTGACTTGATCTTAGAAATTAGAATCCATAAAACTCCACAAGGTCTAGCATTATCACAGTCACATTATATTGAAAACATACTTGATAAGTTCAAGTATTTAAATTTCAATATTGCAAAAACTCCAATTGATGTAAGTTTTGCACTTCAAAAGAATGAAGGTAAAAGTGACTCACAACTGAACTATGCACGAGTTTTGGGAAGTTTGATGTATATTATGAATTGTACACGACTAGATATAGTATGTGTTATTAGCAAGTTGAGTCGATTCACGAATAATCCCAATCAAACTCATTGGATGGTAATGAAATGAGTCTTGGGTATTTAAAACACACCCAAAACTATGCTTTGCATTATAATAAATATCCCGCAGTAATTGAGGGATATAGTGATGCAAACTGGATCACCGGATCATCTGAAGTTAAATCCACAAGTGGATATGTTTTCACCATTGGTAGAGGAGCAGTGTCTTAGAAATCATCAAAACAGACATGCATCGCCCGCTCTATAATGGAGTCTGAATTTATAGCTTTAGAAAAGGCTGATGAAGAAGCTGAATGGCTCAGAAATTTTTTGGAAGATATTCCATTTTGGCCCAAACCTTTGGCACCCATATATATACATTGTGATAGCCAAGCGGTAATAGGGAGGGCAGGAAACGTTATGTATAATGGAAAATCGCGTCACATTCGACGACGACACAATACTGTTAGACAACTACTCTCTAGTGGTGTTATCACTATTGACTACGTAAAGTCAAGAGATAACGTATCAGATCCACTAACAAAAGGCCTATCTAGAAAGGCTGTTGAAAGATCATTGAGGGGAATGGGGTTAAGGCCTAGGACAAGTCATCATGGCGGTAACTCTACCTAGTAGACTGGAGATCCCAAGAACTAGGTTCAAAGAGATCAAAAAAAGTTATGATTGGCGGTTCAACATTGTCAAATAATTCAACTCATTCTCATGATAAAGACAATGTTCAGAAACAAAGGATAAAACTTTAAGGTTTTTTAATGAGTTAATAAAGCATTAAAGATTTTTTAATGATTATCTAAGTCTGCCAGAAAATGACTAGATAGTGTGTCTATAGGACTACACGTTTAGAAATCACCTATGTGAATGTGAAGTATAAACCGCTTCAAGGGGAATGACGGTAAAGGCCCATTCTCTATGCATTCACGAAACCAGGCGATGTTCATGGCTGAAACGAACACAACCGTAAGAACCATAGACGGTTGATGATTAATTGTGTGACTTATATTGTCTAGTTATACAACAAAGTTCGACGGTTCAAAGATATCACATCTACCGATTGATCGAGTATATTCTATATAAGTTCACTATGGAAAGTTCAAAGGGAAACCTACTTATTCAGATGCAATTAATCTTTGCTTGTATATCACACACTTATCCGTGCATTTCTTTATCTTGTAGACATTCCCCATTCATGTGGGGGATTGTTGGGTTTAATGGATAATTTGAATGGGAAATTGAGAGAAAAAGAAGTGAAGGGAAAAATGATATGTTCTCTCTTACTTTATTAAATAAGCTTTGGTCCCACATAGGTGATGGAAAGGAAAAGTCTCCTATTTAAAAGTAGAAGCACTCATTTATGTTGCTAAAGGATCAAGAAGAGGGTCTTCCCTCGCACCGTCGTCGTCGTCGCTCGGCTCGGCTTCGGCTACGGCTATGGCTACGGCTTCGGCTTCAGATTTGGATTTGGATTTGGATTTGGTCGATTGATATGATTGATTGATAATTTTTTTGGACAAAATTTCCTTTAATTTTTAATTAATTAATATTATTTATTTATTTATTTAATTAAGCAAAAAAATCCTGACCCGTGACCCGTGACCTGCGACCCATTTCTTTCCCGGATTAATTTAAAAATATTTCCCTCCATTTTTATTTTTGAAAGGTTGCAACCTTGTCCGAAAAATTACAAACCTTTTCTCAACAGGCAAATCTATTCCCAACAGGTGCCTTTTAACAGTCTATATATATCTGTTAATCCTCAGAATGTTCCATATGAAATTTCTGAATATACCATCTTCTTCTTCTTTCTGCACTTCCTAAAACTCGTGTGAAATACAACCTTCAAGTGGTTCGCAGTCACCAAAGATTTGCAGTACCTCTACTTTTGTGAGTAAATCGTTCTATCCTGGGAGGAAAGATTCCAAAACCTCGGGTACTTTGAGGGGAATAATTTCCTTAAGGACACACTGTGTATTCAGTGAGCTCGATTTTGTTCTGACAGTAATTATTTATATACTGTTATTATTTTTAGATTCATTCCAGATTCTGTTTTTATTACTATCATAAGTTATTGTTGCTGTTTAATATTTTTCAATACAGTTTACTAACAAAACTTTCCAATATTAATCATGGTGAAAAATATTTATCACCTTAATAGTTCTTCATTACCTTTAGTAATAAAAAATGGTTTGACCATTTAACAATATACTAATGACATGCTTCCAAAAAAATATTTTTGAAATACTAATAAAGTTTAATATTATAATTAAATAAGTTATTAATAAAACCATTTCCTTTTGAGATAAAATATTATTTTTCCAACAATTATTGCCTCCACAAGAGATTCCAATATCATCAACCTATTCTAGAAACTTATACCATTTTGTCAATTTTTTGTCCTTTAACTTATTCACATCATGTTAAAGGACAGTTTTATTTGACTAAAGTACAAGTGTTTCAATAGGTATAATCATTAGTTCATTCTGTCTAAATAATAAAAATAGACAAATTTAGAGGACTTCACATATATTCAACATTTATTTTAACAATCATCAAGTGATTAAATAGAACAAGATTATTACAATAGGAACAAGAATTTAAAATAATGCGAAGGGAACATGGTGATATCATTGCCCCAAACCATCTTCACGCGGGGCTTTTACAAAATACCAATTCAAAATCATGTAACCAACAAAGCAAAACCAATGACTCCTTAACTATTCACTACCGCACAATGCTTCCTAATTTCACCATTAGAACCTGTTTTAACTTCAATCCTTCCCATTTTCTCCATAGATTGAGCAAATTCAGCGTAAAACTCTTTAAGTGATCCCGCAACAAGTTGGTTAATGTATGACTTTGTTGTTGTACTTGTTGTTAGGGCTGCATCGGATTGGAAGAGTCCTCTCCTTTTGAGTAAAAGTTTGTAGTACAACAACAACAACAACAACAACAAACCCAGTGTGATCCCACCATGTGGGGTCTGGGGAGGGTAGAGTGTACGCAGACCTAACCCCTACCTTAAAAGGTAGGGCGGCTGTTTCCGAAAGACCCTCGGCTTAAGAGAGAAGAAACAAGGGAGGAGAAACAAGGAAAAACAAGGAAAAACAAGACATAGGTCAGTAAAGCCAGGCATATAACAGACAATATAAAGATATGAATAATGAATAATGAATAATGAATAATGAATAATGAGAGCGATAAAGCGATAAAGTCAGGGTAGGAAAGATCGGGGATAAAGGGGCATTAACTACTATAGATAAAATAGGATACCCAAAGTAGACTGGGCCAACTAATATAAGCAGTAAAAGTTTGTAGTAGCTAAGATCAAATGTCCTGAAACTCCCTGGGTCCATCTCAACTATTGTTGTGTTATCGTTGATTGATTTGCATTTTTTGGCCTTAAGGTTAGCTGCGTATTCGCTGTCTAGAGATGGATCTTGAGTACCAAAAGTTCCAGTAAAATTGTACAGGCGATTTGAGAATGAAGTGCAAAGAGAGACTCCAATGGTGTGAGCACCTGAAACATTGTCCATGCTAATTATATTATTGTTGAGTGGTGCATATAGGATTTTATAGTCACAATTTTGGGCTTCTAAGTATGATTGTCCTTAACATTATATTCAAGACCTATATTATTTATCTTATGTGACAATGTAGGACCAAAATAAGTTTGTATTAGTACATTTGTGTCATATTACGAGACCTTTTTTTAGTCTCTATTTGGAGTTCTTTTACCTTTAAACTTCTCATGTTACACTCTTAATTACATTGCATTCTAACATGTCACATAAAGTGAAACGACAGCAGTAATAATTTTGGCTTACCAGATAATAGGACCAAGTCTTTGAGGTCAAGACCTTTCCTAGCAAAATCATTCTGGAGAGTGGATAAGTTACTAAATGGAGCTGGAATATCTGATAAAGTTTCAGAAGCAATAGAGATTCTTCCATCTCTTCTTCCAGTTGGTACATTCCAGAAAGGACCTCCCTATATATCATGCCCAACAATATCAATATATAATTAAAATGGTCATAACAAAAACATAAATTAAATTGGAAAGTTGATCAAAGTTGATGACTTACTATGACCACAATAGAGTCTCTAGCAACTAAGGCAATAATATCAGCACAAGAAACAACTCCAGGGCATTCATCTTCAATTATTTTCTTCACATCATCAATGAAGGAGAAACCTCTCAGTGTTAGATTTGGGACACCAGCTTTTTCAGTTTGACTTCCTGAACTTGAAGTGAAATTCAAGAGCACAGATGCATCACATCCCTACAATTACCCCAAAAACCAAGGAAAAAAAAGAATTACATCAACAATGCAATTAATTGATATTCTCAAAATGATATATTTATATTCATGTGGAACAGCACAAGACACATATAGTACTTCCTACGACGTTTCTTCTTAGTTTGACTAAACACATAATTAAAGAAAATGTGCAAAATATATATACTAAAGTACTGTCATTAAATCTTTTGGTTAAACATTTTACGTGAGACGTTGAAATTAAAAGAGTTATCTCCTTTGTTTCAATTTCTTTGTCTGATTCTGTCTTGACACGATGTTTAAGAAAGTAAACAAACTTTTTGAATCTATGGTCTTAAACTATCAAAATACCCTTTAAACTTGTCGTCATAAACATGTCATGTGAAAAATTAAAATTATATAGTTGTCAAAAAGAAAAGAGACATTTTTTTAAACACACTAAAAAAGAAAAAAAGACAAATAAATTGAAATGAAAAAAATACCGAATACATAAAGTAAATTCATTAATTTTTGAAACAATTTTTTTTTTTAAAAAAAGTAATACACGTGAATTGAAAGCTAAAGAAATAATAATATTACCCTGACAAAACAATCATGGAAATGCATTCTGATTAAGGCAGCAGCAAGAGATGGGGCATTTGGAATGTGTTTGTGGACATATTCTAAAATGATCTTCTCTGCTTTTGGACAACTATTGGCATAGAAGTTTTGTTGTAATTGAGCATGGCTAGACACTAAGATACACATCAATATTAGAGGACAAAAATACCCAAATGTTCTATCCATTTTGTTTCTTATCTTCAAAAGTGATACTTCACTACTTATTTCTTTTCTTTGTTGTGTTTCTGTCATAAACATCAACTTCAAGAGGAAATTTATAGGCACTAGGCTTTGACAAAACTAACCAGCATATGCTTATTTTAGTACTACTCTCATAATTTTCTATTTGTTTGATTGATTAATTTGTTACAGTTTGTCTCTTGTAATCACATGCATGAACTGGCCTTTCCTTCTCTATGCATAAAATAAGAACTACTTATTTGAAAACTTGAATGATCTAATTAACACTCAAACTTTTTATCAAACTAAGACATTATCCTAGTTTTAAGTATTATGATCAATCTTTAATCAATGCCTTTTTAGAAGAAAAAAAAATTCCACCCTCTCTAAACCAAACATTGGAAAACATTTTCAGAATTTTTTTTTCTAATAATTATTTTCTAGAAAATGACTTTTATCGTACTAAATACACATTATCACTTTGTTTTGACACTATTTCTTATTAGTTCGATAAGAAAGAATGACAAAATTCTAATTAAATTTCTTTAATTAGAAGCTTTCATAGTCACACAAATGTTATGATAGATTTAAAATTACAAATTTAAAATTTTTATAACTAAACAAATATTATGATTTCAAAAGTATTTTTAGTTTTTCTTAAACTGATTTATATATATCGAATAAAAATATAGCAAATAAATTGAAGCGGTTGAATAATTGTTTCTTACACGCAATTAAAAACGTAATATCGTGTTTGTTCTTTTCTTTATCCCTCCAATTATTTTCTAGCTTTCATGGCTGCCTGTTGGAATTGAAAATAGAAAATGTCACCTGCTCCTGGAAATATATAGCTACTACTCTTCTCAGTCTCTTGTCCTACTTTATAATTGGTAATCCCTCCGTCCTATTTTATATGTGCACTTTTTTTTAAATTCGTTCTAAAAAGAATATTACTTTAATATAATTAAAAACAATTGAACTTTGAAATTCTTTTTTTATTATTAATAAAATGATTTATAACTACATAAATTTCTAAGAATTATTTTAGACCACAATTTTTTTTTAAAAAATTGTTAAATATCATATCAAGTCAAATTGTGTCACATAAAATGGAACAGAGGTAGTAATATTTTTTCTTCTTGATCAGTTTCAAAATAATAGTAATATTTTTTTCTTTTTTATAATAATTTAATTTTTTTTAATTAAATAAGATAATTTATAATTATAAAATCTTTGATTACTTAATTTAAATTATAAATTAATTTTTTTTTGTGTCCAGTCAAATATTTTACGTCAATCGAAACGAAAGGGGTATCTTTTTTGCTAGTTAAAAGTTGTTTCACTAATTAATAGGAGCAATATATAGGTGCGTCTCTCTTTTTCTAATTTATTGGTCATATTTTTCTTGTTGATTCGTTCCAAAAAAATTAATGTTTCCTTCATTTCATTTTACTTGGTATTTTTCTTCTTTAGTCATTTGAAAAAGAATGACATTTTATTATAATTAAAAATTTAACTTTAATTTATTTATTTTTTAATAATATTATTTATGGTCACATAAATATCAAAAGGTTATTTTAGATCATAAGTTTAAAAAAAAAATCTTTTTTTAATATCGTATCAAGTTAAATGATGCCACATAAAATGAAACGAAAGAAGTACCTATTTATATTAAGTAATAATTTAGATTTTGAATTATTTTATTTTATTCTTAATAAAATAATGTTAAACTATATAGTTTTTTATGATTTATTTAAAATTATTAATTTTTAAAAAATTATTTACTTTTTAAGCTTTATATCATGTCAAACACTTCACGTTAATTGCGATAAAAAGAGTGTCTATATTGCGAGGCGCAATTTGCATCACTAATACCTGCTACGGTCTTAGCAGCCGGGACAGCTCATATATCTAATAAATATGATTTAATTTTGCATGTCAAATCGGATAATTATTGAAACTGCTTTTCTACTTACTTTATTTCAATTTATTTAGTGAGGTTGGGTATTGGTTTGGTTTGATTTGATTTGGTTTTAAATTTGAAAAATTAATAATATTTGATTTGGTTATGGTTATAATAAAAAATAATCGAATAAATAATCGAACTAAACAGATAATTATATACATAAAATTTATAATTATTTATATGTATAATATTAGCTTTTTATAAATAATTAAAGATATTTTACACCTTTTAATTATTAATTTTTATAATTTAATTAAAGATAAAATTGATTATATTATGGATTCTCTAGTTAGTTTAGTTTAAATATGTATTTTTTTCATTTTAATGGACAAAGTTATTTGTATTTTGGAACCTGTGTTTGACTTGTTCTTTTAAATCTAAACTGTGTTGCAAGTTTGGTCCACTTGATTTGCCATCAGCATGTCTTTTCCTCAATATGCAGCAAAGTTCTCCCTTGTGGGACGCGAGGAAAAAAGAGCTTTATAAGAAATTTGAAGAATGTGGAGAGAGAATATTTGAATTATCCCGGCTAGTCATAAACCAAAAAACCAAACTAAACCGACAATAATTAAACCGGTGTTTATTATTTTACTTGGTTTGGTTATGGTTTTAGATATTTAAAAATCGATTAAATTGGTTTGGTTATGGTTTCAATCAATAACCGACCCAAACCGAATCGTGAACACTCCTACTGGTACATAATACAATTAAACACAATTAATTAGTAATACAATAATTATTCTTATTTGCAAGTCGAAAGACACTTTGTATGTGATAAAAGAAACGAACTATGTGTGTGGGCGAGTAAAAAACTAAATTGTGAATAAGACAGATCAGATGTGACTCAAACACTACTAAGCAGCAAATGTCCATCTAGCTTAAATCGAAAGAAGTGACCATATTTGTAGAGGATTTGGACTCGGGGCATTTGAGATCGATGCTATATTAATAAGTCCGTCTAATTTTGGAATCATGAAATCATATATTAGGTTATTGTAATCGGATAAAAAAGTGTAAAATTCAATCATTTTTAAAAGATCCGTGATACTTTCCAATCGTTATGCAATAGATGCAGACGTGAGTAAATATAAATCTTCATAGGGCCGATATCACTTGATGATGCTCTCTAGAGTTTCTCTATAAAAAGTCTTCTAGTTGTTCAATGTAACCCATCAGTTTTCTACTCATTTATCAGTTTTTTTTTTTTTTTCCACTTGTTGTCCGAAATTCGTGGAATTCCGACTAAATCGGGGTGACACTCCCAATAAGATTTTTTTTCATATCCAGGGCTCGAATCCAAAACCTCTGATTAAGGGTGAAACAGTCTCATCACTGCATCACAACCTATGTTGGTCATTTATCCGCATTATACACACTTGAGCATTGTGATCTAAGTTCCACAAGTTACTGAAGGATAATAAAATATATCAAGCTTTTTCGGAAACTCCCAACTATCAACGTAACATTGGAATCAGGCTCATTCTATTTGCTTATCTGTTGTTTTAGCTCAATTCCGCATTTGTTATTTCATTTTCATCTTACTCAAATTATTGAAGCAAGTTATAATAAGCAACCATGTATTTTTGGTCATTTTAATTCATGTGTTTTTGATACATGTCTATAAATTCAATGGTATAATTTAAAGGTAAAGACAGTCCCGTTTTCATAAATTGAAGCATGGAAATACTCAATTAAAACTTCATCAAAAACTAACAATTTCTTGTGTTTGGACATGCGGTATGAAGTCATTCAAATCAATATTTGAACATGCGATTTCAAGTTTCAAATTCTCCCAAAAAAAAAACATGTTCTAAATCGTGATTTCAATTTTTTAAAATGTAAAACTTAACTCATAGGTTTATATTTTGTGTAAAAAAAAATAGATGCATAATTTTAAATTACTAAAAAAAGAGACTCATGCTCAGCATGAAGTTATTGTATGTACCATGTGAAATGATTATATTAAAGAATAACTAATTACTATTATTTTTGACTAATCTGTCTTTATAAATTATGTGTACGTGAAAGTTTATAATCACAAATATTTATTTATAAAAAAATATAGAGATGTGATTTATCAATGCGACACCTTAAGATATTTTGATATCTTGTTATTAATTATGATTTGCTCTTTTGGTAAGATCGCATTACAATTGGAGAAGTTTTGATAGTTTGTGACTTTTGATATGTTTATGAGGAAAAATTCCAAATTGCATGTTCAAATAAGCTTTAACTTCAAATCAGTTTAATTTCAAATCATGATTTCATATATCATGGCCACACAAATTCTAATATTTTATTTGTCTCCATTAATTATATATATGACATATTTTCTTTTTTAATTAAAAAAATGAGAGAGTTAATTAATAGCCCTGTTTTATTAAGTGGTGACGTATATATAGTGATAAATCGACCATGTTCTCATAAATAATTGGGCTAATAACGCAGAGATTATTTCTGTGGAATTTCATGCATGTGTTCGCTCAATATATAAAAAGATTCTAATGAAAACAATATAATAGTCCTTTGTCACGTTTTAATTTGTTGGTTTCTTTTCCTTTTATTTCCCTACTTCATTTGTGTTTTTTTGGGCAAATTTAATGATTATTAATTTGTATGGTATACCATTACAGCTTCCAACGGTATTTTAATTTATATATGATGAAGATAACATAAGATTAGAACACATTAGATCAAATGTAGGAATATCAATTAGTTTGTGTAAACTAATGTATATATTAATTAATCTTCTTGGTTTAGTTATTTCAAATTCAACTTTTAAGTAAATACTAATTTTTTTTTTTAATTCAGACTTAAGTATTAGCTCTCCCTGGAAAAAAAAAGGAAGACCGAAATACCACCACCACCAACAATAACAATCCAGTGAAATTTCATATCGTGGAATTTGAAGAAGATAGAGTGTACGAAGACCGAAATACCAATAAGTGTCTATTATCGAATTTGTACGACCCTGACTCATTGTACTATTTACTGCTATAGCTAGTGTTGTATTGGTGTGTTACTAGTGAATTTACCGGACGAGCGGTAAAGGCGATAGTGATTCATTTTTTTTCCCATCTATTTGTCAAAAACTATAAGATACCGTTTGGTTTGAATACAAGTTACGATAAAATAAGTTATGTTGGAAATAATTATGATAGAATAAGTTATATTGAGATTATTTTTTATTGAGTGTTTGATATATTGTATTCAAAATAACATGCATTGGATAAATTTTAAGAATAAGTTATTTGTTTACAAAAATATCCTTCAATTTATTTAGTTTTTTATATTTTCTTCGCAAGTTTTAGTTATTCAATATTCATTTTAAAATAAAACTTTCATCTTCTTTACTTTAAATATATTTATGTGTGCATTTTCATGGTGTCCGTATGTATTTAAAAATAATTTTTTTATTTAATTTAAAAGTAGAATTTTCATTTAAAGTTTGTTAAAGTAAAAAAGAATTTATGAGAAATCAAAATATAAATAAATATAATAATTAGTCAAATAAAATTATAAATAAAAATTATATTATATAGTGTCATTTTTTAATAAAAAAAAATATGAAGAATTATCATAAAAATAAGGAGTGAATGTTGTTATATATGGTATTAAAAATAATGTAAATATATATGAATGTGAAAAGTGAGGTATAAAAAATATTTATAGGGATACATTTGTCATTTACCTATTTTATCCCTGGATAAAGATTAGTATACCACTCAAGAGGAGGCATAACTTATCCCGATACTATTTATTAATCCCGTAATAGATTATCTCCAATTTGCCAACCAAACACCAATTTAAGTGTTACTATAATTTAATCCCAATATTGTTTAATGTTATCCTTTACACCAAACGACCTCTAAGCGTTTAAGCACGATGTGAAGCACAAAGTATTTTGAGATGAATTAACGTTAATCATCAAAACATAAGTTTGGACATAACATAGGAAATAATTTATCCCAAGATATTAATAAGATAACTTGACAATTTTCTACCATACTACTGATATATTCATGAGATTCGATTGTAGTAGCTGGGAATTAATGACTAGACTGCCTCATTTAGAAAAGTCTAAGCTCGAAGTCGGTTCTGTCAAATTCAAAATATTTTCTATTCAAATACTGTGTTTGTATTAGGAAGTTAAATATTTATAAATATTAAATTTGAAATTCAATTATTTATATTTAAAATTATTGTTATAATATTCAGAACTAATAAATTAAAATTTTGACTTCTCCGACCCCTAGTTATGGCACGGTGGAAGTGATATTAGTGGCCAGTGACGGAGCTAGAATTTTAATTTAGAAAATTTAAAATTTTAAGAAGTAAATACACGAACTTATCGAATGAAGTTCGACATCTATTATATATATAAATTTGTGTTCACCATATATAAATAATATAATTTTCAATTAAAGAGGATTTAAATAAAGCCCTGAGCAATAGATGGTTCCACCCTGGTAGCGGCTATGTGATTGTAATGATAGAGAATAGCGGTAAAAAGTCAATACTTTTAACTGAATGTTTTAATGATTTCAAGATTAATTGTGTGCACTATATGAATACATTAAAAGTAAATAAGTGCTTCGAAAATAAATAAATAAATAAATATATATATATATTAGTTTTGATGTATGTAATTCGTACGTGTATTTTAGCGATTATTTTAAAAAAATTAATAATTAAAGTTTTAGTTAAAATAAACGTTCTAAATAAAAATAATTTATAATATGAGGTGAAATTTAATTGACTTTAAAATAATCAGAATTTCGTACAAAAACTTAAATAAAGAAAAAAAAATCATAATCATATATTTTAAAGTTATAAAAACTATAGAAAATTTATTAAATTAAATTGTGATTTTGTATGCATGACTTAAAGGGTCATTTACCCACGGAACCCAAGAAACAAAACCAAAAATTAACGTGACTAGTGACATTATTCTTGCCTCAATATCCCTGTTGGAGAGTCACATGCATGTTCCAATTTTTGAAAACAAGTGCCTTTCGACTTGCAAATAGTTATAGTTTATGCAATTTATATCAAAACGTTATCTCACAGATTCAATTATGCAATAAAACAAACAAGTAGCAAAGCAATAACGAATTAATTAACGTGGACATATGGGAATATATGAGTTGTCCTGGCTGCTATGGTAGCAGGTATATATTAGCCCCAATATATTTCTGATACAACTTGAGGAGCAGGTGAGTTTTTCTATTTTTCAATTCCAATAGTGGCAATCAATAAAGCAAAGAAATAATGATAAACGCAAAGATTTCATTTTTGTGTGTATTTGCGCGAAAAAACAATTATACATATAGAGTTGAATATATATCTAAGAACTCACGTAAAACGTCAAAATTCAAAAAATAAATAACAAACTAAATAAAGTTCTTAAAACGTTCATAAGCAACCCAACTTAAAGTGTCTTCATATTTTGTGTCATGAAATGAATTGCATAGTATTAAAGAGTTTTCATATTTTGTGTCCATCATTTGCTAGAAAATCGACGCACTAGGAGTGACAAATGATTGGATTAGATCGGATTGACGGATTTAGATGGATTGAATATTTTTTTTTTTTATTATTTTTTTTTTTTTACGGGAACAGACCCTACACGAGGCTCCCACCTCTCGTGCACAGTCAGGGGTTAAGCAACACCCCCAAGCCTTAACATAAATAATCAAAATAAAAATACAAGGAGGGGGACATAAACCTTACCTCCGATCCTATGGTGGTTCATAAGTCGGCTAACCTATTAAGGTCGGCTAACTCATCCCCGGTACAAAAAGAGACTAACTATAACTAGAAAGCAGTAAACCTGTGAGAGGACTCCTCCCGGTACAATTTAACTATGAAAGCATAAATGAGGGAGACTCTCCCCTTCCATGAGAAAAAAGAAAAGTAACCTACACTAGTCCTATTCCAACTATGCTACGTACCAGACATAGCTACATTGAAGAAGAACAAGTATACGAAACTTCTATCTCGCATGGGATGGGAAATTCTTTTCATCTTTGCTCTTCTTAGTCTTGTCGTACCAAGTAAATCCATGTGAAGTATGCCTTTGTATCAGTATCATGATTACCAGCTACGGAGGCTGGACAGTCAGACAAAACCAGAAACATACACAAGCAACCAATTCTGGAGGTACATGGGAGTGTGTTAGTTTTGGCATCTGTTGTTGCTGATGCTGTTGAGCTTCATCTTGCAATTCTGCACTTTCAGCTTCAGCTCTGTGGTTGAATTGTTGTTTGGTATGTGGTTGAGCAGCTGTTTGGTGTTGTGTTCCCTCAGTATGTATATGAATTTGATGGAGATGTGACATATTACATCCACTCATGATATTGTTGTTGGTTCTTGGATGTTGTCTATGAGGTTGTTGGAGTTCCACCTGGACTGTATCTCCAACAGCCTGCATAAACAAAGAAGCAAACAACCAAACAAACACACAATTCCAAGAACAGTTCCAAAAATGCTGATTGTGGTGCCATTCCTCTGTTGCAGCTGGCTTCCTCAATTTCTGTATTTGCAACCTGCACAAGCAACCAAAAGGAAAGCATACAAACCTGGCAATTTGCAGGTTGCTGAAGCTGATGGCTGCAGGTTCCCTGGGCTGCTTGTTGGTCTTTGTTTTGAGGTGGTTAGACCTCTTGGAGTACCTGCATAGACAAACACAACCAACAGTCCTTACCACCAAAGAGAGCTGCAGGCTGCTGCACCCATGTTCCTTGTGTGTTGCAAGTTGGTTGAGTTGTTGCTGTGGTGTGTTGATGTTAGAGAATGTGGTTGGAAGGCTGCTCCATAGAAGCCCCAGGACATTGCATCCCTCATAGCTGTTCCAAAGAGTTCCAGTTTTTGAAAAAGGCATTTTGTATGTGGTGCAGCCCTGACTTGAGTTGCTGCACCTCCACAAATAAACCAAGAAGGAGTTCCAAGAGCCTTGGCTGTAAGGAAGCTGTTGCTGTCTCCCTTTGTTTGACTCTTTGTGAACCTGTACACAGGTTCTTGTTGCTTCCAAAGAGGGATTGATCAGCCCCTTTGAAGTGTTCAGCTCATTAAAGTACCTGCACATGTCCACAAAAACAAGACAACATGCTAACAAGAATTGTAGATGGTCCATCTGAGCTGCAGGGTGAAGTTGTTGGAGTTGCTGAATACTGCTGCTGGGGCTAGTGTTGGTGTGTTGGTGAAATCCTAAGCTGCCAGGCTGCTGTCTCCTCAGTTCAGAGTGTGAAATGGGGAATAATTCTCTAAGGAAGTCCCAAATATCACTCTTGGCTGCAAGGATGCTGTGACTGGTTGCAACTCCTCTTGTTGATGGTCTTTGTAGCTGCTGCATTCCACAGCTGTGAAGTTGTTGTTGCTTCCACTCAAATTCAGCTTCAGCATTCTGTGGCATAATATCTGCAACTACAGCTTCATGGATGGTGTTCCAGCAGCCTGCATTCACAAATAAACAACCACACAAACAAGAATAATGGTCTCCCAGATTAGACTCCCATAATGAGTGTTGATGGTTGCTGCTGCTGCCACGAGGTTTAATAGATGGTGCCTTAGATATTGGAGAGTTCTTGTGTGCCTGCACACAATCCAAGCTCAGTTTTTGATACTCCATCACCATCCCCTTGATGTGAGTTCTGGATGCATTGAGGAATTCCACAAGCTGCAAGCTCCAAATAGAGAAGTGCTCTATCATGCCACTGCTGTAGTATGCAGCACACCTAGCTGGCCCTCCAACTGTGGATAGATATGTTGCATGTGTACTACAAGTTGATGAATCAATCCAACAACCTGCATCAATACAACAAACAACCAAAGGCAAATAGGAACCTGCATCAGTTAGCAACCAGGAGAGAACCTCCAAGAGATCTTTGGGTTTAACGTCGCTCGACTAACGTCTCCAATTATCCGATTGAGTTGAAACTTCTTGGGGTATACACAAACAACCCTTTCTTTTGTTCTGCAAGGTTTGGAAGCTTTTTGCACTAGTTGGAAAAATTGCACCCTTTTTAGGGCTAAGGCAGCTGACTTTTTCAAGGTCGCTCGCCTAACGTCTCTAATTGTCCGTTCGTGCTGAAACTTCTTGGGACTTATCCCTATAGTATTTTCTGTAATGACACAAAGTTTGGAGGCCTTTGGACAGGTCCACATAGTGAAACTCACCCTGCATATCATTCTATGCTGTAGGACCTCCAATAGAGCTTTGGGTTTCAACGTCGCTCGACTAACGTCTCCAATTATCCGATTGAGTTGAAACTTCTTGGGGTATACACAAACAGCCCTTTCTTTTGTTCTGCAAAGTTTGGAAGCTTCTTGCACACATTGGAGAGAAGGCACCCTCTCAAGGCCTAAGGCAGCTGACTTTTTCAAGGCCGCTCGCCTAACGTCTCCAATTGTCCGTTTGTGCTGAAACTTCTTGGGCCTTGTCAATATAGTATATTCTGTACTCTTGCAAAGTTTTGAGACCATAGTGCAGGTCCACCTGCTGCAACTCACCCTGCACATCTTACCCTGCTGATTCTCAGTTACAGGTGTTGCAGGGAAGGTGTTAGCATTAGTGAGAGGCTGAATATTTGGTGAAGTCCTAGCATGCCAGGTTGTTGCTTCTCTTTTGTTGAGATACTTTGAACCTGTAAAGACAAGTGACAAGAAGCCAAACAGGAAGGATAGATGCACAGGCTGCTGGAGACTCTTTTGTAGCTCCATGTGACTTCCATAGTAAATGAGGTTAAAGTGCATGTTGTTGCAGGCTTCTCCCAAGAGAGGACCCTTAGTTGTACTCAGAACCAGCTCCCTATGGTACCTGCACCCACCAACAGAAAAACATACATACAAGCAATTCTGCAAGTTATAGTAGTTAATACTAATTACTTGTAGTTGGTTCCTGATTGCTGATTCCCATTGCTGGTTCCTGTGCTGCATCACTACAGCTTTCCTTGCCTGGCTTGCAATTGTTGGTTCCCATTTTCCAAATCTACTGATACCTACACAAGCAAAAATGAAAAGAAAAAAGAAGCTATCTATTCTAATCCTTACCTCTAGGGGTAGGTTGATTGCTCTAGGAATGCAATAATTAAGGGAGTTTATCCCCTTTACAAAACTCCTACCTATGAATTTATACATAGGGAGTTCTGTACTACTATTATTGGTATGCAAATCAAGGAGGTTGTTTGATCCTCTTCAGTTTTGTCCTCCTAAAATTTGGCATCCCCATCTTGTCTAGGATGTAATATCCTCTTGTTTCCTTAGGAAGCTGTTGAACACTGTTGAATTGAGCCATGCTATCTACACTGTGGCTATGCTTGGAGAGTGTATCAGCAACAAAATTAGCCTCCCTATAGATGTGCTTACATTGAAAGAGATCCAGCATTATGATCATCTCCTGCAGGTTTGTGATGTATTTCCTGATGTTCCAGGGAGATGTGATCTCTTGTTTTAACCATTTCACAAGTAATTCAGAATCAACCTCCAGTAGAACCCTGCTGTAGCCATGTTGAATACACCAAGTAATGCCTATGACTGCAGCTTGTACCTCAGCTTGGTTGTTAGAACCAATTCCAAGTGGTGCAGCAAATGCATAAAGGATGTTTCCTTTATGATCTCTTAGGATACCCCCAGCTCCGATTCTTCCAGGATTATCCAAGGCACTTCCATCAGTATTCAGTTTAACCACATGGTATGCTGGTTTGTGCCAACTGACTTGGATGATTTTCATTTCATGGCTGCATCTTTCCACCATAGCTATTAGCTCCTTCCAGTCATTTGGCCAACTAATGTAAGGGAAAGCTGTGAAGATCAGCATGTAGAGTTCTTTGATGACTGAGAATTTCACTCTAGTACTGCTAGACTTTTTGCCACCATATTTACTAGCACACCTGTTCTTCCATAAGTTCCAACAAATAAATATAGGAGTAGCTTGCAATAATAGTTTATGGACTTCATTATTTGGTTTAGCCAGCCACCATTTCATCATATTGCTCCTCATTGGGTTGCTGCTGTGTTGTATACCCCAACAGTCAGAAAAATACTTCCATATGTGACTAGCCATGTGTCCAGAGATAAAAATGTGATCTATAGTATCCCATCCTGGCCTGTAGCAACAAGAACACTGAGCAGCTGCATGACCAAAGTGCTCAATATTTTCATTGGTGGGCAACTTGCTTCTGAGAGCTCTCCAGATAAGAAAGGATATCTTGAAGGGTATATTCTTGTGCCATATATTATTGTCTGTCATGGTTTTGTTCCTTTTAGGCCTGATTTGGTTCCAAGCTGAAGCACATGTAAAGTTTCCATCTGAATTCAGCTTCCAGTAGGCTGTATCTGGGAGGTCAGGTTGGTACTTGAAGGAAACATTTAGAATCTTCTGTATCAGATGCTGTGGTGCATGTTGCCTCACCTTCTCTTCATCCCATTCTCCATTCTTCAGGAACTTGGAGACAGTGGTATTGTTAAGTCTAGGTAGACAGTCTTTGTGATAAGCTAGGGGGCCAATTCCTAACCAATCATCCCACCAAAAGCTGCAAGAGCCTGAGTTAAGGTGCCACTGTATATGAGGCTCAATCTCAGCTTTGTTTGTCATCATGTGTTTCCACATAATTGATTGACCAGTGTCCCATTTCTTGATTACTGGATTTGCCCTTTGGCAATACTTGGCCCTCAGAAAGCTCCCCCATAGAGTCTTCTTAGACCTAAAAATCCACCATTGTTTATATAGATGGATTGAATATGAATTGAGCAAAAATGGATTAGATTACAATCCACCCATATAAAATATGGTAAAAATGGATTTGGTCAAATATGATTTGGGTAAAATAATTTTAACCCACTTTAATCTCATAAAATCAAAAAATATTAAATCAAAGTAGAATTGCTAATGCTCTAACCCCTACAACTCCCAACCCACCCCCAAATTATTATTTTTTAAACAATTAATTTTTCATACAAAAACGAAATGTATTTTTTCTTCCACCGCGTGACCCTCACCCCACACCCATCCATCCACCAATCAAATTTTTTGCTTACCCCCTATCTCCATCACCCCTATTTCTTAAAAAAAAATCAATTTTTTTTGCCTACCCAAGCCCCCGTCCCGCCTACCCCCACTCGGACAACCTATCCCCCGCGCCCTCCACATATTTTTTTAAAAATTATTTTCTTAAAAAATAATTGACCCTCTCTCCACCCTAAACCCATTGGACCTCTACCCCTACCCCACCACAAAATATTTTTTTTTTTAAAAAAGAAACTTAAATAGAAAGATAATTAAAAAAATCTATAAATAATTAGATTTAGAAAGATAAATAGTATACATTAGAGTTTTAATTATTATTAAAATATTCACTTTTTATTCTACTCATTTATTTCATTATAAAACGTCAATAATTTATATGTTCAATTAGGATTTTTTTTACTTTAGTTTTTTCAAATAGAAAAAATAATTTTTATTTTTTAATAGAAAATTTGTTACCTAGAATAAAAAATAAAAATTCATGATTTTAAAGAAGTAAAAAAAAAGAAGAAAAACGTTGATAATACAAGGGTAAAATAAGCATTTTAAAAAATTAATTAGGATAAGAGGGGGGGGGGGGATGATTATTGTTGAAAGTTGGAGAATGAGTTTGATTTTTAAACCAAAGTTCGGGGGGGGGGGGGTTGATTTTCACCCAATTTTATTTTTAAAAAATAATTTAAACTTTAAAAATTTGCCCGCATCCACCCCAATTTTCTTTTAAAAAAATAAAAATATGTTTTTAATGCAATTGCAAATTTTGGATGATCTAAGGATCTATATAAATACCCATATGTTATCCAATTTGTCTATATTTGTATGAGTTTTTGAAATAGATCAATTCATATTTACTCATTTAAAAAATATGAGTGACCCATTTAAATAAATATGAATGAAATGAATTCATTTTATTTAAATGGGCTGAAATTGCCGCGCTTAGGATAATACACTTGTCATAACCATCTTAAGTAACATGAAGGATAGTAGTGGGAGTATTTTTGCATAAAAGAGGGAAGATGCCTAAACGAAATATGAATCTTTCTTACTGAACAAGTACAACAAGAGACGGACTGTAATTAATCAATCAATCAAACAAATAGAAAATACTAACATAAGCACATGTTAGTTTAGCATTGTCAAGGCCTAGTGCCTATAAATTTGCTTTTGGAGTTAATGTGAGTATAACACAAACACAACAAAGAAAAGAAATAAGTAGTGAAGTATCTCTTTTGAAGGTAAGAAACAAAATGGATAGAACATTTGGGTATTTTTGTCCTCTAATATTGATGTGTATCTTAGTGTCTAGCCATGCTCAATTACAACAAAACTTCTATGCCAATAGTTGTCCAAAAGCAGAGAAGATCATTTTAGACTATGTCCACAAGCACATCCCAAATGCTCCATCACTTGCTGCTGCCTTAATCAGAATGCATTTCCATGATTGCTTTGTCAGGGTAATTATTACTTCCTCTGTTTCAATTTTACGTTTCTTATTTTTTTGTCAGTTTGTTTCAAAATAAATGTTATTTTCACGGTACATTTTTAGGTTAAGATTACAAAATTCAAAAATATTTTTTTATTTTTCTTGAATTGTGTGTCTAGTCAAACTAAAACCTATATATGTATTGTGTTGTTTCACTTGAATATAATATATCATTTGAGTATCAAGTGAAAATAGCATTGCTGATGAAATTATTTTCTTCTTTGTTTTTGGGGTGATTGAAGGGGTGTGATGCCTCTGTGCTGTTGAATTTCACTTCAAGTACAGGAAACCAAACTGAAAAAGTTGGTATCCCAAATCTAACACTGAGAGGTTTCTCCTTCATTGATGATGTCAAGAAAGTAATTGAATCTGAATGCCCTGGAGTTGTCTCTTGTGCTGATATTGTTGCCTTGGTTGCTAGAGACTCTGTTGTCGTCACAGTAAGCCAATAATTTCCAATTTATTCAACCATGCATTTTCTATCAACAATGTATGACCATTTTAATTATATATTCTATAGGGAGGTCCTTTCTGGAATGTACCAACTGGAAGAAGAGATGGAAGAATATCTAATGCTTCAGAAACCTTAACAGACATCCCAGCTCCAACCAGTAACTTTTCCACTCTCCAGACTGATTTTGCTAGGAAAGGTCTTGACCTCAAAGACTTGGTCCTATTATCTGGTAAGTCAAAATTTTACTTTCTCCGTTTCATTTTATATAACAAATTTGACTGAGTACGAAATTTAAGAATGAAAGGAGAACTCTTGCCATTTAAGTGGTGTAATTTTTGGTCCTACATTGTCACATAGGATATGATGCTAAGGACAATCATAGATACCATTTGCATAAAATCCTATATGCACCACTCTATAGGTCTTAAGTAACAATAACTAGCATGGACAATATTATATTTCAGGTGCTCACACCATTGGAATCTCTCATTGTTCATCATTCTCAAATCGCCTGTACAATTTTACGGGGACTTTCGGTACTCAAGATCCATCTCTAGACAGCGAATACGCAGCTAACCTTAAGGCCAAAAAATGCAAATCAATCAACGATAACACAACAATAGTTGAGATGGACCCAGGGAGTTTCAGGACATTTGATCTTAGCTACTACAAACTTTTACTCAAAAGGAGAGGACTCTTCCAATCCGATGCAGCCCTAACAACAAGTGCAACAACGAAGTCATACATTAACCAACTTGTTGCGGGATCACTTAAAGAGTTTTACGCTGAATTTGCTCAATCTATGGAGAAAATGGGAAGGATTGAAGTTAAAACAGGTTCTAATGGTGAAATTAGGAAGCATTGCGCGGTAGTAAATAGTTAAGAGGAGTCTTTGGTTCCATGATTTTGAGTTGGTATTTGTAAAAGCCTTGCCTGAAGATGGTTTGGGGCAATATGTATCATTGTTCCTTTTTTCATTTTTTTCTTCATTATGTTCCTTTTGTAACTATTCCGTTTGTTTTTGTTGTTATTTTCCGTTCCATTTTGTAACTTGATGGCTGTTTAAATTAAGGCTGAATATATGCAGCTCCTCAAATTTGTCTGATTTTTTTATTTAAACACTTTAACTAAGAGTTATATCTATTAAACACTTGAACTCGAGTAAAATTATGCTTACTACACACGACGAGATGAAATCGATCGTTAAGAAGCAAAATGTGTGCAGTACACATGCCAATAATATGCCAAAGAAGCTAATAAAATAGCGCCTGTTTGAATGGGGAACTAACTCTTTTGGACCCACAAAAAAAAGAAGGAAAAACTTAGAGTTTGTTTAAATGGGCAACTAATTTATGACTTTTGATTTTTTAACTATTTTTTTAGCTTGAAAACAAATGCCTAAAATATTTTTTTATTTTACTCAAACATTATAGAAATGATTAAAAATTTAATTTACTTAAAAAATACTTAAAATAAATCAATCAATAGGCCCTGACACCTCCCTTATCTACGGAACAAGATTTTGAGGTGAAACTTAAAAAAAAGGTGTGACTTATCATGGTAACAAAAACTTCTTATAATTTTGTATAATATTGTATATCAAAATTTTAAATATTCTTGTAAAATGAACATATGAAAGTTTTATATATTATTGTATATCGGATGTAAATATTATATACTGAATTGAGTTCTAAGGTTAAGATTTTTAATGTAAATTTTGAACTATATATTTAATATGTAAGTTAGGAAATTATACTTTTTCGAAATTATCCGCTATTTCTATACATGATAATCAATAATTTTTTAAAACAAAGAAAATCTACAAGGTTATTGTTGCTTTAAAATAAAGCACCTACCATATTTACTTCCCTTAGAGCCGGGCCCGTGACACTTGCTGGATGAAGTTATGAGCATTAAAAAAATTGACTTTTTGAGTATTAGAAGTTATGAGTGTTTTAATGAAGCTAAAATTGAATTCCTAGTACAAAATTCAATACATAGTTTTTTTTTCCATTCGATGTACGAAGTCCATAGAGCTTCGACTAAATTCGAATCGCACACTGCAGGGCTCATTAGAGAGTGACGCACCCAACATAATTTTTTTCATACTCAGGACTCAAACCCAAAATCTCTGGTTAAGGATGAAACAATCTCGCACCACAACCCATGTTGGCCAATACATAGTTGTTGCCATCATATCCATACGTTAAAAGCTCCAAAATTTGATGGTCATTCAATTTTGAAAGCAAAGCTAACTTTAGAAGATTTAAATAAATTCTAATTTACTCTAAATATACTTAGATTTATACTAATATGATTATTTTAGGATTATACAGAAACTTCAAATTCTATCCAAAGTGCTTTAATTGCTTCTCTTTGTCTCCATTATTGTAGAGAGGAGAGAGAGAAATTACTGATATACAAAAGGAATTAAGATAAGATCCCTATTTAGGAAAACAAAATATTTAGGATGTGCATCGAGGACAGTAAGTTTTAATTTTAAGCTAGGGGTGGAAAAATTGTTTGGGTGCTTTTTGTGCTACTTTATTGGATAGGTGAATAAATTCCTTTCAATTTTTCTTTGTGCATCAGTTAATTTTCGAGAGGTGCAGCTTAAACTGGATAATATTTTTTCTTTAGGTAGACTTTTCACTATGATTGATGAGTGACGACGGTCTTAAGGGAACTATAGTTGTCAGATTTTTATTTTTTATTTTTAGAATAATTTTTGTTATCTTTAGGAGTAACATTTTTTATTTTTTAATATTTTTAGGGGTAGTAAAGGAGAGAGAAGAAAGGACTTTTGACATATTTGATACTAATAAATTTAGGTCCGAGCTTGAGTAGCGTTATTATGTAAGTGCTTGAGAGTTAAAATAAAATAGCATATTTGTTTACACCCTAGGCTCATGGTAATGGCTTTTTATTGCTTATTCTTATTTTGTAGTTCATAATGACCTTATCTGTTTTAGAAATAGAAATGATTCATCTTGATTGAAATTTGTGTAATGTGAGATGGAGAGTCTTGCATATATTTCATATTTTGCATTTTAACTTAAAACTCGTTCTACATATTATTGAAGCGAAATAAAAAGTGTTACTCTGTTTAGAAGATAATAATAGGATTTCTTTGATATGTCTTGTAAACTTTATCCTTTTCAGATATTGTTACCACTAGTAACCTCTTTGAGCCTAGTCTTTCATTTGATAGTCGTATTTGACTTGAGCATTTAGAGAAAATAGTCAAATGCTTCCCCCCTCCATTAATATTCGGATTTTCAACCACACACTTTAATTTTACGGGGATCCTGTCACTCCTTCTGAACTGTTTAAACTAAAATTATTACCTCTCTAAATGCTTACCTGAAAAAGTGAGTGTATCTCACTCTTTTTGATAAAATGAGCACCAAAAACAATATTAAAACTTTTTATTTTTATCTTTTTCATATATATATATATATAATTTTACTTTTTTTCTTTCTTTTCCATTGCAAAACAAACCAAATTTCTTCACCATTCACTATTCTTAAGCCGCCCCTCCCGCCACCGCTACCGCCATTTCCATTGAATTCATCATTGTTAATTTCAAATAAGTTTTCAAACTCTCATGTAAAGAATTTTGCAAAATCAATCAAATCGACTGCAAATAAAATGTCAACCATCTCCAATCACCTCAAAAGACTTAAAATTAGATTTGAGAAAAATCAAACCGAGTTCACATCAAATACAATTCAACCCCCCTCCCCCCCAAAAAAAAAAAATTAATAATAATAATAATAATAATAATAATAATTTTGTTACTAGTAAATCTTTTAATTATCAATTTCAAATCTCTTGATTATATGAAAAGCCACAACACAGACTTTCAAGACATTGCAATAGCCACAAACATTAACCCGACCCTCTTCTCCCAATTAAGCTTTTTTCCTTTGATGGTGGGATTAAATTAGACTTGTGATGATCTTGATTGTTGTCTGAATATTTTTTTTCCAAAGTTTTATTCTGAGGAGGAGATGACGGAGAACTCTTTGAGTAGGTAAAGAAGGTAATGGTGAAGGTGGGATATGTGATAAAGGCAGAGGTGGCAGGGGGGGACCCCAATGTATCCTAAAATATTATCCCTAAATCAAACTTTCAAAAAAAAAGTAGGGTTGAAAAAATTGTTGAAGAAGAAAGGAAGAAGATGAAGGAGAAAAAAAAATTAAAAACATATTAACTGTTGAAATATACGTGTCAAGTATGTGTATTTCACCATAAGACATATGACTGATTATGATATTTTAAGGGGTTATATATTTTACTTTTAAAAGATTTAGGATGGTAATAGAACTCTGGTGAAATATATGTGTGTAGTCGAGAATTCGAGAATAGGCTAGAAAACATTTGACTATTTTTTCATCATTTTATTGAATCTTTAGATTTTTTCCCCTTGCTTCCTTAAGCATTATAGTTTAGATTATGTTGTAACTGTTAAATTTGAAGAAAAATGATCAAGTGCAAATGATGACTAATGATAGTTGCAAAGTGATAAAAAATTCATCTTTGAAAGAATGTGACATAAAAAAAAGTACTTGAAAATAAAATAATAATTGAAACATTTTTTGTATGATGAGAATTACTTATGAAAATAATTAACGAAAAGAGGACTCAAGGAAAATTAAAGAGAAAAAAAATAGATGATAAAGTCTAAAAGTGAAGAGTGCTTAGAAAAATGTAATCACTATTATATAATTTTCTTACATGTTCCATCGTTACTTTAAAAAGCTTAGTGAAAAATGGGGTAGTTAAAATTAAGAAGTAATTAATTTTTCGTTGACCATAAAAGTTGACTAGTCAACGGGCTTCGTTATAAGGAAGGTGTCTTGCCATAGGTAAGACCTTCATCATAGCGAAGGCCTGCGAAACTATAAAATTGTCTTATTTTCTTACGTAACCCTCAAGAGTTTCATTCTATTTTTTTGTGTGGGATCCTCCTAAGAACGCCCTAGGGATTACTTTTAGAGTGAAAGAACTCAAGAGAGATGGGAGAGAAAAGACTCCTTGCAAAGACTACTTTAAGTCTTCCTCTGCATTCTTCACCAGCTCACAGAACCACCAATGAAAATGAAGTTGCATGGAAATTGGGGCAGCGGCTCGCCTTCAAGGTAGGTTATGATTTACTTTTCTTTTAGACTTTGTTAGTGATATGTTCTACATCGCAGAGTTGGGTGGGATAACATGTTTAGGCTATGGACATGAAAATTTGAGTGTCTACCTTAAAAATAGCCTAAGACAAATAGTGTAGTTTTGTTGTCATCTATATGTAATATTCTTGATCGTATAATTTAACTTCGGGATTGTAATACAAAGGATTTGCTTGAGAATTACATGGATTTTTTTAAGATTAGAACAAACTTGAAAATTAATAAAAATCGATATGCAAGTATTTGGATTTGATTATAAGGATAGGAATGTGGTGCTTGATGATTGTGATGAGAAAGGAAAGGGTGTTTAGTGGTCTTGATGCTTTATCAAGCAAGGAGAGTTGCATGACTAGGACTTCATAATACCTTAAAGAAGAGAAGAACAATGAAGATGTTGTTGATTAAATTATTCTTAAACCAAGTAAGTAGTCATCCTTGGAGTTAAATACTAAACTAGTAGTTTGAATGAGCTTCATAAATTCAGTGAAGGTTTAATTAGAGTTAGATTTGCTTAGTTGTTGTTATGTGATATGAGCTGTATTGCATGTTGATTGATTTTCGGACACAGTATGTGATGGTTTATGATTGAGTTAATGAGTGTTTGTATGAATAAGCATGTGAACTGTTGAACTGTCTATTTGACTGATGTTATGAATTGTGAACTTACGATTATTCTATACTTAATGAGTTATCCTGAGAGGTAACTGGAGAGGTTAGCATATTAAGACTTGTGGATACGGTAAGCATACACTTACTATTCTGATGATGAGTGGCTTGAGTATGATGTGAGCTTACGAACGAGTGCTTCCTAGGATCCCCTGTAGGTCATGACTAAACGGAAAAGATTAAGATCCCTTAGAATGTGTGTACAAATAAAAGTGAGACTTATGATTCCGAGAGAGTGATAGAGGTTTCTGGCTGATCCAGAGATTATACAGCTACGAGGCCAGAATGAATTTTATGATTTGTTGACTTTTTTGTATGTGACCAATTGTTGATGATTATACTGTTGTGGATAATTAATTGAGAAGTGTTTGATAAAAGTGATAGGCTAACCAGCTATGTATATACAATTATTGTTGTATTACTGTTAATTTCGAAATTTTGTATAATTTTTTTTGATAAGATTCATACTGAAAAAAATGTTTGGAAAAAGGTGGATTGATTATATAGTTACCTGCTTATGATCTCTTATTCATTTAGGTTGTAATTGAGATATGTGGAAAAGAGTAAGTTTAAATGTATAAACATTGCTTGTATTCTCGGTTAGGGTGTGAATGTGAGGTTAGAATTGGTGGTAAAACTATTTCGTAGGAAGATTCAGTTAGGCTAAATTAAATCTGGTGCGAGTATAATTATCGTGATCGTAATAATCGCGGGAAAGGTTTAATTACGTGTGAAAGATTTACAATGTTTAAGTTGATAATATAATCATTAGTAAGCTAAGTGATTGGATGGTGTGGATTGTTGGTAATAATGATATATATTGATGACTTTCATACAAATTGTTTGTGGGTGAGATTGATTTTGATGACAGTACTAATGACTGAGCTAAGATAGTAATTAAGAAACTGCAAATATTTTGTGACGAACTGATGTACTAGGTAAGCTATGATTAAGGAGAAGTTAAATGTGATATAATTATAGTTATTTCTGTTGATTTTGTGATGTCTTACGTAGATTTAATCCCAGTCAGTCTATGATGCCTACTCAGTTGTAATGATCTGAACCGTCGTTATTAGAAAAAACACTTCATGTGAAAGCAATTGGGATGATGTGACGGAAATTTTAGGAATTTAGCTTGGTCGGAGCTGGTGTCATCCCACCATAGCGGGGCTCATTTATGCTAAGGTGGAGCCGCTATAGCGGAGTGGGGGCCGCATAACAGAATCGTCGGGATAGAACCTCTAAAGTGCGGATTCTTTTATTTTCGTTCTCTCCTTTAGTAGTAAAATAGACGAGGATTATCCTAAACATCCTCAAAAAGTTGCTCTAGACTTGAAAATAAGGGAGAGAAGGGATTTGTGGGGCAAAATATTGGTTAGGATCATGTAATCCTTGTTTATTAGATAAGAAGGTTATACCACAAAATATACTTCTGATAGAAGAAGATTATGTAAAGATTTACCCTAGCTCTCACTTCTCAAATTCTAAGCAAAAAATACTAAATATTTTTTTTAAGTTGGAAATGCTTTATTTTTATTATTTTTTATTCAAAATTATTTTTGTGTTATAAATCCCTCCCCCTCCCATAAAGAAATAGAATCTCTAAATTAAAAAATAACAGGTCTAATCGCTGAAGCTATTTCTAGGAGAGCAAGTTTACATTATTGCTTTGAGAATAATCTTACAAACATTATCCTGAAAATCGACTCTCTGGCTATGGTACATATACTTAAGGGAGATGGGGAGATTCCATGGAGTGTGATAATGGAGGTCAACTCTACCAATAGATTGAGGGATCTTATGTCAGTAAGAGTACAACACTCCTTAAGGGAGGAAAATACTCATGCTGACTTTTTTGCTAATCTAGTTTTTCATATTTTAGGTATATATGAATTTAACTAGTTTCAGAAAATCTCAAGTGAAGGCAGAAGAATAATCAATTTCGATAAACACAACACTCCACAGTTAAGAATAAGGCAAAGAAGTATGACACTTGTAACAACATGTTACTGTCGTTATGGATAGGCCAATTGGGAAGGAAATTGGGCTAAAAAACTTCTGAGTAGTAACTTGAAAAATTTGAGCCTAGGCCAAATTTGGACAAAATCTACGTCATGTGAGGTATGAGATAATTTGGTAATGGATGGGTGATGAAATTATCAGTTTGATAATTGAAATTAATAACCAAGACAATAAGGAGCCTATACGACTTTACGAAATCGAATTTGAGCGAGTAGAACTTCCATAATTGATCTTGACGTGAAGGGTTGAATTTAGAATGTCATGGTTTGAGGGCATGTGGTAAAATAAGAGCTTATGACACAAATTCCGAGGTTCTATTGTTGTGCAACTCGCCATGGCGATATTATTCCCATTATCGAGGGGCCAATTTGGTGGGGTAAGTGGCGCCATGGCGGGACAATCGCGAGTTTATATAGGAAAAAAATCTCAAAACCGATTTTATTCCTCCCACTTTGTTCTTAAGACACCAGAAGTGACCTAGGGTGATACTTCTTCAGTTTTCCACCAAATTTTGTACTAAAGATAAGTTAATCGCTCTCTTAACTTGTATTTTGATTCTTAGGACCTAGGTTCCATGGTAAATATCTTAGGGGAGGGTTCTTGGCCTGAATTTAATGGTTGAAAAGCCCTAGTTGGGGGGAGGTGATCGAAAGTGGCCAAGGGTTAGGATTTTTATTTGACCTAGGTATTGTAGGTCAATGGTTTATTGATTTGTATAGTTGTTATTTTATTTTAGACAAAGAATAAGCCGAAAGACTTCGAAAAGGAAAAACTCCAATTCATTAGACTTTCCAAGGCTTGGTTTCGAGGTAGGTGATGATTTTACAATCATGTCTGTGTTACATGAGCTTGTTACAGTAATTGATAGTATTGTCTGCATGTGTGAGACTATGAAAGATGTAATAAACTTGGTAAAATGACTATTGTGATCAATTTCATGCAATGAACCTGTTACTTGATTGTGCAAGTGTGTGGACTATTCATTTTCGACTATGATTGTGTTTGTGACTGCGATTTACATATTGAATCGGGTGTTAAGTTTCGACACATATAAATTGGATCGGGTGTCACGTTCCGACACATATACATATTGGATCGGATGTCACGCTATGACACATATACATATTGGATCAGATGTCACATTACAATATATATATACATATTGGATCGGGTGTCATATTCCGATATGCGCGTATGCGTGCGCACACACACATATATTAGATTGGGTCACGCTCCGACACAAAGTAATAGTTTGAGTATGGATCCCATGAGAGGACTATTGTTGACTGTTGTATTGAGATCGATACTGTGAACTAAGTAATGCTTATGAATGTTTAATTGGTATAATGTGTTTCATATATGCCTATCTTTACTATATTGTAGTTTCTTGTCTGAGTTGGCCGCATGATCCTACCAGTACATCGTTGTTTATGGTACTGATACTTCACTTGCTCTCTCCTTATTGAGTATAGGGCATCTTCAGACAGTTGCTGATAGACATCAGCTAGGAGACCAGTATGGAGTTGAGTGTGCGAACCTTAGGTTCAGTGATTAATCCTCACAACACCAACACAATTAGTAATTCAACAACCCTCATTCCTTCAATTTAAGCTTTTAAACCTAAATTATGCATACTCATGGCTCCCTAGTTCAAAAATTAGTTCACACAATTCTATTCAAAACCAAAAACATGCACTAATTTTCCATTTAATATATTTCCTTCATCCCAAAGCTTGTGGTGCCAACTTTAAATAGTTTTATAGTCAAATAGACTTGGGGAGATAACCTTACCAGCTCGTGTGAAGGGTGATTGAGTTCGGTCGAAATATTTTGTCTTCTTGAGTGCCAGACTAGTTATATGAGAAGTTGGGGGAGTTTATAGGTTTGGGAATTTGATTTATTTATGATGGAAGTGGTAAGTGATGGTGAAGATGAAAATGAAGTCGTTTGGAGAAGGTGATGAACAAGGATAGTTTGGTTTTGACTGTTAGCGGTAAGAATTTGAACGAGTAGAGATTTTATTCCCTTTTGATCATGGGTCGGGTCAATGTTTAGTTTTTTTTTGGAGTTTAAAAATTGCTAGTTACAACTCATAATAGTTATTAGGGTCATAAACAAGCTTCGTAATTAGCCTTGAAACTTAGGAAAGTTCAGAAAACATACCTGGAGTCCACGAGTGTAGGCTATAAATCGTAGACATTTCTACGATCAGTAGAGTACACTCATAGACTTAAAGCTGCTACATGTGTGATATTTTGGTCTTGACGAGTTGAGTTTACGAGCTGTAGAGACCTCGACGACTCATAGAAACAACTCATATGCCTTTTTGCTCCTTTCAGTTTCTAGTATTCGCATTCCAACATGGGCATGTACTCATATTTTGGCCTATTTTTTTGTATACTTTTTGTGTTAGTCTATGTTATCCTAAAAACTAACAAGTGGAGATAAAAAGAGACAAAATCAAATAACTTAATAAAAGAAAAATATAGATTGTGTTGCCTCCCAAGTAGTGCTTGATTTAATATTCCGACACGACCCAGATTTGCCTAGTTACTCAGACTTCACTAAGCATCCCAAATATCGCGGCACTACGTAGATTTGCCTAGTTACTCTAACTTCACTAAGCTTCTATGCTTCCACAATTTTGATCTCATCCTCGGTGCACATATATGCTTTGATTCTTTGACCATTAACTTTGAACTTCGTTCCATCCTTCTTTTCTAGCTCGTCTGCACCATGCGGAGAAACTTGACTCACTCAGAATGGTCCTAACTATTTTGACTTGAGTTTGCCAAGAAATAAATGCATCCTTGAATTGAAAAGAAGGACTAGGTCTCCGGGTGCAAATGTGCGCTTTTCAATCTTTCGGTCTTGGTACTTCTTCATTCGCTCTTTGTATAAGGCTGGGCTCTTATATGCATTTAGGCAGAACTCATCAAGCTCGTTTATTTAATTTATCCTTTTATTCAATGCAGCATCTCAATCCATATTCAACTTTTTCAACACCCACATAGCTTTGTGTTCCAACTCTATGAGCAGATGACAAGATTTCCCACCGATGGGAGTCTTGAATGCAGTACAGTAAGCCTATAGAGCGTCATCAAGATTCTTTGATCAATCCTTTCTATTTGCATTCATCATCTTTGTAAGTATTTGATTAATTTCACAATTCGAGACCTCAACTTGTCTACTTATTTGGGGATGATAAGGAGTTGCTACACTATGTCGAACCCCATACTTCTCAAGTAGCATTTTGAACAATCGAGTGCAAAAGTGGAAACCTCCATCGCTGATTATTGCCCTTGGTGTATAAAATCTAGAGAAGATATTTCGGTTGAGGAAGGTGGTGACACTCTTTGCTTTATTATCGGGAAGCACGAAAGCCTCTACCCATTTAGATATATAGTCAACCGCAACAAGAATGCATTTCATTACACTCGAACTCACAAAAGGACCTTTGTAGTCAATTCCCCATACATCGAACAGTTCAATGACTAGAATATGAGTGAGTGAGAGTTCATGTTTTCTTGAAATTCCCCCTTCTCTTTGACAACGATCATAATAGTTGGGGAAATTATAAGCGTCTTCATGAATTGTTGGCCAATAGTACCCACATTGCAGAATTTTATAGGTTGTTCAGATACCACTATGATGACCTCCATCAGGCGACGAATGGAATGCCTCTAAAATACTCATCATCTTAACTTCGTGTACACAGCGACGAATAATCCCATCAGCACAAACATGGAACAAGTATGATTCTTCCTAAAAGAATTTCTTCATATTAGACAAGAACTAACGGCGTTGGTGAACATTCAATTCGGACGGTACTATATCACTTACCAAGTAGTTAGCAACATCAGCAAACCATGGAATCAAGTAGTATGATGCTGAAAATACTTGTTCATATGGAAAGGTGTCCTCTATCTCAACTCCGTCTTCCAGTTTTAACATTGCCTCTTCTTTAAGTCTAGAAAGATGATCACCAATCTGGTTTTCAGTCCCTTTTCGGTCTTTTACTTTGAAATCAAACTCTTGCAATAACAATACCAAGAGAATTAGTCTCCGCTTAACATCTTTGTTTTCCATGAGGTATCTCAATGCTGCATGATCTGTATGTTCAATGACTTTGGTACCGAGCAAGTAAGATCTAAACTTCCCGAAAGCAAATACTATGGCGAGCAACTCTTGTTCGGTCACAGCGTAGTTCCCTTGGGCAATATTAAGGGCTTTTCTAGCATAGTATATTGGATGTAGAATCTTCTCGTGCCTTTGTCCTAATTGTCCTAATACTATTCCATCTGCTACACCACTCGCATCGCACAAAACCTCAAACGGTCGTCCCAATCATGTACAATGATGATAAGAGCTGCTATTAGCCATTTTTCAACTCCTCAAATGCTTTTAGACAGACCTTATCGAAAATGAATTTCATCTCCTTCTCAAGTAATTTGCATAATGGATATGTTATTTTGGAGAAGTCTTTGATGAAGTGGAGGTAAAATTCAACGTGTCTTAAGAAACTTCTAATGCCTTTGAAGGAAATGGGGGGGCAACTTTGCGATTACCTCGATCAACTTCTATGGCTTTGTTTGAAGTATTGTGACCCAGCACTATGTCCTCTTTTACCATAAAGTGACATTTCTCCTAGTTGAGCACAAAGTTGCAATCTTCATACCTTTGAAGTACATATTTGAGATGGGCGAAGAAATCGTCAAATAAATCATCAACCACGGAAAAATCATTCATAAAAACTTTGATTGTGTCCTCCACTATATCTAAAAAGATAGACATTATACACCGTTGAAAAGTCATCGGTGCATTACACAATCCGAGTGACATTCTTCTGAAAGAGAATGTCCCATATGGACAAGTGAAAGTGGTATTTACTTGTGTTCGAGTGCTATATAAATCTAATTATATCCCAAATAACCATTAAGAAAACAATACCATTCTTTGCCAGCAAGAAGGTCCAATATCTAATCTTTGAAAGGCATTGAAAAGTGATCTTTTTCTATCCATGAGTTTAGCTTGCGATAATCTATACACACTCTCCAATCATTGACATGCCTCATTAGGATGAGTTCATTCTTTGTGTTTGGCACCACTGTAATACCACTCCTTTTTTGGTATACATTGGATAGGACTTATCCAATTGCTATCGGTGATCAGATAAACAACTCCAGTATCTAACCTCTTGATGATCTCCTTTTAAACTACCTCTTGCATCAGTGGGTTGAGTTGCCTTTGGTGCTCAATGCTTGGTTTGCATTCCGGCATGAGTTGGATTTTATGGGAACATATGCCAGGTGGAATGCCTATGATGTTGGGTATAGACCATCCTATTACTCGTTTGAAACACCTCAAGACACATGTTAGAGCTTCTACTTGCCTTTGGTGAAGATCGGCAACTATTATGACTGGCAGCGTGTTGTTGGGCCCCAAGAATGCATATTGTAGATGAGATGGTAGTGCTTTGATTTCCAAAGTCGGAGGTTCCTCGATGGATGGTTTGCAGGAGGGGTAGCTCTATTCTTCAAGTCTAAGTCACGTCTCTTTAGTATGTGATTGAGCATCCCAAGGACATTGCATGCAAAAATCATCTCATTATACTCCCCAATTTGATCTCCATCTAAGTTCATAATGACAGCCGCTAGAGCTTCAACGCTCAATCTCTCCTTAATAGGTATCTCTAGTTGCATATCCTCAACAACATCAATCACGAACACTGCTCGTAGCTGATTATGATGCTTTATTGCTCAACATACGTTGGAAATGACTTCTTTATTATTTAGTCGAAAATTCTATTGACCAGTTTCCATGTTTACCAAAACACGCCCAGTTGCTAGGAATGGTCTACCCAGAATGATAGGAACATCAAATTCTACCTCACATTCATGAATGACGAAGTCTGCAGGGAATACGAATAATTTGACCTTCACTAAAATATCATAAATAGTTCCCAAGGACTTCTTTACAGTATGATCTGCCATCAAGAGCCGCATTGACTTTAGTTTGGGGGCTCCTAAACCTAGTTGTCGAAACATTGCTAGAGGCATCAAATTAATGCTAGAACCTATGTCTCATAATGCCTTTGCAAAGTTGAATTCCCCTATGGTACATGGTGTGGTGAATGCTCCTGGGTCCTTTTTTCTGTACAAGTAAGTGAGTGGCTATTGCACTACAATGATGTTAGTTGTCGGCTGGTTCAAAACTCACCATTCTCTTCTTTGTGACAAGATCCTTCATAAATTTTGCATATCCAAGCATTTTCTCTAACACCTCCATCAAAGGAACATTCACCAAAATTTGTTTCAGCATGATGATAACTTAAGATACTTCTCATCTTCGGCCTTCTTTTTCAATCTCTGCATAAAAGGTGGAGGAGGTCGTGGTATTAGGGTTGGAGTTGGAGTAGCTTCTTTCTCATTGCTAGCTGCCTCATCATACTTTTTATCTCCGTTCTCGGGCTATTTAGTGCCTAGCTTTTCACATACTGCTTTCTCCTCGGATTTTTTTCTGTTTCATCCTCACTAACAGCTGAGTCGCATGCATCATCCTCAGGTTCTGGTATTGGTGGATCTATTGTTTGAGAGCCACTTTGGGTGGTTGTAACCATACATTGCCCATTATTCTTTAGATTTTGAATTGTATTAGTTGGGAGAGTTCCTTTCTGGCGTGGATTTAAAGACGATAAAATCTGCTCCAATTGTTGCTCGATAAGTTTTATGGATGTAGAATGTGACTCAATTTTTTGATTCATTCCTGAAAGATCATTGCGTATCTCTTTTAGGTTATCCTCAGTTGTGTCATATTTTTCATCATCTTTGTCATCATGTCTTCAATTCTGGAAAGTTCGGATCCCCCATCTTGAGTTTTGAGTGGAATGTATGCACCACTCTTATTGTTATCTCTCATTCCCCAATCACCTTGTCTGTCTTGACAACAGTTTCTATCATTGTATCCATTGTGATTGTAGTTGTTCTTACAATTGTAATTATTGTCGCGGTTGTAATGACCCTCTCGATTAAGTTATTATAGTTTCAACCTTGATTTCCTTGACCTTGGCACCAATAATCCTGATTAGATGCTTAGGCATTAGTCCAGAAACCCCCCGCTTGATCATTCAAATAATATATATCTTCCTCGTATATATAGTTATCATGACTTGGCGATCTACCTTGATGGTCAACTACATTAATTTTCTCTAGTCCCAAGTTCTTAAATGCCAGTTTGAATCTACTTCTCAATTGAGCAATCTCTTATAGTACCTCTTCATTTGGAATCTTGGAACTCTAATTTGAACCAACAATAAAAGATCTTTTTGAACCTTCAGTATACCGAATGATCCAAGCTCGGTTAGTCTTTGCAACACAATCAAGTTTCTCCGCAGCCTTTTGAAAAGTGTTGGCCAAGAATGCTCCTCCCGTGATGGTGTCTGCAACATCTTTTCCATTATCATCAAGTGCGCGATAGAATAGTTCAAGAAGTGTCTCATCGGCTATTCTATGATTTGGCACACTTCGTAGATACTTCACAAATCTTTCCAAAGCTCCACTAATTAACTCTCCAGACAACTATTGGAAGTTGTTGATTCGATCTCTTAGCTTCAGATTCTTTGATAATGGGAAGCTCTTTTCAATAAACGCCTCGTGTAATTGATCCCATGTCATAATGGAATTATAGGAAAGTTCAGACAACCAAATTGTAGCATCGCCAGTAAGTGATAATGAAAAAATGCGCAATCTAATAACCTCCATGGTTAGCTCTGGGTCGCCAACCCTTCTCTTGCAAACATACACCATATTATTTAGATGGGTGTAAGGATCCTTGGATGCTAGGCCAGCAAACAGTCCTCGACTATGAAGAGTTTGAATCAGCTCGCTTGTAATACTGAACTTAGTTCCAGGCAGTAATGAAGGTAACACAATGGCACCTGTAGTTCCAATGGCATCATGGTTGACTCCATAGTTATTCCATATGCTGAAGTCAGGTCGCTGCCTAGGTGGAGGATGTTCTCCCACTACATGTTGATTGTTAAGATGATTTGTGGTTGATGTTGTAGTAGATTCTAGTGTTTCCCTCTAAGTCATTCTGCGTCATCACCAATTTTGTGTCCATCATTGTTATTATTGTTTTTTTACCATCCTACGTAGTGCTCTTTTGATTTCGGGATTAAAGGGACTCAAGGGAATGCCTTGACTTCTCATAGTTGGCATGCACTAGGAATCAAAACCTATTTCAGCACAAACAAAAAGAAAATAAAGTAAAATAAGGAAATAATGACTACAAATTAAATAATAAAAATTTATCTAATCTAAAAGCTTTATTCCCCGGCAACGGCACCAAAATTTGATATGCCCAAGTTACACCTCCCTAGAGAAGTATAAAGCGGTTGTTGATCAACTATAGAATCTAACAAAGGCTAGCGTCGATTCCACGAGGAATATGATTTAGACTTAGGTTAATCGCTCAGTAGTTGTTTTAGTAATAAGATTATTTCTGCAAAGAAAGGTTTTTTATATGTAAAAGCAATGAACAAATCAAATAGAAAGTATCAAGTAACAAAGAAATAATTTAATGTGGTTTAAAATCAATATGAAACAAAACTAGGGTTTACGTGTTCACCAAAAATCGTTAACTCTGTAGACCTTTTTTTATTAGTAATCCTTTTCTAGTGTGTTACATGTAGAATCGGTAAGTTAAGTTCAACTAAGTCCTTGATTCGAAAAATAAGTAAATTTCACTATGCAACTTGAACCGTTTATGAGTGTATGCTTTACTAACCCTTACCATAGATCCCAGATTTAGCTATCCTTTGATCCATTCAAGCTAATTATATGAGGATGATTAGCCCAAATCTCGTTGTTTAATCCCTTTTCCCATTCGGTACCTCCTTGATCCAACAAGTAAGAATAAGGTGAGTTCTAACATTAGCCATCATTAAAAAGCAATCAAAGCGAAAGAAAAAGCAATACATGCATGTACACTATTCAAGAATTACTTTTTATTAAGTCTACGTCGTTAATGCTTCATGGTTCCCACAATCCTAGTTGTAGAACTAGCTAGTCATAATTACATGATCACAATCAATAATATTTGATTTTATGATAAATCATGCACTTACAGTAACGAATATGAGAATCCAAAATCTTCAAATAAAATCCAAACGTAATCATTGATATCAAAAATCAGAAATTCAACAATTAAATCCCAAAAGTAGTTCAAGTTCTATTCTTAAACCCAAAATGTGCATAATACAAAAATAAACCTAAGAAGTGTATTTATAGACAACTAATCCTAATTAGATATTAAATTGGAAGAAACAAGAAACTTTAAGTTGGTTGGGTTCTATCACTTGCTTCTATGGATCATCTTCAGGATGACGAGTCGTAGACCCAATTTGTAACACAACTCTTTGCACTGATGAACTCTTCTTCTTCATAGACAATTTCTATGACTCGTAATCTTTAACATGACTTATGTACTTCATTCGTAGATCGGGTCCTGGCTTTCAATTATTGTGGTCTCTTCCACGGATGTCCTTACGACTCATAGACATTTTAACGAGTGGTAGAATTGACTCGTAACTCCATCTTTGCTTTTATTTCTCAATATTCTTTTGATGAATGCTACCTACGACTCATAGGATGGCCTCGTAGACTCAAAAATTCATGCAAATCAGTGTTGTGTGACTTAGTTTCCTGCAAAAAAAAATACAACCAACATCATATCTACTAACAAATGCTTAAAAGACATGCAATTTCTCAAGTTTCAAGTATCAAAAGTACCGTAAATCCATAGTACATCAACAATCAACTACTCAGACTCAAGAATGCTTATCACATAGTCAAACTCGAAATGAACATCAACTCAAAATAGTGAAAAGGAATATTACCGTTAACATCATCATTAGGAGGTGCGAATAGATGAGGGTATCGAAGGCCTTTTCTGCCTCCTATGTATCCTCTTCAACAAATTGGTTTTGCCACAGAACTTTGACGGATGCAACCTCTTTGGTTCTTAGCTTGCGAACTTGACCATCAAGGATCTGAATCAGAATCTCCTCATAAGTCAAACTCTCTTTCACCCCAATGCTCTCAGTCGGGACTACAAGTGAAGGATCTCTCAAACACTTCTTAAGCGTAGAGATGTGAAACACGGGATGGATAGCCTCTAACTCCGATGGTAGCTCCAATTTGTAGGCTACAGTACCAACTCTCTTCATAATCTGGTAAGGGCCAATGTAATGGGGACTAAGATTCCCTTTCTTCCCAAATCTCATCACACCCTTCATGGGTGAGACCTTCAAGTACACTCAGTCATTCACTTCGAACTCCAAATCTCTCTTCCTAATATCAGTGTAAGATTTCTTGCAACTCTGAGTAGTCCTTAACTTCTCTTGGATGATTTCCACCTTATCCATAGCTCAGTGAGCTAAGTCTACTCCAATTAACTCAGCTTCACTAATTTTGAACTAACCAATCTATGATCTACATCTCCTCCTATAAAGAGCTTCATATGGAGCGATCTGAATACTCGAATGGAAGCTATTATTATATGCAAACTTAATATGAGGTAAATAATCATCCTAATTACCTTTGAAGTCGATAGCGCAAACTCTCAACATATCCTCCAAAGTCTAAATTGTACGCTCTGCCTGACCGTCTTTCTAAGGGTGAAAAGTAGTACTAAGGTTCACTCTTGAACCCAATTCTTTTTGGAATGACTTTCAAAACTGTGTACTGAATCGAGTACCCTTGTCTGAGATGATGGACAAGGAAACTCTATGAAATCTGACTATTTCCTTGAGGTACTACCCTAGATTATCCTCGGCCAAATCTATAGTCTTAACAAGTAAGAAACAGTACTAAAAACAGTCCAAAAATTGATGAAAAAATAGCGACAGACTGCATCGCTCAAAAAAGTAATGATATTTGAGACCCTGTTCATCGCTTTTTTATATTTTTTAATTTTTTTAATAAAAAGCGACGGACAAGAATTATATGTCCGTCGCTTTTTTTGGCGGATTTTTGCGTCATATATAACTATATTTAAAAATTAATTATAAAATAAAAATAATGACGGAGTCCGTCGCTTTTAATTAAAAATAATTAAATATTATTTAAAAAATATGCCTCTGTCCGTTGGTTTTTATTATGTTTTATTTATCATTTTTTTAAAATAAGTGACAGACAGCGTCTCCTAGTCCGTCGCTTTTTTGGTCAAAATGGCAGGGCGACGCTGTCCGTCGCTCTTTCTGAAATATTTGAAACTAGTGCCGACTTTTTTTTATTTTTTGTTTTCTCTCTCTCTCTAAACCCTCCCTCTTCTCTCTAAAAATTCCAACCCCCACCCCCTTCGCCGCCGTTCGTCGCCCCACGCTCTACCTCGTCAATGTTGGTGCCGCCGCCACTCCCCACCGTCAGCCTCTCTCTCCGTAATGTTAATATGGTTAGTTAGTTTTAGGGTTTTAATTTTGAAAAAAATAATTAATTTATTGATTGTTAGTTAATTTTTTTTTTAATTTGTTTAATGTATGTTATTAACATAGTTAATTTGTATATGTGATTTTGAATTGTTGAATGTTAGTAATTAGATTTTAGGTCTTTTATGTGAGTTGTTTTTTTTTGAATTAAATTGTGACTTGAATATTTGTGGAGTTGAAATTAAAGTGTTGTTGATGTTCAAATGTTATGTTAAGTTGGTTAGTTCTTGAAGTTAGAATGTGAATAAAAATTTTAGGGCTTTAGTTTGAATTGTTATTTTTTTTAATTAGATTGTGAATTGGGTATTGTGTTAGTTGGACTTGAAGTGTTTTTGAAGATAAAATTACGGTTAGAACATGAAGTAATTAGAAATTAAAATTTAGGATTTTTTATGTTTGGAAGATATTCAAGTTAGAAAAGCATTGGGTTGAATGATTTTAGATGTTTGGAAGATATTCAAGTTATGAATTTGGACTTTAGGATTTTTAAACTTAGAATATTTTTTTTAGTTTGTATAAATTGTGAACTTTAGACTTTGGAAATAATTAGAATTTAGATACTTGAATTTTAGGATACTTGAATATAATATAGAACTTGACCTTAGAACTTGAACTTAGAACTTAGAACTTGAAATTTTGTTGACTTTATAAATCTTGTTGAATTGTAGTACTTATGAACTAATTAAGCTAATTAGAGTTAGACGATATTCAAAGTCATGAACTTAAATTATAAGTTAAACTTAATTATTATATGAATTAATTAATTATAAATTGAATTAATCATAACTTGAACTTGAACTTTAATTATATAAATTAATTAATTAGAATTTGTAGTCTCGATGAATTATAGTCATTATGAACTAATTAATTAAGCTTGAATATATGTAATTTTGTAGATGGATCCTCGTTTGTGGATGTATAACATGCATTATGAAGTTGGTGGTGGTTTGAAACCTGAATTTATTGACGGTGTAAGAGCCCGTTTAGATGGGCTTAAAAAAGTAACTTTTATGTATGAAGTACTTTTAGAACTTTGAAGTGCTCAAAGTTATTTTTATAAATAAGCAGTTGAGTGTTTGGATAAAAGTGCTTAAATGAGGAAAATGATGTGAATTTTAGGGTTAAAAAAATAAAAAGAGTAGTTTGGGAATTTAGTTAAAATATAAGGGATATAAAAGTAATTTCTATGGTCAAAGAAAATGAGTTTAAGCACTTAGAAAAAAAAGTTAGGAATTCTAACTTTTTATTTTTGACTGACTTTAAGAATTTTATGGCTTAAAGTTAGCATTAGACAAATACGTCCAAAAGCTAAAAAAAACAACTTAAAGCCCATCCAAATGGGCTCTAAGAAGTTTTATCGATCATGCCATGACACTTGATGTTTTTAAGCAAAATAAATTGGTTAGGTGTCCTTGTCGTGAATGTAAGTGCTTGAAATTTTTTAATCCATATATAGTTATGGTTCATTTGTATGGTACTGGATTTAAGCCTAGATATTTTGTATGAGTTGATCATGGAGAAATAAATGGATTGAATAATATATTTTATAATCTGCTGCTCGTGGATGAATATAATATGCTTGCACCACATGGTCAAATTAGGGTTGAACATGATAGGGTTCTATATGATAGAGTTCAACATTATACATTTCAACATAATAGAGTTCATGAAATGGTTAATGATGCTTTCGGGGTTCAAGGTGGGATGGAACCAGAACAATATTTTGATGAAACTCATAATGAAGAAGCAAGACGCTTCTATCAATATTTAGAAGAGGCTAGTCGTCCACTATGTGAAGGGAGTCCGCATTCTGCTTTGTCAGTTGCAGTTAGGTTAATGAATATTAAATCAGATTGGAGTGTTCCTCATGCGGCTATGGACTCAATGATTGATATTTTGGGCGAACTGGTTAATCCTGATTTTAACATACCTAAGAACTTCTATTAGGCAAAGAGATTGGTTTCGAAGTTAGGATTGTTGTATGATAGAATTCATTGAGGTGTTAATGGCTGCATGTTGTTCTACAAGACTGGTAGTGAATTAAAAAATTGTAAGTTTTGTGGACAAGTTCGTTATAAGAGGACTTCTACTAAAAAGATGGTCCCAATTAAGGCGATGCATTATTTACCTCTTATTCCCAGATTAAAGAGGTTGTATGCATCGATGAGGTCTGCCTCACATATGAGATGACATCGTGAATATAGAAGGCTGTCGGGTGTCTTATCTCATCCATCTGGCAGAGAAGCATGGAAATATTTTGATAACATGTATCCTGATTTTGCTAGTTAACCAAGAAATATACGATTGGGGTTGTGTGCAGATGGCTTCACACCATTCTCTAATGTTGTCTCACCTTATTCTTGTTGGCCTATATTTCTTATCTCGTACAACCTTTCTCCTGAAATGTGCATGACAAGTTCATACATCTTTCTAAGCTTTGTTATTCCATGTCCTAGTAATCCTAAAAGTTTGATTGATGTCTATCTACAACCATTAATAGACGAGCTTAAATAATTGTTGTTTGAAGGAGTAGTGACTTATGATATATAAATTAAGCAGAATTTTATTATGCGTGCTATTTTAATGTGGACTATTAATGATTTTCCTACATACGGGATATTGTCCAGTTGGATAATTGCTAGAAAGCTTGCTTGTCCTCATTACATGAAACATAGTAAGGCATTCACCTTAAAGCATGGAAGAAAAAATTCATGATTTGATTGTCATGGTCAGTTCTTGCCAATGAATCATGAGTTTAGAAAGATGAAACAGGCATTAAAAAAACCGAGTTGAAAATGACCCTCCACCTCCATCACTGACATGACATCAAATTTGGGAGACAGGGTTGAAAATGACCCTCCACCATCTAGGCTTTCTTGATATGATGTTGAACATAATTGAAACAAACAGAGCATATTTTGGGAGTTGTCGTATTGGAAGGATAATCTCCTACGACATAATCTTGATGTGATGCACATTGAAAAAAATTATTTTGACAATTTATTTAACACAATGATGGATGTTAAGGGCAAGACAAAAGACAACACAAGAGCTAGAATGGACTTACAGGAATACTATAAAAGAAAAAAATTATGGTTGCAAGAACTATAAAATGGTAAAATTGTCAAGCTTAAAGCCAGTTATTCATTCACATTGGATGAGAAACATGACATATGTGAGTGGGTTAAAAATTTGAGAATGCTAGAGGGATATTCTTCGAATTTGGGTATGCAGGCAGATCTGAATGAAGGAAAGTTGACAGGTATGAAAAGCCATGATTGTCATGTATTCATGGAAACATTGATTCCTATCGCTTTTAGCCATCTAGCTGACTGGATATGGAAGCCAATCACAGAGGTAAGTCTTTTCTTTAGAGATTTGTGTTCTGGAAAGTTGTTGGAAAGTACTTTAGACAGGATGGAGGAAAATATTTCTGTTATTACTACAAAGCTAGAGAAGATTTTTCCATGTGGTTTTTTGATGTGATGGAGCATCTTCCGATGCATCTTGTAAAAGAAGCATGTTTTGGAGGTCTAGTTCAAACAAGGTGGATGTATCAATTTGAGAGGTAATATTTTTCTTATATAAGTAATTAATTTATTTTTCTTGTATATACTATAATTATTAGTTAACATATATTTAGAAAAATTAAAAGCTGCAAACAAACAATTAAGCAAAGAGAAACTGGTGACTTTTATTCCTATTACTTTAGGGATGAAGTTCCATGCAGGAGAAATTTGCCCAATCGCAATGATGAAGGTGACAGTGATCCGATGTATCCATCGATTTTATTTTTTAATCAAAGTGGTCAAGGATCTAAACAGTGTGGAATACGAAGCTTCACTAATATGGAAAGACAATCAGCTATGACCCATATTCTGCTTAATTGTCTAGAAATTCAGCCATATCTTAAGTAAGTGTGAAATTAAATTATCAAATTACGTAGTAATAAGTGATTACTAACTATTAAAATTGTACATATCAATATCAGCTCATTCGTAAGAACATGGAGCAATGAAGCCATATATACGAGGTTTTCCAAATGATTAAAGGATTATGTAAGTGTGAAAGCTTATATTGAATCAATAGGTATAATGTTTTCACTTTATAGTAAATTGTATTATTTTGAAATCAATTTTTAGGTTTATGATAAATACTCAAGTTTCGAACATTCGCCATTTGTGAGAGAGATCACACTCGGGCCTGGATCTCATATTCATACAATGAATAAATATTGTGTGAATGTTTTTAAGTTTCAAATTGAAGAAGTTTCTATGCACAAGAAAACCAATAATAGTGGTGTGTGTGTTCAAGGTGATATCGATGGTAATGGCCAAATTGTAGAATATTATGGTGTCATTCAAGAGATTATTGAAGCAAGATATTCAGGTTGGCCTAAAAAAATAGTATTGTTTCGGTGTAAGTGGTTTGACTCATCACACAGAGGCACAATAGTGGACCGACAACATAATATAATTGAAGTTAAGCATACCAGACAATACGGAAGTTATGATCCTTTTATCATTGCCCAAAATGCTAAGCAAGTCTATTACGCTCCATATCCATTGCGTAGAGATAAGACTGATTGGTGGGTTGTTATTAAGACAAAGCCTGTGGGAAGAATTGAAATTGAGAATGTATTAGATGTGGCGTACCAAAATGATGTTGCACTTGTTCAACAAAAAGTTGATGTTGAGTTGGAAACCACACTAGAACATCCTCAACACATACTAAAAGAGGTTTCCGATGATGAACTTATAATGCTAAATGGTGAGGAAAAAGTAAACGAGGAATATGAATCATTTGATGAGGAGGAATGGATTGACAATGAATATGAAACAACTACGGAGGAGGAATGGAAAGAGGACGAAAATGAAACAAGTGAGGAGGAATAGAGTGGTAGATTATAACTACTATGTAAGTTATTTATTTCGCTAACCCTAAATTTATTTAATTTATGTTTTTTATATATTGTATTGTTACTTTACATGCAGATGTCATCTGGTGATGGTGATAGATCCCGGGATCATCTTGGTGTTAGCCATTTTGGTAAAAGTAAAAAGAAGTTTAGGAGACATGTTGATCCTGAGGATACCCTAGGACATATTTCTTCAGCGCCGGAGATGCAGCACCACCGAGCTAGTCCTACACATATTCATGTTGTGCCTTTTGGGACTATGGATCATTTAGTTTACCATAGTTAGTTCTGCCGACCACACGACACTTCTTCTTCTTCACAGGTCAGATATACTTCATATGATCAGACCTACCAGCTACCCACAGAGGTTATTGCTCGACCCCCGAGAGTATCATTTTCTTCTACAACATCTCCCACAATTCCATCTCCCAGATCTCAGTCTCCTCACATATCTACTCTGAGACTTAGAGATTCTAGTGTTGAGACTGACACTCCTACAGTATCAGCTTCACCTTTTTCTGTTGCTAGACCAGAGGCAGTACATGATGTGCCTGGGTTAGCTCCTGGACAGAGGGACAAACTTGGGAGAGTCATGATTGAGCCTGATGGATCCTCGTAAGTTTAATATTTTATTTATTTATTTTTTCTACATTAATAAATTATTAATGATATAATTACATGTTTATTATGTGTCTTGTAGGTGACATCCTTCGAAGGAGGCTGCTAGGGCTCTTTAGGAGAGTGTTCTGAGGCTATATATTGAGCCCTATCACTCTTGGTAGGAGATTCCAAACAGTATCTGCCAGGCGATGTTTAATGAATTCAAAGTATATATATATTTAAATCTATTTTTTAAAATTACGTTTAATATTTTTACTATACTTTACTTAACTAATTATTTGACGTTATTTTTTTCAGACTTTATGTACTTGGGAGCCAAGGTACAATATGGTCATTGCGACCATTTTTTAAAGAAAAGCGAGCGCCAGACTGTCTAGCTGGCTAAAGAAATTTAGGGATGATCGGCACCTTCGAATTGGCTGCTGCCTCATATATTTGAAGAATTATGTCGGTATTGGGATACCGAAGAATTCAAAGCTTTGTCCGATCAAGGTAAAAAAGCAAGAGCTAGCCTAAAGGGTGGTTCGTTCCACACCGGAGGTGCAAAGAGTGATGGTACGATTCAAAGGGAGATGGTAATGTTTCTAAATTTTAAGTTTAAATTCATTTTCTGAAATAAATTATTTGACAAAATATTATTTCATTAATTGTATTTTTATTTATAGGAAAAAGAATTGGGACGCACTCCCTATCGTCATGAAGTTTTTAAAGACTCATGTGAAGAAAAAAACTAATACGTCGGATCTGGATGAGTGAGTGGAGGAAAGGCCCGAACGAGCCTATATAAGTTATTTAATATATAATGTATAATATATTTTAATTTTAAGTTTTATTTTTATTATATATATATATATTGATTATAACTTTTATTTTCTAATATGCAGCAAGATTATGAGCGGCACATACGTGAGATGAGATATTCGGTTCAGCTAACGCCTGAACAGTTCACTCAAATTTGGACAGAAAAAATGGTTGGAGATAGCCACAAGGGCTGAATATATGGAATGAGCTCTAAGAATAATGTACGGCGACTCTAATCAGGTTTAGAAGGTATTGGATCATCGCGTCAAGCCGATGCCATTGACGAGGTTCAAATAGCTGGAATATCTCAGCAAATTACAGAACTTACACGCGAATTAGCAGAATCAGAGAAAAGAAGGGTCGCAGATCAAAAAAGTATGAATGAACAAGTTGAGCAAATTAAAGAACAAATGCTCAACCTCGCCCGTCAGCCTCCGCCCCTTTATTCAAGAGGGTCCACTCCGGATGATTCCGACGATAGTGATGAATATATATCAAATAGTCTTAGGGTTTCATATGTTAGTTTATGAACATTTTAAAAATTTTTGTTAACTTTGAAACACTTTAAATCGTTCTAAATTATGATTTTATTCGTTTTAAGTGTTTAATTATGTTTGTTATTATGTATTTTGCGTATTTTATTTGTGTTTGAATGAGCTGAATTGCATATAATTGAATTAAATTTTGATTGTAGGTGGACAGCAAAAACCTGCAAACTGCAGGTTTCTGCTATAAAACATGTTGCAGAAAAGCGACGGACAGGTCCTTTAGTCCGTCGCTTTTCTGATTTTGTTTTTATATTTTCCAGAAAAGCGACAGACAAAGACTCAAAGTCCGTTGCTTTTCTGCAAATTTTTAAGAAGCCAATATAAACAAAGCGATGGATGGAGATTAATAGTCTGTCGTTTTTTATTAAATAATTAGTTTTTTTAAAAAAATAAAAAGACGGAGTCCGTCGTTTTTTTATATATATTTTTTAATTAAAAAAATTAGGGGCGACTCAGTACATCGCTTTTTATGGCCCTGTCCAAGTCCGTCGCTCTTTTAAAAGCGTCGAGCAAAAGAGTGATGGAAGTGACTACGTCGCTTTTTCGTCGAGTTTGACCAAAAAGGCGACACAGTCCATCGTTTTTTTGCGTCGTTTTTTCATATTTTTTTAGTAGTAAAATGAGCTGATTTGGTCATCCTCTCCACAATCACCCAAATGGAGTCATGCTGCCTGCGAGATCGCGATAAACCTATAATGAAATCCATATTAATCATCTCTTATTTCCATTATGGAATCACAATATTCTAAGCCACACCACAAGGCGTTTTATGCTCAATCTTGACTTGTTGGCAATTTGGGCACTTAGACACAAAGTCTGCAATTTCTCTCTTCATACCATTCCACCAATAGACTTTTTTCAATTCATGGTATATTTTTGTAGAGTCCGGATGAATCGAATATATGGAGTTATGATCCTCTACTATGATTCTATCTCAAATTTCATCAACACTTGGAAAACACAAACTCCCTTAATACCTCAACACTCCATCTCCCCCTTTGGTGAAAGTCATGACTTTCTGCTTGTGAACATCATCTTTCAATTGGAGGAGAATAGGGTCTTAGTGTTGATTTTCCTTCATCTCAACAACTAGGGATGATTCATCTCCATTCTTAATAATAGCACCACCTTCACTAGAGTCGATAAGCTGAACTCTCAAAAATGCAAGTCTATCCACTTTCTTGGTCAACTCCTTCTTTCCTTCCTAAATATGGGCGGTGCTTCCCATTGATAACCTGCTAAGAGCGTCAACAACAACATTAGCTTTACCTGGGTGGTAGAGAATGTACATATCATAGTCCATGAGCAACTTAAGCCATCTCCTTTGCCTCAGGTTCAACTCCTTCTGGGTCGGGTAGTTTCTCTTATAAATCTTAAGTAGTCGAGAAGAATATGCAATAACCTTGACCTTATGCATTAGTACACAACCCAGTCCGACTGTGGATGCATCATAATAGATCACAAAACCATCACTTTCCTCGAGTAGGGACAAAATTAGAGCACTAGTCAATTGGGTTTTCAACTCATGAAAACTTTTCGGACAAGCATCTGACCATTAGAACTTAGTCTTTTTCTTTGTCAGCTTAGACAATGGAAATGATATAGACGAGAATCCGTCAATAAATCTTCTATAGTAACCAGCTAAACCTAAGAAACTTCTTATATCTGTTGGGGAGGTAGGTCTGGACCAGTTCTTTACTGCCTTTATTTTTTGTGAATTAACTTGAATACCTTCACCAGATATAATATGTCCTAAGAATTCCATAGAAGCAAGAAAAAATTCACACTTCGAGAACTTAGCATACAATTCCCTATCCTTGAGAGTATGAAGAACAATTTTGAGATGGTTGACATGCTCTTCTTTATTTTCGGAATAGACCAATATGTCATCAATAAACACAATCACAAGCATGTCTAAATACTATTTGAACACTCAATTCATCAAATTCATGAATGTTACAGGAGCGTTAGTCAAACTAAAAGACTTGACACAGAACTCAAACCATATTGGGTTCAGAAAGCTTTCTTTGGGATGTCACATTGTCTCACTTTCAACTGATGATAGCCTGATTTGAGGTTTATCTTTGAGAAACAAGTGGCACTTTAAAGTTGGTCAAAGAAGTCATCAATTCTGGAAAGATGATACTTATTCTTAGTAGTCACCTTGTTCAACTGATGATAGTCAATGCACATTTTAAGAAAACCATAATTATTTTGTATGAATAGGACATGAGTGCCTCAAGGTGAGACACTTGGCCTAATAAATCCCTTAACTAAGAGATCTTTCAACTGCTATTTCAACTCAGCAGGAGCCATCCTATATGGTGGAATAGAAATAGGTTGGGTATTAGGAAGAACATCAATCCCAAAGTTAATCTCCCTATGAGGAGGGACTCCGAGCAAATCAACAAGAAAGACTTCAAGAAACTCATTAACAAGAGGTAGTGATTCAAGGGATAGAGTATCCACACTATCATCTATAAGTCGAGCTATGTGGTAGATACACGCCTTGAAAATTAGCTTTTTGGCCCTAATATATGAAATGAATTTACCTTAGGCACTACTAGACTACCCTTCCACTCTATGACAGGTTCATTCGAAAATTGAAACTTGAAAACTCGAGTTTCTATAATCAACTGAGGCATAACAAGCATAAAGTCAGTCTATGCCAAGAATAACATCAAAATCAACCATGTCTAACAGAACTAAGTCAGCCATGGTATCTCTATGATTGATGAACACAATACAATTTTTATAGATCCTCTCAGCTAGGATAGACTCACCAACAGGAGTAACAACATTGAAAGGCTCAAGAAGACGCTCAGGAAGGATCTCAAACTTGTTAGACACATAAGGGTCACAAAAGATAAAAATGGTACCCCAATCAAGCAAATAATATACATCAAAAGAAAAGACTCAAAGCGTACCAATGATAACATCTGGTGAGTTATCTTGATCCTGGCGATTAGCCATAGCATACAGACGGTTTGAACCTCTGCCCGTACCTAAAGTAACAGCTCTCTAATTACCTCAAACTGGTGGGGCTGTAGTAAAAGATTGGGCTTTGTTGCCCCACGTCAGACACTCTCTCTGAAAATGGCCCACTTGACCACACGTAAAACAACTATTCACACCCTCTATGCACTTTCTAAGTAGATTTTACCATGCTTGGCACAAGGCGAATTCCCTTTCGAACCTTGAGCCACACTTCCTTAGGATTGGGTACTCTGACTTTGTAAGTTTTGGTGATTCTGTGCCTTCTGATCATACCAGATATTTGGCATAGGTGCACTTACCGATGATGAAGCATAGTTAAAAGACCTTTTCTTGAAGAAGAACCTGTTGCCCTTACTTTGTTTCTGCTCATTCTCATGTCCGGTTGATTTGGCCTTCTTGCTCAAATGCTTTTTTCTGTCTTTCTTCTTGTTATCCTTAACCTATTGTGCATACACCATAAGCCTAGAAATCCATGTCAAAAATCACCAACGATGCCTTGCACTCTATCTTCACATGTTTTCCCAAATAAGATACAAACTTCCTCATATTCGATCTCACAGTAGGGACTATCTCCGGAGCATATTTAGATAGTTGAATGAACTTAAGGTTGTACTCCTTCATAATCAACCCCTCTTGCTTCAAATTCATGAATTCTTCAACTTTCGCTTCCCTCAATTCTTTGGGAAAGAAGATATCAAAGAATGTTCCCTCGAACTCATCCCAAACAGTAGGATCAACATCCTCATGACGACTCTTCTCCCACTAGTTTTACCAAACATTAGAAACACCTTGAGCTGATAGGAAACCAACTTAACCCCCTTAACTTCAGTATCATGCATCGCTTTCAGAATCTTCCACATCTAATCAATGAAATTCTGGGGATCTTCTTCAACCTTGGAACCTATGAAGACTGGAGGATTCATTCTCAGAAAATCTCTAATCATTGTGTCGGCAGATGACTCTTTAGAACTAGAGCTAGGAGATAGTAATCCTCTTTTACCACTCTGAGAAGCTACCAACTGAGTAAGCATGGTGATAACTCCTGTAAAATCTACCTCTAAAATAGGAGAAGGTTGAGTAGTACGCATCTGGTGCATCTAAGTAGATCATGTAGATCGGTCCCTAGTTCTCACCCCAGACTGTGAGTGGAACCTCGGTGTTGTTGGTGTTCCTCTAGCTGGCTGTACGTTGAGGAGGCATTATCAGCAAATGCGTAAACATACAAATTAGAAAAGAGATTTTATTGAGTTAAACTCTGTCGGATGAACTCAAAATACGAAGAAGTGAAACAATTCCTAATGTCTTGTAGCCTCCTGATTATAAGTGTGGAGCAATACACACCCATAAGAAAGACACCCTAGGACGCTTGAACTCTGTGCTCTAATACCAAGTGTTTCACGCCCCAAGAGGGTACCCTAGGCGTGACTAGCACTCGAAGACCATTGATGGCCCCCCAAGCGAACTAGTTAGTCTAGTCACTCATTCAATCAGCTCAGTAGAAGACTTAGACAAATCAATTAAGACATTCGAGTGGGCTAAAGACTCAACAACTTAATAAAAGATAGTTTTAAATTACAAATCAAGTCAACTCAATAAACATGAGAACAATTGTTCAAAACCATTTCGTAAGGGAAAACATCAACTCTATCCTATCATTATTTACAAGCCTCTATCAACTATTCAGAAGGTCCTGAGACAAGCCCACAGCTTCCTCAAAAGAAACTACTCATAATAAGAGTGAAATAAATATGATTCCTCCGAAAGCAAGGAGGTCTCACCATTATCAAAAAGGGAAATAGATCTTTAACATAGCGTCCGTTGATGATCTCAAGCACCTGTATTTGCATCATGAAATGATGAAGGCCAATTGACAGTAGTACATGAAATGTACGAGTATGTAAAATAGTTATAATGGAAATATGATCAATAAGACTAAACATCATTCAACTCAACTCGAGGAGCGAAACTCTAAACTCGACTCTACTCAATAAGCATGAAAGTTTTAAAATAAACACTGCTTTCAAAAATAGATTTAATAGTATGCAATTCAACCAAATCAAACCATTCATTATTATTATTAAAGAGTTTCTCTAACTGATAATCATTACTTCTGAGCTTGTGATGATACAACACTTTGCATTGTTGTTGCCGCAACATCCAATCCTTTGCCAAAGTAAAGGACGATCAACTTCATTGGATCCACAATTAATCAAAGTCTTTCTTTTGGGATTAGAAAGACATAGTGTCTATCCTACACTGGCTATGTAGTTAATGGTATTTGAGTTATTATTTACTCTTACCCAAATCAGTGCTCAATAATACTCTCATAAGACTCTATGTGCTCATATCTCAATCAAATCATTTATTTAATAACATATCATCTAGTAACATTGGACTCTAATAAAAGTCAATAACATCTCAATCATCAGTTCTTTCATTTAAAACACGTTTTCAAGACTAATTCGTAACTCCTCAAGACTCCAGATCAAACCATCATTTGAAAGAGGCAGTATTTGTGCTTAGTGGGGAAAGTTCTAGCGGTCTTGATGGATTTACAGTGATTTTCTATCAAAATTGCAATTGACTTAATAACTATTGTACAAGCCTTTTTCGGAGGTTAGGAGTAACCAAGATTTTTCACTCACAAAAATCTGGCCCTACTACCCAAAAAAGATCATGTAAACAATTTTTCTAATGTTCCATAAGCCTTAACAATTTCATAAATAAAGTGATTTCCAGAGTGGTACATGAAAGAATGGTGTTATTATTGCCTCGATTAATCTCTTTAAACTAGACATGATTTATTTAGGGCAAAAGCATTGTGGAAAAAGGTTTATTGGCTCAATAAACTATAAGAGATATCAGAATAAGGACCAAATCTGCAAATGTGGTTAAGTTGGACATGAATAAAGCCTATGACAAGCTATCTTGGCTTTTCCTTACGAAGGTCTTAAGAAAGTTTGGTTTTAGCAAGATGCTTATTGACATTGTTTACAGACTACTGACCAACAACGGGTACTTTGTACTTACCAATTGACAGGCTCAAGGTTTTTAAAATCAACGGGGGTGTAAACAAGGGAGATCCTTTATCAACAACTTTGTTTGTTATTGCTGCAGAAGCCTTATCTAGGGGACTTAATGCTTTGAATAAGAGAGAAGATTTCAAAGGATTTGGTCTTCCTAAATGGAGTGCTCCGATTAACGATTTGGCGTATGCGATTGATACTATTTATTTGTTTCAGCAGAGAAGAGGTCTATGTCAGTTCTGAAGAAATACGAGGAAACTTCAGGGCAACTAATCAATCTTAGTAAAAGTGCTTTTTATGTACATTAGAAGGTTAGAGCAAGAGTGGTGGCTAGAATAAAAAAGTAACACAAATCAAACCAGGTACTTTTCCTGTCATATACTTAGGTTGTCTTAATTTTTATAGAAGGAACAAGATTTGCTACTATGACTCCATTGTAAAAAAGATTGGTAATAAGGTCGAGGAATGGAAAGAAACAATGCTATCTTATGGAGAAAAGGGTTGTACTTATTAATCATGTTCTTCAGGGAATTCTCATTCACTTATTGTCAGCTTTCAATCCACCTATAGGGGTAGTAAGGCATATACATAGCATTTTTGCTATGTGTTAAATAATGCTGAAAAAGTAAAATGCTGAGCTGGAAAGTTAGTTGGAGTGATGAGTTGGAAGTTAGTTACAAATTAGACTTTGGGTTTGTTAGTTTGTTATAACAGAATTCAGTTACAAAGTTAGCTTGAAAGATAAGCTAACAATGCTCTATATAAGGGCATGTGTAATGCATTGTTTACATACACAAAAATGAAATCACTACTGTCTCTTCTCTTCTTCATCTTCTTTCTTTACTTGTTAGATAGTTGATTCTAGATTGATAAAACTTAACATGGTATCAGAGCGTCGATCGCTGTAGTTAAAGCTCAACAGTTGAAGCCATGGGTAGCTCAGAGGAGTCACAGAAAGAAACCACTCAGATTTCACAAATAGACTACACTCATCCCCTATTTTTACAGCCTTCAGATATACCAGGGGCTACATTGATTAGTTTAAAGTTGACAGGGCCAGAAAATTATACATTGTGGAGTAGATCAATGGCACTAGCTTTGTTGGAGAAGAATAAGATAGGTCTGATTGACGGAAGCTGCACTCAAAGCATCTACAAGGGAGAATTGGCAAAACAATGGGATAGATGTAATGCTTTAGTCCTCTCATGGATCAGTGGAGTAGTTGCGCCAGAGTTAATCTCTAGTATAGTACTTGCCTCGACTGCAAAGAAAGTGTGGGATGAATTTAAAGAAAGATTTCACAAATCAAACCTCACTAGGATATATCAATTGTGGAAAGAAATTGTCATGATGACACAAGGTACAAATTCAATCATTGTCTATTATTCTAAGTTGAAGGATTGCTGGGATGAACTGGAGCTATTAGCACCTCAGCCTTCTATCTGTGAGGGTACAGAATCAGGTGAATACCTATTGCATTTGAATAATCAAAGATTGCTACAATTCCTAATGGGATTAAATGAGACTTACAGCCATGTAAGGAGTGATATTCTTCTTAGAACACCAATTTTAAGTGTGAATCAAGCATACTCTGTAGTAGTACAGGAAGAGAGTCAAAGGAAACTAGGAGTAGTTGATCTCACTCGAGATTCCCTAAGTTTGCTGGCTGCGAATAGAGATGGTAATTTTAGATCTAAAAGGCCTATGAATGGTGGAACTATAGGTACTGTTCCTGGTACTGTATGTGATCACTGTGGATATAAAGGTCATTTGAAGAAGAATTGTTATAGGTTGATTGGCTATCCTCCTGATTTTAAAAGTAAGAAGCATCTAGCAACACAAGGAGGAAATAGTACAGGACCAAGTAATCCAGGAAGGAACTATCCACAAGCACATCATGCTGCTATAACTGAAGTTGCTGTAACTGAAGCTGGAGGTGAAACGAACTTTAGATCATCAGGTGGAGGTCATTATCTTTCAGAGGAGCAATATCAGCACTACATGAACTTGAAAGGAAAAACACAGGAACAACAGTCACAAGGTTACACAGGTGAATATCATTGCAATTTTGCAGGTATATCATCTTTGTTATCACAAGTACAGCAGTGTGAGTGGATTGTAGACTCAGGAGCTTCTCATCATATAACACCACTTAGGAGAGTGTTGAATAATCTTAAAGCTGCTGACAGACAACAAAATAATAGAGTTCAGGTTCCTACAGGAGATAAATGTAATATAACACACACAAGAGAAACAATTATTTTTAAAAATCACAAACTTAAAGATGTCTTATGTGTGCCTGATTTCAAGTTCAACTTGTTATCAATATCTAAGATAACTAAGGAGCTTTGTTGTTCAGTCAACTTTTATCCACAATTCTGCATATTTCAGAATCTCTACAGTGGCAAGGTGTTGGGGATTGGTAGAGAATATGATGGATTATACTGGCTGAAGGAGGAAGAATCAATCACAGCAGAAGCAGTAATAAAAGATCAGTCAGAGTCAGCCTTATGGCATAACAGACTTGGCCATCCTTCTATGGAGGTATTCAATAGCATTGGTGACTTAGAAATAAAAATGTGTAAAGAACAGCAACAGCTTTGCATAGTATGTCCTATGGCTAAACAAAGTAGGCTCAAGTTTCCCCTCAGTACATCTAAAACTACTGGTTGTTTCCATCTATTACATGTTGATGTATGGGGACCTTTCAATGTTCCCACCTATGATAGGAAGCACTATTTTGTGACTATTGTAGATGACTTCAGTAGATACACTTGGATTTGTTTAATACAATCTAAATGTGAAGTGATTGTTGTGTTGAAAGATTTCTTGTATAAAGTAAAAAATCAGTATGCTGTCAATGTCAAAATTCTGAGATCTGATAATGGGAAAGAGTTCATCAATTCCAATTGTCATGAATTATTCTCCTCTTTAGGGATTGTGCATCAAAGTAGTTGTCCCTATCCCCCCCCAGCAAAATGGACTTGTGGAGAGAAAAAACAGACACATTTTGGAGGTTGCAAGAGCCTTAAAGTTTCAAAGTGGGATCCCCCATAGGTTTTGGGGTGATTGTGTACAAACAACTGTTTATCTTATCAACAAGTTACCATCCAATGTCCTGCAATGGAAGTCACCATTTGAGGTCCTGCATGGTAAACCTGCAATCTTAGATCATCTCAGGGTCTTTGATTGTCTTTGTTTTGCTACAATGTTGCCTAGAGGGAACAAGTTTGATTCTAGAGTAAGGAAGGTTGTCCTACTTGGCTATGAAGAAACACAAAAAGGTTATAGACTTTTTGACATGGAAGCTAGTGTTTTTCTGGTTAGTAGGGATGTCAGCTTTAGGGAATCTATATTTCCTTTTAAGGGGGCTAAAACAGATCTTGATGACATATTTTGTCCTGCCCCTGCACAGATATACATGAGCATGCTTTGCCAATTGCAATTGATAGAGAACAGGCTATGCAGGAAGAAACTAATAAGACTTTGCCAGTAGAAGAAGTAAATATTGGTGAATCTTCAGTAGCAGATCTACCTGAAGCTGTGATAGAAAGGTCAGACAATGCAGAAAATGTGATAAATGATACCACATGTCCAGAAGAGGTTGTAGGAGCAGGTCCTCTTCATGGCATACCAGCAGAACCAGAAGTAAGAAGAATCAGTACTAGGACAACCAAACCTCCCATATGGATGCAGGATTTTGTAGTATCTAAGAAGACAACCAGTCAGGCATCTGTGTTTCCCATTTCTGATTACATTTCCTATACCAATCTATCTCCTAACTATCAAGCATACTTAAGTGCATTTTCAACTGCACTTGAACCTCAATCATTCCAAGAGGCTTCTAAAGATCAGAGGTGGGTTGAAGCAATGAAGCAAGAGATACAGGCCTTGGAAGAGAATCATACTTGGAATATTGTTGATCTTCCAGTTGACAAACATGTTATAGGTTCAAAATGGGTATACAAAATTAAGTACACGTCTAATGGTGAAATTGAGAGGTTTAAAGCTAGACTTGTGGCCAAAGGATACAATCAAAAGGAAGGGTTGGATTTCCATGATACTTTCTCACCAGTGGCAAAGATGGTATCTATTAGAACTGTGATAAGTTTGGCTGCATCTAAGCATTGACTTATATCACAAATGGATGTTAGCAATGCATTCTTACAAGGGGACTTATATGAAGATGTCTACATGCATATGCCACAAGGATTCTGTAAAAAGGGAGACAAGAAGGTCTGCAAGCTTGTCAAATCTCTATATGGCTTGAAACAAGCCTCAAGGCAGTGGAATATCAAACTTACAGATGCATTGGTCAATGCAGGGTACTCACAAAGTGCATATGACCATTCTCTGTTTACAAAGAAGGTAGGGGTGGACATTGCTATTATACTAGTGTATGTGGATGATTTGTTGATAACAGGTAGCACACCTGAACTGGTAGAAGATGCTAAAAGTACCTTGCATACTCACTTCAAGGTTAAGGACTTAGGGACTTTGAGATACTTTCTTGGCATTGAAGTTATGAGGTCTGAGAAGGGAATACTCCTAAACCAAAGGAAGTATAGCTTGGAGTTAATTTCAGAAGTAGGACTCAGTGGTGCAAGGCCAGCTTCTACACCATTAGAAGAAAATCACAAGCTCACAACAGTGGATTATGATGTTCATGTGGGAAACAAAGTTGATCCTGAAGTAGAAGACTTGGTTGGGTATCAAAAATTGATTGGAAAATTAATCTACCTCACCATCACTAGGCGAAACATTTGTTTTGCTGTCCAGAGTCAGTTCATGCAAAGGCTTAAACAGTCTCATTTGGATGCAGCTATGAGGATGGTGAGATATTTGAAAGGATCACCAGGTCTTGGTCTATTCTTCCCATCCAATACAGCATCAGAGTTAGCTATATATTGTGACTCTGACTGGGCAGCCTGTCCTAGCACTAGAAGGTCAGTCACAGGATATGTAGTGAAGTTAGGGGTGCTCTTTTGTCCTGGAAATCAAAGAAGCAGCAGACAGTCAGTAGAAGCTCAGCTGAAGCTGAGTATAGGAGCATGACGATGGCAGTGGCTGAACTGACTTGGGTGTATGGGCTGCTGCAAGAGTTAAACTGCAATGTTCCTACTCCTGTCACATTGTACTGTGACAATCAAGCAGCCATACAGATAGCCTCTAATCCTATATTCCATGAAAGAACCAAACACATAAAGACTGATTGCCATTTTGTTAGAGAAAAGATCAAGAGTGGGCTGGTCCAACCATAGTTTATTCCCACAGCCTCACAGATTGCAGATGTGTTAACTAAGAGTTTGGGTGTTGCTCAGCATAAGTTGATGGTTTCCAAGCTTGGTATGTTCAATGTTTTCAACACACCAGCTTGAGGGGGTGTGTTAAATAATGCTGAAGAAGTAAAATGCTGAGCTGGAAAGTTAGTTGGAGTGATGAGTTGGAAGTTAGTTACAAATTAGACTTTGGGTTTGTTAGTTTGTTATAACAGAATTCAGTTACAAAGTTAGCTAGAAAGATAAGCTAACAATGCTCTATATAAGGGCATGTGTAATGCATTGTTTACATACACAAAAATGAAATCACTGTTGTCTCTTCTCTTCTTCATCTTCTTTCTTTACTTGTTAGATAGCTGATTCTAAATTGATAAAACTTAACACTATGTTTTCTAGAACAAAACAACGGGCAGCCCGGTGCACTTAAGCTCCCGCTAGAACAAAACAACAAACAAGAAAAACAAACATTGGTTAAATTGGAATACTTTATGTCTTCCTAAGGCAGAAGGAGGGGTAGGTTTTAGGTCTATTTGTGACGTGTCTAATTCTCTATTTTGTAAGCTTTGATGGAATTGTTAACCATACCCTTTCCTTAGGGAGCTTTTATGTCACGATCCAAAAATCAAGGTCATGATGACACACATTCCAAATCTCATTCCGATGTATAAGCCAAAAAGTAAAACCCTATGAGACTCCCAAAACAAAAGTCAAGCCACAAATAAACGCAAAATAAAGGACAACCATGAAAATACCCAAAATCTGGTGTCATGAGTTTTAAGAGAATCTAAATACAAATCTGAATCTGAATACATAGTTAAAGTCTCTGAATATATAAAAGACTGTAAATGAAAGACGGGCTAGTGGCAATCTGGATCCCAAGATCTCACCACTGATCCAATGGCGATGAACCTGCGAGAATAAACTACCGCTCTGGGTACCCTGACTGGTGAGTATAATCCACATCAAAAAGGGTCACAGGAGTAAGGGTGAGTATAATCCACATGTACTCAGTAGGTTTAACCGACTGAGTATAAGAAATTAATTAAAATCTATGAAATAAACTAAGGAACGCTTTCACCTGTATGCAGAAAAGTCTAACTCCGGCTACGCTGCCGTCAATTTATATAGAACGGCGCGATTGAAGTAAACGCATAAATACAGCTCAATATCACAGTTAAACAGATAGGTCAAGTATCACAGGTATCAATACAATACAATGTAATATGATGAATGCAATGATATAATGATACGGTAGGATCAAGACTGTCACACAACCTGTCATATACGTCTGCTGAGATGGGCTACCAAGAAAGACCGATGGGGGTCTCGCAGACTAAATACCTCGTCACAATCTCAAGTATCAACTACCTCTCCACCCAACTTATGGCCAATGACTCATGATATTAATGTCTCATTCACTTGCCACCTATCTCGTGGTCAAGGATACAAAATATGTCATATTTTCTTTTTCAAAAGGGTTTCCACAGTTCTCAACTTCCCAATGATCGATAATAGAATGAATAAAGATGAATGCAATCATAATGTATACGGCCTGGAGGTAATATTCAACTCAACATATAATACAAGATTCAAAGTTCTCAAAACTTAACCTAAGAATGATATTCACCCTCAATAGACAGTAATGGAAATGAAATACATTCATTAAGTGTTCACCCCTTTCTCAACAATATCCCAATACTCATGCATGCTTAAAACCCTCAACTCAACCCCTCAGACGGGCATTACCAGTCAAATAATCTCTTCACATCTCTACAAAGTCAAGTCATAGATTACACAGTATCAATCACAGATAAAATATCACATAAGGCCCCCACAGGGCTACAGAACACATATAAGCCCCCACACGGACATCACAATATCAATTATCAGTCCCAACCTATGAAGAGATTTACTTATATCAGTTGTACGAGACACATAATAATTTTTTTTTAAAAAAAGCCATTTCTAGCGTTAGAATCACCCCCAAAACTATTGAAATCATCACAAATCTAATCCAAGTCTTTGAACTCAATTTGTTGACCAAATTTAAACTAACTAATTTAAAACTTCACTTTTCAACTCAAGACCTCAAATTCACATATCAACCCCAAATCTGTTTCCGATGACTCTCCTTGATCAATTTTCACATTTCGGAGCTGATGGAACTGACGGAATCCCATTTCGAGACCCGTAGCTCCATTTGGTCCCGAAAATCACTTTTTCACAACTTAAGTCTATAGAGGTAAAATGGTAATTTCACATTAATTTCCGAAAACGACCCTCAAAGTCATTACATTTCATGGTCAATAAATATTTTGAAGAAATTACTTCTAGTGATTGCACAAAGCAGAGGTGCGTCTACTATCTGGAAGAAACTAGTCATTGTTAAGGAGTTAATAAAACATTAAATTAGGTGGAAAATAAGAAAGGGTGATTATAGTTTTTGGTATGACAATTGTACTTCTTTTGGGGCTTTGTATCACATTGTGTCAGAAGTATAGGAGGTAGAAATCGAAGTGTGTCACTTTTTAAAGACTCTCAGGGTTGGAATCAATAGAAGCTGAGAGACAGTCTTCCTGTAAACTATGTTCTCAATATTGTAAAGAATATTCCACTACCTAAGCAAATAATATTTTTAGATGAGCCAGTATGGATGCTTAAACACAGTGGAAAATTCTCTATCAAGAGTGCTTGGGAATACATTAGGCAAAACGACCAGAGGGGTGATAATTTGATTGTATATGAAGTAAAATGGCTCCTTTTAAGATGTCTTTTTTCCTATGGAGGGCGTGGAAATTCAGGGTGCCAGTTGATGATGTATTGCAACATATGGATATTGATATTGTATAGAGGTTTTGGTGCTGTAATTATCCTAAATCAAAGACTGTCTCACTTTTTCTAACCTCCCATACAACTGCAAAATTGTGGATACTGTTTGCTAATGTGGCAAGTATAAATATAGAAGGCCTACAGCTCTTGCAAGTCATGATAAAATGGTGGAAAATAGAGTTTTGTTCTGTTTTGAAACTATTTCTTAGGGCTACACTAACTATTATCATGTGGTACTTATGGAAGCGACGAAATAGCCTAAAATATGGTAGATCTTTCTCCTACAACAACTTAGTTTTTAAGGTTAACATTGACACATGGAAACTAGGGAGAATCATCCATTCAAATATACAACACTTGCCTACGGGATGGATCAACATTCAGAGATATCTGGAGAACTACAAACCAAGAAGAAGGATTTATAAAATGCAATACAGATGGTGTGTCAAAAGGTAAACTAGGAAAAAGTACCTATGGTTTTTGTTTGCGATATTCTACAGGTGATCATATTTATGCACAAGCGGAAGAAATCTAAGAGGGTACTAATTAAGAGGCAGAAGATGTGGCCATAAGAGAGGCACTGGCACACTGTATTACGGAAGGAATAACACATGTGTGTCTGGAAATAGACTCACTAGTGTTGCACAAAATTCTCACTAAAGTGTGGGAATTCCTTGGAATATAGCCGTAATAGTTGATGATATAAAGGAAATATCACAAATAGGTCATGTCCAGATTCAACATACTTATAGAGAGGGAAACGATTTGGCAGACTATATAGCCAATCTTGGTTTTGATACACCAGGAAGACTATTTTTTAATTCTTTTACAGAATTACCAAGTTATGGAAATAAAATTGTGAATTTAGACAAACAACAATATCCCACCTTGAGAATAAAAGTAAAGAAAATATGTCGAAAAGAGGATTTGGGACATGGGGAAATAGCATTGTTCATTTCATGATTATCTTCTCAAAGAGAAATAATAACAGAGAATTCAATGAAAACAAGCCTCGCTTTTCACTTTCCTTACAGTTTAGAGGCCAAAAAAGTAAAGAATTTCAAAGATTCTCAAGCAACAGTATAATTATTCTCCAAAGGTACAAGAAAATGTAGCTAGCTATAACAAAAAATCAGATAAATCGATTTTAGTGGGCTTCGAGAAACACAACTGTAGAGGAACCAACACTTGGGAACTTTGGGACCAAGATGGGAATACCAGGCAGAGGTGTGACAATCTTTCCCCGGAAAAACATCGAAGATACTTATTCAGTTCGACAATGAGGAGGAATTCAGAGAAAGAAGATGGAAGGTAAAAAATGAAGAAAGAAGATTCAATGGAAACAGATACTCATCTTGTCCAGATCAGCTTGAAGATTATGATTACGAAGAAAATCAAGAGTTTCCGGCAAGCTTAACTTGTCCATGAGAAGAATTGGAGAAGAAATCCTAGTTTCATATCTGCTTTGTTCAACATAGAAAGTCACAAGGGGACAACTCAAAGAGGCAGGGTCTTTTTGTTTTATTTTGTGTTTTATTCTTATTTTTTATTATTCTCAGTTGAATTTGTTTGTTTCATGTCGGACCAACTTTTTGGACTTATTTAAATGATTATAGAATATATATATATATGACCTAATGGCCAAAAAAAAGTCTAGGAGTTTAAAGTTGCAAATGTAACCAAAATTAGTGAATGCAAAAAGATTATTATGAATAAAATTGGCAAATAGAGAAATTTTTTTGAGAATGTGATATAGATGTACATTTACAAACATGAAGTAAAATAACAAAACAAAAATAAAAAGCTACCAAGTTTTTATAAAGCTTATAATTTTGAGAAATTATGTCAAAAATCAGACAATAAATGAACCAGAAATAAAATCACATTAAAAAGTACTATAAACCACAATACTAACTATTTAATAGCCAAATAAAAATTTATTGATAAAAAAAAGTAACAAATGAAGCAAGAATTTTTTTGTCACTTACTTGATCCTAAAGTAGAGGTTTTATGTGCCGTAACTACTTATGGAAGTCGTATTTGATGGCTACCCCAGCAAGTTTTTATATATCCATATTGGCCGCCCACAACCGAGTCCATGTTTTCAGGGGAAAATCAAGGTGTAAAAAATAATGCTCCTTAGCTATCAACAGATTTATCCCCGAGTCGCCTACGTATTCAAGCTTTTCGTATGATTCACATTTGTTTTCTCAATGAAAAGAAGAATGAATAAAAACTTAATACAAAAATCAAAGGTTTTTTGAACTTGTACCCTGCCAACTCTTGAATGGAAAAAATTTGTGAAAGAAGTACAAGAGGCAGCGGGGTACAAATTCAAAATCCTTAGATTGTTATATCAAGCTTTTACTTATTCTTTTTTTCATCGAGAAGACAAATGTGATTCATACGAAAGACTTGAATATGTGGGTGATTCAGTGATAAATCTGTTGATAGCTAAAGAGTATTTTTTTTACACCTTTATTTGTCCCCGAAAACATTAACTCAGTTGTGGGCGGCCAACATGGATACATAAAAACATGCTAGGGTAGCCATCAAATATGACTTCCATTGGTCTGCTTACGGCACATGGAACCTCTACTTTGGGGTCAAGTAAGTGACAAAAAAAGTCTTGTTTCATTTGTTACTTTTTGTTATCGGTGATTTTTCATATGTTTTTAAATAGTTATATTGTGATTTATAGTAGTTTTAATGTGATTTAATTTGTCATTTTATTTCTTGTCTGATCTTTGACATTGTTTCACAAAATTAAAAGTTTTACCAATAGTTGGTAGATCAAGTGTCATTAGGTTTATATTTTCATATTATGATTTTACTTTTGGTCATGTTTATAAATGTACATCTATTTCACATTCTTAAATAATTTTCACAGTTATATTTTTTATTACTCATTACACGAATGTATTTTATTGAATGTTATAGATGGTCTGAATAATTCTACACAAATTAACATGGGATACATGAGCAACGTATGTGTCCAATACTACTATTTATTGAAAAATGCAATTTTTTCCTAGTTGAAATCAAAATGTGTTTTCTAAATTAGAAAACCCTATAGCATCCTTTTACACGCCATCAACACCTTGTTGTCTATATTGTCAAAATCATCATATAATTTTTTAGAAGAATTCTACTTTGTTCTAATCAATAGTTAATATCACTATCAACCTTGAAACCTTTAAGTCGTGTTTGCCTGAAAACACCTCTATTGAAACATTTTCTCCCCTTATACATGTGACATATCCATAGAAGAAGAAGAAGAAAAAGAGTTGGATGGTACTCCTTTGGATTATTTATGGTTTAATTCGATTAACCGATCACATCATGCTCCATTAAATTATGGACACAAATGATAATTTGGACTATCTCTTCAATTTAATGGAAAGACAACCTCTCTTTACACTTGATCAAAGTAATAATCAAGATCTATCGAGCGTAAGAAAAAAGAAAACTCTTGAATGGAAGAAATTTTTGAAAGAAGTACAAGAGGCAGTGGGGTACAAATTCAAAAATTCTTTGATTTTTATATCAAGTCTTTAATCATTCTTATTTTCATCGAGAAGACAAATGTGAATCATACGAAAGAATTGAATACATAGGCGACTTGGTGATTCATCTACTGATAGCAAAAAGAGCATTATTTTTGCAAAATGAACTTGTATTTTTTATAGATTTATTTTTTATTACTCAGTACACGAATGTGTTTCAATGAATGTTATAGATCGTCTGAATAAGTCTACATAAATTATCATGGGATACATGAGCAATGTACATGTCCAACACTAGTATGTCTCGAAATATGTAATTGTTTCATGATTGAAGTCAAACTATGTTTTCCTAAAATAGAAAACCCTAAAAGCGTTCGGTACTCTACATGCCATCAACATCTTTTTGTGGTCTATATTGCTATATCATTATATATTTTTTAGAAGAATTTTACCTTGATCTAATCAATAATTAATATCTCTGTCAACCTTGCAACCTTTAAGTCACTGTTACCTACAAACACCTCTATTGAAACATTTTCTCACCTAATACATGTGATATATCCATACGAGAAGAAGAAAAGATCTTGATGGTACTCCTTTGAATTTATTATGGTTTAACGGGATTTCACATCATGCTCACTTGAATTATGGATACAAATGACCCTCATTAAAAAATGTCAGGGGAACCTACGAGTGGTGACATAGGGGTTGTAGGTCACCTTACGGACAATTGACTTCCACTCGTAGAAACCAAGTGTCAAAAATTGGGGTTACTTGAATTAACCTACGACCTTTTTCCTAGGAGTCGTACAACAAATCTACAGTTCGTAAAAGGGCTTCATCCAGCATGCATCCAAGAATTGGACTCTCTGAATCTCTTACCTATGGAAGGTACCTACGGATCGTAGAACTCCCTACGGTCCATAGAACCCTCTCGTCCAACATAGACAAACAAACTAAGCCTCTGAATCTCACCTAGACCCTTCCTACGGATCGTAGGTTGTTGTACGGTACGTAGGACCCATTCATCCCTTAGGGCCTTACCTTATATTATTTTTTTTAAAAGATGGGGCAGCAAAATGTATTGATTGAAATATCTCTCAATGGATTGAAATAGCTTTGAATTTTCTTCAATAATTTTTCAAGCATTGAGGGGCTTTAAATAGCCAGCATAATATACATAATTTGCATAATTTAAAATTTTAACAAACCTAAAATATGTCAACAACATAAACAACCTAACTAAAATTCATATTTCATATTCATCTTAAACTAAACAACTTATTTTGCTAATATTACTATAGTAACTAAAAGCAAATTTCAACACTTCTCTTCGCTTTAGTTACTGCAATTAAAAGAATGCCTCTCCTCAATTTCTGCTTTAGTAGTTGATGTTGAATCCTTTTCAACATTTCTTCTTTCTTCTTCTTCTTCTTTTGATTTTGTGTTCTTCTTCTTTTGATTTTGTGCTTCAGAAACACCTTCCTTGATATTGTCGTGTGTAGAAGTTCTATTGAAAGTGCTTTTATTTGGACAATTGTAGGATTCACAAAGTGTTGTTGTAAATATTCTTCTTCCATCACAACAACACATATAACATGGGCATTAAAAGAGAGACTGTTGGTTGACATCAATATTTGTTTAAAATAGCCACGCTTTGAAAATAAGCATGAGTTGAAAATGGTAGTCCTGACGGGTTAAAATAGATAGCCCTGATAGGTTGAAAGGTAGCCCTTACGGGTTAAAAGGATAGCCCTTACGGATTAAAATCGTATAGTAGTTCTTTGGAAGAAATCACAGATCTTGTAAGATCAATAAAGTTGTTGATACCACTGTTGGTTTTTTAAAAGATGGGGCATCAAAAAGTATTGATTGAAATATCTCTCCAAGGATTGAAATAGCTTTGAATTTCTTTCAATAATTTTAGTAAGCATTGAGAGACTTTAAATAGCCAACATAAAACATATAATATGCATAATTTAAAATTTAAGGAACATAAATTATCTCAGCAACATAAACAACCTGACTAAAATTCAAAATTCAAATTCATCTTAAACTAAACTACGTATTTTACTAAAATTACTGCAGTAACTAAAAGCAAATTTCAACAACTTCGATCCCCATCTATAGACCGTAGGACCTTATATGGTCCGTAGATGCCACTCGTAACCCAAACCAACACATTGCCGTTTTCTCAGAATCACAGGCCTTTCCTATGAGCCCTAACTACGGCTCGTTAATACTTCATCTCCCCATCAAATGGGCTCATTCCTCAACTTTCAATTTTTCCCAATTTTCTAGGCTTTTCAATTTCTGAGGTCTTACAATATCTCCCCCTTGGGAATATTCATCCTCGAATGGGATTCAACTAGAATAGAAAAGACATAAAAAAAAGGACGATCAACCAAACATGAATCCAATGACACATTTAAAATGCATAAACATGAGATTTTCGAACTCAACATAAAAAATAGTTTAAAATCAACTTCATGAACTTGCATGTATATGAAAAGGCATGGAGAAGCTGAAACGTAGGAATTCATAGGAGTAGATCATGTGGAAACTACAAACCTTTGGCTGAAACTGAGGGAAATAAATAAGGATAATGTGTCATCATATCGGCCTCAGCCTCCAATGTAGCACTTTCAACCTCTTTGTTCCTCTAAAATACTTTAACGGATGCAACTTCCTTGTTCCTAAATTTTCTTACTTGTCGGTCTAGAATCTCAACCGGAACTTCATAGGACAAACTATCCTTTACACCCAGACTTTTCAAAGCCACAATGGACTTAGGATCACCAATGCACTTCTTCAACAAAGAGACATGAAAAAACGAATGCACCGATGACAACTCCGAAGGCAAATCCAACTCATATATACCTTGCCACCATGTCTCACTATATCATAAAGACCAAAATATTGGGGACTAAGCTTCCCCTTATTGGCAAAACTCATCACCCCTTCATGGGTGAGATTTTCAAGTAGACCCAATTGTTAACTTCAAACACAAGTTCCCTTCTCCTCACATTGGCATAGGACTTTTGTCCGCTTTGGGGTGGTCTCTAATAAGTCTAACTTTTTTCATAGCTTCAAACACAAATTCGGGTCCTATTAAAGCGATCTCGCCAACTTCAAACCACCCAACAGTAGACCTACATCTCTTACTATATGAGGCCTCAAAAGGACCAATTTAGATACTGGAATGGTAGCTATTGTTATAAGCAAATTGAATCAATGGTAAGTTCACATCTCAATTCCCTTTGAAATAAATGACACATACCCTCAACATGTTTTCCAAAGTTTGAATTGTTCTTTCGGCTTGTCCATCGGTTTGAGGGTGAAAAGTGGTGCTTAGCGGGACTTTAGAATCTAGACGTTTTGGAATGACCTCCAAAATTGTGATGTAAATTTAGTACCTCGATCCGAAATAATAGACAATAGAACACCATAAAACTTTACCAATTATCGAATATAGATCTTTGCATAACCTTCGGCAGAGTAGAAAGTCTTAATAGGAATGAAATGCTCTGACTTGGTCATGCCTACGAGTACAAGGTAATCTCTTTACAAAGTCCATAATCATATCTTCCCACTTCCAAGTAGGAATCTCAAGGTCTTGAGCTAAACCTCTCGATTTTTATTGATCAACCTTCACTTGTTGAAAATTTGGGAATTTAGCTACAAACTCCGCTATATCCTTCTTCGTGTCATTCCACCAATACACTTCCCTCTAATCAAGAAACATCTTGGTGGATCTAGATGAATCTAATATAGAGAACTATGAACTTTGAACAATATCACTTCCCTTAGACCATCAACATTAAGAACACACAAACGACCTTGATAATAAAGCACACCATCTCCCCTTTGGAAGAAAGTCTCAATTGGTTTTTCAAAAACTGATTTCTTCAACTCAACTGAGATCGGATCATTATCTTGTTTTGCCTTCATATCCGCCACAATAGAGGATTCTGAACCATTTTGCACAATCACACAACCCTTATCGGAGTCAACCAAATGAACACCCCAACATGCTAGTCTATGTACATCAAGAATCAACACCCTTCTCTCATCCTTAAAATAGGCCACACTACTCATGGACAATCGGCTAAGAGCATCGGCAATATTAGCTTTACCCGAATGGTACAACACACTATCATAATCCTTCAACAAATCAAGTCATCGCCTTTGTCGAAGGTTCATGTCCTTTTGCTTAAACAAATGTTGCAAACTCTTATGGTCGGTGAATACATCCATATGGACACCATAAAGATAGTGTCTCCAAATTTGTAAAGCATACACAACTGCCGCCAATTCCAAATCATGACTCAAATAGTTCTTTTCATACACCTTAATTTGTCTAGAAGTATAAGCTATCACCTTACCATGTTGCATCAACACACAACCAAGTCCAATCCTCGAGGCATCCAATACACAACAAAACCATCAAGTATTCCGATTAAGTCAAAATAAGAAACAGAAATAGGTCGATCTTTTGACTCTTAAAAACTCTTCTCACATGCTTCCTACCATTGGAATTTCACTTTCTTTTGAGTCAACTTGGTCAAAGGCAAAACAATCAATGAAAACCCTTCCACAAATCTTCTATATTAACCGGCCAAACACGAGAAACTCCAAATAGTTGAAGGAGACAAAGGTCTAGGCCAATTCTTAACCACCTCGATTTTCTTAGGATCAACTATCATACCTTCACCAAAAATAATAGGCCAAGAAAAGCAACCGACCTCAACCAAAACTCACACTTGCTAAGCTTAGCAAAGTTGACGATCCTTAAGCACTTGCAAGACAATCCTTAATTGGTCGGAATGCTCATTCTCACTTCGAGAATAGACCATAATATCATCAATGAATACAATAATGAACATGTCCAAGTTTTGCTTGAATACCTCGTTCATCAAGTTCATAAAAGCTGCTGGAACATTTGTTAGTCCAAACGAAATAAACAAGAATTCAAAGTGACCATACCGAGTTCTAAAAGTCGTCTTCAAAAAGTCACATTCCCTTACTTGAAGCTGATGATAACCCGATCAGAGATCAATCTTGGAGAAGCATCTTGCACCTTGGAGTTGATCGAACAAATAATTGATCCTTGGAATGGGACACTTGTTCTTAATTGTAACCTTGTTCAATTGTCGATAATCAATACACACCAAAGCTAACCATCCTTCTTTCGTACAAAGAGAACCAAAGCACCTCATGAAGAGATACTTAGTCTAATGAAATGCTTATCCAACAAATCCTTCAATTGATCCTTTAATTTCTTACGTTTCGCTGGAGCCATTCGATATGGAGGAATAAAGATAGATTAGGTATCGGGAAGAAGGTATATGCTAAAGTCAATTTCCCTTTTAGAAAAAATACCGAGTGTATTGTCCGAAAACACTTCTGAAAACTCATTAACAACTAAGACTGACTCAGGAGTAAGTGCTTCTGAATTCGTATCCCTAACCCGTACTAGATGATAGATACAATCCTTGAAAATCATTTTCTGAATTTTAAGTCAGAGATGAATTGACCTTCGAACATAGAACTACTACCCTTCCATTCTAAGACTGGGTCATTAGGGAACTAAAACTTAACCACTCGATTTCTACAATCAATAGAAGCATAACATGTATGAAGTCAATCCATGCCAAAGATAACATCAAAATCAGTCATATTAATCTCTACAAGATGACATAATGTAACTTTATGAAAAATTGGGACCCGACAATTTCCATAGACCCTCTTAACCAAAATGACTCACCACCAGGAGTGTAGACTGAAAAAGACTTAAACAAGATCTCGGGACTAACATCATATTTCCTGGAAAGATAAAGAGTAACAAAAGACATATACGCTCTCGGATCAAGAAATGCATAAACATCAAAATGAAAGAACCGCAATATACCAGTTACCACATGGGAGACTCCTCCAAATCCTTCCTAGTCTGAAGAGCATAAAATTAATAGGCGCTGACACTACCCAACCTTTATGTAGTATCGTGCTGAGCCAATCGACTTGTAGTAGTCTGAGTTTGAGTATGGGGTCGACCACCTCCACCTCTAGTATCACTTAATGGACAATCCTTCACTTGGTGACCCATTTTGCCGCACCCAAAGCAAGCATCTGAACCTGCCAAACACTCTCCAAGATGCCTCTTCCCATACTTTTTGCATGATGGGATAGTTTGATCACTTAGAGCTCCTCCTTGAGGCTTAGTGTTGGACATCCCATTTTTGTTGTTTGAAGAAATTTGACCAGAGAACCTTTGACGAAACTGTTGGCGACCACCATTTCCATACCTAGAGTGTGAAAAGTCACACCATCGGTCCTTTCCTTCATTGACTCCCTAGTCTTCTCCGTAAGCTTATCCTCAATTTGCTCGGCATGAGTCATGAGCCTTGAGATATTCATTTTTTTAATCAACGTGGCAGTTTTGCACTCTTTGGGCACCAATTCCGAAACACCCAAAACAAACTTCCTCATATAAGCTTTAAAATTGAAACCCATAAATGGAGCATACTTTGACAATTGCGTGAACTTGAGGGAGTACTACTTTACACACATTCCACCTTGTTTAAAGTTGATGAACTATTGAATTTTAGCTTCCCTTAGCTCAACGGGAAGGAAATAGTCAAGGAACACCTCTCTAAACTCTTCCCAAGCAACGGGACCCGCTAATCTAGCTCTTTCACCCTTCCATTGATCAACCTGAATTCAGACAACTCCCTTGAGTAGGTAAGCAGCCAAGTCCATCTTCTCTACCAGTGATACCCCTATAATCTCAATAATCTTGTGAATGCCTTTTATGAATTCTTGGGGATCCTCAGCCATCTTTCACCCATGAAACTCTGTCATCTTTGACCCATGAAACTCTGGAGGAATCATCCTCATGAAATCACAAACTCTTATTTCTGCCATACCCATATTTTGGTTTCATGAGTGCAACTACCTCTTGGTTAGCGTTTGCCACCATAGCTTGGGCATGCACTTGGAAAGCCTCTTGGAACTCGGCATGTGAAACTTGTTCTGCCAAGGGATCATTTGGAGCTTGTTGCTTCTCCTCAACGTTCCTTCTAGAGGGAGCTCTTCATTTAGGCATGATTCTGTAATCGCAGAGAACAAGCGTTAGAAGAGAAAACCTTAGAGCTCAACTCTATCACACGATGATATCATAAAAGAAGTAAAGTTCTCCTAAAAAGCCTCATAGCCTCTTATTCATAGATGTGGTGCGCTTCACACCTGTGAACAAGACTCTACTTAACGAGGAATATTAGACTACCTAGGACACTTTAAACCTTGTGCTATGATAGTGAAAATCCATAAAGAGAAGAAAAAAATTGAGGATTCAAAAAAACTACAACAGGGTGCAAGAACATTAACTAATGTCTAGTTTGTAGGGCCACCTAACCTGGTTCTAAAAGTGCTAACCAATAGAGGGACTAACAAAGAAGAGTTACCTTACAGAGGAAGAGGCATACAACAGAGGCAACAATCAAATTAAATTTGGAATGTAACTAAAGATATGGGAGTTTTCACCCAAACAAAGGAAAAAGACCTCAAAAAGAGATGGCAAAGGAAAAGGGTACAAAATTACAACTCTCTAATACCTTTGCTGCATTGGATAATGAAGAAATAAGGAACAAAGATAAGGAGTCAAAAGAAGTTGAAAATCAGTCTTGTAAGGCTTGGATTGAGTCCTCATTTGGAAGAACTAATAATCCAGGCGATGAAAAACAGAAACAGGTTGAACAAGTTGAAAACACTTCAGTTATTAAGGCAGCAAACATAAATGATAAGCAACAAGAATTACCAAAACAGAGTACACCACAGAAATAGAAGTCCCATATCAAGCAGAGAACGAGAAAACACAGATTGGTGAGACAATAGGCAACAACAGAAAGTCACAAAAATTATCAAAAATAATTCCACCTGAACATCTTGTAGCTCCAACACTCCCAACACAATTACAAATACTGAGTGAGAGCTCATATACAAAATCAAGAAAATGTGATCTTCAATAGAAATAAAACAAATGGAGAGGACCAATCAGGAAATATGAGAAATTCAATTCAGTTTCCTCTTGTTTCTGAAAGTAATTCAGTAGCCAACAGCTCCACGGATAATGCATAAGAGGTAACAACAAGGAAAAATTATAATGAAGAGGCTAGTGACCAACTTTTAGAATTTTTAGAGGATAGTGAATGCAAGAGCACAGAAAAGTATGATCAAAACATGGTGGAAGTGGTTATTACTGAAGCTAAGAGTATATCAGGAATGATTGCCGCAGCTCAACTCAAATATGACACGTCAAAATTTGGTGGGTATCAATATGATGGAAATAGTGAGGATGTTTCTAAGGAGTCAATGAACAAATGTATAAATAAGATTGTAAAGGAGGCGGATCTACCGCCATGGCAAGTGGATTTACTCAAAGGAAGTAGCAAAAACCAGAGAGGAGGGAAGGGAACTAAGGAGGTTGTCCCTCATACCAGACCATTATCTTAGAGGCTTGCTGCCTCAAAGAAATTTCATAAACGATGAATAAAATAATTTTTTGGAACATTAGATTAGTTAATTCTCAACAAGCTTTTGAGAGAATGACTAATCTTAATACAAGAAATCAATATTGGCTTATTTGTTTGATGGAACCTTTTCAAGATTCATCAAACACTAAAATGTATAAGAAGACCCTGGGGCATCATATTGCATTAGCAAATTGTTCTGGAAAAATTTGGTTATTTGCTAGAGAAGAACCAGAGATTAGCATCGTGTCAAACACTACTCAGCACCTTGGAGAGAAGAGGTCTGGATTACGGTATATGCATCATGTAATGCTACCGCAAGGAAGGAATTATGGGCTTCTTTAGAATATATTGCTGATCAAAACTTACTTCCTTGGTTAATTGGAGGTGATTTCGATGCTATTCTTTTTTGGGAAGAAAAACTGAGTGGTCTACCAATTTTCTATCAAGAGACAAAGGACTTTGCCAATTTTATCAATGAATTTGGATTTTTTGATTTGGGTTACAAATGAAGCACATATACTTGGTGGAATGGCAGGACAGATAAAGCGTGTATTTTAAAAAGATTTGAAATGGTACTCAGCAATAAAAAATTTCTGGATATTTACCCCAATACCAATATGAAATATCTTATTAAAAAAGGTTCTGATCACTCCCCTTTGGAAGTACAATGTTCACAAAACATAGAGGTGATTCATAAGCCCTTCAAGTTCCTTAATTTCTGGGTAAAGCATGAGAATTTTATGAAAGTAGTCGAGGAGCATTGGGTGGAAGATTTTGAAGGTAATCCTTTTCAGATTTTACAGTATAAACTTAAAAAATTAAAAGGGATTTTTGACTAAATGGAGCAAGGAAGTTTATGGAAATATTTTTCTCTAAATTGCCATATTGGAGGAAGCTATTCAGAATCAATAATTCGAATTTGAGTTAGCACCAACTCAGCAGAATGGGAAAGGCTACACAAAACACAAGCAGACTTGGCCATATATCTTTATTTGGGGGGGAAATTTTGGAGGCTAAAGGCTGGCACTAAATAGTTTAAAGATGGGGACGTAAATTCTAAGTTCCTCCATGCTTATGTAAATGGAAGAAGAAAAAGGTTACGACTGAACAGGATCCAGAATGCAGAAGGGGTATGGATAGAAGACCAAACTGAATTGGCCAATGAAGTAGTTAGATTCTTTCAAAATCAGTTTTTAGAAGACTGTTTTCCTGATGTTTTTGACATTCTAGATAACATAGCAGAAGAGATAAATGAGGAGCAGAATGAAGCCCTACTAAGAGCTCCTGATGAAATTGAGGTGAAAGAGGCAGTATTTGCGCTTATGGGGAAAGTGCTAGCGGTCCTAGTGGTTTTACAAGGATTTTCTATCAAACTTGTTGGAACATTATCAAAAATGAATTAATAGCTGTTGTACAAGCCTTTTTTGGAGGTTAGATGTTACCAAGATTTGTCACTCACACAAATCTGGTCCTACTCCCCACAAAAGATCATGTAAACAGTTTTTTTGATGCCAAACATATAAGCCTCAGCAATTTCATAAATAAAGTGATTTCCAGAGTGGTACATGAAAGAATGGAGTTATTATTGCCTCGTCTTATCTCTTTAAACCAGACAGGATTTATTAAGGGCAGGAGTATTGTGGAAAAAGTTTTATTGGCTCAAGAAATTGTAAGAGATATCAAAATAAGGACCAAATCTGCAAATGTAGTGGTTAAGTTAGACATGACTAAAGCCTATGACAGGCTATCTTGGCTTTTCCTTATGAAGGTCCTAAGAAAGTTTGCTTTTAGCGAGATGCTTATTGACATTGCTTACAGAATACTGGCCAACAACTGGTACTTTCTACTTATCAATTGACAGACTCAAGGATTTTTAAAATCAAAAAGAGGTGTAAAGCAAGGAGATTCTTTATTACCAACTCTGTTTGTTATTCCTGCAGAAGCCTTATCTAGGGGACTCAATGCTCTGAATGAGAGAGAAGATTTCAAAGGGTTTGGTCTTCCTAAATGAAGGGCTCCGATTAACGATTTGGCGAATGCGGATGACACTATTTATTTGTTTCAGCAGAGAAGAGGTCTATGAAGCTCATGATGCCAGTTCTGAAGAAATACGAGGCAACTAATCAATCTTAGTAAGAGTGCTTTTTGCGTATATTAGAAGGTTAGAGAAGGAGTGGTGGCTAGAATAAAGAAAATAACGCAAATCAAACAAGGTACTTTTCATTTCATATACTTAGTTAAAATTCTAAAGAAGAGAAAGATTAATATAGCTTGTGTCCAAGAGACCAAATGGGTAGGTTCTAAAGCTAGGGAGGTAGACGGGTATAAGCTTTGGTTTTCAGGTAGATCAAAATATAGGAATGGGGTAGGCATTTTAGTAGACAATGATCTAAGGGATCAGGTAGTGGAGGTTAGGAGAGTCAACGATAGAATGATGTCGATTAAGATGGTCGTTGAAGGGAGCACATTCAACATTATTAGTGCTTATGCGCCACAAGCGGGCTTAAGGGAGGAGGATAAGAGGCGCTTTTGGGAGGATTTGGATGAGTTAGTGGGAGGTATACCACCTAATGAGAAGCTTTTCGTGGGAGGGGATTTCAATGGGCACATCGGGTCTATTTCAGGAGGGTATGATGATGTGCATGGAGGCTTTGGCTACGGGGTCAGAAATGTAGGAGGCCTTTCACTTTTGGAATTCGCAAGAGCTTTTGGGTTGGACATAGCCAATTCGAGTTTCCCAAAGAAGGAAGACCACTTGGTAACATTCCATAGTTCGGTGGCTAAGACTCAGATAGACTTTTTACTCCTGAGGAAGGTCGATAGAGGTCTGTGCAAAGACTGTAAGGTCATTCCGATAGACAACCTTACAACCCGACATAAGCTTTTGGTGATGGATTTAGGGATCAAGATGATGAGGAATAAGAGGGTCGGGGATGATCGATCTAGGATCAGATGGAGGAGTTTGACCACTGCAAATGCCCTGGAGATGGGAGAGAAGTTGAAGGCCATGGGGTCCTGGGATAGTAATGGGGATGCGACCAGTATGTGGGATAGGACGGCTAGTTGTATTAGGACTGTGGCAAGGGAAGTGTTGGGAGTCTCGACTGGTAGTCGTAGTCGGCATCGAGGAGACTGGTGGTGGAATGGAGAAGTGCAAGAAAAGGTGGAAGCAAAGAAGATGGCGTACGCAAAGTTGATAGAAAGCACAGATGAGGTGGAGAAGTGGACGAATAGGGAACTTTATAAAATAGCGAGAAAGGAGGCGAAGTCGGCGGTTTCGACGGCAAAAACAACAGCTTTTGAACGCCTTTATGCTGAACTAGAAGAGAAAGGTGGGGATAGAAAATTGTTCAGGCTAGCCAGGGCACGGGAGAGAAGGGCACGCGATGTGGACCTAGTGAAGTGCATTAAGGACGAGCATGGAAAAGTATTGGTAGACGAGACCCTCATTAAACAGAGATGGCAGTCCTATTTCCATAAACTCTTGAATGAGGAAGGGGACAGAGACTTTGTGTTGGGAGATTTAGAACATACAGAGAGGCGTTGCGATTTTGGGTATTGTAGGAGTATTAAGGTCGAGGAGGTTAAGAGTGTCGTTCGTAGGATGCGCTGGGGAAGAGCAACCGGACCTGACGAGATTCCTGGGGAATTTTGGAAGAGCACGAGTTTGGTAGGTTTGGAGTGGTTGACTAGGTTATTTAATGTCATCTTTAAAACGGCAACGATGCCCGAAGAATGGAGGTCGAGCATAATGATCCCTCTATACAAAAATAAAGGGGATATCCAGAGTTGCAACAACTATAGAGGTATTAAGCTACTAAGCCATACTATGAAACTGTGGGAAAGAGTGGTAGAGATGAGGGTGAGGAGAGACGTGTCTATTTCAGAGAACCAGTTTGGATTTATGCCGGGACGCTCAACTACAGAAGCCATCCATCTTATGAGGAGACTGGTGGAGCAGCATAGGGAGAGGAAGAGGGACTTGCATATGGTATTCATCGACCTAGAAAAGGCTTATGATAAAGTCCCAAGAGAAATACTATGGACATGTTTGAAGGCTAAAGGTGTACCTATGGCATACATTAGGGTGATCAAGGACATGTACGAGGGAGCCAAAACCAGGGTAAGGACAGTAGGAGGGGACTCAGAACACTTCCTAGTGGTGATGGGGTTGCATCAAGGATCAGCTCTTAGTCCTTTTTTATTTGCCTTGGTGATAGATGGATTGACGCGACAAATTCAAGGTGCGGTGCCATGGTGTATGCTCTTCGCGGATGACATAGTCCTGATCGATGAGACTCGCCACGGAGTTAACGCTAAGCTGGAGGATTGGAGACATACCTTGGAGTCTAAAGGGTTTAAGTTGAGTAGGACAAAGACAGAGTACTTAGAGTGCAAGTTCAGTGAGACACCTCAAGAGGTTGATGTTGAAGTTAGGCTTGGTGCTCAGGTCATCCAAAAGAGAAGTAGTTGCAAGTATCTTGGGTCTATCATGCAAGGCAGCGGGGAGATTGACGATGATGTCACACATCGTATTGGGGTAGGGTGGATGAAATGGAGGCTCGCTTCCGGAGTGCTATGTGACAAGAATGTGCCACCAAAACTTAAGGGCAAGTTCTACAAAGTGGTGGTTAGACCGGCTATGCTGTATGGGGCGGAGTGTTGGCCAGTTAAGACTTCTCACATTCAAAAGATGAAAGTTGCTGAGATGAGAATGCTGAGATGGATGTGTGGGCACACCAGGAGCGACAGGATTAGAAATGAGGCTATTCGGGACAAGGTAGGAGTGGCCTCGGTGGAAGACAAGATGCGGGAAATACGACTGAGATGGTATGGACATGTGAAGAGGAGAGACACAGATGCCCCAGTGCGGAGGTGTGAGAGGCTGGCCATGGATGGTTACAGAAGAGGTAGGGGTAGGCCGAAGAAGTATTGGGGAGAGGTGATTAGACAGGACATGACGCAGTTACAGCTTACGGAGGACATGACCTTAGATAGGAGGGTGTGGAGGACCCACATTAGGATAGAAGGCTAGTTCATAGTCTCGTTATTCTTCTCTATTCATAGGTGTAGTAGTGCATTACGATCTCTTGCGCTTTGACTTCTGATTTCTGTTATTTCTGTTATTATTTATTACTTTCTATGCTTTGATTACTCAATTTTACCTGTGACGCTTTCATTATTTATTTAATCGTTATTTGTTATTAGTCTTTATTTATTTGTATTTATTTGTCATCTATTCGTTATTTGTTTGTTGTTTTTCTCATAAAGCTTTTAATTTTCTATTCTTATCTAACATTTTTTTATGCATTTATGCTTTTACTGAGCCGAGGGTCTCCAGGAAACAGCCGTCCTACCTTGGTAGGAGTAAGGTCTGCGTACATTCTACCCTCCCCAGACCCCATGTTGTGGGATTTCACTGGGTTGTTGTTGTTGTTGTTGTATACTTAGTTGTCTTATTTTTAATAGAAGGAACAACATTTGCTACTATGACTCCATTGTGAAGAAGATTGGTAATAAGGTCCAGGGATGGAAAGGTAAAATCCTATCTTATGGAGGAAAAGATGTAATTATTAATCATGTTCTTCAGGGAATTCCCATTCACTTACTGTCAGCTCTCAATCCACCTATAGGTGTAATAAGGCATTTACATAGCATTTTTGCTATGTTTTCTGGAACAACACAATAGACAAGAAAAGCAGACATTGGGTAAATTGGAATACTTTATGTCTTCCAAAGGCAGAAGGAGGGGTAGGTTTCATGTCTATTTTTGACGTGTCTAACGCACTATTTTGTAAGCTTTGGTGGAATTGAGAACCAGACGCTCTCCTTGAAAGCTTTCATGATCAATAAATATTGTAAGAAATTACATCCAGTGATTTCCCCAAGCAGAGGTGCATCTACCATCTAGAATAAACTAATCATTGTTAGGGAGCTAATACAAAAAGAGTATTATGAATACAATTTGCAATTGTTAAATAGAGAAATTCTTTGAGAATGTGAATACAAAAAGAGTATTGTGAATACAATTTACAATTGTTAAATAGAGAAAATTCTTTAAGAATGTGAAATAGATGTAAATTTATGAACATGTGTGAAATAGATGTACATTAATAAACATGACCAAAAGTAAAATAATAAAATGAAAATAAAAAGTTATTGAAACTTGATCTACCAACTTTTGATAAAGGTTTAAATCTTATGAAACTATGTCAAAGTTCAGACAATAAATGAAACGGTAAATTAAATCACATTAAAAACTATAAATCATAATACTAACTATTTAAAAGACAAATAAAAAATCACTGATAAAAAAAATAACAATAAGCAAGACTTTTTTGTGGTCGGTCACTTACTTGATCCTAAAGTAGAAGTTTCATGTCCCGTAACTACTTATGAAAGTCGTATTTGACAGCTACCCGAGCAAGTTTTTCTGTATCCACATTGGCCGTCCACAGCCGAGTCCATGTTTTCAGGGGCAAATTGGGGTGTAAAAAATAAAGCTCTTTCGCTATCAACAAATTTATCAACGAGTCGCCTACGTATTCAAGCCTTTCGTATGATTCATATTTGTCTTCTAGATGAAAAGAAGAATGAGTAAAAACTTGATATAAAAATCAAAGATTTTTTGAATTTGTACCCCGTCGACTCTTGAATGGAAGAAATGTGGAAGAAGTACAAGAGGTGGCCGGGTACAAATTCAAAAACCTTAGATTGTTTTATCAATCTTTTACTCATTCTTCTTTTCATCGAGAAGACAAATGTGACTCATACAAAAGGCTTAATATGTGGGAGACTCAGTGATAAATCTGCTGATAGAAAAAGAGCATTATTTTTTACACCTTGATTTGCCCCTGGAAATATTAAATCAGTTGAGCGCGACCAACATGGATAAATAAAATCTTCCTAGGGTAGCCGTCGAATACGACTTCCATAAATCAACTTACGGCTCCTGAAACCTCTACTTTAGGGTCAAGTAAGTGCCAAAAAAAATCTTTTTTCATTTGTTACTTTTTTTTATCTGTGATTTTTCATATATATTTATATAGTTAGTATTGTGATTTATAGTATTTTTATGTGATTTAATTTGTTGTTTATTTATTGTTTGATCTTTGACGTAGTTTCACAAAATTAAAATATTTACCAATAGTTGGTAGATCAAGTGTCAAGAGGTTTCTAATTTCACTTTACTATTTTACTTTTGGTCATGCTTATAAATGTACATCTATTTCACATTGTAAAAGAATTTTCTCTAGTTAACAATTGTAATCATAGTACTCTTTTTGTATTCACTATTTTTGGTCACATTTGCACCTTTAAACTCCTAGACTATTTTGCAAAATGAACTTATATTTTCACAATTATTTTTTATTACTCATTACATGAATGTGTTTTACTGTATGTTATAGATCGTATGAATAAGTCTACATAAATTAACATGGGATACACGAGCAACGTACGTATCCAACATTAGTATTTCTTGAAATATGTAATTGTTTCATAGTTGAAATCAAATTGTGTTTTTTCTAAAATTGAAAACCCTAAAGCATCATTCTACACACCATCAATATCTTCTTGTTATCTATATTGTCAATATCATTATATATTTTTATAGAAAAATTCTACCTTTTTCTGATCAGTTGTTAATATCTCTATCAATCTTGCAACCTTTAAGTCATTGTTACCTACAAACACCTGTATTGAAATATATTCTCCCTTAATACATGTCACTCCTAAAGAGTCCTTCTACACGCCATCAACATCATCTTGTTGTCTATATTGTCAACATCGTTATACATATCTTTGAGAAGAATTCTACCTTGTTCTGATCAATAGTTAATATCTCTATCAACCTTGCAACCTTTAAGTCATTGTTGCCTAAAACTACCTTTATTGAACACATTTTCTTCCCTTATACATCTGATGGTACTCCTTTGGATTGTTTATTGTTTAACTTGATTAGCCGATCACAACATGCTCAATTAAATTATGGACACAAATGATAATTTGGATATATCTTTGATTTAATGGAAAGACACTCCCTCTTTACACTTGATCAAAGCATTAATCAAGATCTATCGAGCGAAAGAAAAAAAGAAAACTCTTAAATGAAAGAAATTTGTGAAAGAAGTACAGGAGGCGGTGGGGTAAGAATTCAAAATACCTTTCATTCTTATATAAAGTTGTTACTCGTTCGTTTTTTCATCGAGAAGACAAATTCAAATCATATGAAAGGCTTGAATACGTAGGCAACTCAGTGATTAATCTACTTATAGCAAAAAGTGCATTTTTTCTGCAAAATGAACTTATATTTTTCGTAGTTATATTTTATATTAGTGATTACATGAATGTGTTTCATTGAATGTTATAGATCATTTCAATAAGTATACATAAATTAACACGGGATACATGAGCAATGTACGTGACCAACACTTGTATGTCTTGAAATATGTAATTGTTTCATAATTGAAATCAAACTATTTTTTCCTAAAATAGAAAACCCTAAAGCGTTCGTCATCTACACGCCATCAACATCTTCTTGTGGTCTATATGGCTACATCATTATAGATTTTGTAGAAGAATTTTACCTTGCTCTGATCAGTAGTTAATATCTCTATCAACCTTGCAACCTTTAAGTCATTGTTACCTACAAACACCTCTATTGAAACGTTTTCTCCCCTGATACATGTGATATATCCATAGAAGAAGAATAAAAAGATCCTGATGGAATGCAAAAGATTCTATTGAAAAGGGAATCTTAATGATTCTATTGTTTATGGTTTAACACGATTAACCAATCACATCATGCTCAATCGAATTATGGACACAAATGACCCTCATTAAAAACTACCGGTGGGACCTACGAGTCGTAGGTCATCCTATGGATCATCAACTTCCACTCATAGATACGAAGTGTCAAAAAATTGGGTTACTTGAATTAAACTACGACCCTGTTCCCACAGGTCGTAGGAAAGTCTATGGATCTTAAAAGGACTTCATCCATCATGGGTACAAGAATTGGACTCTCTGAATCACTTACCTACAGAAGGTACCTACGAATCGTAGAACTCCCTATTGTCTGTAAGACCCTCTCCTCCTGCATAGAAAACACACCAAGTCTCTGAATCTCACCTACGACCCTTTCTACGGATCGTAGGATCTTCTACGGTTTGTAGAACCCATTCGTCGATCAGTCTCACACTTAGCCAAATTTTCTTTTCTTTGGGGCCTTACTTCGATCCCCATCTACGGACCATAGGATCTTATATGATTCGTAGATGCCACTCGTAATACAAAACAACACTTAGCCATTTTCTCAAATCACATGCTTTCCTACGAGCCCTAGCTACGGCTCGTTATAACTTTTACAGCCATCAAATGGGCTCGTTACTCAACTTCCAATTCTCTCCAATTTGCCAGGCTTCCTATGAATGCCTTCCTCTAGCCCGTAGGACTTCCTATGGCCCATAGGTTAGCTCGTACAGCCCTACACCAGATAAATTTTTCTGCAATTTTTCCTTGTTCCGATTTTTCAATTTTTGGGGTCTTACATATCTCTTCTTGGGAACATTCATCCTCGAATTGATTCAACTAGATAAGAAAAGACATGAAAAGTGGATTATCAACCAACATGAATGCAATGACACATTTAAAATGCATAAACAATGAGATTTTCAAACTCAACATAAAAATAGCTTAAAATCAACTTATGAATGCATATGAAAATACATGGAAAAGCTAAAACGTAGGAATTCCTAGGAGTAGATCATGAAGAAACTAGATCAGAGACTATGTCTCACCTTTTTCTAACCTCCCATACAACTGTAAAGTTGTGGAGACTTTTTGCTAATGTTGCAGGTATAAATTTAGAAGGCCTTCAGTTCTCACAAGTCATGATAAAATAGTGGACAACAGAATTTATTCTTCAAGGGTACAAGAAAATGAAGCCAACTATAACAAAAAAATAGATAAATCAATTTTGGTGGGATTCAAGAAACACAACTTCAACAAATGGAAGTCAGACAATAAATATCTTACCGGCATACTAGCCATTACAACATGAAAATGATCCATTTCTGAACATAATTTTGCATCTCCTCTTGAACTTCTGGACTCGGAAAGGAAAAACAGGATTAACAAATGAAATAGAGATGGCGATTCAAACACTAGTCAAGCATAAAAAATGGGAGGTACTCACCAAAATTTTGAAGAATGGAGTTATATGGAAAAAACCTCACTGTAGAGGAACCAACACTTGGGCACTCTGAGACCAAGATAGGCATACCAGGATGAGAAGTGATAATCTTTCCCCGGAGAAACACCGACATAACTCATTTAGTTCGACAACGAGGAGGAATTCAGAGAAAGAAGATTTAAGATGAAAAATGAAGAAATAAGATTCAATGGAAACAGATACACACCTTGTTTGGATCAACTTGAAGATTATGATTACAAACAAAATCAAGAGTTTCTGGCAAGCTTAGCTTGTTCAGGAGATGAATTAAAGAGGAAACACTAGTTTCCTATCTGCTTTCTTCAACAAACAAAGTCATAAGGGAACAACTCAAAGAGGCAGGGCCTTTTTGTTTTTTGTTTTTTGTTTTTTATTCTTATTTTTAGTTGAATTTATTTGTTTCATGGGTTGGTCTTTCTTAGACCATCTTTTTGGACTTATTTAGATGATTTTAGAATAAATAATGAGCCTAATGGCCAAAAACAATTATAGTCTAGGAGTTTAAAGTTCTAAATGTGACGAAAAGTAGTGAATACAAAAAGAGTATTATGAATAGAATTGTTAAATAGAGAAATTTCTTTGAAAATGTAAAATAGATGTACGTTTATAAACATGACCACAAGTAAAATAATAAAATGAAAATAAAAAGCTATTGAAACTTGATCAACCAACTTTTGATAAAGCTTTTAATTTTGTGAAACTATGTCAATGATCAGACAATAAATGAAACGACAAATGAAATAACATTCGAAAAATACAATAAATCACAATACTAAATATTTAAAAGACATAAAAAATCACTGATAAAAACATAACAAATGAAGCAAGACTTTTTTTTGTCACTTTCTTGATCCTAAAGTAGAGGTTTCATGTTTCATAACTCCTTATGGAAGTCGTATTTGACGACTATCCTAGCAAGTTTTTATGTATCCGTGTTGGCCGTCCACAGCCGAGTCCATGTTTTCAGGACAAAATAAGGGTGTAAAAAATAATGCTCTTTAGCTATCAACAGAATTATCACTGAGTCACCCAAGTATTCAACTCTTTCGTATGAGTAACATTTGTCTTCTCGATGAAAAGAAGAATGAATAAAAGCTTGATATAACAATCTAAGACTTTTGAATTTGTACCCCACCGCCTCTTGTACTTCTTCCACAAATTTCTTCCATTCAAGAGTTTCTTTTTTCATTATCAAGCTTGATTATGGCTTTGATCAAGTTTAAAGAGGGGTTTTCTTTCCAATACGTCGAAGATACAATCCAAATTATCATTTGTGTCCATAATTTAATTGAGCATGATGTGATCGGTTAATCGCGTTTAACCATAAATAATCCAATGGAGTACCATCAGACTCTTTTTCTTCTTCTTCTTTTATGGATATATCACATGTATCAAGGGATAAATTATTTCAATAGAGGTGTTTGTAGGTAACAATGACTTAAATATTGCAAGGTTGATAGAGATATTAACAATTGATCAGAACAAGGTAGAATTTTTCTATAAAAATGTACAATGATGTTGACAATATAGACAACAAGAAGATATTGATGGCGTGTAGAATGATGCTTTAAGGTTTTCTATTTTAGAAAAAACATAGTTTGATTTCAACTATGAGACAATTACATATTTCAAGACATACTTGAGTTGGACACGTACGTTGCTCATGTATCCCATGCTAATTTATGTAAAATTATTCGGTCGATCTATAACATTCAATGAAGCATATTCGTGTAAAAAGTAATAAAAAGAATAACTGTGAAAAATATAAGTTCATTTTGTAGAATAGTCTAGGAGTTTAAAGTTGCAAATGTGACCAAAAGTAGTGAATACAAAAAGAATATTATGAATAGAATTATTAAATACAAAAAATTCTTTGAAAATGTGAAATATATGTGCATTTATAAACATGACTAAAAGTAAAATAATAAAGTGAAAATAGAAAGCTATTGACACTTGATCTACCAACTTTTGATAAAGCTTTTAATTTTGTGAAACTATGTCAATGATCAGAAAATTAATTAAACGACAAATTAAATCATATTAAAAATACCATAAATCAAAATACTAACTATTTAAAATACATATAAAAAATTGCTGATAAAAAAGTAACAAATGAAGCAAGACTTTTTTTTCACTTACTTGATCCTAAAGTAGAGGTTTCATGTGCCGTAACTCCTTATGGATGTCGTATTTGACGTCTACCCTAGCAAATTTTTATGTATCCATGTTGGCCTTCCGCAGCCGAGTCCATGTTTTCGGGGGCAAATAAGGGTGTAAAAAATAATACTCTTTAGCTATTAGCAGTATTATCACTGAGTCGCCCAAGTATTCAAGCCTTTCATATGATTCACATTTGTCTTCTCGATGAAAAGAAGAATGATTAAAAGCTTGATCTAACAATCTAAGATTTTTGAATTTTTACCTCTCTGCCAATTGTACTTCTTCCACAAATTTCTTCCGTTCAAGAGTTTCTTTTTTCATTATCGAGCTTTATTATTGCTTGAACAAGTGTAAAGAGGGGTTGTCTTTTCATTAAATCAAAGATTGTAACACCTCCGAAGTCCTTAGCCTAAACTAACACTGAATGATCTAAAATATTTGCACCAAAGGCTAGCCACGAGACCCTTCATGGGCCATACCGTGAAGAGTGCCCGTAAAAAGGCCTGGCAAGCCGGAGATAAGGTAAGAAAGGGACCACGGAAGGCTCTATGGCCAGTAGTGCTTATCACGGTTCGTGAAGCCCTCCATGAGCCCGACCCCTAGGACCTTTGACATATGCAAGGACAACCATTATCACGGTTCATGAAGCCCTCTATGAGCCCGACCCCTAGGACCTTTGACATATGCGAGGACCACCCCCGTGGTGACCACCACAAGTTGTGGTGGTCTCCGTGGTGGACACCTCTCCCTAAACTAGCCTAAGTCCCTATCCACGACACCCACCATAAACCGTGGTGAGCATAACAAACTGTGGTGGCCTCCAAAAAGGTTAAATCATGACCCATGCTCATGTTCAGGACCAAAACCACCAGCATAGAATGTGATGTCCTTTAGTGAAGGTTGCCCGCCCAGTTTTAATAAAGGGAATTCCGATTTTTCCCCACTTTTTCCCAACTGAACCCTGCACGTTCAGGGACTAAAAATCAGCCCATTATCATATCCAATAGGGTATTTCTCTCATTCACACTTGTACTTTCTTGAGAGAAGCGATTGGAGAAAAGGTCAAATCATGACCCATGCTCATGTTGAGGACCAGAAACACCAGTACGGACCGTGGTGTCCTTTAGTGAAGGTTGCCCGCCCAGTTTTAATAAAGGGAATTTCGATCTTTCCCCACTTTTTCTCAATTGAACCCTGCACGTTCAGGGACTAAAAATCAGCCCATTATCATACCTAATAGGGTTTTTCTCTCATTCACACTTGTACTTTCTTGAGAGAAGCGATTGGAGAAAACAAAGAAAGCTAGGGTTCAAGGTATTTGAGCAATCCCTTTGAGTTTCGATCATTCCTTTGATTTTCAATGTATGTAAGACTGAACTAAATTATGGACTTTGTTCCTCCATGTACCCATTATTTTGATAGATTGATTGTGACTGAATTGAGTCCCTAGGATTGTGTTTCTTCAGAATTTTTTTCTCAAAATTAATATATTTTACTGATTAATGAGAAATTAATGCTTTTCCTCGAATTAGATTCTTGAACAAATTATTTGAACTACCTATTTTATAAACCCTAACAACATGATGATGTATATTGAATATATATACTAAGGATTGAGTCTAGAACCTTGAATTTGTGAATGGATGATTCTGATTAGGATGTGAGCATGATGATAGTGTTCGTAAACTTGATAGTCCTTTATAAGTGAATAATTGAACCCAAGTGAATGGTCTCAACTAAATGTTATCATAAATGGTTGTCCAAACTTCTTTTAAATACATGATTGGGGAAATTGATTGGTTGAAAAGATGGATTTGATAGAATTGATGATCTGATAAGAGTCTAATTGAGACATTGATTTGGTTTTGATTTTGATTGACTATCATATGAGCTTCGATTCTTGGGAGGAGTATCGAACACTGACTTGGGTAAGATTAAGTAAAAACTCGAACCTAATAACTACATCGCCAAATATATTAGAGGATTGAACCATTAAGTTGGATTTTTTCTAATTTATTGTCCTGACATGATAGGACTTGATTGGTTTTGGATCCATGATTGGTTTGATTCGTTCTTACCCTGGCTAGGTATTGAACGGACGTGGCAACTATATTGGCTTGTTGTACCATCACTGGCTCATAAGAAATAGTTGTCGGATGAGACAACCCCCATATAGGTCTTGATAGTACTCTAAGTGGATTGGATTAGATTGTATATGATTGTACTCTATCTAAACCATACTCTTGCTTAAGACGTATGACATCCTTATTGAGTTTTTCATCTTTTTGGTTTGAGATATTTGAATTGATATTATTCTACCTTGATGCATGTTTCATCCTGCTATTTTATATACTCGTACATTCCATGTACTGATGCCATTTGACTTGCATTGTTTCATGATGCAGATATAGGTATTAGAGATCTTTAACAGACGCATCATTGAAGATCATTTCTACTCTCAAGTTTTTGGTGAGTCCTTTATGCATCCAGAGGCACTATTGAGTTATTACCTTTTATTTTGAGTATTTGAGTATTTTCTTTGGGGTAGCCATGAGCTTTTCATTGGCATATTCTTGATAGTGATAGATGTTTTATAGATAGATAGATAATAGTGTCGAGTAGATGTTTTGATTTTCAATACTATCCTTATGATATGGAGTTTATTTGAGATTTATTTTGAATACATTATTCTTCTCGAAATGTTGATTTGGTTAGCCCACTTGAATGTCTTTTAAAATCATGTTGAGTCTTCCACTAAATGATTAAATGTGTGATCAGATCAAGTGGTTCACTTGGGGACAATGAATGGCCTTCGAGTGCCATCCACGCCTAGGGTACCCTTTCGGGCATGAAAAACTTAGTATTAGAGTCCTAGGAAGTTTATGAAGTTGGTCTAGTAGAGTCTGGCTTATGAGTGTGTTATACACCACACTTATAATTAAGAGGCTATAGGACATTAGGAAATTATTTCGTTTCTTCACACTCTGAGTCCGTGCTAAAGAGTTTAACTCTGAAAGTTTCTTCCTCATTCATGCATTACACACTTGCAGATAATGCCTCCTAAACGTACTGCTAGCCAGAGGAACGCCGCCAATATCGAGGGTCCACAACTAGATATGCCCCTACCATCAGGAGTGAGAACTAGGGGCCAGCCTGCAAGGTTTACTAAGGCACCTCAAGAGCCTACTACTCAGCCTACACCAACTTCAGAGGCTGATTTCCAAGAAGTGATTGCTATGCTCACTCAATTGGTAGCTATCCAAAATGGTAGCCAGCGTTCACCAGCTCCTAGCTCTAGTTCTCAAGAGACATCTATTTCCACAAGGATTAGAGACTTCTTGAGAATGAACCCACCACTTTTCACGGGTTCTAAGGCTGAGAAGGACCCCCATAACTTTATTGATAAGATGTGAAAAATACCAAAAACAATGCATGCTACTGAAATTGAGGGGGTTGAGTTGGTTTTCTATCAGCTCAAGGATGTTGCTAATGTCTAGTATAAAGGATAGAGATAAAGATGCGGAGCCTGCTATTTGGGATGAGTTCGAGGAAATATTCCTTGATCACTTCTTTCCCAGGAAGTTAAAGGAATGAAAAGCAGAAGAGTTCATAAATTTACAGCAAGAAATGCTAACTGTGAAGGAGTACAGCCTTAAGTTCATCAAGCTTTCTAGATATACATCAGATATAGTTACTAATATGAGATCTAAGATGAGGATAGTTGTCTGCGGTTTGGGCAAACATGTGAAGAAGGAGTGCAAGACATCATTGCTTATTTCTGACATTGATATTTCCAGGTTAATAGTATATGCGCAACAGCTAGATGATGATAAGAGGAAAGACAAGGAAGAGCACTTGAGCAAGAAGGCAAAATCAGTTGGGAATGAGAATGAACAGAGGCAAAGTAAGGGAAACAGATCCTTTTTTCAGAAGAGGTCTTCCAACTATGCTCCATCAGTGTTAAGTGTACCAATGCCGCATAACAGGTATGATCAAAAAGTACAGAGTCCCTATAATTCTAAAGCCCAGGGTTCTCAATACTAAGCTAGTATGGATTAAGGTTCAAAGGGAAAGGCCACCTTGTGGAAAGTATGGTAAGCTCTATTTGGAAGAGTGCAGAGAGAGAAGGAATAGATGTTACAAATGTGGCCAAGTGGGCCATTTTCAGAGAGAGTGTCCAACATGGGGCAACAGAGTCTAGTCTTCTACTATGGCACCACCTGCTAGAGGTAATCAGAGAGGTACCACTTCAGGTACGGGCAGAGGTTCAAACAGTCTATATTCTATGGGTAGCTGTCAAGATCAGGAGAACTCTTCAAATGTTGTGATGGGTATGAATTGAGTCTTTACTCTTGATTATTATGTTTTGATGGATCCGGGTTCCACATTATCATTTATATCTCCTTACGTGGCTAGTAGATTTGATAGAACTTTTGAGTGTCTTCTTGAACCTTTCATTGTAGCTACTCCTATTGGTGAGTCTATCTTAGTAGAGAGGGTCTAAAGAGATTGCAATGTGTCTATCTATCACAAAGACACCATTGTAATAACCTCCAAGGTCATTTTCATGCCATTTTATGTTTTTACAATTTTACCCCTTCTTGTAACTTCTTTATAGCTTTTATGTTGTGTTGGGATGGATGTCACGCTCTCTAAGGTATTTGGTTGAGTTTTGAGGTGGTTTGGCCATTTTTGAGGCTAAAGGTTTGAAAGAGTTGATTTTAGTCAACTCTTAGAAATTTAGACGTCGTATGAGTATTTCGACTGTTCCATCAGCTTTGGAAGGTCCATTTTGGTCTAGGAGGAAGGTTGTTTTAGGTTTTGGAGTCTTCGTTTTGAGTTTAGGTGGTTTTTCCATTTTAACTTTAATTTTTTGCCAAGGTTTGACTTCGATCAACATTTTGAGTAAATGCGCTCGGATAAAAATTCCATCATTGCCGAGGTGATCGAAATGAGTTTTTTGGCCGTTGTGCATTTTATATATTTTCTTTGAAATTCTTTAACTTTTGTCAACATTCTTTTGAAACGAACTCAATTGGGAAATCCATCAATTCCGTTGAGCTCGTAATGCCGTTTCCAGTTAGGTAGCATAGTCTGTTTGCATTCGCGGGCTTTCAAATGAATTCCAGACTCCCATTGGAGATAAATCACATTCCTCAAAGTTTAGCAACAGTTGAACTGTTGGTTGCAGCCCACGATGCCCTTCACGTTCATGAGCCAGGGGTCGTAATTGCGAAGAGGAGGGTCATTGGTCTTCGCAATCGCGAGGATGAGTGTCACGATAGAGAAGGGTAATTTGTTCGGGTCTCGCGATCGTGGGATAGAGCCTCGCGATCTCGATGAACAAAAATCCTGAATCCAGTGAATTAAATGCCCATTTTCAGTAGTCTAAGTCCCATTTTGGGACTTTGAAAAAGAGTGTTTTTGGAGAGCAATTCTTGGCCATTTTCGATCATTTTTATTCTAGTCAGTTCGGTATTATTGCGGGAACATTTTGAAATACTTTTTCCGTCCTAAAAACCTTGTAAGTTGCGTGTAAATTTTATTGTTTCTTGCATTTTGTACTATTCTAGGTCTTGAATTTTGTGAGATTTTTTGAGCTCTTTCGGTGCTCAGAATGTGCCCATTTTTGGGATAGAAGTTGCTAGAGTCATTTGGGACCTTGTGATGGAGTGTATTTTTCGATTTCATATGCGGGTCCCAATGTCAAATTTTGACCCGCTTTTAATTTTGTTTTTAATTATAATAATATGGGTATCGTTTTCCTTGTTTTGATGTGTTCTTCTATAATTTGATAGAGTAGCATCATTCAGAGGCAGCTTAAAAAGGAAAGACTAAAGTCTAGCAGTTTTGGTGCGGTTCCGACTTCGAGGTACGTTATGGCTTACTCTTGTTAGATTTGGCTTAGCTAGACTTGGTATCTTTTGAGTTGTAATCATGATTAGTGTGGTGATTTAAGTGTTGATATCCTATTGAGAAATTTGGAGTTGATGACTAGTTGGGGTTTTAGTTGTTGGATCGTTAGTCTAGGTGATATCTTGACTTGTTTACATAGTTTAGAGTCTTTAGAACTTGCTCCTAGGTGATTTGAACTTAGGATGCCACTTGGTTGACTTGTATGGTTTCGGTTGGTCACTTGATATGATTTTTGGCTTATGCTTATGCATTGGTTCCTTATGATATTGAAATATTGGGTCCGAGGCTATGCTTTTAGTATAACAAAGTCTTAGGTGAGTGTCATATGATTTTTGACTTACTATTTGCCTTATTTACCTGGCTGGTGTTAAAAGCCCTGCTTAAATGAAAGAGTAAAAGATGATAATAGGAAATTTGATTGATGAATAAATAGGAGGGATTTAAGGGAAACCGGTGATATCTTATTTATGAAAATTCATAGTTGATAAGCTCGAGGTATGATTCTGGGCGACCCTTTTTTTGACTTTGGGCTACACTTTATTTCATTTTATAAGCTTGAGGTGTGGATTACAGAAGTCCTGTTGATACATATTTTGGGTTATTATTTTAATATTGATGAGCTCGATGTATGATTCCGGGTGCCCTATTATTTGATGAGCTCAAGGGTTATTCTGGGTGCTTCCTGATACTTTTGGAGGATATTGAGCCTTAACTACGAGTTACAATTATACATTCTCCCGGTATCTTACCAGTTGAGATTATTGATGTGATTACATGATTGATCGGACTTACTTGATTACCATATGATTATTCACGTACCCTTTTCCCCATATTTATAGTTTATGCTCCTCTCTTATTGTTATTAGTATCATCGTACTGCTTATTATATATTTATTCTTTCTAAGCTTGGTCGGCCTATGATGCCTACTGAGTACCCCATGTTATGGTAATCTTACTATTTTTCTGCATCTTTTTGATGCAGCTCCCAGTTTGAGCCCCCCCTCAGCGCGCGCCTGATCATCCTTAGCAGTTTCAGATTCGGATTTTGGTGAGCTCCCGGCGTTCAGAGACTTGCTACTTTTCCTCTTTTATACTGACTTACATTTGCACTTTTGCATAGTTAGATATGTTTTGTATAATTACACATTGTTTGATTTTTACTTAATAGCTCCTATATAGAGGACACTAGGTCCAGGGTTTGGTCTAGTGTCAGTTTGCCATTTGTTATTGTCATTATCGAGCCTTTTATATATTTTGTATCGTATTTTCATATATGTACCCTGACTCGACTTTTCTTTTGTTATATTCTTTTTTCTTCCACTTTTTTATGTTATTTAGATTAAGATTTTACTTTCGTTTGACTTGGATTTGGCTTGCCTACTCGGGGGTTATAGTAAGCACCATCATGTCTAATCTTTATAGTATGCACCATCATGGCCGGGATTCAGGTCATGACAACATGGCTGACTTAGTTGAGTTGGACATGGTTGATTTTGATATAATTCTTGGCATGGAATAGCTTTATGCTTGTTATGCCTCTGTTGATTATAGGACTCGTATTGTTGAGTTCAGTTTCTCGAATGAGCCTGTCTTAGAATAGAAGGCTAGTCTTGTTATGCCTAAGGGTAAATTTATCTCCTACCTTAGGGACAGAAAGTTGATCTCTAAAGGGTGTATTTATCACATCGTGTGAGTGGAGGATGATAATGTGGAGTCTCCATCCCTCAAGTATGTCCCGATTGTTAACGAGTTTCCTGAAGTCTTTTCTGAGGATCTTCCCTCCTTCCTGATAGGCAATCTATCTCTATTCCTCCATATAGAATGGCTCCTACTGAGTTGAAAGAATTGAAATAACACCTGAAATATCTCCTAGATAAGGGATTCATTAGGCCGCGTGTCTCACCTTGTGGTGCTTCTTTCCTATTCATGCAAAAGAAAGATGGGTTGTTGAGAATGTGCATTACTATACCATAAAGAACAAGTATCCCCTTCCCAGGATATATGATTTTTTTGACCAACTTCAGGATGCCACCTATTTCTCGAAGATAGATCTCAGATCAGGCTATCATCAGCTGAAAGTATGGGAGTGTGACATTCCAAAGATAGGTTTGGTTTAACTAACGCTCCTACAACATTTATGAACTTGACGAATCGAGTGTTCAAATAGTATTTGGACATGTTTGTAATAGTATTTTTTGACATATTAATCTATTCGAGGAATGAGGAGGAGTATGCTAACCATCTCAGAATTGCCTTTCTTTCCAATCACTAAGAAAAAAAAAGACCAATTAAAGCCTCTTAAGGAGAAAGAGTTATAGGCTAAATGTTTCAAGTGTGAGTTCTGGCTTGCGTCTATAGCGTTCTTAGGCCATCCCTGACTAACATAAGAAGTTTCTTGGATTTGTCCAGCTAATACCATCAATTTGTTGAAGGGTTCTCATCCATGTCTTCACAATTGACTACGCTAACCCAAAATAAGGCTAAGTTCCAATGGTCAGATTCTAGCGAGAAGAGTTTCCAAGAATTAAAAACAAGGTTGACTAATGCTCCAGTGCTATCCCTACCCGAGGGAACAAATGGTTTTGTTATTTATTACGATGCATTTAGAGTTGGATTAGCTTGTGTGCTAATCTAGAAGGGCAAGATTATTGCATATGCTTCCTGACAGCTTAAGACTCATGAGAGAAACTACTCGACTCATGACCTCGAGTTGGCATCTGTAATATTTGCTCTTATGATTTGGCGTCATTATCTCTACAGTGTGCATGCGGACGTATTCACAAACCACAATAGCCTAAAATAAGTGTTTACTCAGAAAGAGCTGAACTTGAGGTAGAGAAGATGGCTTGAGTTGCTCAAAGATAATGATATGAGCATTCTCTACAATCCAGGTAAAGCTAATATTGTTGTTGATGCTCTTAGAAGGTTATCTATGGGGAGAAATACCCATGTAGAGGAGGGAAAGAAGGAGTTGGTCAAAGAGGTGCATAGACTTGCATGTTTGGGAGTTGAACTTATTAACTCGAGCGATGGTGGTTCCATTGTTCGGAATAGGACTGAATCATCTTTAGTTGCAAAGGTGAAAGAAAAGCAAGATTAGGATTCCATTCTCCTCCAATTGAAAGATAATGTTCACAAGCAAAAATTAATGGATTTTGGCCAAGGGGGAGATGGATTGTTGAGGTACCAATGCAGATTGTGTGTTCCTAGTGTTGATGGCATTCGAGAAAAGATCATGGCAGAGGACCATAGCTCCAGGTATTTCATCCATCCAGGTTCTACAAAAATGTACCATGACTTGAGAGAAGTCTATTGGTGGAGTGGGATGAAGAGAGATATAACAGAGTTTATTTTCAAGTGCTCGAACTACCAACAAGTCAAAGTTTAGAACCCAAGGTCATATGGAGTAGCTCAGAATATTGAGATTCCAGAATAGAAGTAAGAGATAATTAATATGGACTTTATTACAAGTCTACCGTGATCCCGCAAATAGCATGACTTTATTTAGGTGATTGTGGATAGGCTGACCAAATCAGCCCATTTCTTCCAGGTTAAGACTACAGATACCACAGAAGACTATGTCAGGTTGTATGTTCGAGAGATTGTCAGACTTTATGGGGTCATCCCTTTTTCTATTATCTCAGATAGGGAATCTCAGTTCACTGCTCAGTTTTGGAAGTTATTTCAGAAAGGTTTGGGTTTAATAGTGAACATTAGCACCGCTTTCCACCCACAGACAGATGGTCAGGCAAAGTGTACTATTTAGACTTTGGAGGATATGTTGAGAGCCTGCGTCATCTACTTCAAAGGTAATTTGGATGATCATTTGCCTCTTATTGAATTTTGTGTATAATAATAGCTTATATTCGTGTATTCAGATGGCTCCATATGAAGCTCTGTTTGGAATGGATGTAGATCGCCAATTGGTTGATTTAAAGTTGGTGAAGCCGAATTGATTAGATCATACTTAGTTCACCAAGCCATGAAGAAGGTGAAAATCATCCAAGAGAGGTTGAGGACTGCTCAGAGTCGCTAGAAATCATACACAGATGTTAGAAGGAGAGATTTAGAGTTTGAGATGAATAATTGGGTGTATCTAAAAGTTTCACCCATGAAGGAAGTTACGAGGTTTGGCAAGGAAGGGAAGTTAAGTCTGTGTTATATTGATCCTTATCAGATTATAAAGAGGGTGGGTAATATAGCCTATGAGTTAGAGTTACTATCATATTTAGCAGCTATTCATCCTGTGTTTCACTTATCTATGCTTACGAAGTGTTTGGAAGACCATTGCTTGTTATTTTGACTGAGAGCGTTGGGGTAAAATAGAGCTTGACTTATGAGGAGGTTCAGTTTAGCTTCTTGATCATCAGGTTCGCAAATAGAGAATCATGGAGGTTGCATCCATCAAATTTCTATGGCAAAATTAATTTGTTGAGAGGCTACATAGGAGGCTGAAGAGATATGAAAGCTAGATACTCACATCTATTTGTGCCTCCTAATGATGATATTGAGGATAATGTTTCGTTCTTTAATCTTTGAGTTGATGATTATCCCAAGTTTGAGTATTTGATATGCATTCTTGAGTTAGAGTATTGATTGTTTGATCGATTAAGTATTTGAGTTTTGATTGCATTCGTGCCTTGAGTGAGTTCCTAGCTTAGCCGTCATCTAAGGATGAATGATCCTTAGGAGGAGATATTGTAACACCCCTGAAGTCCTTAGCTTAAACTAACACTGAATGATCTAAAAAGTTTATACTAGAGGCTGGCCACGAGACCTTTCATAGGTCGTATTGATCTTCACATTCCTTGAAGAGTACCCATGAAAAGGCTTAGCAGACGGGAAATAGGGTAAGAAAGGGACCACAGAAGGCTCTATCACCGTAGTGCTTATCACGTTCAGCGAATCCCTCTGTGATCCTGAACCCTAAGACCTTGAGACATGCGAGGACCATGGCAGAGGACCACGCGCTGTGGTGACCACCATGAGCTGTGGTGGCCATCTCTCCTAAAACTAACCTAAGTCTCTGCCACGATACCCACTACGGACCATGGTCAGCATAACGAATTGTGGTGACCTCCATAAAGGTCAACCCCGCCTTACCCATTCTCAATTCCAGGACCACGAAAACCATCATGGACCATGGTGAGCTTCACGAGCCATGGTGGCCTTCCATGAAAAGCGCTCGCCCAGTTTTAATGAAGAGAATTTTGGTCTTTTCTCAATTTTCCCAACTGAATTATGCACGTTCGGGGACTAAAATTTTGTCCATTATTATACCCAATATTTTCTCTTATTTACACTTGTACTTTCTTGAGAGAAGCGATTGGAGAAAACAAAGAAAGCTAGGGTTCAAGGTCTTCTTCAAGCAATCCCTTCGAGTTTCGATCATTCCTTTGATTTTCTAGGTATGTAAGTATGAACTAAAACATGGAATTTTTTCCTCCATGTGCACATGATTGTGCATTGATTGTGACTGAATTGACTCCCAGGATTGCGTTTCTTGAGAAATTCTTTCTTAAAATTAATATGTTTTACTGATTATTGAGAAATTAATGTTTTTCCTCAAACTAGCTTCTTGAAAAAATAATTTGAACTACTGGTTTCATAAAACCTAATACCATGATGATGGATATTGAATATATGTGCTAAAGATTGAGTCTATAGCCTTGAATTTGTGAATGCATAATTGCGATTGGGATGTGAGCGTGATGATAGTGTTTGTAAACTTGATAGTCCTTTATAAGTGCATAATTGAACCCAAGTGAATGGTCTCAACTGAATGTTATCATAAATTATTGTCCAAACTTCTTTTAAACAAATGATTAGAGAAATTGATTGGTTGAAAGGATGGATTTGAAGTACTAATGAACTGATAAGATTCCAATTGAGACATTGATTTGGTTTGATTTGGGTTGACTGTCATATGAGATTTGAGTCTTGGGAGGAGTATCGAACACTGAATTGGGTAAGAGTAAGTAATAACTTGAACCCAATAACTACATCTCCAAATGTAGTAGGGTATTGAACTGTTAAGTCGGATGGTTTCTAATTTATTGTTCTGACATGATAGGACTTGATTGGTTTTGGATCCATGATTAGGTGATTCGTTCTTACCCTGGCTAGGTATTGAACGGACGTGGAAACAACGTCAGCTTGTAGTACTATCACTGGCTCATAAGTTATGGTTGTTGAATAAGAGAAACTCTCATATAGGTCTTGATAGTACTTTGAATGAATTATATTGGATTGTATATGATTGTTCTATTTCTAAACCATACTCTTGCTTAAGATGTATGACATCCTGATTGAGTTTCTCATATTTTTGGTTTGAGATGTTTGAACTGATATTATTCTACCTTAATTCACGTTTCATCCTGCCATTTTATATACTCGTACATTTCATGTACTGATGTCATTTGACTTGCATTGTTTCACGATGCAGATATAGGTATTAGAGATCTTTAACAGAAGCATCATTGAAGATCATTTCTACTCTCAAGTTTTGGTGAGTCCTTTATGCATCCAGAGGCACTATTGAGTTATTACCTTTTATTTTAAGTATTTTCTTTGGGGTATCCATGAGCTAGTTATTTTCACCTTCTTGATAGTGATAGAGGCTTCATATATAGATAGAAGATAGTGTCAAGTAGATGTTTGATTTTCAAAACTATCCTTATGATATGGAGTTGATTTGAGATTTGTTTTAAATACATTATTCTTCTTGAAATATTGATTATCCCACTTGAATATCTTTTAAAATCATGTTTAGTCTTCTACTGAATGACTGAATGTGTGATCAGACTAAGTCATTCACATAGGGACCAACAATGGCTTTCGAGTGTCGGGCAATCGCATAATTATTGAGCATGATGTGATCGGCTAATCGCATTAAACCATAAACTACTTCTGCTTCTTCTTCTTCTATACAAATATATAATGAGGTAGAATTTTTCTATAAAATTATATAATGATGTTGACAATATAGATAACAAGAAGATATTGATGGTATGTTTTTTTTTGTTTTTTTTTTCACAACAAAAAAAATAGAATCTTTCACATTGTACATAACCTATAATTTGGCAAATAGACACTACTTTGGAAGCATTGAAATCTTCATCACATCAAGAACAAATTATTTATCAAGGAAAGGACAGGGCATCAAGGAAAAAACACAGAAAGAAAAAGTCTAAACTATGATATAATTGGTTCAATCAACTTTTGCCATCAACACTTGCACAGATCATTTACAGCCTCAAAAGCATGCATCCAAGAGACAACAACAGCACAGAGCAGCCAAACATCCTTGCATTAATCCAGTGCTACTAGATGATTGATGATGTTGTTGAGGAGGTGGAGCACCATACTGAGGTGCATACTGGGGAGGGTACCCTTGAGGTGGATAACCTTGTTGAGGGTAACCCTGTTGTGGGTACCCTGGTGGTGGGTATGCATCTTTTGAGTAACCTTCAGGTGGATATCCTTGTGGTGGAGGTACACCAACAGGGGCCTGTTGCTGATTGTAGTAACTCATATTTGAATTAATGGGGGAATTGGGTGGATCAACTTTTCAGTTTTTGCTTAGGCACAAAGAAAGATGATGAGGTGATATTGATGGTATGTTTTTTTTTTTTTTTTATGGGAACAGACCCTACACAAGGCTCCCACCTCTCGTGCACAGTTAGGGGTTAAGCAACACCCCCAAGCCTTAACATAAATAATCAAAATAAAGTACAAGGAGGGGGACATAAACCTTACCTCCGATCCTATGATGGGTCATAAGTCGGCTAACCTATTAAGGTCGGCTAACTCATTCCCGATACAAAAAGGAGACTAACTAAAACTAGAAAGCAGTAAACCTGTGAGAGGACTCATCCCGGTACAATTCAACTATGAAAGCATAAATGAGGGAGACTCTCCCCTTCCATGAGAAAAAAAGAAAAGTAACCTACACTAGTCCTATTCCAACTATGCTACGTACCAGACATAGCTACATTGAAGAAGAACAAGTATACGAAACTTCTATCTCGCATGGGATGGGAAATTCTTTTCATCTTTGCTCTTTTTAGTCTTGTCGTACCAAGAAAATCCAAGTGAAATATGCCTTTGTATCAGTATCATGATTACCAGCTAAGGAGGCTGAAAGGATAGGAAATATATGGAACCATAGCAGCCAACAACCTTTGATTTGTTGTGAAAGAGAGTGTAGCTGCATTCGAACACCTGCATGGTGGTCCAAATGTATGGTTGCTGCAGACCTGCACCTGCACAGACAGACAAAACCAGAAACATACACAAGCAACCAAGTCTGGAGGTTGCTGTACGTGGGTGTGTTGGTTTTGGCCTCTGTTGTTGCTGATGCTGTTGAACTTCATCTTTCAATTCTGCACTTTCAGCTTCAGCTCTGTGGTTGAGTTGTTGTTTGGTGTGTGGCTGAGTAGTTGTTTGGTGTTGTGTTTCCACAGTATGTATATGGAGTTGATGGGGGTGTAACATTTTACAGCTACTCATGGTATTGTTGTTTGTTCTTGGATGTTGTCTATGATGATGTTGGAGTTCCTTTTGGGCTGTATCTCCAATAACCTGCACAAACAAAGAAGCAAGCAAACAAGCAAGCATACAATTATAAGAACAATTCCAAGAATTCTGTTGCACAAACTCCTTGTTGCTACCATTGTAATGCTTGTTGGTCCTTGCTTTGAAATGGTTCAGCCTGCACAGCCAAACAAGACCAACAAAACATACAACCAAAGAGGTGTGCAAGCTGTTGTAGCTAGTGCTATTAGCTTGTATTTGTTCCTTGTCTGCTGCAAGTTGGTGGAGCTGTTGCAGATGTTGATGGAATGCATCTGGTATGCATGGGGAATTCTGAGGATTTGCACCTGCACAGACAAACAAAAACAAAAACAACAAACCCAAGGCTGCTAATCTGCAGGTTCTGATTGCTGTAGTCTGCTTGTTGGTCTTTGTTTTGAGGTGGTTGGTTTTCTTGGAGTACCTGCACAGAAAACCAAAGCAAACAAACTTGTATATGTATCTTGTCTGCTGCAGGTGGATGGAGTTGTTGCTGGGGTGTGTTGATAGTGGAGAATGTGGTTGGCAAGCTGATTGTGTTGCTTCATGGCATCCCCAGGTTACTGCAGCCTTTTTTCCAAAGGGGGACTGCCAGTTACAATGATGTAGCTGAGGATGATTGGGGCTCAATACAGATCCAAGGAGGGAGCTGCATCTGGGGTACCTACATAGACAAACACAACCAACAAACCTCCCAAGCAAAGAGGGCTGCAGGCTTCTGCATCCATGTTCCTTGTGTGTTGCAAGTTGGTGTAGTTGTTGCTGTGGAGTGTTGATAGAGGATGTGGATGGAAAGCTGCTCCATAGGAGCCCCAAGACTTTGCAGCCCTCATAGCAGTTCCAGAGAGGGCCTGCATAAGTGGACAAAGGCCATGTCCAATAAGATGGAGGAGAACAAGGCCAAAAGCTGGATTGGATCTTATGGGATTGTGTCTGTGAAGTCCTGGTGATCAACTCCAACTTCTGATGGAATAGTTTCCCAGTTATTGATGTCCCTAAGCAAAAACAATCAGCCAAATGCAAACAACCAAACAAACACAAGAACCAGCTGGAAGTTGCTGTTCTGCATAGTCCTTGTGGAGGCCTAGTGTACATCTTCTTGTTGCTTCCTTTGTGATTATGGTGTTTGTTGGTATCAGTTACACAAGTGTCCTTTATTGTGATCAGGTTCAACTTCTTGGAGTACCTGCACAGACAATCAGAACCAACAAGCCACACAACCAAAGATAAACAAGAACAGTCAACCAAAGACAAGCAACAAAGCAAACAGGTGTTGAACTGCTGCAGGTGTTGCAGGTGTTGGGCTGCTGCAGGTATTGAGTTGATGTAGGTGTTGTCCTCTATGTATTTGATGTTAAAGCATGTTGGTGTAAGTCTCTAACAACCTGCAAATACACATCAAATAACCAAACACAAGCAAAGACCTATACAGGTTAGTAGAGAGGAATGGATCTCAAAAAGGATTTTGGAGCCTGTTAGCATTTTCCAAGCCGCTCGACTAACGTCTCCAATTATCCATTTGGGTTGAAACTTTATGGAGTTAGCATGTATATCCTATTCTTTAGTCCTGCAAAGTTTGATGACTTGTTTCCCAAGTTGGAGGGTCCAAATTACTAAAGACCCTCTGTTTAGGCTTAAGGCAGCTGAATGTTGCCATATCGCTCGCCTAATGCCTCCAATTATCCGTTTGGGCTGAAACTTCTTGGGACTTGTCAAAAGAATATATTATAACATCCTGCAAAGTTTGGGGGGCATTGGACAAGTCCACTTGCTACTCCACACCCTGCACCTGCTGCCCTGCTGAGGCTTAGAGGTTGCAGGGTGTTTGGAAGTTGTTTTTGTGCTCTTGTCTATGTATTTGTTGTTGGAGGATGCTAATATATTACTCCAGACACCTGCATTAATACAGCAAACAAGCCCAAACAAAAAATAATATACACAGACTAACAATAAAGAAGGGACCTCAGTAAGAGCTTTGGAGAGTGTTATTTTCCAAGTCGCTCGACTAACGTCTCCAATTGTCCATTTGAGTTGAAACTTTATGGAGTTAGCATATATATCCTCTCCTTTAGTCCTGCAAAGTTTGAAGACTTTTTTCCCAAGTTGGAGGGCCCAAATTACTAAAGACCCTCTCTTTAGGCTTAAGGCAGCTGAATGTTTCCATGTCGCTCGCCTAACGCCTCCAATTATCCGTTTGGGCTGAAATTTCTTGGGACTTGTCAAAATAATATATTCTACCATCCTACAAAGTTTGGGGGCCATTGGACAGGTCTACATGTTATTCCACACCCTGCACCTGCTGCCCTGCAGCAGGTACTCCAGTGGTGCTCCTAGCTGAAGTGTAATCATGATAGCTGCAGATCTAGGACCTTGCAAAATCATATTAGTGAAATAGAAAAAAGAATATATACTATTTCTTACCTCAAGAGGTGAGTTGGTTATTGTGAGCAAGTAATATGTATGGGAGATTCTCCCTTTTACAGTGGTTCTAACTGTGGTATCTTCAAAATATTTGTATCTATTCATAAGTTGAAGATAGAGTTAGAACAGCAGTGCAGCAGATTAGGGGGGTTTCTTGATTCTCTTGAGCTTCCTTCTTCTGAAACTAGCCATTCCCAACCTGTCCAGTTCCAGGTGGGCTTTAGCTTCTTTGGGTAGGTCCTGTTTGATGAAGTATAGCTCAGGAGAAGTACATTTGTGGCTGTGCTTGGATAATGCATCAGCAATGGAGTTGGCCTCCCTAAAGGTGTGGTTGCATTGAAAAGCCTGGAACTGACAGATGATATTGTGAAGGTTGTCCAGCAGTCCTTTGATGGTCCAGGGAGGCTTTGCTTGATGATGCAGCCACTTGGTGAGGAGTTCAGAATCCACTTCTAGTTCTACCTTGTAGTAACCTAGGTGGAGGCACCGGGATAGGCCAAAGATAGCTGCTTTAATCTCAGCTTGATTATTAGTACCTGTACCTAAAGGGACAGCAAAGGCAAAAATGAGATCACCATAAGAATTTCTTAAGATTCCTCCTCCACCAATATTGCCAGGGTTGTCAAGAGCACTGCCATCTGTATTTAGTTTCACCCTGTGGCCTGCTGGCTTTATCCATTTCACAGGAGTGATTTGGATAACATGAGAACACTGATCAATCCAAAGGACCAGTTCCTTCCAGCTGGTAGGCCACTTGATATAGGGGAAGGCTATGGTGAGCAAGTTGTGGATATCTTTGTAGACAGAGAATTTGACTCTAGCCAGATTAGAATGTTTTCCACCATATTTAGAGGCACATCTGTTTTTCCAAAGGTTCCAACAAATGGAAATAGGAGTAGCCTGCAGAATAAGCTTGTGAGCATTATTCTTATACTTTGAATTCCACCACCTCATCAAAAGAGTTCTAAGAGGTGTGTACTCCTTATTGATACCCAAGGAATCAGAGAAGACTTTCCAAATGTTGGTAGCAAAGGAACCTGCAACAAAAATGTGATCAATAGTGTCTTGGCCAGGTCTATGGCAGCAGTAGCACTGAGAGGGGGTATGACCAAATCTGATCAAGCTCTCATTGGTGGGCAACTTCCCTCTAAAAGCTCTCCAGACCAAGAAGGAGTATTTGAAAGGGATGAGGTTGTGCCATGTGGAAGAATTGAGCTTAGTCTTGGGTCTTTTGGCTCTGATGAGCTCCCATGCTGTGGAACAACTGAACTCCCCAGAACTAGTGAGCTTCCAGCTTGGTTGATCTTGCTGGAGAGGCTGATAGTTGATGTAGGTAGCCAGGATGGTTGACACAAGTTGGGGAGGAGCCTTTTGTATGACAAGATCCACATTCCATTGACCATTGGTCAAGAAGGCAGAAACCTGAATGTTGTTGAACCTGCAACTGTTAGTGGTGAAGAGTGCTAGAGGTCCAACCCCCAGCCAGTTGTATTGATGGTATGTAGAATGATGCTTTAGGGTTTTCAATTTTAGAAAAAACACAGTTTGATTTCAACTATGAAACAATTACATATTTCAAGACATACTTGTGTTGGACACGTATGTTGCTCGTGTGTCTCATGTTAATTTATATAGACTTATTTAGTTGATCTATAACATTCAATGAAACATATTCGCATAATAAGTAATAAAAAATATAACTGTGAAAAATATAAGTTCATTTTGTAGAATAGTCTAGGAGTTTAAAGTTGCAAATGTGACCAAACGTAGTGAATACAAAAAAAGTATTATGAATACAATTGTTAACTAGAGAAAATTCTTTGAGAATATGAAATAGATGTACATTTATTAACATGACAAAAAGTAAAATAATAAAATAAAAATAGAAAACTATTGACACTTGATCTACCGACTTTTGATAAAGCTTTTAATTTTGTGAAGCTATTCCAAAGGTCAGACAATAAATGAAACGATAAATTAAATCACATTAAAAATACTATAAATCACAATAATAACTATTTAAAAGACAGATGAAAAATCACCCGACAAAAAAAGTAACAAATAAAGCAAGACTTTTTTTGTCACTTACTTGATTCTAAAGTAGAGGTTTCATGTGCCATAGCTACTTATGGAAGTCGTATTTGGCGGCTACCCTAGTAAGTTTTTATGTATTCATGTTGGCTTCCTCAGTCGAGTCCATATTTTTGGCAGCAAATCAGGGTGTAAAAATAGTGCTCTTTAGCTATCAACATATTTATTACGGGGTCACTCACGTACTCAATCCTTTCATATGAGTCACATTTGTCTTCTCGAGGAAAAGAAGAATGAGTAAAATCTTTATATAACAATCTAAGATTTTTGAATTTTTACCTCGCCTCCTCTTGTACTTCTTTCACAAATTTCTTCCATTCAAGAGTTTTTTTTTCCTTTGCTCGATAGATCTTGATTATTGCTTTGACCAAGTGTACAGAGAGGTTGTCTTTCCATTAAATCAAAGATACAATCTAAATAATCTTTTGTGTCTATAATTTGATTGAGCATGATGTGTTTGGCTAATCGCGTTAAACCATAAATAATCCAACGGAGTAACATCATACTCTTTTTATTCTTTTACTTCTACATGTATATCACATGTATCAGTGGAGAAAATGTTTCAATAGATGTATTTGCAAGTAATAATGACTTAAAGGTTGAAAGGTTGATAGAGATATTAACTATTGATCAGAACATGGTATAATTTTTCTAAAAAAATATATGATGATGTTGACAATATAAACAACAAGAAGATGTTGATGGCATGTAGAATTATGCTTTAGGATTTTCTATATTAGAAAAGCACAATTTGATTTTAACTATTAAACAATTACATATTTCAAGAAATACTTGTGTTGGACACATACGTTGCTCGTGTATCCCATGTTAATTTATGTAGACTTATTCAGATGATCTATAAAATTCAATGAAACACATTTGTGTAATGACTAATAAAAAATATAGCTATGAAAAATATAAGTTCATTTTGCAGAATAGTCTTGGAGTTTAAAATTACAAATGTGATCAAAAGTAGTGAATACAAAAAGCGTATTATGAATACAATTGTTATCTTGAGAAAATTCTTTGAGAATGTAAAATTGATGTACATTTATAAACATGACAAAAAGTAAAATTGTTTTGACCCGAATCCGGATATAATAGAACTCGTTTCTTCCCACTGGGACAAGTAAGCCTAAACCCAACGATAAAGGAAATAATGTGAAAGTAAGATGGTGAAGAGATATAAAAGAAAAGCGGAAGTCTTAGTCAACTACAAAATCTCCAAAAACTAGTTGTCACATGCACAAGCCACTCAATATAAAACTCAAAATGAAATAAATATACAAGTCTCAATGTGTTTGTCACTAGAATAGAATAAAGCATCATAAAAGATATAAGGGAGATCGCCAGATCAAATAGCTACCTCTCGAACCTCCTCAAAAGCCTCGGATAATCAAGGAAAGGAATATAAATCACGATCCGGGCTTGAAACCTACGTAGATGTAGATAGCAAAGGGGTGAGTACAAAACAACATGGTACTCCACAATTAAACTAACAAAACTAGGTAAATATAATAGCTACACGAACTCCTTTCCATCCCAACCTAACCAATAGACTACAACTTGCATAGAAATCAGCCCAATCTAGCCTACATAATTCATATACAACAGATAGGCCAACAACATCTCAACAACATAACTAAGTAAGTCATATAGTGTCAAGTATCCCAATCACAGATATTAAAGGGTCAATTACACACACTCACAATGATAGATAAGATTTGATGCAATTCAGATGTAATGATGATGTCACATAACCCATGGGGAACACATCTGTCCATGTCCCTATTGGTACACATCCGCTGAATTTCATTCTGAAACATATGGGAGGAATATCTCTCCATGTCACCTGTCATGGAGTATGTGATCCGACCATTCATTTAGTACCTTCCACGGAGAATGTGGCCTGACCACTCATATAGAACCTACCACAAATCGTATGGCCCAACCCCTATTTCTCATAAACTCTACCACAGAGCATGTGTCCCCATCCCTTGTGTTTCTCATCAGCATTAGTATCAACCATCAGAACCATTTTCCATCAACATCACTATCAAATTGGGTATCATCATAGTATTTCAGAACCAATGCAGATAAGCATGTACACACAAACAATGAGAGGATAATAATGCTTATAGTTACAATGCAAATCATATCAATGTCATCCACGTCACACTATCAATAAGATATAAACATCATCAATTACATCATTCACATCATTATAGGAAATCAAGCTTCTAGTTCATTACCCTTTTTATCATAATTAAGATCAATCAGTGAGCAAGTATCTCAACGTCAATTTTCGTTAATCAAGAATGATGAGCAAATGGCAAATTTTGCCAAGTTTATGATCACATTTAGGCTATCAAATCATCTAACCAAGTTCACAATAAGTCCAATTCAAGAAGTTCACAATTCTGATCAAAGCATTGTACACATAGTCATTTGTTATCACCTGATCTTTCATTAAGCATACTTCATATGAAATACACCCTAACCTTGTTCCTATTACTCCCCAACACACAAGAAAAAACAAGTTCAAGTAATATACAAGATTTATGGGGTTTTAGAAGTCCACTTGCTTATACAAATACCAATCAATAAACCGACGTGAGACTTTCCCTTCTGAATGTACTTTGAATCACCATAGTCTATGCAAATAATGATTCACAATTAAAACCAAAGTCCAACAACGCCAAGAATGTGAAATCTGGGGAAAAAGGTTAAAAGGCTAAAAAATAAATATTTAGAAAACAAGGTTTAAATCTGGAAATATTTTGATGAAAACGCTTGTCAAGTCATTAGGAATTCATTATTGAAAACCGATTTGAAAAATGAGTTCAAATCAGTTCATAATTAAGAGAAAACCAAATATTTTATGTTCTTGGAAAACCCCAATTTCACCAATTCAAAACCCTCATTTTCAAGTTAAACTCTAATTTAATCAATGTGTAATCAAGATTTTAGCTCAAAAGACTCGTACCCACTCGTTTGCGCGAAGAATCCTCTTTGAAATCACCTCTCTCGATCTCTCAAGGTCAAAAATGGTGAGAAGGGCCTTTCCTCGACTTTGGGGGAATTTCATTTAACTGGTATAGAAATACCCTCCGCAAAATGGGCACATCCCCCGCATTTGTAAAGTCTAAGAGAATCGCCTACCCAAGCTTCATAAACTCAAAAATGGAGAAAAATGAACCTATTCAAATCTTTTGGGAAAGACACTATTCAGGTGTCACAAATACCTTCGCGATCGTAGCCTACTTACTCTTCAAACGCGAAGGTCAGGCCCTCGCTACCTTACTATCCCGGCCATGACCACGCGATCACGGAGGTCAAATGACTGAGCCCTCCACAAATGTGACCATGGCTCACGAACGTGGAGGACACAAGGAAAGGATATCGCGATTGTGGTAGGGGTCCTCTACAAATGCGAAGAACAATTGGAGGCACCAGTTGATAGCAACAAAGCCTCAATTCTAAGTCTCCGAATGGACCCTTGGAATTCGTTCACAATTTCATGCACACAAACAAAAGATGTTACCCTGTTAAATCTGATATTATGGGCTCAATGAAACCATCAAAATTCAAATTCAAATTCAAGGTCTCCTAGAATTGGAACTTTATAAGGCGTCAAGAAACTAACTTTAGACCTTAAAAACTCGAATCATGCTCGGGACTACTAAAAATTCAACCAAGACCACTCCTAGGCCTAAAATCATTTCTTGAATCCAACGGAGTCGGAATTCCATTCTGAGTATCAGAGCTCCTAATGTTGACCAAAGTCAACTCCATGATCAAACATGCAAAGATTTCAAACTCAATGCCTCAAAGCCACATTATACCTTCGAATCTGGTTCCGTCAACTCTCCTAGACAAAACTCGTTATTTCAAAATTGATGGAATCAATGTACTTCCATTCTGAGACCAAAAACTCCAAATGACCTCAAATACCACTTTCAAGCAACTTAAGCTTCCAAAAATAAAACTTTTCTAAAAATCTTATCTTTTTCCTGAATTTCCATAAAACTAGTTTTGAAAATATATCAAAATGATTCAAGGCAACTACCAAAAAAGGGAAAACCGTCTTTTTAATAAAATTATCAAAAATGACATTTAGGATCATTACATCATCCACCACTAAAAATCATATTCGTCCTCAAATATAAACTAAAAGAAAGTACTTGGAGCCTCGAAAATATGGAGATATTTGGCACGCATGTCATCCTCTGACTCCCAAGTCATCTCTCCAACTGAACAGTGCTTCCACTACACTTTTAATGAAGCAATCTCCTTGGTCCTAAGCTTACGGACCTACCTATCTAGAGTAGCTATAAGCTCCTCCTAAAAATTAAAATTTAGTTTCAACTCTACTAAATCGACTAAGATAACATGAGACTCGTTCGGAATATACATTCGGAGCATAGACATATGGAAAGCAGGATGTACCGCTAATAAGCTAGGTAGAAAGGTCAACCTATAAGCCACCTCTCCAACTCGTGCCAAAATCTCAAATGGGCCAATAAACCTAGGTCTAAGCTTACCCTTCTTCTCGAAATGCATCATGCCCTTCATGGGCGACACTCGGAGCCAAACATGATCAACCTCTATGAACTCTAAGGGTTGAACTCTCTAGTATGCATAGCTTGCTTGCCTGCTCTGGGCTGTCAAGAGTCTACCCTAAATCATACGAACCTGGTCCATAACATCTCTAAGCATATCTGTATCAAGAGAATCCATCTCCGCGGAATCAAACCACCCGATTGGAGATCTACATTGCCTTTCATACAACGCCTCAAATAAGGCTATTTGAATATTGGAATGATAGTTTTTGTTGTAGGCAAACTCTGCTAAGGACAAATAATGATCTCACCTAGCACCAAAATTAATAACACAGGCTCAAAGCATATCTTCTAATACCTGAATCATGCACTCGGACCCACCATTGATCTATGGGTAAAAAGTTGTACTTATATCAAGACAGGTACCTAACCCATGTTGTAATTCCCTCCAAAAGTGAGGTGAACAGTGAATCACAATCCAAAACAATAGACACGGGAACCCTATGGAGCTGAACAATCTTATTAATATAAAACTCGCTTGCTTCTCTGCAGTATACTTTACCCGAACCGGAATGAAATAGGCAGACTTGGTTAATTTATCAACTACTACCTAAATGGAGTCATAGCCACCCACGATCGTTGGCAAACCCACAATGAAGTTAATGGTGATCTGCTCGTATTTCCATGTAGGAATTGGCATCCGTCACATCCCTGGGCTGCTGATGCTCACACTTAACCTATTGACAGATCAAACACTTGGACACAAACTCTACGATGTCCCTCTTTATCCCACACCACCAATAGTACTGAATACGATCATGATACATCTTCTCCACTTCCGGATGGATAGAATATCTAGAGAAATGAGCCTCCTCTAAAATCAACCTGATCAAATCACTCACCTTGGCACACAAATCTTGCCCTCAATCGTCAAAACACCATCTGGATCAAGTTTAGCCTTCTTGGCTTTACCCCTCATTACTTTCTCCCGAATGAGACATAACTTCTCATCTCGAACTGGTGGTCCCGAATTTTCTCCACTAAGGAAAAATAAGCCTCAATGAACTCTATTGGCTAATCTCTTAACATCTTTAGCCAAGGGTCTCATATCCACACTAATCGCCGCAAGACTCCCCATACTAGGAGCCTTCCTACTCAAAGCATCTGCCACCACATTGGCCTTTCTTGGGTGATATAAAATAGTCATGTCATAATCTTTCAGCAACCCATATAAATAATGACGGCATATCTTAAGTACCAATACTACCTCCGCCAATTCTAAATCGTGGGTAAGGTAGTTCTTCCCATGAGCTTTTAATTATCTAGAAGTATAGGCAACTACCTTCCCTTTCTGCATCAATACTCCACCTAAACCAACATCGGAAGCATCACAATGTATAGTGAAACCAACACCCTCCTTAGGCAAGGTCAAAACAGGAGCTATAGTCAACAAAGTCTTGAGCTTTTGAAAGGTCACCTAACACTCATCGATCCATTGAAAATCCATGGGCTTCTAAATCAATCTAGTCAAAGGAGTTGTGATGGTAGAGAAGCCCTGAACAAATCGTCTGTAGTAACCAGCCAACCCAACAAAGCTTCGAATCTTAGTAAGATAAATAGGTCTCATCTAGCCTCTAACTACCTCAATCTTGGCCGGATCAACTCTAACACCCTCCTTGGATATCACGTGTCATTGAAATGCAACAGAATTGAGCCAAAACTCACACTTAGAGTACTTAGCAAACAAATTATGTTCCCTTAGTCTCTGAAGCACTGACCTCAAATAGAAAACATGATCCTCCTTGATTTTGGAATACACCAAGATATTATCAATGAATACAATCACGAAGAAATCCAAATACGGGCGAAACACCCTTTTCACCAATTTCATGAATATTGCTGGGGCATTGGTCAACCTAAAAGACATCACCAAGAACTCATAATGGCTATAACGGGTTCAAAAAGATATCTTTGGAACATCTGAAGGTTTAATACTCAACTGATAGTAACCCAACCTAAATCAATATTAGATAACAAAGCCGCTCCTTGAAGCTGATCAAATAGGTCATCAATACGAGGAAGAGGATATTTGTTCTTGATAGTCACCTTGTTCAACTGTATGACACAACCTTATTGAACCATCTTTCTTTTTCACAAACAGAACTGGTGTACCCCAAAGAGATACAGTTGGGTGAATAAACCTTTTACTCAAAAAATCTTGTAAGTGATCCTTTAACTCTTTCAACTCAGTTGGAGCCACATGATACGAGGCAATAGAAATAGGCTTGGTGTTCGGCTCCAAATCAATAGAAAAATTAATATCCCAAATTGGAGTAACACTAGGAAGGTCATCAGGGAACACATCTGCAAACTCCTGAATCACGAGAATAGACTCCATAGCAGTGGCTCAACACTAGTATCCCGAATGAAACCTAAGTAAGACATACTCCCTCTATTAATCAACTTTTGAACTCGAATATATGAAATCACCTAACTAGGGTAAGAACCACTAGTACCATTCAACCCAATCCTTGGGACACTAGATATCGTTAAGATAATAATTTTAGCATATTAATCAAGAATAGAACGATAGGGAGAGAGCCAATCCTTACCTAATATCACATTAAAATCTACCAACCCAAGGATAATCATATCTACCCAAGTATCATACCCAACCAAAAAAACAAGACATGATAGATACAATCGATCCACTACTAAGGGCTTACCCACTAGTGTAGAAACACGAATAGGCACAAATATGCAATCACAAGTCAAATCAAACCCAGATGCAAAATAGGTAGACACATAAGAGAAAAAAGATCCAAGATCAAATAATATAGATGCAGGTCAATGAAAAATAAGGATGATACCTATAATAACAACATCGGAAGCCTTAGCCTTAGGTCTCCCTAGAAAAGTATAACACTAAGCTCTCCTACCTCCACTGGTCTATACTACACCTTTACCACCACCCAGAGGAACTAAACAACCACTAGTACCCTACAAGAAGTACGACCACCTCTACCTCGACCTCTGATTAGTGGGGTTGGCCCTCTAGCAAGGGCTGATGAACGGATTGGGGTCCTCCTCGACCCTTAGTAGTGTACTGCTATGAAAACTGACCTGGTCCTCATAAGTATAACAAACCCTACTGTATGGAAACCATTGTGGTATTATTGAAGAACCAGTGCAACCACCCTAGCCAAAGCTTTGTGACCCTTGGGCTACCTGCCCACTCTCAACCGCTAATATAAAAGCATGAATGGGTCCTTGACGCTGAAATAAACTTCCACCCTTATGAGAACCTTTACCTCCAGATAAGGTACCAAAAAACTTACCAGTAAAACAAGCCCTCTTGGGGTCTCCAAACTCCTCTAGAACCAATAACTCCACCTCTTTTGTTGTACTAACTATAGTCTGAAATAGAGCCCCTTCACGGGCTAATCTGAACATATAGGATTAGATGAAGAATGTCAATCCCCTCACAAACCTATGGACTCTCTTTGCCTCATCAGGAATCAATGTCATGGAATATTGAGACAACTGAAAGATCTAAATTCAAGCTCCTTCCTCGACCGTATTGGCACTTTGGATGAGTATCCGATTGGAGGTACGGCCTCGGACATTCGGGTCCTTATAAAAAGCATCCGATTAAAGGTCTAACCTCAGTTGCTTGATACTTGATTAGTTCTTAGATAGTCTGGGGAGCATCCTGTAAGGGGTCCAACCTCTGCACTGTCAAATTCTACTAGTTTGGGTTGAGGTTCTGGTTCTACATTCTCTAGTCTTGGGTTCTCAATTTCAGTTGTCAGTAGTTATAGTTCATGACTTTCTAGCTTCAAGGTGAAGCTAAGAAATGGTGGAGAGACTTTGTGGTATGCTGATTGCCAGTGTTGTCTCCACTCACTTGGGTTCAGTTCCATGCCCTATTTTTTTAGTAGTATGTGCTTGGACATTGAGGGATCATAAGAAGGATGAGTTTATGGCTCTCGAGCAGGGTGTCATGACTGTAGCTTCTTATGAGGATAAGTCTCATTCCTTGTCCAAATAATCTACCCAGTTGGTGACTACAGAGGAGGAGAGGATCCGTTTGTTCGTCAAGGGATTGAATATGGGTTACAAGTATTTTCTGTTCATATGACCTCTATAGGTAAAAGCTTTAATAAAGTGACATACTTCGTAAAGAAAGTTGTAGGAGTCCAATGGGATGTGAAGGTCAAGGCCTTGGCTAAGAAGACCAAGAATATAGGTAACTTTAATGGTTCTTACTCAAGAAGTTCAGGTAGGCCGGCATTTGTACCAGCCAATCCAGTCAGCCATGCCCTTTTCTATGGGTGGTTAATTAGGGACTCCACAGCAGAATCCTACTCAGGATGGACAGGGAAATTTTTTGCATCAGGCATCAGGCCGTCCCTTGACTATAGTTGTTATAATTGAGGGGAACCAAGGTACGTAAGGAGAAATTATCCCTACCCTTGCATGATTGATTCAGTGCAACAGCAGGAGAGAGTAGTGGTATTAGCAGGTAGAGGTAAAATGGTATAGGACATCCACAAGGTGGGCATGGAGGAAATCAGAAAGGTCATGGAGGCCATGAAAATGGTAATGTAGGTAGAGGAGCGGTGTATCCAGACAGAGGGGTTATTGACATAGCACAGTTTTATGTCTTTTTGGGAAGGACAGAGGCTAAGGCATATGATTTAGTGATCATATGTACTATTTTTGTCTGTGACTGGTGGCTATTATTTTGTTTGATCCGGGTTCTACTCCTATATGTTAGTACTATTTGCCTTGGGTTTTGATGTGATTTGTGATATGCTTGATGCTCCATCCATATTTCTACCCCAATTAAAGAGTTTATTGTATTCACACATATCTATCATGCTTATTCAGTTATGTTTATGGGTTTCAGACTCAGATTGATTTGGTGATTCTGGATATGACTAATTTTGATGTGATCTTAGGCATAACTTGGTTATCTCCCTATTATGTTGTGCTTAATTGTAATTCTAAAAATGTGACTCTAAAGATCCCGAGTAGGAAAAAGCTAGAGTGAGAAGGGGTGTATAAGCCTAAGCCTGTTAAGGTCATATCATTCATGCAAGCTAGAAAACTAGTGGGGAAAGGTTGTTAGCATACCATGCTCATATTTGGGATGTCGAAGTCGAGTCTCCCTTTATTGAGTATATTCCTATAGTGGCTGAGTTTAAGAAATTGTTTCCTACTGATTTTCTTGGCATGCCTCCAGATAGAAACATAGATTTTTTTATTGATTTGGAGTTGGGCACTCCTCCAATATCTATTCCTCCTTATTGCATAGCTCCAGCAGAATTGAGAGAGCTTAAGGCTCAAATCCAAGAACTTCTTGATAAAGGTTTTATCCATCCTAGTGTTTCTCTGTTAGGTGTTTGATCTTGTTTGTTAAGAAGAAGGATGATACTATGAGGATGTGTATAGACTAGCGGTAGTTGAATAGGTTCACCATTTGAAATAAGTATTTATTACCTCATATAGATGATCTATTTGACCTGTGGCAACGTGCATCAGTCTTTTCAAAAATTGATCTAAGGTCTGATTACCATCAGCTAAAAATTAGGCCTAGTGATATACCAAAAGGGGCATTCAGAACTCGGTATCGGCCTAGTTCTATGACTGAAGTTAGAAGTTTTATGAGGCTTAGCAACTACTATTAGCAATTCTTGAAAAACTTTGCTTTAATTGCCATACACTTGACAAGGCTAACTTAGAAGGAGGTACCTTTTGAGTGGACTGACAAATGTGAAGAGCGTTTCTAAAAACTCAAGACTTTTTTTACCACGACACCTACTCTAACCCTGCCAATTGAAGGCAAGAATTTCATTATTTATTGTGATGCTTCATATTTAGGCTTGGGTGATGTGTTGATGTAGGATAAGAATGTTATAACATATGTCTTGCAGTAGTTGAAAGTTGATAATAATAGCTACACAATGCATGATTTAGAGTTGGCAGCGGTAGTCTCTTCTTTTAAGATTTGGCAACATTATTTTTATGGTTTCAAGGTGAGGTGCTTACTGATCATCGCAATCTATAACATATCTTCACCTAGAAGGACTTGAATCTGAGATAGCGAAGGTGGATGAAGTTGCTTAAGGATTATGATGTCACCATCCAGTATCATCCACGTAAGGATAATGTGGTGGCAAACGTATAGAGCCAAAAATTGGTTAGTATGGGCAGTCTAGCTTATTTGAGTGTTTCTAAGCGACCTCTAGCTAGAGAGATTCAGGATTTGGAGGCTAAGCTCATGAAGCTAGGCATCTCAGAAAAAGGTAGGGTGAGGACCAGTATTGAGGAGAAGCCTACTTTTATTGAAGAGATAAAGGCCAAGGTGTTTGAGGATGAAAACTTGAATAAGATTAGAAAGAAGACCTTGTCAAGCAAGGACAAGGATGCAGCCCTTGATGTAGGTGGGGTTCTCAATTTTAGGGGAAGGATTTGTATTCCCTAAGTAGATGGCTTTATTCATAAAGTGTTGACAGAGTCTCGTGATTTGTGGTACACTATCTATTCAATTTATGACCAAGATGTATCGGGATCTAAAACAGCTTTATTGGTAGCCTAGCATGAAGAAAGACATAGACGAGTTTGTAGCTAAGTGTCAAAACTGTCAGCAAGTGAAGTATAAGCATCAAACACCCATAAATTTACTTCAAAAAATGCACATTCCTGAATGGAAGTGGGAACAAATAGTTATGGATTTTGTGGTAGGTCTTCCTAATACCTTGGAAAAATTTGACTTCATTTGAATTGTGGTTGACAGATTGACAAAATCAACGTACTTTATTCCAGTTAGAGTTGACTATAACATGCAGCAGTTTGCAAATATCTATATGAAAGAGATAGTAAGGCTACATGGGGTGCTCATTTCTATCATCTCAGACCATGGTACATAGTTTACATCTAAGTTTTGGGAAAAATTGCATACGAAGTTGGGAACTCAACTCACTTTCAGCATAGCTGATGAAAAGTCAGAAAGAACAATTCAGGTGTTGAAAGATATGTTGAAGACATGTGTAATCGCTTTTGTAGGACATTAGGATAAATTCCCACATCTGTTGAGTTCTCTTATAACATTAGTTATGATTCTAGCATTGATATGGCATTATTCTAGGAATTTTATGTGAGGGGATGTAGATCGTTCATAGGGTGGTTTGAGGCTAGAAATGTGAAATCTTTGGAAGTTAATCTGGTAAGGAACGCTCAAGAAAAGGTAAGAAGTATCCAAGCTAATCTTTTAGCAACCAAAAGTCGACAAAAGGAGTATGCAAATCGCAAAGTGAGGGATATGACATTCCAGGCAGGTGAACAAGTTCTTCTAAAGGTGTCACATGTCAATGGTGTGATAAGGTTTGGCAAAAAGGGAAAGCTTAGTCCTCTCTATATTGTAACGACTTGTTCTCATTGTTATGCATAGGTGGTAGGCCAATAGGGAAGGAAATTGGGACAAAAAACATCTGGGTAGTAACTTGAAAAATTTGAGCCTAGGCTAGACTTAGATGAAATCTTAGTAAGGAGAGGTCTGGGGTAATTCGGTAATGAATGGATGATGTAATTGTTAGTTTGATAGTTAGAGTTGATATCCAAGACACTGAGGAGCCTGTACTAATTTATGAAATCAAATTCGACCGAGTAGAATTCTCGTAATTGATCTTGACGTGAATGGTTGAACTTAGAACGTCATGGTTTGAGGGCATATTGCAAAATGGAAGATTGAGACACAAATTATGTGGTTCTGTTACTGTGTAACTCGCTACAATGGAATTATTCCCTCTATGGAGGGGCCTCCATGGTGGGGTAAGAGGCGCTATATCGGGATAATCATACGTTTTAAATGAGAAAAAGTCTCAAAATGAATTTTATTCCTCCCACTTCATTATTGAGAGATCAGAACCGATCTAAGGTGATATTCCTTTAGTTTTCCACCAAATTTCATGCTAAAGGTAAGTTAATCGTTCCCCTAACTTGTATTTTGATTTTTAGGACCTAGGATCCATGGTAAATATCTTATGAGAGGGTTCATGACCTTCATTTAATGATGGAGAAACGCTAGTTAGGGCAGGTGATCATCATGAAAGTGTCATTTTTATGTAACCCGAGTATCATAGGCCAATGGTTCATTGATTTGTGTATTTCTTGTTTAATTTTACACCAAGAACAAGCCGAGAGACTTCAGAAAGGGGAAGCTCGAGTTTATTAGAGTTCTCAAGGCTTGGTTTTGAGGTAGGTAATGGTTTTACATTCATGTTTGTGCTATATATGCTTGTTACTGTAGTTGATAGTATTTCCTACATGTGTGAGACTAGGAAAGATGTAATGAACTTGGTAAAATGACTATTGTGATCAATTACATGCAATGAACGTGTTACTTGATTATGCAAGTATGTGAACTTTTCATTGTGGACTGTGATTGTGTTTGTAACTATGATTTACATATTGGATCGGTGTCGTTTCAACACATACACATATTGGATCGGGTGTCACATTTCAACACATATACATATTGGATCGGGTGTCACATTTTGAAACATATACATATTAGATCAGATGCCACATTTCGACACACACACATATATATTGGATCGGGTGTCGCATTCTGACACAAACTAATAATTTGAGTATGAGTCCAATGAGAGGACTATTGTTGACTGTTATATTGAGATCGCCACTGTGAACTGAGTAATGCTTATGAATTGTGAATTCGTAATGTGTTTCATATATGTTTGTCTTTGTTATATTGTAGTTGCTTGTATATGTTTCACTAACTGGGTTGGCCGCATGATCCTACCAGTACACAATTATTTATGTGTACTACTACTGCACTTGCTCTTTCATTATTGATTACAGGACATATTTAGGCGGCTCTTGACCGACCTCAGTTAGGAGACCAGTGATTGTACAGATTTAAGGGTGAGCCATCTTTTTCAGGCTGCCGTGGATCCATCTTAAGTTTTTAGTTCATCTTTCCGGGCTTTAGACTATTTCCAGTCTTTTTATGTTTACGAGGTTGCATCCCCATATCTTAGACCTTTTGTTAGAAGTTTTGGTACAATGACTTTCAGTTTCTAGTGGAGTTGACTTCCGCATGTTTTTGACTATTTTATGTCAGTGTTGAAATTATTTTATGAGTTTATTGGATCTCAGCTTAAAACTTATATAAACATTGTTTTCACATCTTTTATGCCTGTGTTAGGATGCTAGTTTAGGGAAGTAGTTTTGATTCTCCCATCGGAGGATTGTGTGGGTGTCACTCACGGTCCGATTTGAATTGTGACAACATCATAAAGTAATCTTTGTTGTATCAAGTCTCAATTTCATATGAATTTCAACATGTAAGTTAAATTCATATACAACTCATTCAGATTTACATAAAAGGTTATTGTTGAAGACTCATAAATGTCCATTAGAGGAGAAAGATGAGAAGGGTACATAAACTGGTCGATGAACTGAATGTACCAAATGTAAACATAACCTCACAAAAATTAAATTAGTAATCTTTTTGTGCATTGAATTTTGGTGGTGGTATTAAATCAATTTTGGATTTCAATCCACCGAATTCAGACCAATAAAAGGAAAACTAAATTTTGTTTACATCATCCAAATCCTAAGTTTCGTAGCTCAAGAAGATCGATTTTGGCAGCGAACCTACTTATGGACAATAATTGGTACAAGAAAGTGTAGCTCATAAGTAAAGATAGAAATACATAGCTTAGAAGATGAATTCAAAGTTGAAACAATGTCACTTCATGGAGCTTAAAGAATTGTGATATTTCTCTGTCTCTTTAGCTTTTTTCTTTTCTTTTTGTTTTGCTTATTTTCATTATTGGGCTGGTTTTAGAGGTCTGGTCATGTACAGATCTAATTTTTAGAAATTAAAGGATACTTTTTAATTATTTTTAAAAAAACAACACATAATTTCTTTAGAATAATTAAAATTGAAAAGATAAGGAATTAATGAAAAAAATAAAATATTTAAAGTGATGAAAACAATTAAAATGAATATTTTACATAGAAAGAAATGAAAATAACGAAATATATACAAGTTTTAATATCAATAATTACGTGTACTAACTAATTATAAAGTTACCAACTAAAATAAGACATGTGTCTAATTTTTTTCACTCACACTCTCTATGCTCCGTCAGCTTTTATGATGTATTTATTCCGTTTTAAAATAGTTTAGAATATGACCTTAGTTAAGTTAAGGTGTGTCGCTGAAATTTTGATTATAGTTCCTGAGGTACTTATACATTATCCTTTTTTAAAAAAATAGGTCTAGAATTTTTATCAAATATTTTGAAAATTTAATACATTATATCACTTTTGGCAAAGAATATTACATCGATGCATACTTTTGTAATTCAAAAAAATTTCTATTGAAAGATCTAGACATATTTATATTTTATTAAAATAAAAGTTTTCCGTATTTTAAGGGTCAAAATTTACTATATTACGTTTATTTTATTTGAATCACAGAAATAGGAATACTTTGAGATTTTAAATTTAAATAATTTTGTTATTTTTTATAACATTATAAAACAAATATTTATAAATTTGCTTTTTTTTGGTCTATAACAAACAAACAAAATTTCAATATCAAATATTATTAGGGCCCTAACTTTCTTTTTAAAATCAAACTCCCCCCCCCCCTCAAATTTGAACAATAATCACCCCCCCCCCCCCTTATTCCATGCATTGTCCATTTTATCCTTGTTATATCACATCTATTTAATATCTTTTTATACTATATATAATTTACTTTTTAACATAGATATTTATAACTTTTTCTTTAAGTTTTTTAACATTATAAGTAAAATAATATTTTTAAGAATTTATCAAAAAATTTAATATTATTCTTATGACCGTTATTTCAATATAATATGCATTAAGTGTGTTATATGTATGTATACATATATTTTTTCTTTTCTCCACTATTTTACTCCATGCTTTTCATATATTACTTGACTCTACTTGATATATATGACACCCCTTAAAAAAATTAATTAGAGATGTATTTTACTAAACTAAAATTATTAATAATACTTTGAAACCTTAAATTTGACTATTACTACTTTATGCAGTTATTTAATACTAAGGGTAGAAATAAAAAGCTATTTAAAATTTCTTAAATTTCATAAATTGGATAAGTAAATTAAAACAACTAATTTTAGAATGAAAGCCAAGTAATATAAATAGCGGTGATTATTCTCTTCTATAGAAATAAATAAGTTTTGATTGACATTGATGGAGTATTACACAAATTATAATACAAAATAATTTAAAATCTAATTAATACAATATTTAAAAATTTGTCCTTGATTAAATTAAATATTTTTATTTTCCACATTGAAATATATTTGTATAGTTATTATTTTTTGCTATTTTCACTTGTATAAATAAATATTAGAGTTCTTTTTATTATTCATAAAATTAATTTTCTCATTAGGCTAATTTATTTCATTATAGAACGTCATTAACTTATATACTTAATTAGTATTTTTTACTTTTTTGTCCAAAAAATAATGTTTATGCTTTTATGAAAATTTTGTTACATTAAATAAAAAACATATCATGATTTCTAAGGAAGTTAAAAAAATTAATAATGAAAAGGTATAATAGACATTTTAAAAATTTAATTAGAATAAAAAGGAGAATTTGATTATTGTTCAAAATTGAGGAAGAGTTGATTTTAAAAGCAAAATTGGAGTGAAAATGATTTTCACCTGTAATTATTATTATTATAAGTATAGAACAACCCGTCGCAATGAAAGCCAAAGAATATCAAAACAAATAAAGCTATTATAGAAAGATTTAATACGAACTTTATGTTATAAAAAAGTATTTAATGGAATAATCGTAATTTAGTAGAAATAAAATGGGAATTGGGAATCATAAGAGGATGTTTGGGTTTGACTTATTTTAAATGCTTTTGACTTTTAATATTTTTTTTGTTTAACACTTTTTATAGCGTATGAAAAAGATAAAAAAAAACACTTTGAAATTTTAAAAAAGATAAATTAAGCTAAATTTTTAAAAATTTGAATATGACAAACATATGACCTCTAACTTTTTAGGGGTCGTTTGGTTTGAATACAAGTTACAATGAGATAAGTTATGATGTGATAAATATGATGATATTAGTTATAATGAGATAAATTATGATGAAATTATTTCTTATTGATTGTTTAGTTTATTGTATTCAAAATAATATGTATTGCATAAATTTTAAGAACAAGTTGTTTGTTTAGAAAAATACCCTTTACTTTATTTAGTTTTTTATATTTTCTTTACAAACTTTAGTTATTCATTCTTAAAAATCAAAAAAATTATCTAATTTAGCTTAAATATTTTTATGTGTGCATTCCCATAATGATACCATATATACTTAGAAATAAAACCTTCATCTTGTTAACTTAAAAATAGAAGTTTCATCTTAAATTTGTTAAAGTAACAGAAGATTTAATATTTATATCACTTTTAAATTGTAAAATACTAAAGTTTTCATATTAGTTGATATATAAACTCCAAGCTTTCAAGTGAAGAAAAAAATATATATATAAAAATATGTAATTTAGTAGTAGAGAAATCAAAACATAAATAAAAATGAGAATTAGTTAAATAAATTAATAAATAAAAATTATATTTGTATAGTCTAATATTTTAATTAAAAAATATAAAAAACTATCATAAAAATAAGGAGTAGTGAAGATTATAAATGTTGTTATACATGATATTAAAATAATGTGAATATACGTGAATGTGAAAAGTGATGTATAAAAGGGGTTTAAAGGGATGTTTTTGTCATTTTCTCTATTTTATCCCGGGATAAGTTATCATGGAATTACTATAACACCAAGAGGGGGGATAACTTATTTCGGTACTAATTATTAATCTCGGGATAAGTTATCCTGGATTTGCCAACCAAACAACAAATTAACTAACACTATAATTTAATTTCAATACTATTTGATGTAATCCTTCACACCAAATGGCCCCTTAGCTTATAAACTATTTTTAAAAAGTCAATTCAAATACTCTCTAAAATGTTGATATTCAAGTTGTGGGTCAGTTAGAATATTTGGTTATCCATTTTTATGGGTGGTTTTTAATTTCTCATAATGGATTAGTTTAGTGTGCGTGTTTTGCACTTGTTATTTAGTGATTATTGTCAAAGTTATATTTAAAAGTAATAATCTTTTATTATGATGCATAACTTGAAGAACGTTTATGTCACAATCCAACCCACCGGACTGTGCGGGCACCCACTCTATGACCTAAGTAGGGGAATCCTTAACCCCTTATATGAAAAGCATTGTGGAATTTATATTAAAAACTTAGGTATTTAAGCCGGAAATTTCTAATAATCTGCAATAATTCAGTTTATATAAATTAACACATAAAAACCCCATGGATACTAATCTAAAACAAGTACAAGAGCTTCTAAGAGTGGTAACATAATAAACGAACAATGACACAACTCCCATAATAAGGAAGAAAAAATAAAACCTGTTGGAGGATTGTCTTCGTCTTCACCTAAGAGACATAACTGACCATGCAACCATATTATACCAAGTGACATAGCAAGAGTAGTATCAGTACAAACAACACGTACTGATAGGCATCATCGATTAATCTGATACCTACCGCATAGTATATGAATAGAAAAATAAGAGAGATCATGATAATTAAACTCTATAAGCCTGTCCACCCAACCAAGTAAGTAAACTCCTTACTCTCACTCTTATAGTCTTCACCATTCTACTGTCCCGAGTTTTAAACTCCTTACTCTCACTCTTATAGTCTTCACCATTCTACTGTGCCGAGTTTCACTGCCCACTCTAGTTACAAACTTGAGACTTGAGTTTCACTACCCACTCTAGTTACAAACTTGAGACTTGTAGGTTATGGGCCCACCATACTAATGCTCACTTCACTCTAACAGATACCACCCAACAACCTTAGCCACTCAATGGTTCTACCCAACTACCACTGGTTTTGATCCAATTATCTCAGAATATAGGGACCTAGCCATTTCATAACCACACCTCATAATTAAACTTGATTTCTAGGTAACAACTACTACTACCCCAGTTACTCGTGGAAACTTCAATGAGAATATTCCCTGTCCACAAGCAACATCCACCTCTAACCTATAAATATAGAATAATTCATATAACACATATGTCATATCGAGGACAAACACGGTCCATCATCTTACCCACGAATAAGTCTATACAGTCTCACAATTCTTTATAACTAACACGCCTCAACTCAAGGTTTTCTTTGTAAGTCCTTTTTCCCTGGCTCATTTACAACTAACCTCACTATTACATAAAAATACAGATATCATCAGGTCCTCTCATAGGACCATCCACACACACATCTTTGACCATCTCAGAGGACCCAATCCAGACATATATATGTCGGAACGTGACTTTCAATCTAACAACATGTGATATCCAATTCAAATACGTGTCAGAACATGACACCCTATCCAATTATGTATCGGAATATGACACCCAATCCAATTATGCAAATCAATCATAAACTATCAACAATAGATCACAAGAATGTGTTCATCACAAAACAAGCAATCAAGTGATCATTTTGCATAAAGTCTAGCATGTTTGCCCAATTCATATACACATATGCAAGTCAGAAGTAATTCAACAAGTACATGGAACACACCTGGGAAACAAAACATCACCTACACTACCAAACCCTAAGGTTTATCCCCAATATCTATATATTTTATATCTCTGTACATACTACTATGACCATTACAACTTCACCCGTTTGTATGCAATAATATCACAATCAATAACTCCCTCAATCATTACACCATCCTTTTACCTAGGTCATTTTAAATTAAACAACTAAGACAACTAAATTTTTACTCATGACCCGTGACCCATAGCTTAGTTATATGATTTCTCATTAAATTTCCTTCTATACTACACAAGGGTATAGATGTAACTACTCAAATAAGAAAAACCTAGCCGACCTGGGCACTAAGCAACTGTGGAGAGATAATGTTGCTAAAATCCTTGATTCCAGATATCTGACGGGCAAGAGTGGCCTGAATTCCATCATTTTGAACCCTTCCAGCGTTAAGATTCCTTCTCCTCTTCTTCCCAAGTCAGGAGCAACTCTTGGAGGGCTTTTACAGTAACCCTCGCCTCTAACTTACCCTTGGAAGAAGTCGGGAAAATAAGAAAATTGTGACTTATGTTCTGTCCTACATTCTCCCGCTCTGGCGCCCATATTTCCGCTCTGGCGGCGCTGCTAAGGCCGGAAGATTTCTTCTAATCTTAATTAACAATGATTTTGGTCATTAAAATAGATACCAATTTACCCTTCATTTATCCCCGAACGATACCTGAGAGAACACACAAACTAGTTAGGGAACGCTTGTAAAAATGACTATTGTCCATAATCTAGGGGATAATTCACATACTCTGAATTACGGTGCAAATGAAAATACCTTAAATACACTCCCTACAAAGATTACTTAAAGAGAAATTGACCAACCTTCAAACCGTAATGCCTCACCCCATACCGCTCTGGCGGGATTCTTTCCACTGGAGCTGCACCGCTGTAGCAGGGATCCTACTGCTCTAAAGGGATGTCGCGACCAGTAAAGGGTCGGGAGAAGATGGCTTCTCCCCATTCTTCATATTCTCTCAAACTCTTCAAAAACTCTATTAAACTCCTCACTCCGATCGTCAACTCTCCAGTAAGAATCTTATCCATAACTTTAGATTAATGTTACTATTTACATTCTAATGATAACATGCTAAGAATCAGAAGAATCAAAGGCCCATAGGGTAATTTTATTACTTTTTGAAATATATTGCTTGCATTGGAATATTAACGTTGCACGGACCCCCTCCCATTACATCCACAAAGTAGTCAGACATCTTAGGCGTAAGGTTGGTAACAAATTTTACCCAAATAGGTCTAGAATATAGGGGTGAAAGTTGAAAAGTTTTTCTTGGCCTAAACCTTGATTATGCCAACTATTTGGAGTTTTGAACTAACTTTTTTTTTAAATAAGGGTGTTAGGACACTTAAGAGTACTGATCTGCAAATATTTTGAAGACTTTTCTGATCACAGCACCAATTTTGACCTTGTCGATCGAAGGTAAAAACTTTATTATTTATTGTGATGCTTCATATTTCGATTTGGGTGTTTTGTTGATGTAGGATAAGAATGTTGTAGCATATGCTTTGTGGCAATTGAAGGTGCATGAGAGGAACTACCCGACTCATGACTTGGAGTTGGCAGTGGTAGTATTTGCACTAAAAATCTGGAGACATTAGCTGTATGGCGTCAAGTGTGAGGTATTTACTAACCACCGTAGCTTACAACATGTGTTCACCCAGAAGGACTTGAATTTGAGACAACGAAGGTGGATGGAGTCTCTTAAAGACTATGATGTCACTATCTAGTACCATCCAAGTAAGGCTAATATGGTGGCAGATGCATTGAGCCAGAAATCGGTGAGCATGGGCAGTTTAGCCCGTTTGGGAGCCCTTAAGCAACCCCCGGCTTGAGAAATTAAGGCCTTAGAGGCCAAGTTCATGAGGCTAGGCATCGCAGAGAAAGGTGGGATAATAATCAGAGTTGATCTAAGGCCTACTTTTATAGAAGAGATCAAGACCAAGAAGTTTGAAGATATTAACTTAATGAAATTAGAGAAAAAGTGTTGATGGCAAGGCCCAAGACTCAATAGTTAATGTAGGTGGGGTGCTTCACTTTAGGGGAAGGATTTGTATTCTCCAGGTAGATGGACTAATTCAAAAAACCTTGTTTAACTCTCATAGTTCATGATACTCTATTCACCTGGGAGTAACTAAGAAGTATCAAGACTTGAAACGGTTATATTGGTGGCCTGGTATGAAGAGAGACATAGTTGAATATGTAGTCAAGTGTCAAAATTGTCAACAGGTGAAATATGAGCACCAAAGTCCTACAGGTTTGCTTCAAAGAATATCCATTCCTGAATGTAAGTGGGAGAGAATTGCCATGGACTTTGTGGTGGGACTTTACAAGACTTTGGAAAAGTATGACTCCATTTGGGCAGTGGTTGAAAGATTAACAAAGTCAGCACACTTTATCCCAGTTAGAGTGGACTACAATGTACAATAGCTAGCCTGGATTTATGTGAAAGAGATAGCAAGGCTGCACAGGGTGCCCCTTTCTATCATTTTGACCGTAGTACGTAATTCACTTCTAAATTTTGGGGTAGGTTGCTTGAAGAGTTGGGTACTCAACTCATTTTCAGCACAGCTTTCTATCCACATATAGATGGGTAGTTAGAAAGAACTATCCAAGTACTGGAAGATATGTTGAGGGCATGTGTGATGGACTTTGGGGGACATTAGGACAAGTTTTTGCCCTTATGTGAGTTCTCCTACAATAACAGCTACCACTCTAGTATTGATATGGCACCATTCGAAGCCCTGTATGGGAGGAGATGCAGGTCTCCCAAAGGGTGGTTTGAAGCTGGGGAAGTGAAGCCATTAGGGGTAGACTTAGTGAGAGATGCTCAGGAGAAGGAAAGAAGCATTCAAGCTAAGCTTCTAGCAGCTCAAATTCGTCAGAAAGAGTATGCTGACCTTAAAGTAAGAGATATGACATTTGAGGCCAGTGAGCAAGTACTTCTAAAAGTGCCATCCATTAAAGGGGTAATGAGGTTTGGCAAGAAGGGCAAGCTCATTCCTTGCTATATTGATCCTTTTGAAATTTTTGACTATGTAAGGCCAATGGCGTATAGATTGGACTTACCACCTAGCTTGTATGGGGTACACCCGGTGTTCCATGTGTCCATGCTGAAAAAGTACTATGGGGATGAAGACTACATCATTAAATGGGACTCCGTGCTGTTAGACAAGGAACTCCAATATGAAGAGTAGCCAGATGCAATCCTTGATCACGATGTCCGAAAGGTGAGGACTAAAGAAATTAATATGGTTAAAGTGCAATGGAAACATCGTTCGGTAGAGAAAGTTACTTAGGAGACTGAAAAAGACATGCAAGACAAGTATCCTCAACTATTCGCTGAAACAGGCACTACTCTATCTCTACTTTAGCTCTGTTTTTCCCTATTTAGTCACTCAGGTACGAGTGATGGATAATCTGGTATCTATTGTAATGAATTGTCCCCGTCGTTAGGAATAGGCCAATAGAGAAGGATTTCGGGGAAGAAAACTGTTCCACATATTTTGGGTTAATAACTAGTTGTTTTCTTAGTTTATGGGAACTCAACATTTATTCTCGTTTTACACCTGTTTTTCATCCTAAAGTTGGGATTTCTTTGTGATTAGTATTGTTGGGTTGTTTAGAATGGTTCTCCGACTGAAGAGTTAGTGTAAGTATCAGTCACGGTGGGTCAGGGTCGTGACAAGAACAAATAATCATGGATTTTCTGCTCTTGTTAATCAATCTCTATGATCATTTAATTGTGTTGATTTTGTCTTAAGTAACGGTTACCTCAAAGGTGCGGAGTAGTTTTCACTTGTTTAAACAAAATCATTGCTTTGAATTAAAATAGTTTTTGATAATGCCAAGAGTGGAAAGATAAAGGGTATGTTTTATTTATAAACCATGTTAACTAACCTGGTTCATCTAAGTGTTCCATGCTTTAGTGCTAACACGTGAAGGAAGCATATGGAGATGGGGAAGCAAAATGACATATGTTTATCATCATCAAAAAACAGGGAATTTGTTGGGATAAGTATAGTTTTGATGATTGAAGAAATGTACGAAAAAGGTAATCATAACTGGTTCATGAGAAATTGTTTCAAATGACTTCTACCTACACTAGGACTACGCAGATAAAGTCAAGTATGCATATATCAAAGAAAGTAGTTAATTCAAATAAACACTAAGTAAAATAATTCGTGGTGAAGACTGAAAAGTTGTGTTTGATTATGACTCTTGAAGAAGAAGAAGAGTTCAGATGAAAAGAGGAGTCTCAATGTCAAGAGGAGTCCTAAGTAAAATACAATTTTGTGAAGAGGTTGTACAAAGCGAAGACTCATGGAACTGAAATACTTGCGCACTTACAGAGAAAAGGCAATTGGCTAATTTACTTTGAAGTGTTGTTCGTATATTGAAGAAGTTGATCGAGGAGTAAGGTTCTATTACAGTGTTAGACTAAGAGTTTTGACATTCATGTAGTAGGAGCCTTCCTAGAGTCGTACTATTAATGTAATCGTAGTTTCAGTGTGTTATAAATTGAAGTAGGATTATTATCTTCAAGTTGGGGAACTCGAAGACTTGAGAACACATACTTTGGGAGATTTGTGTGTTGTTTGGAATTAGAGTTTATAATTTCTTAGTTTACATAGGTTTGTAATCTTTTGATGAAAGACTCATTGTGGTTTAATGACGTTGGGAATAAATCTTGTAGAGGTACATATCGTGGTTTTTACACCTTTTATGAGTCGGATGTTTCCACGTAAAAACAGTTGTTCTTAACTTACTACTTTGAAATATATTGGGCAACCCATTTCACTTAGGCAAATAGTGAAGGTAATTAACTAATCTAGGTCGTGTAGAATAACAGTATAATATAATCAAATTCATATTAATTACATTTGGTCAAAAATCATTTATATTGATTGATTAATGAAGAAAAATGAGCTAAATTAGATTACAAAGCTTCGTTACTAGCCAGATGTATATAGATCCGGTCAGCTGTAATGCTTAATTATATAACAAAGTGTGCTTAATTAGTTGGAGATTAACCACTTGAACAAGATGAGTAAATTGACGGAACGATAATTTTGAGCTCTATATTGTACTCGTATAAGATGAGCTATTCTAATGCATGAGTTGTTTTGTGACCTTGTTGACAATGAATTTAGTCTATATAGTAGCCAATATTAACAAATTAAAAAATGAATGATACAAAATCTAAGGAAAAAAAATAAATCTTTTGAGTTACATTTTAATATTCTCAATTACATTTTTAATTTCCGTTCTAGTATTTTTGAAGTTTCTTTATATTTTTATTTGACTATGTTATTAAAGTTTGTATGAGAAAAAATAATATTTCCTCGTTTTATTTTACTTGGCTCATCTTGATGACTTGATAATTCCTTTATAAAAAATACATTTCTTCAATTTCATATTACTTGACCCTAGTTGATTTGGTTCACTCCTTCAAACAAAAATTTAATTAGAGATGTATCTTACTAAACCGACTTTATTAATGATATTTTGAAACTCTAAATTTGACTGCTATAATTTGATATAGTAATTTAATATTAATGATAGTATGAAAAAAGTAATAAAACTCTATTGATTTGTTGTAATTGACAAGTAAAATGAAACATTTGTTTTGGCACGGAGGCCAAGTAATATTAAAAGGGGGAAGTTTCAATTTACTTGTCCAATTTATTAAATCAAAAGAATTTTATTATATTTTTTTCATTTCTACCCTAAGTATTAAACAACTACATAAAGTAGTAGTAGTCAAATTTAGAGTTCTAAAGCATAATTAATAATGTTAGTTTAGTAAAATACATCTCTAATTTAAAAAAATTTAAGGGGTGTGTCAGGTCAATATGGTGGAAGCAAACGAAGGGAGTATCTATTAAAGGTTTATTTTAATTATGCTTTAAAAATCTAAATCTGACCACTAATAATTTATGTAGTTATTTAATGACAAGGGTAGTATCAGAAGCAAATACTCTCTCCTTTCACTTTTACTTGTTTAGAATTTTAATAATAGATTTTCGTTTTTAGTTATCACTTTTAATATATCAAGAAAAGATTTAATAAGAAAAATCATGTTCGACCTTTAGCATTAATTACTTTTAACTACACATCATTTTCTAAGACCTAATACTAACTCGTATCAATTAATATGTGTATTATGATAAAAACACTTATATTATTCATTATTTCTTAAGGGACGAGCAAAATCCAAATTAGACAAATAAAAGTGAACAAAAAAATAATAAATTTATCTTGATGGCTAAATTGAATAAATAAATTTTAAAAAGAACCACTTTTAGTTAGGATCAAGTAAAATAAAACACCCCCCCCCCCCCCACCCCACCCCAATCCCATTTCATCTGTCATAATTAAGAAAAAAACTAAGTAATGTAGGAGTATATTTACTAAATTAGATTATCCTTGTTTACTTTTTAGATTTTTAGATGTTACTTTCTTCATTCCAAAATATTTGTTATTTTTATTAATTATAAATAATCACAATAATTGTTATTTTAGAAAATCAAGATATAATTAAATATATTATTCCTCCCATGTTACTCTTAGGAATAGTAAACATTGACTAACAATCTCTTTATTTATTGGTTGTTAAAATGCTGTTATCAACACACGTTTTATTTATTAAAAAGAGAGCACACTTTTTTATTAATTAAAGAGAGATTAGATAGATGATAAAGAAATTAAATAAGAGTATGATACATAATTTCTCTTACCAGGCGTGCAAACTAAAATTATAAAATTTTGGAACGGAAAATAACATTTTTAACCTGGATCTTATTTGCCCTAGAAACATGTGGTTGTTTGATAGAATGCATTAGGAAAAAAAATAATGCATACATTAATTTTTTGTATTACTAGTTGGTATTTTTTTTTAATTAATGTATAACTAATGCAAGCATTAGGTAGACATTTTATTGGTATTAAGGTATGTATAATTAATATTTAAAAATTTATGGCATTAACAATGCATAATACATAAATATGTCATTTAACTTGTTTTCAGTCGGTAACTATGCATGGGGCAGCTCAAGCTAATCAATGGCATAAAGCCAAAAATAGGGGTGTTCAAAACCAAACTGTAACCAATAAGCCAGCCGCAAAATTGACTTATTAGCTTATTGGCATTGGATTATCGAATAAACGGTTGGAAAACGAATTAAAATTTTATAATTAACGGCTTATTGGTGTGGAGGCAGATTATTAATTTTTTTTATCGGATAAATTGTTAACCCGTTAAGAATTACCATATACTTACACTTCTTTTTCAGTCTTTAGCCAATTGACATGAGTCTTGGTTGTGTTAAAAATATGAGTGATCAAGTTGAAGTCAATGTATCCTTGACTTTTGTTTGTATGTTATATCTTCTCTTCAATCAGCTCCACCTTTTCAATGTCAACTTAAGTTCTTTCTCGTTGTCAAATAGTCTATGAATTTCTTAAGGTTATCCGATACACCGCCCAATAACCGTCTGATAATTGGTAATCCATTATCGTATCAACCGATATCTTATAGGTTGGCTACTAGATTAATAAGTTTAAAAATCGATATCTGATAGACCAATTAAGTGAAACTGTCCTCTCAATCTGCCCGCTAAGCAGCCCTAGCCAAAAAAAACCTTAATTTTTTAATTTTTTTAATATATATTTAAATTATATTCTTCTAGTTTTTTGAGATGCAAAGTTATTTTTTTTAATGAAAAAGTTTACTTTTCTAAATAGTATTCCATTCGTTTTAATATTTTATCTGATTTTTGACTTGACACGAAATTTTAAAAAGTGAAGAAGAATTTCAAATGTTATGATCTTAAACTAAAGATATATATACCAATATGTTTTTTAATCTTGTGGTATTAAGCATGTTAGGTGGAACTTAAATATAAAAATTGACAAAAAAAGAAAGAAATATTTTTTAATGTTTCGAAATGAACTAACAAAAACGTAAGACAAATAAACTAAAAGACACAATATAATTTTTTTCTTTAAAATAAACTTATAATAGTTTTATAATTACTGAAGAATGGGGTCCCTAAAATTTGGGGGGCTAAGGCGGATGCCTCACATTTAAAGGCATGGAGCAGTCCTTGGGCATAATACATGTAGGCCATAAAATTGTCATGTAGGACGCCACGTAAGACGAATTTATCTATTTGTTCAATTTTGTACAAGTGTCTATCTGTGCACACCCAAAGTTTGAGAGTATAGATGTCAGTTTAGGTCAAGTTAAAGGACATGATTATACATTATGCATATTAACAATGTAAGAGATTTTAATGCATATATTAGTATAATTAAATACACAGTTATCCCTAAAAATATTTTTTATCTCGTTTCCACCATACTTGTGGATGGTATGTTTGTAAATAAATAATTTCTTTTAGAAATTAAGCAAATGGATGTTATTTTTAATATATAGCATAATCAGGGGCGGCTCAAGCTAATCGGTGGCCTAAAGCCAAAAATAAATCGGAGGCCTTAAATTTTTAATATTTTTTATATATATTTAAAGTCTATTTTTCTAGTTTTTTGAGATGCAAAGTATTTTTCTAATAAAAAAGTTTACTTTTCTAAGTAGTACTTCATTCGTTTTAATATTTTATCCGATTTTTGACTTGACATGAATTTAAAAAAGTAAAGAGGAGTTTCGAATCTTATGATCTTAAACTAAAGATATATATACCAAGATGTCTTTTAATCTTGTGGTCTTAACCATGTTAGATGAAAGTTAAATTTAAAAATTGACAAAAAAGAAAGAAACATTCTTTAATGATTCGAAACGAACTAAAAAAAAAGTAAGACAAATAAATTAAAAGACATAGTATAATTTTTCTTTAAAATAAACTTATAATAATTTTATTATTATTGAAAAATGGGGTCCCTAAAATTTGGGGGCCTAAGGCGGATACCTCATATTTAAAGGCATTGAGCCGCCCATGAGCATAATACACGTAGGACATAAAATTGTCATGTAAGACGCCACGTAGGACGAATGTGTCTATTTGTTCAATTTTGTACAAGTGTCTATTTGTGCACACCCAAAGTTTGATGATATAGATGTCAGTTGAGGCCAAGTTAAATGGCATGATTATGAATTATGCCTATTAACAATGTAAGAGGTTTTAATGCATATGTTAGTATAATTAAATACACAGTTATCCCTAAAAACATTTTCTATATCTTTTCCATCATATTTGTGGAGGGTATGTTTATAAATAAATAATTTCTTTTAGAAATTAACCAATGTATGTTATTTTTAATAATACGCCAAACTAAATAATGTATAAAAAAATAATCTTTAAATAACTAATATCAGCATTACTAACACAACTCCTTATTCAATAGTATTCTTATATATCCTAACAAACGACCCGTATTGTTATTTCATCTTTTCTCGAATCTCCTCTAACAAAAAAAATAATATGAGCTGGAGATTGTATTTTTTTTTATTTAAGTTTTTAGCATGAATGGAGTTGTAGAGAGCGAGTCCTAAGGACTTCAATCAAAATCAGTTAAAGCAAGAAATACCATTCCATGTCAGCAACCCCAAGAAAGAGTATTATCCACTTCTATAAATACCAATGGTAATATTCACTCAAACTTCTCTAAAGGTGGCACAAGTCCAATTATTAATCAAAGAAAAAACTAAACTTTTACATTCTTGTAGATTCTTTTCCCCTTTCAACTTTTCATAATTAGTTCATCATAACATATTTTGTGTCAATCAATATTGTACTTTTGAAATCTTTAGGATCAAATTCCAGTACCAGTTATTCGAATTTGATCATCAACCTATTTATTTTTCGTCGTTCAGGTGGATAACTTCACTAAGATTTGGTTTGTTTAAACATTAGGGTCAACATAAATTTCAAGAATAAACAAATAAATAAGAAGATTACTAGCAGCTGGTAATCGAGTGTACTAAAAAAAGTTGAATGGATCCTGTATGTGATTTATGTACACAAGCTAGGGCAGTGGTGTATTGTAAATCAGATTCAGTGAGGCTTTGCTTGCAATGTGATGAATATGTGCACTCAGCAAATCCAATATCTCGAAGGCATTCACGTTCTCTCATTTGTGACAAATGTACTACACAGCCAGCAATTGTGAGATGTATGAATGAGGGAATAAGTTTATGTGAAGGCTGTGATTGGGATGGACATGGCTGCATCGGAACAGGGCATCGACTCCAGAAGTTGAATCCTTACACTGGATGTCCATCTCCTGACGAGTTTACACGGATATTGTCACTAGTTCTTGAAATGCCTATTGGTACTGCCACTAATTTTGGCAGCTTTGGTAATCCTCCTTGTAGCTCATTGACTATCAATGAGAATAATAGCAGTTTGGAGACTAAAGTGAATGACGGTTCTTTTGTACCTAGTAAGCTCAATGAATTGCCTTCTAATTATAAGTTTGAAACGTGGGCAATTCCTCCCGATCCCAATTACATGACTTCCTACAATAGAGATTTGGCACCCTTCTCAGAGGGATCTGTTCTTTCTAAGGTTATATATTGCTCTTGATCTTCTCCTATTTTCTTTTTTATTTGTTTGAATTGTTTTGATATTACTGGCAATGTTGTTGGATTAGATCATGTGTGACTTGTTCTAAACTATGATTTCATAATTCAGGATTTAGAGTAAGTGAGTTAAGAATGAACGTGATCTTATTATATGTATACACTTTAAATTGTTTTTCATGTGTAACTAGTTCATTTGAACAGCCGAACCAGCCTTAGATCCTCCCATGCTATATCTATACAACCATCAAATAAGTCTTGGTGTTGAATATGTTGTATGCACTAATAGTACTTTCTTTGTTTACTTCAAATGAAGCAAGATTGTCCGATTAAGGATCTCGGATTACAGGAAGGTGATGATCTCACAAAAGGTGTTGATTTTGACGATGTGACATTGAATTTCGATTGTGGTTATGAGATTTTGGGCAGTTCACAACAGAGTCATCCAAGATACTCTAATGAAAACAAGGAATTGGATTGCCCAGTCATGGAGAAAAATGCATCCGTCACAGGATCTAATAACGTAGAAACTTCTCACGAGGTTTGTGTTACTGCTTTCTTAATTTTCTCTCTTGCGTTCCCCATAAATCGAGTTTTAAAGACAGTATACCAAATGCAGTACAAACCAGACTCTACTGTTGACACAATTAAGGCAACTTGTTTACAGTATTTTGTTCTTAGTATGATTCAGTTTTGGTGGCTTGTTTTAACTTGTTTACAGCTTTTTGTTTTTTGTTTTTTTTTGGTGTAGCTTTAGTTATTGCATTTGTACTTTTTGTTAGGCAACATCTTCAGTGCAGCAAGAGTATATGGGATTGCAGTCCTCACAAATGTCTGCAGCTGCAAGTTCAACGAATCTATTGCAGACAATGAGTGCTAATGCTAATTGCATGCTTATGAATTCCACTTGCAACGGAAGCATTGGCGTCTTACCCTTTCTACCTGCACCAATTCATCCAAGCATGTCCTTATCTCTCTCCAACATCACTGGAGAAAGTTGTGCAGATCAAGATTGTGGGTTGCCACCGGGGTTTCTGAATGAAGCACCATGGGATTTGAGTTTAGAAAATTGTCCACAGAAAAGGCATGAAGCCAAGATGAGATACAACGAGAAAAAGAAAACTAGAACGTAAGTTGATACATATTCATCCTACATTTGATCCATCATAACTTGTTTATTGCTGCTTTTATATTCATTTCATTGTCTCACTAAAATTTGTTAGAGTGGATAAAGTCCTACATTGGTTGAGGAATGGAGTGGTGATCTGCTTATATGGACTTGAGCAATCCTCCCCTCATGAGCTAGCTTTTCGGGTTGAGTTAGGCACAAGTTTCATATCTTTACAAAATTGCAATATTGTTTCCATAACTATCTATGTTTCAAATAGAGGACGGTTTCATGCTTTCATCTTTTGTAACTCTTGCATTTAGAGTCCTCTTAGAGTTCTTTATTTTTCTTCTTTTTCACCTCAAGAAAACTTCCCATAGGTTGCCCTTATTCCCTACGTACAATTACCAAATTGCTAGTACCATTTATCTAATCTAACCTTTTCAGTACATAGATTAGATAAGTGATTAAATGGCAACTTTTTTCCCTTTATTGATGTTATGTTTTGTGACATGAAGGTTTGGTAAGCAAATAAGATATGCTTCACGTAAGGCTAGGGCAGATACCAGAAGACGAGTTAAAGGTAGATTTGTTAAGGCTGGTGAAGCTTATGATTATGATCCATCTGAAACAAGAGATTTCTGAGATAAGACGGCTGATTTTGGTCTCCCTTCTACTTTGTCAACACTTACCAATGTATTAAGGTATCTTACAACAACAATAGTCAAAATAATCAAATAATTTGTGATGTTGTTTCTACATCTCTATTTGGTTTAGTATGATGACAATTAGACTCAATGAGCTGAACTAACTTTCTGCGTAACCTGTAAACTGCTAAGGAGGATGCCTGAGAAGACCTTCCAGTAGCTTGGAAGTCATACCTAAGTATATTCAACATAATGGAAAACGTGGACGTCTATATCAAAACATGCTCAAGACCTGAAAAACTTTTTTGCCACTATCAATCTTGATGATCGAGTATTCTTTGCTTGACTCTAAGTATCAACCCAAGGGACCTTCTAGGCTAGTTTCAAAACACACAAACTCTTGTGTTCTCTTATAACTGTGTCTTAACTTATGCTATGGCATGTCGCTTTTTTGAACTTTAAACTACTACTAATAAGTTACCGTTAACAACACTGAAGGGTACTAATGCAGACTGGTGATCTATGAAATATTTAGAGTTCTCTTTTTAGTATGATTATGGTGCTGCATCACATTAACTTCTTTACTATTGAATGATGATTTATGAAAGCAGTGCTGCTTGACGTTAACTTCTTTGTCTATCTGTGTAAGCAGGCCTTTAATGAACACTCCGAACAAGAAGAGGTTGTCATGATTTACAATGGCCTAATTGGTAGTTTCTACTAGACTGTTGCTTTCTCAAAGGTGATTATAGCAAACATGAAAACTCATTATAATTCGCTCTTGTGTTGCTCTCTTTTCTTATTCTGATTTCTCTCTTGAAAGATTGCAGAGTCAGAGGATACAATAGCACAAGGACTCTGCCATTCCTTTGCATTCAGAACTCAGAAAACCTCAACATATAAGCTGTTGGTGTATACAAATTATATTCATTGCCATGGTGCCTCCAATGTCTTCCATATCCGTGCCATCTAATAAGTTTCGACATTATTAGCACTTAGATCATTTGCTTTCACTTTTTCCTTCTCATTTAATAGACACTTTCTACTGAACTCGAGCTATATTCATCTCATTGAATTGGCTTCAGCGATTTTTTAAATAAGGTATTTTCAAGGACAGAACAACAACAGGAATTTGTGGCCAAAATGGTCACCTTAATTTTCCTTAAGTCTTATTACAGTTAGATACTTGTGGCACTGAGTGTGCAATCTTGTCTTCCCATATGCTTGGATGCTTGAAAATCTGATACCCCCTCTGTCCCAATTTATGTAATGTAGGTTGATTAGACACAAAGTTTAAGAAATATGAGAAGATTTGCAATGTTCCAAAATTATCTTTAAAAAGAGTATACCTTTATAGACTTACTTTTTGCCAAATAAGTGGACTTGACATGGGTTCAACTTGACATGGGTTCAATGTTGATATTGTCATTAAATATTTGTTAAATCAGAAAATATGTCAGTTTTTTGGTACTGACTAAAAGGAAAATGAGTCATATAAATTATGATAGAGTACTGTTTTTACTCAACATGCATCCCTATTATATGATACTAAAACAATCTGTATGCATAACAAGTTATTTTTTTTTCTTTTATAACTGTGAATTGCTTATCTCATCATCCATACATCAGAAGTTGGTATCATACTAACAAGCAGAGAGTATATTGAACTTGATGTAAGGTAAGGAAAGAGGAAAAAAGTAAAAGAAATTGTACTAAGTCCAATCCAATGGTAAGAGTATAAGTAGCCAATCCAATTAACAATAAGATGAACTTATCCATAATAGATTGCAGAGTAGAAGCTTAACCTTCATTAAATTTTTTTTTGTTCTTTCCAAAGTTGGAGAAGTGCACTTATGAATACTTTCAAGAATTTGGGAAATGAAGGAGGACTAATATTGCTATTTTAGCTATCACCTACAGTGCTGGAGAACTGGGTTATTGAGACTGAACAAGAAGTAAATTGTGGAACATAAAAACACAAAATAAAATAAAATTACCGTGGAAAACTTCTTGCAGGGAATAAAAAAAAGGGCTAATTTTATTTATGTACCAAAAAGTTATTACTTTATAAAAAATTTAGTAATATTTTTATTTACATAAAAAATAGCCAAAAAGAGGTCATGGCTGAATACTACAAGGCTTAATTCGGCCCGAGGCCATTAGGTCTTTTTTACTGAACACTACAGAACTCTCAATTCGGCTCAAGACCATCAGGCCTTTTTTGTTTTCTTTTATTTTCTTTTTCATTTTTCCTTTGCAGTGGTGATTTTTTAAAAAAAATAAAAATTATTCTGCTGTTGTTTTTTTTTTGCTGCGTTTTTTTGAGTAAAAAATATCTTCTTTTTTTCAAAACTTTTTTCATGAATTTTTTTTCATCTATTAATATTATATAAGTAGTGTAAAAACATGTATATATATAATATACAAATAATTATGTAGTGTATATGTAATGTATCCATTTTTTATAAATAGTTATGTAGTGTATATGTAATGTATCAATATTGTATAAATAGTTATGTAGTGTATATGTAATGTATCGATATTGATAAATAGATATGTATTGTATATGTAATGTATCGATATTGTATAAATGTTGTATAAATGTGTATCAATATTGTATAAACGATGTATAAACATGTACATATGATGTATAAATAACTATATAGTGTATTTGTAATATATTGATATTGTATAAATGTGTATAATCATGTATCGATATTATACAATATCGATACAATATCAATATTTGTAATATATTGATATTGTATAAATGTGTATAATCATGTATCGATATTATATAAATAATTATGTAATATATCGATATTTATTTGACTATCATGTATTCTCACCTTAATAAATAGGAGAATTTTAAAAAAAACGACATAGATATTCATTTTTCCACAAAAGAAGTGAAACAATTATAAAATTTAACATAATTTTAATTAAATAATTTGAATAATTTTTTTAAACATGTGTTGGTCATCTATTGGTTAAAATTTAATTATTTAAAATTAATTATAAATTAAAAAAAAATTAACATAATTTTAATTAAATAATTTGAATAATTTTTTTAACACGTGAAGGTCATCTATTGGTTACAATTTAATTATTTAAAATTAATTATAAATCAAAATTTATTTAACAAAATTTTAATTAAATAATTTGAATAATTTTTTTAAACACATGGCGGTCATCCACTGGAACCAGGGGCATTTTTGTACCATTTCCGTAGACTTTTGTAAAAAAGAAAAGAGAATGAGGTCTGCGTCATTTTTTTTAAAAAAAAATAATTAAATAAAATATATAATTTCATGCATTTTTTTGCATGAAAAAAAACTTTTCTTAAAGTCCGTCGGTAATTAAAAAAAAATACAAAATCAATGGACAGGGCCGATTTTTCCTTATTTTTTGGACCGACACTATCCATTGATTTTCTATCCGTCGAATTTTGTATTATTTTTAGCAGAGAAAATGACGCAAATTAGCAAACATATACTATTTAACTAATATATATGGCTATAGTTTAAGTTAATTTCCACTCGCGGTAAATTTTTTTCAGTAATTAATATACATAGCTATAATTATCCAGAATTTGTATAATTAAACTCCCAATTGTATAAATTCAGAATTTGCTAATTGAATAAATCTAAATTTTGTATATGCTTATCCTACCATGTATATAATTATAATATTGATACATTTGATTTGTATAAGTTCTGAAAATTTTATAAAATATATAATACAAAATTTATATATATTTACCCTATTTGTATATTGTCAGCGAATTATACAAACGGATTTATACGGGTATGCAAATTATACAAACAACTGTTATAACTATATTACAGAATGAAATTTTCATTTTTTTAGTATTGTATATATGAGTAATGATGGTCAAATTTCTCTTGGCTTCTTTCTCCAAAAATCCATTGGATTTGGTTAAGGAATTCAATCCTATTTGGGTTTTGGTTTCATTTTTTTTTCGATCTCCACAAGCTTTATCTTAATTTCAAAACTCATTCTTTGTTTAAATTGTAGCAATTATTCTATGTTGAACTTTGTTCCCTTGATCCACGCAATCAATTCGTAAACTTAATTACTCAAGAAAATTTTCTTAATTGAAATTTACTAAGTACCTGATTCTTCTCTAACTGCTCAATTATAAAAATTAATTTCAGTTCAGCTCAACAAATAACCTACTTGACATATTTCAAAAAAATTATGATAGAATATACAGTCCAGCTAATTGATAATTGGCTCATGTTTAATTGGCTGTCACGATCCAAAAATTGAGGTCATTAACACACGTTCAAATCTCATCCCGTTGTGTAAGCCGAAAAGTAAAATCATACGACACTCCCAAAGGAAAGTCAGGTCATAATTAAATACAATAAAAGGACAACAAGAACGAAACTATACCCAAAACCTAGTGATATAAGTGTAAAAAACATCTAATAAAATGATCGAATTTGATATACATCATAAGTCTTCGAATAATAATAAAGACTGGAAATAAAAGCTAAAAATAATGACGGTCTAAATCCGAAGTCCTCACCACTAATCTGAATGATAAAATATCTACGCGATAAGACGATCAACTGTCATGTGGGATACCCTGATAAGGATCTACATCAAAATGGGACAAAGAAGTAGGGGTGAGTACAATCCACATGTACTCAGTAGATTTAATCGACTAAATATAAGAAGTTAATCAAAAGTTATGATATAAACTAAGGAACGCTTTCACCTGCACACAGAAAAGTCTCACTCCGATCACGTTGCTGTCAATTTATATAGAACGACGCGAATAAAGTAAACACATAAATACAGTTCAATATCATAATTAATAGATAGAACAAATATCACAAGTATCAATGCAATGCATTATGATGATGCAATGATATGATGGTACGGCGAAATCAAGGTTGTCGCACAACCTATCGTATACACCTGCCGAGTTGTGCTACCAAGAAGGATCTATGGGTGTCTCGCAGACCATATACCTTGTCACAATCTCAATGTATCAACTACCTCGCCACCCAACTCATGAAAAATGACTTATGATTCTAATATCGCATCCGCTTGCCACCTACTCATGGTCAAGGATATATGCAAGGTGTGACGTTTTCTTTCTCAAAAAAAGGTTTTCACAGTTCTCAACTTCTCAATGATCAATGATAATGAATGAGGATGAATGTATTTACAACATATAAGGCATGGAGGTAATATTCACTCAACATGTAATACAAGGTTCAAAGTTATCAAAATTTAACCTAAGCATGATTTTCACCCTCAATAGACAGTAATGGGTAGGAAATACATCAGATTTAGTGTTTACCATTTTCTCAACAATATCTCAATACTTCGGCATGTTCAAAAGCCTTAACTCAACCCCTCAGGCGGGCATTACAAGTCCAATAGCCTCTTCACTTCTCTACTCAGTTAAGCCATAGATTACACGGTCACAATCACAAATAAAATATCATATAAGGCCCCCACACAGGCTACACAACACATATAGGGCCCTACACGGGCATCACAAATTCAATTATCAGTCTCAAGCTACACTACGACCCCATCCCAAAGTCTACAACATAGAATTTGACTAATCACCCCAACTCAGCCCCAAGAAGGATAATCAAACCTACCTCAATTGCTGAAACCGCACTCGAACGCTCTATCGGATGATCGATCTTTGAATTCAACATCCAAAATGATAACCCACTATTAAGAACGAAACATACGTGTCATAAGGAGTCCGATGACACCCATATTGATAGGTTTCGGAACGTGAGGTAAAATAGTCCAAAAAATTGATTAATTTCAAAAAGGGTCATCTAGAATTTTATTGCAAATTCACGTTCTACTCATTGAGGGAAATTTGTGGGTGAAAAACCCATAAAATTAGGCTAAGAAACAAGATAGAAATTAATGAAACCGAATTGAAATTGAAACACTAAACCCCCCAATAATTCTCACTTAAAACTAGACTTATTCAAGGATTAAAGGAAGGAAATTCATAGATAAATGATGGGGAATTGAAAAAGAGACTTACCCACAAGATATTCCTCAAGAAATCTACCAAAACATTGCCTTCTCCAAGCTCCAAATCGACAACAATGGTGGTTTTTCGAAAATGGAACTATTTTCATGACTTAACACTTACTCTCGCGATCGCAAAGCACTAGAAAAACAATTCGCGACCACGTTTCCACCTCCGTGATCGCGATACATAAAGAAGTAAACCTTCGCAATCACGTGGATATTCTTCGCGATCACGTAGAGTAATTATTGGGTAGGTCCCGAACGCGAAGAACAAAATCACCTGCACCAGAAATTAGATCACAGTCGAATGTTAAGTCCAAAATTTCTCTCGGTTGGACCCTCGAAAATCGTTCGGGGTCCGATAAAAATAAATCGGATATGCTACTACACTAAATTTGATATTTCGGACTCAATGGAATCGTCATATTTTTAAAAAGAAGTTGTTTTGACCAAAATACCCTCCCAGATCCCTTATTGGCCTAAAACTCAACTTTTGGCCTAAAAACTCAAAACGATGATTAAGGTCCCGAGCTCTAAGTCAATGTTCAACTAGACCAAACTCGACGTTCCGGACACAACATAACTGATATAATTCTCATCCGACGTCGGATCTCAAAACGTTGACCGAAGTCAAGCCAACTCATTTAAATCTCACTTTTCAACTTAAGACCTTAAATTCATATATCAACCCCAAATCTATTTTTGACACCTCTCCTACACCAACTTCCACATTCTGGAGCTGATGGAACTGACCGAATCTCGTTTCGAAACTCGTAGCTCCGTTTGGTACCAAAAACTATTTTTTCACAACTTAACTCTATAAAACTCAAGAATTTGCACAGTTCACTAACTATTAAGACTTTAACACATTCAACCACATAAACTGAACAAATAATACTCGGGGGCACTAATGATAGGGATAAAATGGTAATTTTGCATAAATTTTCGAAAATGATCCTCAAGATTATTACATTGACATAAATGCATAAAATAATTTTTATAATAAATTGAATTAGTTAGCATCTTACATTTTTTTACGAGAACTTGAATTTTGTAGCCTCTCTTTGTTATTAATAACGGAAAAGGGCCAAAATTACCCCTGAACTTTGAAAATAGTTTATTTATGCCCTTCGTTCTACTTTAGGGTCAATTATACCCCTACCGTTATACTTTGGGCCAAACATGCCCTTGAGTATAACAGAATGCCACGTGTCAGTTTCTTAGTGGTCAACTTATTTCCCCTTTTAAATATGTTTTTTTTATTTTTTTTAAATCTATTTTTAAAACCATTTTTTAACATATTTTTTTTAAAAAAATCTATTTCGTTTTTTTTATCTATTTTTAAATCTGCCTTTTAATTTATTTTTTTTAAATCTGTTTTTTATGTATTTTTTACAATATGTTTATTTTATTTTATTTTAAATTTGTTTTTAAAATAAATTTGCATTCACAGATTTTAAAAATATATATTTAAAAAGCAGATTTAAAAATAGATTAAAAATAGATTTAAAAAACATATAAAAATAGATTTTAAAAACAAATTTAAAATAAAAAATTTTAAATCTGTTTTTTTATGTATTTTTTAAAATATGTTTATTTTATTTTATTTTAAATTTGTTTTTAAAATAAATTTGCATTCACAGATTTTTAAAAAAATAATTTTAAAAGCAGATTTAAAAATAGATTAAAAAATGGATTTAAAAAAATATAAAAAACAAATTTTAAAAACAAATTTAAAATAATAAAAAAACTGATTTTAAAAAATAGATAAAAAACAGATTTAATTTCAAGGGCATATTTGGTCAAAGTATAACGGTAGGAGTATAATTGACCCTAAAGTAGAACGAAGGGCATAAATAAACTATTTTTCAAAGTTCAGGAGTAATTTTGGCCCTTTTCCGTATTAATAATAAAGTTGGTTTATAGCTCAATTGACAATTGACGTGCGCCTTAACTATTCTATCTGATATATTATAATGACTTATGATACATCAAACGTTGAGAAGGGCTCAAATTATATAGAATTAGTTTAGAGATTGGTATTCCAGTAAAGCACAACAAAAGCGTCTCAATAAAATTAGTGGTCTAAAGTAAAATTTTAGTGAGATGCCTTAAATATATATAAATTCATAGAAAAAATAATAATTTTGAGTTATCTTTTTTATTTGTATATACTTGTTGTTTTTAATGTAGTATTCTTAAATAATATAAAGTCTTTAGTTAACCTCACGTAGTACTGTAAAACTAAAGATTAATTCTACTTAATAAGATGTTAGTCATGTGTTTGCAATGCATTACCTTGGATGTTATTGTAAAAACTTTATTTATTGATACGAAGATTTGAGTTATTTAATTCAAAGTTCAAAAATATCTTTTGTTAAAGGTAGATAGTTTTTGTTTTCTTTCTTCATTTTTTAATATAAATTTTGAACTTGTTTTACCGTCTTCATTATTATTTTAAGTAAAAATAAAATCAATCATTAAAAACTTTTTTGGAGCCTTAGAAATTTGAAGATCTAAAGCAATTGTTTTAATAGTGTCACAACTTGAGCCACCTCTGCCACAAACCCTTAAACAATTATTTGAAATGATCTCCAAATATAACTTCAGATTTTGGAACCAAAATCTATAGCCAAACAGTGGCTTAACTATGTGATCATTTATATTCAATTAAAAAATATTTTAATTTAATAATTTGTCTGTAAAGGCTGATTATGAATCTATAAAAGTCGAAGATTCTCTAAATCTCACATTTATCCCTGGCTAAACTTAATGTAACTTGTAAGAACAATTGAACTTTACTATATATCAATTAGTTTGTACTGCTTAGCTATAGGAGTATATGGATCCTTCTCTATCCCACTATTTTCAGTTCACAACTAACTACATTGAATACCCTTGAGATTGTAGTATTTTCGGACAACCTCATTTATTAATGTGATTTTAGTAGAGGTAGCAAAATTAGGTCATAAAAATATAGCTCGTTCAAGTTGATTGCTTATTTAATGGCTCATTTTATTTTAGTCTAATTCAATTCAGCTCATTAAAAAAGTGGATTGATATGCAACACAAATTTACACATAAAACATATTGTCAAAATATTTTTAAGTACTTATTTTATATTGGGATAATGCATAAGTACGTACCTCTTAAATGATCGAAATTTCAGTGACACGCCTTAACTTAACTAGAGTTTCTATTACCCTCCTAAACTATTTTAAAATGAAATAAATACACCCTAAAGGCTGACGTGACACAGAAAGTGTGCACTCTCTTGAAGGCAAGTGATTAGTGTAAAAATTGGACACATATCTTTTTTTAATTGGTAAATTTATAATTAGTTAGTACACATAATTATTGATATTAAAATTTATATATATATATATATATATATATATATATATATATATATGATTATTTTCATTTTTTCTATGTAAAATATTTATTTTAATTTCTTCATCACTTTAAACTTTTTTTTTCTTTCATTAATTTCTTATCTTTTCACTTTTAATTATTTTTAAAAAATTATGTGAATTCCTTAAAAAAATAATTAAAAAGTGTTCTTTAGTTTAACGTTTTGATTTTTTTTAATTATTTGATATCCATTCGAAATTAATTAATTTTAAATACAAGCATTTGGAATTAAATTTGAAATCAAAAGAAAAAGAGTAAATAAAATCATTAGAAAAATAAAAAAGAAAAGATAATGAATGAAGATAAAAAAATTAAAAAAAGTTTAAATACAAGATTAATAAAAATTATGTGTATTATCTTAATTTAAATACAAGACAAAGAAAATAATTTTTTTAAAAAAGAATTAAAAACTTAAAAAAATAATTTGTTTTTATTTTAATTTTTTTTTTGAATTCTGACTCTATTATTTATATATATTTAATAATTATTTTAGCACATATATAACCCAAGTCAAAAACTATGAATTCAAATGAACCATAACTAATTAGTTAGATACGCCCACTACAAATAGAGGAGGTCGTATAATTTTTTTTACAGCTTTCTCAACTCAAGCTCTAATCGCGACTTATTTTAAATAGCTTATAAGTTGAAAATTATATATAAACTTTTTTAAAAATAAGTAGATGTAGCCCAACTTATTTTTTTTGACTTATAAGCTGTTTTCAACTTATAAACTGTTTAAAATAAATTCATCCAAACAAACTCAATTATTTATTGGGGATTAGTTTAAGCATAAAATGACTTTAAATTGACCAGTTAAACACTCAAAATAGCTGAAAACGACTTATAAGCTAAGTCAATCCAAACGGGCTCTAAGATTTACAAGCACGACTGGCTCTATGCTTAAAGAAATAACGCATATGCCTTAGCCCCTAATTTTCGGGGCCTCTAATTTTTATCAAGAATAAATTAAGTGTTAATTTTTTTTATAGAAAATATTGATTATTTATGTCAAAAAGAACATTTTTTTTTAAAAAAAGTTAATTTATTTTATTCTCTTTAATCTCATTCATACAGAAGAAATCAAGAAATAATTTTTTTTTATAACCAGATTGATTTTTCGTCCCTCCTAACCTTTTGATCTCACAATTATTTTCTTCGTCCAATTTATGTTAAGCTGCTTGATTACGATTTTTTTAAAAAAAAATAAAAATTAAATTTTATGATCTAAAATAGCTAAATATAAATATGTGTGACTAATCTTCTCATTAACGATAAAATAAAAAGTCTAATTAAATTATTATATTTCATATTTACTTATTCACTTTATTTTTCTACTTTAGTACTATATTAAGATAAAAATAATTTCATTTTCCAATTTTACTTTTAACATTAATTAGTCATTTCAAGTCATGTTTTAGGTCCATTATTGTTTATATACTTTATTTACTTTTTAAAAGTGTGTGCAGTGTCCATTATGAAAAAGTAATGGTGAATGCCATTCTTTTTTCGACTGATAAAATATGAGTGAAGTGCGATATTTGATTGATTTGGCCGGTTTTTATAGATCCAACACCCCTAGCTACTTAGAAGTAGCGATAGTTAGAGTCCGTTTGGATTAACTTATAAGCTATTTTTAATTTTTTAAAGTATTTGATTGATCAATTTAAAGTTATTTTGTGCTTAAAATAAGTCCCAAAATATAATTGAATTTATTTGATTTATCCTATCTAAAACAGCTTATAAGAAAAAATAAATTGGATTACCCCAACTTTTTTATAACTTAAAATAAATAATTTTCAATTGATAAGTAGTTAAGAAAAACTTATCCTAGACTGTTAGAGTTGTTTATGTGCCAAATAATAGTTTCAATTACCAAAAAAGTCACTAAATGGTAGAAATTTCAATTCCAAAGCACAGAAGGATAAACAAATGGGTTGATCTCCAAGGGTACTTTGAAACGAAATTTCGCAAATAACCGCCGTAATAAATTTAGTTAGATTTTTTAGTTATAGTTTACATATTTATGTATGTGCTGTAGCTATAGTTTAAACTGTTTTATTTATATAATTTGCAGATTTATATAATTTGCGAGTTTTTATAATTTGTGAAAAATTGAGTTGTTTTTGTATAAATTCAAAATAACAAATTTATACAAATACAAATATCTGAACTTTAAATAGTTATACAAATTATATTATACAAAATGACATTCTACAAAAGTTATACAAATTTTGAATTATACAAACGTGTGAATTATATAAACTCAAACCGTATTTAACGTTAAATTTTAATGATGAATTATAAATTAGCTAAACTATAATTATGTTAATTAATTAACTAATGTATCTTTAATTTTTTGTGCTTTCAACTTTCAAATATTTACGCCAATGGTATTTGAAGACTAAAGAAAAGTTGAACAAAAGTAGAAAACAAGAAACAATTTTGTCAAACTTCCATCATATCAATTACATCCTTGATGTACGTTAAAAAAAATCTCATCGAAAATTATTGTTCCCATTCAACATGTGGAGGAGTATTATTTCTCAATCCTTAATGAAACGTCAATGGGTAGTAGAATTAACTCCAAATAAAAAGAGAAATAATTATTTATAATAAAAATATCAAGTAAAATGAAATTAAAGAAGCAAACCTCTAATACCTTTACGTTATTTGTCATCAAATTACTATCCTTGTTTAATTAGCACACCACACCATGCAACTTTTTCTTAATCTTCAATTCATGAACAAACTTTCTTACTCAAGTCATTTATTTACTTATTTAATTTGTTTAAAATAAATATATGTAATGGAGTAGTTTTGACGTCAGCTTCATTCACTCAGATCCACGGTTTGGAAAGTTCGTATTCTATTAAAAAATTAATACGTAAAACCAAAACTAAACATTATTATACATCATAGCCTATTCCCAATATTTCACTTTATGACAATTATTATTTAATACAATTAAAGGAGTCCTTGACCATGTCTTTGCAATTATATTTTTAATATTTGGAATTGTTTAAGTTTGCAAATTTATTTTTAAAATATAAAAATTTAATGTCTGAATAAACAACAACAATAACATATTCAGTGAAATCCAACAAATCGAATTTGAGAAGGATAGGGCATACACAGATTTTACCATTACCTTGTGTAGGTAGAAAGACTGTTTCAAAAAGACTCTTGGCTCAATGCAATAAATCCAAATACAAGAAAGAAGGAAATAATAGAAAATATAGCAACTAACAAGAAGCAGTGGCGGAGCCACATAGACTTGACACCCCTTCTTAAAAAAATTACACTGTTTAATTAGATAATTTTTTTTTATGTATTTATATTACACATTGATACCTCTTAACTTCTACGCAATTCTACTTTTTTAAATTTTGACAACCTTTAATTAAAATTCTGAATTCGTCACTGACAAAAAGTAGTACATATCCTATAAGAAAGTATCAAGAACAATAGAATATAATGATAATCCAAAAAGTAATTAACAACATGTCGACGATGATAGCTATTACAAGAATGGACTGCAATAATGTAATTCCTAATCACACTAAAATTAATTAATTTGACCCTTGTACGAAATCTCTTAAATCGGTTGTCATTGTCAGGGGCGGAGCCATCTTGAGTTCAGAGATTTATTTGAACTCTCTTCAATAAAAATTATATTATTTATATATAATTAAAATATATTTTTTTATGTATATATAATAAATGTTGAATCCCTTTCAATTAGTTTGTGTGCCTACTCTTCAAATTTTAAACCTCCTTAATTAAAATTCTAGTTCCGCCCACCGATCATCATGCCATACTTTTATTTTTGTTTTTGTTTTTAGTGCATACATAATTTCTTGTATTGTAGTATAACACGTGGGAGATACAACTTATTTTTGAAGCCAAAAAATAGAAAAGTCAAATTTTCATACTCTACTTTGGGCGTGCTTTCCGGGTCTTAAGAATGGCTCTGCCTCCCTCTCTTCACTTGATTCCATTTCACCAATAATACTAAATCCAACCCAAAACTTCTTACTTTCTTCCTCCAAAAAAACCAAAAAAAATCAAAAAAAATAATGTACTCTTCTAAAGTAGCCAACAGCAAAAACCAATGCTCCAATGGCGTTAAAAATATGACCATGATCATTTCTTTCATTTTTATAATCTACCTTATGTGTTTCAACTTTTCAATTCCTAACACCAAATCACTCCATACATCAGTTTCACTCCAAAATGATTCGTCGTTATCATCGGATACGACTCTTGAACATATTGTATTTGGAATTGCATCTAACGAGCACGCGTGGTCCTCAAGAAAAGAATTAGTCAAGATGTGGTGGAAACCAGGTCGAAAAATGAGAGGATGTGTGTTTCTTGAAAAAATGCCACCTAATTACACGAACAATGCAAATGATTCTTCATTGCCTCCAATTTGTATATCGGGGGACACATCAAGATTTAAGTACACGTTTCGCGGAGGGACACCCTCCGCGATTCGTGTGGCTCGTGTTGTCACCGAGACGGTGGCATTGAACCATTCGAATGTAAGGTGGTATGTGTTTGGAGATGATGACACGGTTTTTTTCACGGAGAATTTGTTGAAGACGTTGTCTAAATATGATCATGGGCTTTGGTACTATATAGGGTCAAATTCAGAACATTTCTTGATGAATAAAGCTTTTTCATATGAAATGGCATTTGGTGGAGCTGGCATTGCTATAAGTTCACCATTGGCTAAAGTTCTTGGCAAAGTGTTTGATGCATGTATTGAAAGGTACCCTCACCTTTTTGGTAGTGATGCTAGGATTTATTCATGTTTGGCTGAGCTTGGTGTAGGTTTAACCCATGAACCCGGTTTTCATCAGGTACTCTTTTTTTTTTTTTGATAACTTTTTCTTGTAAGTATTTTTGAAATCTTGATCAAACGCCATTTTTTGATATAATATTGATAAAGGACTTTTTAAATAAGTAATTTTGGAAGCTTGACCAAATGTACTATCATATTGTTTATTTTGAGTCTAATTTAAACAGTTAGAACATGTTACTTACAACATCTCCATGTTGCAAAATTAGACATCGATATGAATAGTTACTTCCCCTGTTCCATTTTATGGGCACTTAATAGTTACTTTCAGAAAATGATTAGAATTTGATATTTTGAAACAATTGAAGTCTTATAAGTTTTTTGTTTTATTGTTAATAATATGTTTTTATAATCACAAAAATGTTACGGTAGGTATATAAAATTAGTATTTTTTTTGTAAAAGGTAAGTGACACAAACTTTTTGCTCCTTTTCTTGGAATTTGAAACACCAGCTAGATGTAAGAGGAAATATGTTTGGAGTATTGGCTGCACATACCATTAGACCTTTGGTATCTCTGCATCACTTGGAGATGAATGATCCGATATTCCCAAATATGACGAAAATGAAATCTCTAGCGCATTTATACGAGGCAGCAAAATTCGATCCCCATCGAATTTTGCAGCAAACAGTATGCTACGATCGTTGGTTTACTTGGACAGTTTCTGTATCTTGGGGATATGCTGTACAAGTTTTCAGCTACAATATCTTCTTGCCAGATGTACTGCGCGTACAGGAAAGCTATTTTCCGTGGCAGACGAGTGATTTGGCTAGACATTATGACTTTGATACAAGGCCATATGAACCTGATCCGTGCAAAAGACAGCTTGTCTATTTCTTACATAATGTGTCCTCTGGAATTGATGGAAAAATCAAGACTATTTACAAGAAGAAAACCCCTGAGAATTGCACTATCACCATGGTGTCACCTAGAAGACTAGAAGAAATCAGAGTGGTTTCACACAAGTTAGAAATTGACAGAAAACAGGTAACGTTTCTTTCTCTCTATAACACAACAGTAACAACATTTCGTGTTCTTTGTGGAAATCAATCTTTCATATTATACTATATAGGGACAAATGATGTTGTTGTTATAGAGAGTTTTGACTATACTGTTGAAATGAATCTTAATTTAAGTCCCATTAATATGTTTATTTTCTGAAACATATGGTCTAATCATGACATATTATGCAGTTGCTATCACCAAGAAGGCAGTGCTGTGATGTATTGCCATCTACGTCTCGAAATGTGATGGATGTAGAGATAAGAGAATGCAAAGAAGATGAACTAATTTTTATACACCCTTAGCGATATACGTTACTGTGACATTCAGCACGTTGATATTTGATGGCAAATTGGTGATGGGATGAGGGATTTTTAGAACAGAGGATTTCGCGGTTGTCCCAAATAGGCCAATGCTATTTTGCTTTCTCTAAGCATAACATCTACTCTTTTGCTTGTGAAGTAGATTTAGGAAATTACATTATGAAAGTAGTAGAATTAGAGTGTACTAAAGGAAAAGGGAATTATAATTATATGTAACTAGAAAGCTATGCACATGTGCATCAGCAATCAAATGTGAAAATCAAAGAAAAAACTCAAATTTGACTTGGACCTTTTTAAAAAAATAATGTGTAGTTCTGTTATTACATAAAGGTGACATGCTTTTCTCTGTATCATGAAACACTAATATGTATGATTAATTAACTTCTTTGACCTCTGACCCTTTGCCTGCAATTATGCAATCTGAATTTGCTTATCAGTTAACTACTTTACTTTTCAGAAGCAAAATCAATATTTTAGTATAATATTAATATACCTAATTAACACCTTGTTTGGATGGTTGTTACCTGATTTATTGTTAGTTTAAATACGGTATTTGTTTTAATTTTTACTTAAATTTTATTATGTCATATCGTTTAAATCCATTGTTACGCAACGTTAACTACGAAAATACTCATTTTGTGTAAAGATCGATTTTGTGTGATCGTGTCGTTATCTTAATGTTTTCTTCTCATTTTGTCTTTACTTATTATTTAATAATCCTATTTTATTTTTCACCTTATCTTTTTATAGTAGTTCTATCCCGCATCCTACTTTTTTTTGGTAAGTTTATTATTCAGATGTATGATATTATGTAATAACGGAGAACGATATAATCTATTAAAATATTATATTTATTAAAATAATACAATACAATATAATATATTATGAAACAATACATAACAATCATTCAAACAAAGCGTAAGAGTTTAAATAGCTATGGACCATGAAGCTATTAATTGTGCGGCGCAATATTTTTGGGGGTTGGGTAAGGCGTGCAGGGACGAAAGTACATTAAAGTTGGGGAGGGGAATTGAAATTATTTAATGCAACTTTTTTTTTACCCCCCATTTTGGAGGATTTATAGTGTTTCCACACTTCCCCTCCAGTGTGACTCGAACCCAGGACCTACCGGTCGTGGGTGGAGGTGCTTAACCAACTGAGCAAGCCTCATTTGTCAATTATTTAATGCAATTGAACATGATAGTCTTGGGTTATAACAATAACAAAAAGATTATAGTTTAGTGTGTTGGTTTGAGGGGGTATTATTAAATCAACAAATAGCTTAAAGATACTTTTAGATTAATAGGTGGATAAAGGGTATTATGAGATATTTTTCATGCGTTAGAGATATTTTTGGCTTTCTTTTGTCTTTTAATTTATTTTATGTTTTTCTCTTATATTGTAGTATGTTATCAACCAAGTAAATTGGTTGTCCACTTCATAATGGTGAATAGTCCATTTACTTTTTAAGTGGGTAAATTGCCCATTAATATTTTCCTCCACTTGTATATATGACTATAAATATAGTCTTACTCTTCAATGTAAAAACACACACAAAAGAAGAAAATTTTTACTACTCTCTCTATATTAATACTTTCTTTATATTCTCTTGCTCTTCTTCCTTTATAAAATTGTCAAGTTAGTTAGTTTATAATACGTTATCAGCACGAAACTCTAATTTTTCAGAAAATTAACTTCTATATCAGATATATCTACTAAAAAAATTTAAATTTTAAGTTGTCTTTGTTACTTTTAAATTAATTTTCATCATGTCAAAATTGAAGTTTGTGGCACTTGATATTTCTAGCAAAAATTATTTGTCATGGGTACTTGATGCTAAAATCCACCTTACCGCTAAGGGTCTTAGTAATGCTATAATTGAAGGAAATACAGCATCAAGTCAGGATAAAACAAAGACTATGATTTTCTTTCATCATCATCTAGATGAAAGCCTGAAAATAGAATATTTGACAGTGAAAGATCCACTTGAATTGTGGAAAGACTTAAAAGGGAGGTATGACCACCTCAAGGCAACGGTATTGCCAAGGGCTCGTTATGAGTGAATGCACTTACGATTTTAAGATTTTAAAACTGTAATTGAGTATAATTCTGTTGTATTTAGAATAACTTCCCAATTACAATTATGTGGGAAAACTATAAATGATAAGGACATGTTAGAAAAGACACTAACTACTTTTCATGTCTCTAATGTAATATTATAGCAGCAATACCGTAAAAAGAGTTTTAAAAAATACTCTGAATTGATCTCATGCCTTTTGGTGGCTGAGCAACATAATGCCCTTTTAATGAAAAATCATGAAGCCCGTCCCACTGGAACTGCTCCATTACCGGAGGAAAATATGGTAAAAACACATGGCTAGTCTGAAAGAAGACAAAATAAAAATTATGGCCATAATAATGTGCATGGACGTGGCAATGACAGAAGACGATATAATAATCATCGTGGTGGTGGTCAACATAAAAGGGAGAACTATATCAGTTCTCAAAATGACCCTTCAAGAAGTAACTGTCATCGTTGTGGCATGAAAGACCACTGAAAAAATGAATGTCGAACGCCTGAGCATTTTGTAAGACTTTATCAAAATTCTTTCAAAAGAAAGACAAATAGAGGTGGTGCCTCTTCTTCTAATGCTCGGATAAAATCACACTTGACGTTCAAAAATAATGTTGAGGCAAGGCCTTTGCATAATGATAATATTGAAACAAATTTGGCTTTGATGAATGATGATTTTAATGACCTCAATGATATTACTCATTTGGAGGTTGAAGATTTTTTTAAGGATCTTAATTGATGTTTAATTTTATATTTTTCAATATGTTGTCATTTTTATGTACTTTGAATTATCGTATTTTTATGTTTATGTATTTGAAAAAAAATAAAAAAATAATAATAACAATAATAAATAAAAAAAATCAGGGCCACATTTTTATAATTGTATATTGTTTATTACATTATGCTATTTTACAATGTTGTAATTAATTACTATTTGTGTGCTATTATTTAATCTTAATATCATATTGTTACTAAAAAATAATATTCGCTTCATTTAATGTCATTATACTAATTGTTTATTCTTGTTAATGTTTTAGACATTAATATTATATAATGATTGTATTATTTTTGCCAATAAACAAATTATCTATACATGATGAATAATATTATATTAATATTTTATAATTTTATTTATTTTATATTTGTTTTTAATACTTATGTATAATATTTATTTAAGGTTAATTAGTATATTTTTCCATAAACATTTTGAATTCTAAGTTCATTAAACTAATTCCCTAGTAAATTATTAATTTATATAAAATTATGTTTATCATTAACGTGTCACACCTCGGTTTGTTAATTCTTATTCTAATAATTTGGTGCGTTAGGTTCATATTATCAATCATTTTTCTGTGTTACAAATTCATTACAATATAATTCCATAAACTAAATTATTGTAACATTCATCATAATTGAATCATATAATTTTTTAAATTCTAAATTACCATAATTTAACTTTTAAGAAAAAAAGGGGACTTATATTTTTCTAGCAATATTGTTACTTATTTTATTTCTTATAATGCATTTTTATTTTATGAAGATAAATAAATTTCTCAGTCTTCAATTGGATTCAAGATGAATAATGAAGATATGTGCCTTTTGGATAGTGCCACAACTCATACGATATTAAAAGAAAAGAAATATTTTTGTCATTTGATTATGAAAAAGGCCTATGTCAATACAATATCTGGTAGTACAAAATTGATTGAAGGCTCTAAAAAGCGGCCTTATTACTACCTGGAGGAACGATATTGGTAATTGATAATGCATTGTATTGTAGTAAGTCTCAAAGAAACTTGTTAAGTTTCAAGGTTATTCGCCAAAATGACTATCATATTGAGACTGCAAATGAAGGAAATGTTGAATACCTTTATATTACTACAATAAATATGGAGAAGAAAATTGTGCACAAAAAATTACCTACACTTTCTTCTGGGTTCTACATACAAATATTGGTACTGTTGAATCACATGCCATTGTAAATAAAATATTTACTGATTCTAATAATTTTATCATTTGGCATGACCGGTTGGGCCATCCCGGTTGTAATATAATGCACAGAATTATTGAGAATTCACATGGACACACTTTGAAGAATCAGAAAATTCTTCAATCTAAGGAATTCTCTTGTGTTGCTTGTTCCCAAGGAAAACTGATTATCAAACCATCAGCAACTAAGGTTGGGATTGAATCCCCTGCGTTTCTGGAACGTATACAAGGTGATATATATGGGCCAATTCACCCTTCATGTGGACCATTTAAATATTATATGGTTTTGATAGATGCATCTACAAGATGGTCACATGTGTGCTTATTATCAACTCGCAACATGGCTTTTGCGAGATTGTTAGCTCAAATTATAAGGTTAAGAGCATAATTTCCAAATTATGCAATAAAGATAATTCGTCTTGATAATGATAGTGAATTTACATCTCAATCATTTAATAATTATTGTATGTCGGTTGGAATAAAAGTTGAGCATCCAGTCACTCATGTCCATACTCAAAATGGTCTAGCAGAATGTGTCACGACTCAACCCCGTAGGCCGCGACTGGGGTCCGACCTGGACCCCTATATACATATCTATCAGTTGTGGTCAAGTCGAATTATAGACATGCAATGCATATAAATCAAGTGTAGTCAAACCTGACTACAAACACTGCAACGCCATGCATCAGAACCCTATTAGACAATAACATTTTCAAAAACCTGTAGCCTCTTTCATTTGTATCACCTTATGAAAGGGCACGCAAACTGACAAGACTGCCACAACATAATAACATATATCATACATCATGTAGACCCAACTGAATCAAACTGACATACCCAACCCACATATACATGTCTGCAGACCTCTAAAAATATTAACGACAACATATGGTAGGACAGGGCCCCCCGCCGTACCCCTGAGTAGACAAAATAGTTTTATACATTAGTGGTCAGTACCAAAAACTAGGCTCCGACACAATGGGGCCTCTTCCAGCATAGCTGAACGGAGTCCTAAGCTGAAGGACTCCTAAAACCTGTATATGTACCTGCGGACATGAAACGCAACCCCCCGAAGAAAGGGGGTCAGTACGACATATGTACTGAGTATGTAAAATATAACATAATACAACTAGAAGCATATCTGAGATAGATAAACCAAGATAGAATATCAAATCAGAAATCTGTACCTGTACCCTATGAATCATAAAAGGTATGCATGCTCAAATTATACCATATAGCCGGCCCTATTAGGGATCCGGTGAATACATCTGTAAAACCATCATAGACCCAGTGCCATCACCACCTTATTACAACATATCATCATATATATACATACATGCCCTGGCCCTCTAGTGAGGGACTCAGTGGATAATGTAGTGAACTGTGCACGAGAATCTGCCCTGGCCCGGGACTAAGTGATAGAGGGGTTACAGTATGCATCAGTAGAGTAGTGAGTAACCGTATGCAATTTAAAATATTATCAGGGACCCGATAGTATAAGAGGGTTAAACTATTGTCTATGGACCCGAGTAGTAATGTAATCATCTCGATTGTCCTCTAAATGCCATTATGGGCTACGTCAGTTGTAATCTCGGGGACCCTATACATGTATTAACGCAAAGCCAAATCGCTTATGGAACCGGAAACATTTGTTAACATATAGTCTTTAAGACCTAGAGCCTGTACATTGGTTACCTTTTCAACATATAGAAGTTCCAAGGGGATAGTTTAACTACCATAAGAGTTCAATATTCAGGAGTAGATAAGAGATGCTTAAGAATGGAGTTATCCTGGAGCTCATATCATATTTAACTTATAACTAAGAGTTACCCCCAAAAGAAAGAGAATAAGCTCTATATAGTCTGTGTTTCCCTTCGTGTGGTCATCCTGTACATATTTCGTACCCGGCCCATCCTGGGGCTCGATGAACAACTATGGCATCATAATCTTATTTTTATACCAAGTACTTATCAAGATAAAGGAGAGGTAGCTTTCCACACACTACTCTTTAACACGTAAAAGCCTTAACAGGCAATACTTTATTATTGCAGGAGTTCTAATACTAAGCAGTGGACAGTGATTATGAGGCGTACTTGGAGTTATGGGAATAAAATTATCCCCTCATTTCACATACCATTTACTTAAGGCTAAGACATGCCAAAAGGGAAGAAAGACAGCTTTACATACTTATTCCAAAATATGCCAAGAGAAAGCTTCACATACCTCTTATGAGTCACTCTTTATCCCATTCACCTCATTGTTCTTTGAACCTATTCAACATGGAAGTAATACGAATATCAACCACTCTTGACTTTCCAACATCTTAAGTTGTACCTTAGCATTCATGGAATCTATTTCCTTGTTCGTCTCCTCGACTAGTTCTTTAATTAGTTAAGATGTTAACAAAAATCGGGCAGCATCTCCCCTATAATGTGCCCTATACAAATTTCCAATTACACCCCTAATACCTACAACCATCCAACAAAAATAACCTGCATCATATTTTTAAGCAATTCACACCAACAATATACAACATAAACTCCAAACAACTCGCTCGAAACTACGATATCAAAATAGGGTTTCTACACTTTATTTCGCAACGCCTTTAATTATACGAAACGAGGGGTCAGGTGGTTGCAATCAGCAATAAAAACACCTCTTTTAGAACGCTTTTAGGTCCTGGAAAACACCTCCCCACACCTGCAGCAGTACACCACAAGCCCAACACTTTTCTTCGACAACAATTCAACTATAGCGACTCCAATTTAGTTTGTTTCGAACGTCAAGCATTTCTATGACATTTTCACATTTTCATCCACCTATAGGGTGTGTAACACACTTCATAAAAACACCATAAATTCCAAATTAAAAGAAAAAACCTTACCTTGCCCGAAATTGGTCAAAACTCGCCAAAACTGCACCTCAGAAACTTCTTGATGTGCTGAAATGGGTCGGGCTGTTTGTGTCACTTCTCCACTGCCCCAAATTGGAATTTTATGTTATAAAATATTATTATATCACCGTGGTATACCTTAAATAATTAATTCACGAAATGGAGCTCGGGCCTTACCTTTCTTGGCCTCAAACCCATAACCCTCTCTTCTTGCTCTTAGAGTTTTTCCTTCAACTTCCTCTTATTTTTCCAAGTATAAAGCTGAAAACATGATTCCGTAGACCTCATAAGATACCTATATACATCTTCACATGATTAAGGAACACCGTAGGTAAGTAATTCATGGAGAAAAACTTAGAAATTTACCTTAGTTTTCTCTAAACCATGGCTGCCTCCTTTCTTCTCTACGTTTTTCTCTCTTCTTTTGGCTGAAGTTTCAGCTCCAAAATGTGATAAGTAATGACTTAAGAGTCATATATATGTCTCCTCAAAAGGTGACACATGTCCATCCCCCAATGGGCCAACACATTCATGAAGCCACATGGCACCTCCTCTTACTACCACATGTCATCTTCTCCTCTTCCCCGTGGGTTCATAATATCGTCTTATTTTAAGAACCCATGTAATCCCTGCTACGTAAGCTTGGTATGTACTCAAGTAGTTTAGGTACGTAAGATTTCTAAATTGGTAGTTTATGTAGGTAAATCAAGTCCTACGACTCCTTACTTTGGATAATTACTTTCCTGGTCCTCAGGTGACGGTTCACTTGACTATTTTATTGAGTCTCAGAGGGTGACTTAGTTGCATATAGTTTCTCACTACTCTACTCGTGCATGCTATAACGCTTCGTTCTTCGCACCCACGATGGACCAGATATTATGTCGGGCGCAGCTTTACTACTTCTTTCACCGCGTCCCAGGCCGAATGTGTACAGTTCCACGTATGAGGAGATAATTCTGTATGTGAGGTGTGATATATGTTATATGTTATGATGATACGATTATTCATTAAGTCCCCGGGTCTCAGGCCGGATGTAATATGATAGTATGTGTGGAGAAATAAGGAAGGAACATCGAGTCCCTCCCTAGAGGGTCAGGTACGATATGTATATTGTGATGGTATGCTATAGACGTACACTACTCCATTCACCAAGTACCTCACTAAAGGGACGGATAGTTTATGTAAGCATGCATATAAAAATAGAGTGATACGTTTGTAACCCCGAGCCTCATAATGAACCGGATGTAATACAATGGCATACACGATAAGATTATATCGTATACAATGATATGATGTCGTATACGATGATATGATGAAGAAAATACATAATGATATGATGACATGTGAATATAATGAAATAATTATAACACCGAGTTCACTAGAGGGCCGGGCACAGTATATGATGATGTATATGATTACGTGTCCTAAGGTGCAGGTATAGTAACTTGTTAATTATTATGCTTGTCCCCTGCATCCCTATTTCAGTTATGATCTCAGTTTTGTGTTGTTATGCTTTATATACTCAGTACATATATCGTACTGACCCCCCGTTTCCCGGGGGGCCGTGTTTCATGCTCGGAGGTATAGATGTTTATATTGGGGATCCACCAACTTAGGATTTCTACTCAGTAATATTGGGAGCGCTCCACTGTTCCAGAGCCTAAATTTTGATACTGGTCATGTAATATGTATATATTTGTATATTCAGGGGTACGGTAGGGGTCCTGTCCCGCCATATGTTGCTGTTACCATTCTTAGACGTCTGGAGACATATGGATGTGGGTTGTTTATGAGTTTATTTCGACTGTGCCTATACGGCATGTTGTAAATGTTTTTATGTTATGACAGCCTCGTCGTCTCGCATGCCCTTTCATGATATGATACGAATGAAAGAGGCTACATGTACATGAACAAGTTGTAAACTATTGAGGTTTTTATGTATAGTATCACATCACACATGGTTCAACTTAAGTGTAGTTGATAGATACGTATAAGGGGGTCCAAGTCGGACCCCAGTTGTGGCCTACAGGGTTGGGTCATGATAGAAGTGGTATTAGAGCAGTTCGTCCTCGGAATGTCTATAGATCGTGTCTAATAGAGTCTTGTTTATCGGTGTGTTGTGTACCACATCTATAAACAAGAGGCTACAGGACATTTAGGATATTACCTTTCTTTCATATCTAAGATCGTGTGATAGAGCCGAGTCATGGGGAATGAAATCTCTCATACTAACTTATGATTTCAATAGAAGGACAATATCGATAGAAGAAAGTAACTGATGATACTGGAAGTTACAAAGCACGCAGGTAACCAAATGCATGAAAGACAAATTTCAGGTAAGGTATTGAAATATGATTGACATATAAAGTTGAAGAGTGAAAGGAAAAGTAAATAGGAAAGTGTAATAGGTGCAGTTCGAGTGGACATACGAGGTAAGTCCCTTTCCATACTGTTAATTATGGGCGCCCTGTGTAGCTGCGATATGATACGATACAATACGAACATATATATATATATATATATATATGTGTGTGCCTTGTGAGGCATTGTTGATATTTTCTGCGTGCAAGTGTTGAGATAGTAAGAAATACAGAGGAAACTCTGCCCAAATTTTCTTAGAAATAAGAAGAGAATGAGATACATGGCTGTAGTATGTATTGAAAGGTTGTGCCCACAACAATAATGAGATTTGATTAAACTACGAGTATGGCTAACCTCGAGAAATGAATTAATGGTTGAATTTATGGCAATAAAAACTAGAAGGTCGATACGGGTATGGTAGAATGAATTTGGAAAAGACGTATAATCCAAGGAAGATGATTCATAGAAGATTGATAGGTCTGGATAGAACGATATATCAAGGCACCGACTGAATTGAAACACAGGAATAAACTATGACAAGTTATAGTTGAAAGAAGTAACAGTATGGTTAAGACAAGAGTACAAAGGGAAGAGAATTGTGATGGATATAAAGTAGTAATAAGATAGCTTGTGAGATATTAAGGATAAGACTAACTAAGAAGGGTAAGTAGCCCATAGTAAGAATCGTGAAGAAGGTTGAGTAGTGTTATACTATGGGACTGAGTGTGAACAGGGTACTAGGTGAATATAACAAAAACCGTTATGAGAATAAGTAAAGCTTAGTAAGGAAATAACTAACAGGTATGACCTGGTCCATGAGAATGGAATATAAAGATAGGTGTGAAACGAAAATACAAGCTATGGAATAAATAAGGAAGATTTATCAAGTTCTGTAAGGAAAGTTTCGAATAAAGGTTATGTGATGATGAAAAGGATAGGTAGTGCAAGGAAATAAAGAGTAATATGGAATCTCTTACGCACAACCAAAAATGGATATGAGCTGGAGAAATAATAGAGAAGTTCTAATAGAGGCACTCAAGATAGATGTGATTAATTAAGTATGAGTATCGAACAAAAAAGGAAATAGACAGCTACAAACTGAAGGTATAGTACAATGAAAAGGTGATAAGATAAGGCGCTACTACAACAAAGTTGATATAGTTTTACGCAGGATTAGAAGTGAGCCTTAAGCACACGATAAAGATGAAAGCTCAGGAGGCATAAAGAAGTATTGTGTATACGTGACTCAACCTTGATGATTAGTGAGATCCTGCAATGAGAGGGAATATCTATTTGTAGAACAACTGCTGCATTATGAGGTTATTAGAAGAATAAGTGGTATACACTGGAATAAGGCTAGTATAATGACGGAACTTGAAACACGAATCATCAAAGTATAAGTACTCCCGAGTGGAGAATTTGAACCAATTATGAACATGAGCTAATTACTGATTGGGATATATGGAATGTGGCTTTGAATGCACTGCTACATTACGGATATTACTTGAGTATCAACCATTAAATGAGATTTTATACGATATATGGAGAATACTAAAGTGCCCTATGGTTGTGCTAGGGTTTCTTATAAAGGAAACCTAACGTATGGATGATTTAACAAAAAATATAGATATGGTGCAGCACGTTAGATATGTTGGAGTAGAATCATTCGTGTGTGAATAGCTGAAAATAAATGGAGGATGACATGGGTACACCTTAAAAGGGGGGAAGTGGACAAGAGAAGTACAAGCGTAAGAGAAAATCAACTGGCGCTATCGTATGTAAATGGGAATGCTTAAACTTCAAACGAGACCCCATAATAGATAGACGCGATCATACCCACACTAATGCACCAAATTTCATCAAAACTCTGAAGTTAAGCATGCTTGGGTGAGAGTAGCACTGGGATGGGTGACCCCCTGGGAAGTGAAAAGGGAAACAAAACAAGTATGACAAAAAGAGTAGAGTAAGCCAAGAGCAGAAAAGATTATGACTAAATTGGAACGCACCTTGTGCAAATGGCACAAAAATAATTATACAGCCTACGAGCATTGACATACTCAGAGTAAAAGAAAATGATTACTCGATAAAAAGAAATCAGTAATAGCAATGTGATTGCCATATTTAAAATCTATTAAAGAAAAATGTAAGATGGTTTGAGGCATAACTATTAAGATATAATCGATATTAAGGACAAAAGCCATAGCGGAGCCCTGACCTCGACTGAAGGAGGTAAGACACTAGTATAGCGACGCTAAGGCATTTTCTGAATTGATCTAAGTACCTACACATGCTTGTGTAAGAATTACAATATAATGTATGGTAATAAAACTAGAAAGAAAATATGAGTAAAAGCGCAGGATAACATACCTAAAGTGTTACAAGTTTGATTAAGAGGAGTTATATAATAGCTTAAATGAAGTGGAGCATCAGAGGCTTGATAGCCTATTACGGGGGATGGTAATCCCGACTCGGAAATGGAAGGGTTTTAATGTAGGTTATAGTGTAGGTTGACCTCGTACTCTATGGAAGTATAAGTTCATATGGGTTATGGTAGATAAGCTGACATAATCAACCCATTTTCTTCCAGTTAGAAAGATATATTCAGTTAAGGGTTATGCGAGATGACACAGTAAGGAAACAATAAGATTTCACGGGGTTTCCACATCTATTATCTCAGACAGGAAAGTTTAATTTATAGCTAATCGCTGGAGATCATTCCAGTAGGGATTGGGAAGACATGTGAATCTTAGTACAACATTTTGCCCTTCGATTAATGGATAGGCCCATAGGGGATCCAGCAAATTATTGATGAAGTAAAGCTTATTCAGGGACAAGCTATCGATTAGCAGCCTAGAGTCGGCAAGAAGGGGATACATTGGTCCTTCTTAGGTCATTCGTAGAATAGATAAAGCTGCCTATGAGTTGGACCTACCATCCAATTTGAAACAATACATTCAGTTTTCACAGATCAATATTCCGCGAATATATAAACGACCCTCCCAGAATATTCTTCATGGGTGAGGTCCACATGAAAGGAAAGTTATCCTATGAGGGGCAACCTATTGCCATCTTGGATCGGCAGATTAAAAGGTTGTGAACTAAGGACGTAGCTTCTATCAAGTTTCTATGGCGGAATAAGAATCGTGAAAAAATGACCTAGGAAGCTGAAGAGGACATGAAACACAGGTATCCGTACCTATTCCTGATGTCTACAAGTAACCCCCACTCTTAGAACTCGTATATTAATTACTTGGATGAAAATATATGTTATCGCAATAGAAAGGAATCTCTCTACAGTTTGTATAAAGTCTTAAGGGAAGTTTTATTCAACATTCGGGGATGAAAGTTCTAAAGGGGGGAAGGATGTTACACCCCACCCTCTCGAGCTCGGAATATCTCTTAAGTTCCTTAGACATTATCATGTGAGCCGGATAAGATACGACACTATCAAACTACTCTAAGGAAAAGAGAATGTGATACCCCATAGTAGAAAAGGTTGGAAATAGAGTCATAAGAATCCAAAAGGAATTAGAGCCCAAGTAATGAGTCATAGGACTCGATTTACCCACATAAGCTACTAACTTAGAAGTCTTACATACTCAAGATATTTGAGTACATGCCAAGCTTACATAGCACGGATTACATAGGCTTTTAAAATAGGACGAGATTACGAACCCATGAAGAAGAGGAGAAGACGACATATGGCAGCCAATGGAGGAGAGACACGTGGAAACACCTCAAGCAAGCAGGTGACCCACCTACTTAGGGTCAAGTAGGTGAAACATCTACTTAGGGGTGGTCCCCACTAAGGACACATGGCAGCCCCTCCTTGATGGCATGGATCCGTGGCCCAATAAGGGCTGGACACGTGTCACCCTATGGGGATGACACGTGTCACCTCCTAAGGCCACTTATATATGTATATAGGGACTTATACACTTTAGTTCTTATCCTTAAATTTCAGCAAAATAAAGAAACAAAAACCCTAGTTTAAGAGAGAAAAAGAGGACGGCCAAAGGGTGAAAATAAGGTAAGTCCCAATTTTGCTCCGTAAATTAATTATCTAGAATATACTATGATGATATGAAGGTATTATAAGTATAAAATCATGGATTGGTGCAGCCAAAATGGACAGCAAACAGTCCACACAGTTTCAGCGCGACTAAAGAAGTTTTGAGGCGCAATTTTGGCTAGTTTTGGCCAATTTCGGGAAAGGTAGGTCTTCCCTTCTAATTTAAAGTTTATGGGTTGTTATGTAGTGTATTATATACCTTGTATACTTCTGTAAGTATAAATAAGTTCATGGGAATGCTCGACGATAGAAACAATCGAAATTGAAGTCGTCGTAGTTAAATTGTAGTCGAAATGAGGCATTGTGTGTGTGGAGGCTGCTTATCATTGTGTGGTGTGTGTTAAGGGCCTAAATGTTTCCTAAAATAGGTGGGGTAGATTATGGTTGTAGCCACATGACCCCCCTGCTTAGTACGATTAAAGGTTTCATAAAATAGAAACTAGAAACCCTATTTTGGATATCGTAATTTCGAGCGAGTTGTTCGGAGGTTGTAATGTATAATGTTGCCATGTTTTATATATATATGAGCTGATGGTTATGTTTTTGGTTAGATGTAGGTATTGGGGATGTGATTGGCAATTCGAATAGGGCACATTATAGGGGAGGTGCTGTCTGATTTCCGTTAACGCCTTAACTAGTTAAAGAACTAGTCGAGAAGGCGAGCGAGGAAATGGGTTTTATGAATACTCATAAGTAATTTAAGACATTGAAAGGTCTACGGATGTTGATACTCGTATTTCTTTCATGTCACCTAGGTTCATGGGACGACAAGGCGATCGGGATAAAGAATAACCCGTAAGAGGTATGTAGAGCTATCCTTCTTTTCTTTTGGCATGTCTTAGATGTAAGTTATGAATGATATCTATATGATATTTGGGATTCAATCCATTCATAAAGCCCTGAGTATAAGTCAAAACTCTTATTTACTTCTTGATTTTAGGACTCCTGTAATGATTGAGTCGTTACCTTATAAGCTCTCTATGTAGTGAAAAGTAATACATGTAAAACCTATCTCTCCTTTCTTCTGGAATGACTTTACTATAAGTAATATACGACATTGGTTTAGAGGTGACTCCATTTATAAGTTCTAGGTATACCTCGAGACTTGTAGTAACTTCTGAACATTAACGGTCTGAAAATAGTTAAACTACTGTTCTCGAGCCTGTTATATAATGAATAGTAGGTGGAGATACCAACTCCTCTTTTTAAAGGCTCTACAGTGATAATGGTCTCTGATTGCATAATTTGTGTCTTTGTTTGCATGGTTTATATGGTGTTGTCTTGATGCATATCTATGATTCCTGAGGCCCCAATTGGTGTAACCCCTAATGACATCTAAAGGGCATTTCGGATAATTACTTTCCTGGTCCTCAGGTGACGATTCACTTGACTGTTATATTGAGTCTCAGAGGGTGACTTAGTTGCATATAGTTTCTCACTACTTTACTCGTGCATGGTGTAACCCTTCTTTCTTCGCATCCCACGATGGGCCGAATATTATGTCGGGCGCAGCTTTACTACTTCTTTCACCGCATCCCAGGCCAGATGTGTACAGTTTCATGCATAAGGAGATGATTCCGTACGTGAGGTGTGATATATGTTATATGTTATGATGATACGATTATTCACCGAGTCCTGGACCGAATATAATATGATAGTATGTATGGAAAAAAAAGGAAGGAACATCGAGGCCCTCCCTAGAGGGCCGGGTACGGTATGTATATTATGATGGTACGCTATAGACGTACACTAATCCATTCACCGAGTCCTTCACTAAAGGGACGAATAGTTTATGTAAGCATGCATATGGAAATAGAGTGATACATTTGTGACCCTAAGCCCCATAATGAACCGGATGTAATACGATGGCATACATGATAAGATTATACCATATACGATGATATGATGCTATATACGATGATATGCTGAAGTAAAATACATGATGATATGATGACATGTGAATATGATAAAATGATTATGACACCGAGTTCACTAGAGGGCCGAGCACAGTATATGATGATGTATATGATTACGTGTCCTAAGGTGCAGGTACAGTAACTTGTTAATTGTTATACTTTTCCCCTACATCCCTATTTCAGTTATAGTCTCAGTTATGTGTTGTTATGCTTTATATACTCAATACATATATAGTACTGACCCTATATTCTCTAGGGGACTGTGTTTCATGCCCGTAGGTATAAATGTTCATATTGGGGATCCGCCAGCTTAGGGTTTCTACTCAGCGATGTTGGGAGTGCTCCACTGTTCTGGAGCCTTACTGTTGATACTGGTCATGTAATATGTATATATTTGTATATTCAGGGGTACGACAAGGGTCCTGTCCTGCCATATGTTGTTGTTATCATTCCTAGAGGTCTGTAGACATATGGATGTGGGTTGTTTATGAATTTGTTTTGATTGTGCCTATACAGCATGTTGTAAATGTTTTTATGTTATGGAAGCCTTGTCGGATCACATGCCCTTTCATGAGATGATACGAATGAAAGAGGCTATATGTATATGAACAAGTTGTAAACTATTGAGGTTTTTGTGTATAATATCACATCACACACGGATCAACTTAAGTGTAGTTGATAGATACACATAAGAGGGTCCAGATCGGACCCCAGTCGCAGCCTACGGGGTTGGGTCCTGACAGTAACATCCTTCCCCCCTTTAAAACATTCATCCTCGAATGTTAACTTATCACGTAGGGGTTTAGATTGCCTTTGTGTATAGGGAAAAAGTGTGGATATGTTCTTTCTATCTTCTTTTTTACTTTCTAGGTCATCCCTTTTTTGGTTTTCGTTTTGCCATTATATCTTGACGGAAGTCACGTCCTAGTTTGCAACCTTCTAATTTATCGATCTAAGATGGCGATAGGTTGTTCCTTGTAGGATTCCATTTCTTGAATATTATCTATGGTCCATATTCTGGGTGGCCCACCAGTACCCTTGCGAAGTATCCCTATTTGATGGACTGGGCGTATAGTTTCCCAATCAGGTGGTAAGCTCAACTTATCGGCAAATTTATCCACCTTACGAGCACTTGATAAGGTTTAATGCATTTTGGGCTAAGTTTCCTTTTGGGGACTTACACATTCTACCATACAATGTCTTGTACAGGGCCATCTGGATACTGGAATGGTAGACATTCTTGGAGGCGATTTCAATAAGTGGTAGACGATCGTCCCAGTTACTTTTAAAGTCAACCATATAAGCTCATAATATATCTTTTAGCATTTGATAGTATGCTCAGTATGTTCAGCAGCTCGAGGGAAAAATATGGTACGAAGACCTGTCTGTGCTCCTGATCTCTTCTTGGACTGATCTCCAGACGTTAATTATAATTGAAGTCCCTCTATCTGAGATAATAACTGGGGAAACCTCCTGGAGTCTTACTACCTCCTTGACCTATAACTTTACCTAGTTTTAGCTGCATAGGTGGTCTTGATTGAAAGCAAATAGGCTGATTCATTAGCCTACTCACAATAATATGTATAGTACCCTAGTCTCGCAGAGTATAAAGTAGGTTTGTAATGACGTTGATAATTTGGGAATCCTTAGCCTCGTATAGTCCTTCTCGACTCTTTTGAAATCTTTAACTGGAACCCTACCCTTTTAGTTTTTTTTTTCTCTGGCCCCTTAGAGTTGGCTACCAAGTGGTGTCGAAATTCCCTCGCCCACTGGCCCTTATAGCCATTCCGTGGTTTGCCTACCATTAACTGGTACTATATTGAAGAATTGTGGCATTCAAGTGCGCCGTCAGTTAGCAATTAGCTAATCCTTCTTGTCTTGCTTAAGTCCTTTTTACAATACCCTCAACGTAACTTATAGTACTCCAGGTACATAATCTCATGTTGTTTCTCTGCTGCTAGTTTATATTCTTCCATCTCGCGCGATCATACCAGCACTAATGCTCAAAATTCCACCAGAATTTAGAAGTTAAAAGTGCTTGGGAAAGAGTAATACTGGGATGGGTGACCTTCCTAGGAAGTCTTCATGTCGCGCTTCATTGTAATCCTTGCAATAACGTGCGGGGCACTCAACTTAGCCCAAGATTTACCTTAGCATCGTCTCGCTAGTCTTTATGTTTTGCCTTGCCCTTTCCTCTATTATTTTGCAACCGGTATAGGGGTAGATCTTTGGTCCAACCGTGTCCATGTTTTACTTTGTCCGTAGCACTAATTCCATTCCTATGGTTTGGCTTAACTTATCCCCATATCTCTCGGTAGGGTATCCAAAATATCATAATGGTATTGTCATTATTGAGCCTTTATATTTTTTATCCTATACTTGCTCACTTAACCTGATATTTATATATCTATATTCGTAGGTTGCACGACCATTCTGACGCAACCTATAGGAGGTAGATGTAGTCCTTCCGTCTCCTGGTTCATTCTACTGTACACATCTTGCTCATATTGAAACTTGCCTGTCCCATCTTGCTATACTTCTGTCTTTTTCCTTATTCACTCTTTGCTCTTCTCATCCCCTATCATATGATGTTTCGTGTTCCCTTTTTCCTTGGTTATTTATCTACCGCAACACCATTTGCGACCAACTCTATGGCCAACATCTTGGCTTTTGACCCAGCATGGTGTCATTATCCTTCGTAGTGTCTCTTGAGTTATTCAATATCCTTTTATTGCTATACCCTTTTCTTTTCATATGCATTTACCTTTTAGCATTACGTCATTCAAGGTCTTGTTGAAAACTTCTTAACACTATCTTGTATAGCATTCTGACTTTTATCCAATTATTGACGACTTTCAGATCTTCCTAACTTGGTTCAACAAAGGATCTTATTGAAGTTTAAGCATTCATCTTAAATATGTTACCATATTAATTGCCTCCATCTTGCCCTTGTAGTTTTCTCACTTGCTTCCCCCCTTTAGAGGGTACTTATACCTTTATCCGCTTATACCTTGCTTTATGTCTCTACACCAGTTTTAAATTCATCCAATTCCCATTCCCCAGTCTACTTGGTACTGTATCATGTCCCCGTCTTTCTGCATTTTTTTTCTTTTTTGCCAACCTGATTATCCATGTACGGAATCTTGGCTAAATCACGAGGCAATAGGAGCCTTCCCACACATAGTGCGATACCTCATCTATTAATTTGTACTTGAGTAATGGGACCCATGGAATAACTCGTCCGAGGCCACATTCTATTTATCTTTATAAAAAGTTAATATACACTTGTAGCCATTCTAAATTTTCTTTTAACTAGGCAACATTTATATTCCGACATTCATTGTCCAAGGTTCTCTTGGAGTAGTGGCTTTCCCAACCTATATCCTTTGTTTCTTGGGATGAATGGAAGCTGCGCTATTACTCATTTATACCTTGTAGCCCTTACCCTTACTATGTACCCAACACAGGCTTTTAACTTAGTCAACATATACCAAGTACGCCTTAATAGTGGTCCTACTTTATCCCTGTATAATTGTATCACACCGTTCAATTCATACTTACATATCCCCATTTTAGTTTGTACTCATATTCAGTTCCTAACATCTTTTTGAGGTGCTTCTGTTCGAAGCTCTTTCCCCAATTAGTCGGTGGAGGACTATAAACTGTTATCATAAACCATTTTCCAACCATTGTTGGAAGAAATTAGAATCTCTTAAACATCACAATACTTCTTTTAATACTTGACCTACCTGGTCTCTTTCTGAGTTTATCCTCGAGTTATGAACAACTTATCTAATTTACAACTAAAAGTTGGAGCTTGGTACTTTTCAAGAAGAGTAAGGCTCAATTACTGGTGAGTTTCTCTTTTTATCTTCCTATTGCACAAATACGGCTTGAGATACTTAGTCTGAACTTTACTACTTAAATAGGCTTTTTGTTTCTCTGACATAAAATTCTCCAAGTAAAAAGGGTGCCCTTTATCGACTACTTGAAGGGTACCTCTTACAGCTTTAGTTAAACATAATAGGGGTACTTGGTATCAATTTCTGAGACACGTTAAGAATCTATGTTTCATTCCCTTTTCTTGTCCTGGGAAAATTTCGGCAGAGTTTTCTCTATATTCCTTACTTATCCCAAACTTGCACGCAGAAAATACCAACAATGCCTCAATGGGCCAATATATATATAAACGTTTATCACGCTTCATATTACAGCTGCACAGGGCTTCCCACATTATACCAAAATAAATCTAACAAAATTACTTTAGATGGACAACAAAACTTACTTATCGTCTCCCTGTACTTGTAGCCAATTAGTCCTTGGTCCGACCCGGTGACCTAGGAGATGAAGTACACTCTTCCTCTTTATCTGTGTGCCACTCGTCTATCCCTCTTGCTCTTCCTCACTTGAATCCAGAAGGCATGAATTACCAAGTGACCCCTGGTTTACCGATGTCCACGATAAGGTGCTCGAGTATACAGTAACACTTATCGTAGGCGTCGGTCTGACATAGTGCTCCATCATCAGAGTAACTGGCGTGGCTTACGGAACCGCTTCCTAAGTCATCGGACATTCTAGGGCTATTGCCGCTGGGCCTTCCAAGGAATTAGCCTTATTAGCATAATTAAGGTCCTCCAAAGGATCGGTCTCAATCGAATAACTGGGATCCTCCGAGGGATCAGTCTCAATCGAATAGCTCGGACTCCTCCTTCTCAGTCCTAGAGCCTGAGATCTCGGTTCCGAATGCACCCTGGGGGCCTTCTCCACACCCCCTTTACTGTTTAGGACTGACTTTTTCATCTTTCACCCCAATATGTACTTGCCTACAAGAAAGGAGGTCAGACACAATCCCCTCTATAGAGGCATCATCGTACGTATAATAGTTCATTAGGGTGGGATTATCCTAATAATATATCTCTATCGCACAATCTTAGATATGAAAGAAAGGTAACATCCTAAATGTCCTGTAGCTTCCTGTTTACAGACGTGGCGCAGAACACATTGATAAAAGACTCTACTAGATACGGTCTGCAGACAATCTAAGGACAAAATGCTTTGATACCACTTCTGTCACGACCCAACCCCGTAGGCCGTGATTGGGGTCCGACCTGAACCCCCGTATATATATCTATCAGTTGTAGTCAAGTCAAATTTTCAACTACGAAGTTCTATACATATCTTATCTACTTCTCCAGACCCCGCGCATAGCGGGAGCTTTAGTGCACCGGGCTGCCCTTTTTTTTATATATATATACATAAATGCCCTGGCCCTCTAGTGAGGGACTTAGTGGATAATGCAAGGAACTGTGCACGAGAATCTGCCCTGGCCCGAGACTTAGTAATAGAGGGGTTACAGTATGTACGAGTAGAGTAGTGAGTAACCGTATGCAATTTAAAATATTATCAGGGACCCGATAGTATAAGAGGGTTAAACTATCGTCTATGGACCCGTGTAGTAATGTAATCATCTCGAGTGTCCTCTAAATGCCATTATGGGGTACGTCAGTTGTAATCTCGGGGACCCTAGACATGTATTAACGCAAAGCCAAATTGCTTATGGAATCGGAAATATTTGTTAACATATAGTCTTTAAGACCTCGAGCCTGTACATTGGTTACCTTTTCAACATATAGAAGTTCCAGAGGGATATTTCAACTACGATAATAGTTCAATATTCAGGAGTAGATAAGATGTGCTTAAGAATGGAGTTACCCCAAAGCTCATATCATATTTAACTTATAACTAAGACATGCCCGAAAAAGAAAGAGAATAAGCTCTATATAGTATGTGCTTCCCTTCGTGTGGTCATTCTGTACATATTTTATACCCGGCCCATCCTGGGGCTCGATGAACAACTATGGCATCATAATCTCATTTTCATACCAAGTACTTATCAAGAGAAAAGAGAGGTAGCTTTCCACACACTACTCTTTAACACGTAGAAGCCTTAATAGGCAATACTTTATTCTTGAAGGAGTTCCAATACTAAGCAGTGGACAGAGATTATGAGGCGTACTTGGAGTTCTGGGAATAGAATTATCCCCTCATTTCACATACCATTTACTTAAGACTAATACATGCCAAAAGGGAAGAAAGAAAGCTTTACATACTTATTCCAAATCATGCCAAGAGAAAGCTTCACATACATCTTATGAGTCAATCTTTATCCCGTTCGCCTTGTCTTCCTTTGAACCTATTCAACATGGAAGTAATACAAATATCAACCACTCTTGACTTTCCAGCATCTTAAGTTTCACCTTAGCATTCAAGGAATCTATTTCCTTGTTCGTCTCCTCGACTAGTTCTTTAATTAGTTAAGACGTTAACGAAAATCGGGCAGCACTCCTCTATAATGTGCCCTATCTGAATTTCCAATTACACCCCTAATACCTACAGACAACCAACAAAAATAACCTGCAGCATATGTTTAAGCAATTCACACCAACAATATACAACATAAACTCCAAACAACTCGCTCGAAACTATGATATCAAAATAGAGTTTCTAGACTTTATTTTGCAACGCCTTTAATTATACGAAATGAGGGGTAGGGTGGTTGAAACCAGAAGAACCCACACATCTTTTAGAACGCTTTTAGGCCCTGCAACACACCCCCACAAACCTGCAGTAGTACACCACAAGCCCAACACTTTTCTTCGACGACAATTCAACTATAGCGACTCCAATTTAGTTTGTTTCGAACGTCAAGCGTTTCTATGATATTTTCACATTTCCAGACACCTATAGGGCGTGTAACACACTCCATAACAACACCATAAGTCTAAATTAAAAGGAGAAACCTTACCTTTCCCGAAATTGGCCAAAACTCGCCAAAACTGCACCTGAGAAACTTCTTGATGTGCTGAAATGGGGCGGGCTATTTGTGTCACTTCTACGCTGCCCCAAATTGGAATTTTATGTTATCAAATATCATTATATCACCACAGGATACCTTAAAGAATTAATTCACAGAATGGAGCTCGGGCCTTACCTTTCTTGGCCTCAAACCCGTAACCCTCTCTTCTTGCTCTTAAAGTATTTTCCTTCAACTTCCTCTTATTTTTTCTAAGTTTAAAGCTGAAAAAATGATTTAGTAGACCTCATAAGATACATATACACATCTCCACGTGATTAAGGAACACTGTAGGTAAGTAATTAACGGAGAAAAACTTCGTAACTTACCTTAGTTTTCTATAAACCATGGCTGCCTCCTTTCTTCTCTACGTTTTTCTCTCTTCTTTTGGCTGAAGTTTTAGCTCCAAAATGTGATAAGTAATGACTTAAGAGTCATATATATGTCTCCTCAAAAGGTGACACGTGTCAGCCCCTAAGGGTGACACGTGTCCAGCCCCCATTGGGCCAACACATTCATGCAGCCAATCCATGGCTGCCATGTGTCCTTGGTGGGGCCCACCCCTAAGTAGGTGGGTCACCTATTTGACTCCAAGCAGGTGGGTCACCTGCTTCCACGTGGCACTTCCCTAGGCTGCCACGTGACTCCTCCTCTTGCTGCCACATGTCATCTTCTCCTCTTCCCTATGGGTTCGTAATCTCGTCTTATTTTAAGAACCCGTGTAATCCCTGCTACGTAAGCTTGGTATGTACTCAAATAGATTAGGTACGTAAGATTTCTAAGTTAGTAGTTTATGTAGGTAAATCGAGTCCTACGACTCTTTACTTGGCCTCCAACTCTTTCCGGATTCTTATAACCGTATTCTCAACCTTCCCTACCATGGGGTACCACATTCTCCCTTCCTTAGAGTCATTTGATAGTGTGGTAGATTATCCGAATCACTTGACAACTTCTAACAAGCTTAAGAGATATTTCGAGCTCAAGAGTGTGGGGTGTAACAGAATCATTGATTAAACTCCTTCAATTGATATCTAGACCATTGCTAATGAGGACAAAACTTCCTATTTCAGTATAGGGGCATGCTATTTTGCATGCAGCAGCACTTGTGCGCATAAGACCAACAAATTATCATGAATTTTCCCTATTACAATTGACGTTTGGAAGGGAGCCAAATATATCCCATCTTAGAATATTTGGGTGTGCGGTATATGTCTCAATTGCTCCACCGCACTGCATAAAGATGGATCCCTAAAAAAGGTTGGGAATATATGTTGGGTATGAATCTCCTTCTATTATAAAATATTTGGAACATATTACTGGAGATTTATTTATGCCAAGATTCGTTGATTGTCATTTTGATGAATCAGTATACCCAACATTAGGGGAGAACATAAGCAGTTGAAAAATGAGATAGATTGAAATTCATTGTCATTATCTCATTTCGATCCTTGAACAAATCAATGTGAGCAAGAAGTTCAAAAGATGATTTATTTGCAGAATATTGAAAATCAACTGCCGGATGCATTTACTAACCTTCCACGGGTTACTAAATCGCATATCCCAGCTGTTAATGCTCAAGTTCGAGTTGATGTCCTGATAGGACAACTTGTTCAAGCAAATGAGTCTAGGCCACGCTTAAAACGTGGAAGACCAATTGGTTCCAAAGACAAAAATCCTCAAAAAAGGAAAGGAATAAATGATCAAGATGATTATAATTTGGATAAAAGAGCTCAAGAAGAGCCCAGAGACACAACAAATGGTGATACCACCAAGGAGGTCCAAGTACCTGAAAATAATGAGAATGAAGAAGTCTCAATAAGTTATGTCTCGACTGGAAAACGGTGGAACCGAAATGATATTGTGGTCGATAATTTTTTTGCTTATAATATTGTCATTGAAATAATGCAACAATATAAGGATCTTGAACCAAAATCTGTCGATGAATGCAGACAGAGAAATGATTGGCCAAGATGGAAGGATGCAATTCAAGCAGAGTTAACTTCACTTGAAAAATGTAAAGTTTTCGGATAAATAATTCAAACACCTGAAGGTGTCAAACTAGTAGGGTTGCTAGGGCAAGAGGGGAGACGTTTTTTGGAGGCAGAAAAAGAAGAGAAGAAAGACGAAAGAAGAAGAGAAGCACAAAAACATCTTAGGTTATTTTCTTACCTTAGTGTATTCTAATGTATTTGGAATTGATTCCTTGTTGTTGTTATTTACATATGAGTAGCTAAACACCCAAATTCCGGGGCTATAGCTACGAAACATGATTTAATAGCATTTAAACTTGGTGAAAGATGGGTTGTTGATTCTAATTACTCTTCCATTCTTGTGATTATGATTTTGATGTTTGGCCAGCATTAAGATATATATGTTGTTTATCTTGAATTCGGAAGAGGACAGGTAGATAGAACAAAGAAGGGAAGGAATGTGTTCATACTAACATACGTTAGCATGATTAGTAGATAGGATGCTTGTGACACATACCTATTTACCACATTTGGTTATGATAAAGGATGATAGTTAAATGCATTTTTATTATTTCATACCTATCACCGCTCAATGATGTAGTTAGGTTGGCAATGAAGATAGGCAATTATAGGTCGAAAAACCATAATTGGATTATTAACCCTTTTTATCAGTAATTAAATAACCCATCGGAAACTAAGATTGAATGATAGTAAACTTGATTTCACGTTATACTATAGCCCTGGAATCTCTTAAAGCCCGATTAATATACATAATTATTGCATTGTCTTCACTTCGAGAAAGTGTTTATACTTCCGAAAATTAGTAACAAACAATCTCAACCTCATTGCATAACTATAATTAGTGGAGGCATTTGAAAGAAACTGTTTGCCTTATCAAGGTCCCTGTGGATTCGATATCTGGCTTGAAAGAGCCGCTTTACTACTTGAGAGACTACGTACACTTGCGTGTGCAATTGTAGCCACAACAAGTTTTTGGCGCCGCTGCCGGGGACCTTAGAAATTAGGCAAATTGACTTTCTATGTTGATTATGCTAGCTTTAACAACTTGGTCTTAGCTGTGAATTTTCGCAGGTAACTTAAACATTACATTGGATAGAGACAAAGAGCTTGTAGATCCGTTATCCGAGCCTGAACGATTCTTTCAGCGGAAGAGGCGAACAACGGCTTCGTAAAACTTAATATATAAACTAAATCTGGCGGAAAATCACGATTTAGAAGGAGAGGTCTTTCCAGAAGAGCTCCCTGCAGCCATGGAAGCCAGGATCGTACGTGATGTGGCAGTCCCACTCACTGTAAATGTCACCTCCAGCATTCAGAAACCGCCAGCTGGAGGGAGATTTGAATTAAAATAGAACATGGTGCAATTATTGCACTCTAATGGACAGTTCACGGGATTGCCTCATGAAGACCCTCAAGTTCACATCCAAAATTTTTTGGAGATCAGCGACACTTACACGCCAATTGGGGTATCTCCTGATTATGTGAGACTAACATCGTTTCCTTTTTCTTTGATAGGAGAAGCCAAGAGGTGGTTGAAGTCGAAACCACCAAATTCAATCACTTTGTGGAATGATTTGTCCCGCAAGTTTCTTATAAGGTTCTTCCCTTCGGGGAAGATGGCTAAGTAGAGGGCTGAAATTTTGAGCTTCAAGCAAAAGTTAGGAGAAAATTTGTACCAATCTTGGGACAGATTTAAATCATTACTCATTAGTTGCCCTCATCATTATCAGGCTAACGAAGTTTTGGTTCATACCTTCATAGAAGGGTTGGAGCCTAACACCAAAATTCTTCTTGATTCAGCTGCAGGTGGGCAAGCCTTGGAGAAAACATATGATGAGTTATACACATTGTTAAATCGCATATCCCAGGGAAATTCAGAGTGGAATGGAGGAAGTGCTCGATCTGTCACCCAAAAACAAGTAGGCATGTTAGAGGTTGATGCAGTAACTGCATTGACAACACAAATATATGGTGCGAAGTATGTAGAAGCAGTGAGCATGTGGCCGAACATTGTGGAGAAAATCCAGAATCAATAAATTTTGTAGGTAATGCACCTAAGGGTGTTGGTAACCAAAACTATGGAAATACTTACAACCCAAATTGGAGAAACCATCCTAACTTCTCATGGGGTGGAAATAAACAAAATCATCATCACGGGCCAACTCAATACAGACCACAGGGAAGTGGACACCAATACAATAACCCTAGTCAAGGATACAATGCTCAAAGTCAAATTGATCAAGCATCAACAAAATCGGGAAGCATGAGTATTGAGGACATGTTGAAACAAATCATGACAGACCAAGCCAAGCTAGCTTCCGATGTCCGACAAAATCAACTGGATACCCAAAATTTAGAGAAACAGCTTGGGCAATTAGCAAGTGCACATAGTTCTCACCAACAAGGGGGCTTACCAGGTAACACTGACCCCAATCCCAAACAGGTGAATGTCGTGACTACTCGCAGTGGTCGCCTATTCACTGAATTGGCTCCCAAAGCAAAATTGGCAGAGGAAAAAGGCAAAGAGCAAGTCGGGCAAGAAGGTGAACCTAGCGGGTCAAAAAAATAGAGAAACCAAAGACAAAACCTCCTCCTCCATTTCCTCAAAAATTTAAAAAGAAGAAAGAAGATGAGTGTTTTGCAAAGTTTATAGATTTGTTGAAACAGGTGCAAATTAATTTGCCTTTGATTGATGTTTTATAGGGAATCCCAAAGTATGCTAAATTCATCAAGGATATCATGGCCAATAAAAGCAAATTGGCTTAATTTGCAACTGTGGCACTCACTGAAGAGTGTAGTTCAAGAATCTTGAACAAAAGCAAGCTTCCAGCCAAACTAAAAGATCCAGGTAGTTTCACGGTGCAGGTAACTATCGGTAAATATAGTAATGCAAGAGGTCTCTGTGATCTGGGTGCTAGTATCAACTTAATGCCTAGATCCATGCTTAAGAAATTAGGCCTGGGAGAACTTAAAGCAACAACTATTTTGCTACAGTTGGCTGATCGTTCTGTAGCTAGACCTGATGGTATCATTGAAGATGTTTTGGTACAAGTAGGATCCCCTCATCTTTCCTGTTGATTTTGTCATTTTAGATTTTGAGCCGGACCCCGATGTTCCTTTTATCTTAGGACGCCCGTTCTTAGCAACAGGCGGGGCACTAATTGATGTGGCTGCAGGTAGATTGACTATGAGAGCACATGATAAAGTGGAAGTGTTTGATGTATATCATGCACTGAAATTGCCTGAAATTTATGAGAAGCTGTCTGCTGTAACCATCATTGACGAGGAAATATCAGCTCAATGTACTACCTCAAATGACCCATTGGCGAAAGTCGTAATGGGTCAAGATATTACAGAGGACATAGAAGCTAAAGAGCTAGAAAGTGTACTCGATATGCCAAATATTAGCATGTGGAAGAAGAATGTAGAACCCTTAAACACAGAATTGGGTCCTTCACCCAAGCCTTCTCTCAAGGAAGCCCCTAAATTGGAGTTAAAAAAACTGCCAGCACATCTCAGGTATGTTTTTCTTGGAATAAATAACACTTTACCTATAATCCTTTCATCTGCTTTGTCTGAGGCATAGGTCCTAGCAGCACTGGAGGTACTAAAGAGGCACAAAAAGGCCATTGGGTGGCAAATGGCTGATCTTCATGGCATCAGCCCCGCTTTATGCATGCATATAATTTTCATGGAAGAAGGACATAAGGCTAGTGCATAACCACAACGCCGGTTGAACCCCATCATGAAAGAGGTTGTGAAGAAAGAGATAATTAAATAGCTAGATGCAGGCATAATATACCCAATTTCTGACAGTAACTGGGTAAGCCCAATTCAGTGTGTACCAAAGAAAGGGGGAATGACTGTGATATCCAATGAAAAAAACAAGTTAATACCTACAAGAACAGTGACTGGGTGGCGCATATGCATGGACTACAGAAAGTTGAATGATGCAACAAGAAAAGATCACTACCCTGTGCCGTTCATTGACCAAATGCTTGATAGGTTAGCAGGCCAAGAATACTACTATTTTTTAGATGGATATTCAGGTTACAATCAAATCACCATCGCACCAGAGGATCAAGAAAAGATAACATTCACATGCCCTTACGGAACTTACGCATTCAAGCGTATGCCGTTTGGCCTTTGCAATGCTTCTGCCACTTTTCAGAGGTGTATGATTGCAATATTTCATGATATGGTGGAAGATTTTGTAGAGGTTTTCATGGATGACTTTTCAGTTTTCGGAGAGCCTTTTGATCTTTGCTTGAAAAATCTAGAGAAAGTACTTGCAAGGTGTGAAGAAACAAACCTTGTCTTAAACTGGGAGAAGTGTCATTTCTTGGTAAAAGAGGGTATTGTGTTGGGACATAAAGTGTCAAAAGATGGGTTGGAAGTGGACAAAGCAAAAATTGAAGTGATTGAGAAACTTCCGCCACCAATCTCAGTAAAAGGAGTTTGAAGTTTTTTAGGTCATGCCGGATTCTACAGGCGTTTCATCAAAGATTTTTCCAAGATAGCCAAACCAATGTGTGGGTTGCTCGAAAAAGAGGTAAAATTTGTTTTTGATGATGAATGTTTGCAGGCATTTGAACTCTTGAAGAAAAAGCTGATTGAAGCCCCTATCCTACTAGCTCCTAACTGGGAGTTACCTTTTGTGCTGATGTGTGACGCAAGCGATACAGCAGTGGGTGCAGTTCTGGGACAAAGGAAGGAGAAAAATTTTTATTCCATTTATTATGCAAGCAAAACTCTTGATTCTGCTCAGGCAAATTACACGGTCACGGAGAAAGAAATGCTGGCGTTGGTCTATGCGTTTGATAAATTCCGCTCTTACTTGGTAGGTACAAAAGTGATTGTTTTTACTGACCATGCAGCTCTTAGGTACCTATTCAACAAGAAGGATTCCAAGCCAAGGCTCATCAAATGGATTCTATTGTTACAAGAATTCGATATCAAAATCAAAGATAGGAGGGGATGCGAAAATCAAATAGCAGACCATCTATCAAGATTAGAGGGTTCGCCCCATGTGGCTGAGCAGGAGCCGATAAAGGAGGAATTTCCGGATGAGCAACTACTGGAAATAGAGGTACAAGATCTCCCATGGTACGCTGATATCGTGAACTACCTTGTTAGTGGAGTGTTCCCTCCTGATGCTACCTCACAACAAAAGAAGAAGCTTATGCATGATGCTCGCCTCTATATATGGGACGAGCCTTATTTATTCAAGCGAGGTGTTGATCGAATGGTGAGGAGATGTGTGCCAGAAGCAGAAGTACACCAAGTATTGGTTGTATGCCACTCATCACCATATGGCGGCCATCATGGAGGAGAGCACACTGCACATAAGGTACTTCAATCGGGTTTCTTTTGGCCTACGTTGTTTAAGGACGCTGCAGGTTATGTGAAGAACTGTGACCAATGTCAAAGAACGGGCACCATATCACGAAGACATGAAATGCCTTTGAACAACATTCTAGAGGTTGAAATCTTCAATATATGGGGAATGGACTTCATGGGTCCTTTTCCTCCCTCATGTGGAAATCAATATATATTAGTGGTAGTGGATTACGTGTCCAAATGGGTTGAAGCCGTGGCCCTTCCTACAAATGATTCGAAAATGGTGAGCAAGTTTGTGAAAAAGCATATCTTCACTCGATTTGGCACTCCCAGGGCAATTATCAGTGATGGAGGGTCACACTTCATAAATCAAACAGTAAAGAATCTCTTGGCTAAGTATGGGGTGAGGCATAAAGTCGCTACAGCATATCATCCTCAAACCATTGGGCAAGTGGAGGTATCCAACAGAGAGGTAAAACAGATATTACAAAAGACTGTGAATGCGCAAAGGAAAGATTGGTCGGCAAAATTAGATGAAGCTCTTTGGGCATACCGAACAGCATACAAAACACCCATTGGAACCTCCCCATACCAAATGGTATTCGGTAAGGCGTGTCACCTACCAGTGGAGTTAGAACATCAAGCTTACTGGGCAATCAAGAAGCTTAATTTGAATCCAGAGCTAGCAGGACGGAAGAGGTTGAATCAATTGCACGAGATGGAAGAGTTTAGGCTCCATGCTTATGAAAATGCTAAGCCCTACAAGGAGAAAACAAAGCGATGGCATGACAAGCACATCATCACCCACACTCTTGAACCTGGGCAAAAGGTACTCCTCTTCAATTCTAGACTCAAGCTCTTCCCTGGAAAATTGCGATCCAAATGGAGTGGACCTTTTGAGGTGGTGCGTACAACGTCACATGGAGCTGTGGAATTGTGGAATACAATGAAAACGTCTACATTCTTGGTAAATGGACAAAGAGTAAAAAATTACTTTGCTGAAGATGTTAACCGGGAAGAGGAAGCCATCGAACTGGAAAATGAGTGAGGCAACAGCTGGGTCGTGCCACGACGGGAAATAAGGCGCTGCACGGGAGGCAACCCGTGATGTGTATCGTAACTTAGGACTTATAGTTTGTAATTTTATTTTTCTTTAAAAATAGAGTTTGATGTTGCGATTATATGTATATATATATATATATATATTTTTTTCGTCGAGCCACGACCAAAAATAAGGCGCTAGGTGGGAGGCAACCCACCCAGTTGTTTATATAATTGTGAAAATTTCATGTGCAGAACAATAGGTAGCAGTGTAGAACAAGCTGGAGTTTGGAGAAGCATTGGCTCTTGGCGCTACACTGGCGCGATGCGCCACTACAGCGCCAAAACCTGCACAGATTCTAGTGGCGCGACGCGCCAGGAGGCAAACTACTGAGGCATGTTTTGGGCGCGATAGTGGCGCGATGCGCCACTGCAGCGCCAAGTGAAAGTCTTCAGAAATACTCTGGGCACGATAGTGGCACGATGCGCCACTACAGCGCCATAAGCAGGGTCGGGCCAAAAGCCTAAATATCAGGTTTAAAACAGACCAAAACCCTCCATTCCCTCAATTGCCTCCATTATCTCCTTCATTAGCCGACCCTAAAACTCCCAAAATCCTTCCCTCTTCAACTTCCCCTCTAATTTCTTAAACTCCCAAAAGTTTCCCCCTTCCACTTCCACTCTAATCTCTACTATAAATCACCTTCCTTCACACACATATTCTACCACAAAACATTCACCTCACCAAATCATCCCTAAATCTCCTTTCTCTCCTCTTTGAACTTTTCCAAACAACCACAATAAGTTTTCTACCAAATTACCCTTCTCCTTTTTAATTGCATCCAAAGGAAAACAAGTGGCCCAAGGAGTTGGCAATAAGAGGTCCCGAAAAACTGGGAGTTCTTCAACCACTGGACAAACAAGCTCAGGGATACCACCGCGTCGATTTGGTAGACAAGCAGTGGAGCAGTATGGATTAGATTGGTTTGACTCCCCAAAAGAAGCTAAATACATGGGAGATGAATATGTGAATGAAGGAAAGCTACAGACGGAGTTCCCCCGAGTTCACGAGATGGTCTACAATCTGGGTCTTCAATTCATTTTTGAAGACCAAGGTGAGTGCAATTTAACTCTTGTCCGTGAATTTTATGCAAATTGGAACACTGATCAGTCAAGTACCAATAAGGTAGAGGTTAGGGGTAAAGTTATCCGTTTTTCAACTAGAAATTTGAATGAGTTTTTGGGGACACCACATTGTGATTTTAATGAATTTATAGATATGAAAGAACAGCCACCATACAGAGATATTCGTCATACTCTTTGTGGTACTAACTCTGTTTCCCAATGGGAGAGGGCAAAAGACACCGGTAGGCACAGTACGCTGCATTATTCACATTTGAATAGTGAAGCCAAGGTGTGGTTGAAAATCGTGTGCAGTGTCTTATTGCCATGTAAGCATATGTCAGAAGTGACTAGAGAAAGGCTTGTCCTAGTTTACCGGTTGATGAAGGGGTTGCAGGTAAATGCCGGGTCGGTGATCCGTCGCAATATGCTGAAATTCAGAAACAATAAGAGGTGGCGTTTCTGTTATGGAAGCATAACAACCCAAATGTTGAGGGCTCAAGGAGTTGAGAAAGAAAGTCACGATCTAAGTGCACCAAGGGTGCCGTATTTGATTTGTAAGGTGGTTGACGTTACCAAAACAAGAAGTCATGATGCAGCACAGGGACAAATGTTATCGACTGTAAAATGACAAGTTCGCGACGAAAGTTGGATGGGTCGCATGTTTGGAATGGCAGAATTACAATTGCATACTGGTGGGCGTCCGGCAACTGCCGAAGAGATGACAGAATTGGCAGAGTGCTAACCTCTAACGGATAGTGCTATGCATATATGCAGGGTAGGGCCAGATTTTCAAGAGCCTCTGGATGATGATGAACCCACCATGGAAGAGGTAGGAGAAGACGAGGAAGATGAAGAACCAGAGGATACGGCTACCACTGCTCTTATGGTGGTAGATAACACAGCCACCATAATTGGAGGAGATGATAACTGATCTATGCAGGGAGTTCTTTCTTTCACTCTTAAAACTATGCATTGTTATAGAGCACTGGGGACGGTGCTTTGTTTAGGTGTGGGGTGAGAGTGTGAGAATTGATTATTGTACCTTTGTAGAAACTTTACTTTAGTGCATTTTAGTGCATTTTTCATTTTGGGTTTCTTGGTAGTTGTTTTCGGTTCTTTAGCCAAGGATAGTCCCTTTTGAACCGTACAAAAAAAAATGTGTTTCAGTCTGTTTAAAGTCTGACTAGGTTATGCATGTGAGGGAAGGGATGTTATGAAATAAAATGACTAGTTTAAGACACTTAAATTCTTGTATTTGACTCAGGTGATGCATGCTTTCATATGATTGTGTAGTTGGCATTCAATAGTTATCATCCCTAAATTGTACATGTGCTATGTGGGAGTGGGGATTGTATGTATTCAGTACAGACATATTGAGAGCTAGAACTTGCCCGGGGTGTATGCGAAACAAAATAAAGATTGTTTAGTTTAGGAAAGAAACTAGGCATTTCTTAAATAGCCTTGGTTATTTTCCCTTGCTTTATACTAAACCCAAGCTTTCAATACTCTCTTATTCCGAGCCTCACTTTGTGGTAAAAAAGAAAGAAAAAAAGGGTGAAAAGGGTGATGTATTGAAGTGTTTAAGAAAGGTACCAAATACTGATTCTTACCGTCCCACCAGTTTAAATCACAACTTATGAAGATCTATGCAATCCTAAAACTATTGCATTCTTGTATTGATAGAGCAAAACACGGAGGGCAAGCCTATGGAAATCCTTGTGTAGCACATGAAATCGTTTGAGTGAGTAAGGTGCACATGTTAAATTGTAAGGATTTGATAATCTATAGAATGTCCAATTAAATGATGCATATGAGTTTGCTGTATTATAGAGTCAATTCTTGAGTTTAAGAGGTGTTGAACTAATTAAGATGATTGAACATGTGTAGCCAGGTGCTTAAGGTATATCTGAGACAGATTGCCTTATGTTCATTATAGGATCAACGTCTACGCTCAATTCAGGTGTTTGTTCGAGGACGAACAAAAGTCTAAGTGGGGGTGGTGATCTTGGGCGCATTTATAAGCCCATGCACTATGTTTGGCCATTGTTGTGTGGCATTCTGAGAAATAATTGAAGTCAAATGTCGTGTTTTGGATGAATATCAAGCAAGTGTGAAATAAGGTATGAGTTCTAACATATGCAGGAATTTTGCAAAGCAAAAGGCAGGAAAAATGGTCCTGGCGCTATGGTAGCGCGATGCGCCACTGCAGCGTCAAAACCTGCACAGACTTTAGTGACGCGACGCGCCAGGATGCAAACTACTGAGGCATGTTTTGGGCCCGATAGTGGCACGATGCGCCATTGCAGTGCCAAGCGAAAGTCTTCAGAAATACTCTGGGGCGCGATAGTGGCGCGATGCCCCACTGCAGCGCCAAGCGAAATTCTTCAGAAATTCTCTAGGCGCGATAGTGGCGCGATGCGCCACTACAGCGCCATCAACTTTCCAATTTTTTATTATTCTTCCCTTCAATAATTGAAAGGAGAGAGAACACTTTAAATAGTGGGGTGTGCTAGGGCAAGAGGAGAGATGTTTTTTGGTGGCAGAAAAAGAAGAGAAGAAAGACGAAAGAAGAAGAGAAGCACAAAAACATCTTAGGTTTTTTTCTTACCTTAGTGTATTCTAATGTATTTGGAATTGATTCCTTGTTGTTGTTATTTACATATGAGTAGCTAAACACCCAAATTCCGGGGCTATAGCTACGAAACATGATTTAATAGCATTTAAACTTGGTGGAAGATGGGTTGTTAATTCTAATTACTCTTCCATTCTTGTGATTATGATTTTGATGTTTGGCCAGCATTAAGATATATATGTTGTTTATCTTGAATTCGGAAGAGGACAGGTAGATAGAACAAAGAAGGGAAGGAATGTGTTCATACTAACATACGTTAGCATGATTAGTAGATAGGATGCTTGTGACACATACCTATTTACCACATTTGGTTATGATAAAGGATGATAGTTAAATGCGTTTTTATTGTTTCATACCTATCACCGCTCAATGATGTAGTTAGGTTGGCAATGAAGATAGGCAATTATAGGTCGGAAAACCATAATTGGATTATTAACCCTTTTTATCAGTAATTAAATAACTCATCGGAAACTAAGATTGAATGATAGTAAACTTGATTTCACGTTATGCTATAGCCCTGGAATCTCTTAAAGCCCGATTAATATACATAATTATTGCATTGTATTCACTTCGAAAAAGTGTTTATACTTCCGAAAATTAGTAACAAACAATCTCAACCTCATTGCATAACTATAATTAGTGGAGGCATTTAAAAGAAACTGTTTGCCTTATCAAGGTCCCTGTGGATTCGATATCTGGCTTGAAAGAGCCACTTTACTACTTGAGAGACTACGTACACTTGCGTGTGCAATTGTAGCCACAACAAGGGTACAAATGGGTTTTGTGCGTAAACGAAATGAAAAGGGTGAAGTCGTAAGATATAAAACACGACTTGTATCCCAAGGTTTTTTGCAAAGACCTAACATTGACTATATGAAAACATATTCCCCTGTGGTGGATGCAATTACCTTCAGGTATCTAATAAATTTGACAGTTCATGAAAAACTTGAAACGCACTTAATGGACGTGGTCACTGCCTATTTATATGGCTCATTGGACCACGATATTTTTATAAAAATTTCTGAAGGATTCAAAGTGCCTGAAGCATACTAGGATTCCCGAGACAATTGCTCAATAAAGCTTCAGAAATCCTTGTACGGGTTGAAACAATCAGGGCGAATGTGGTACAACCGTCTTAGCGAATATTTGCTAAAAGAAGGATATAAAAATGATCCAATTTGCCCTTGTGTCTTTATGTGAAGGTCTGGATCTGAATTTTTTATAATAGCAGTATATGTTGATGATTTGAATATTATTGAAACTCCGGAAGAACTTTCAAAGGCAGTAAAATATCTGAAAAAGGAGTTTGAAATGAAAGACCTTGGAAAGATAAAATTTTGTCTTGGTCTACAAATTGAATATTTTACAAATGAGACATTTGTCCATTAGTCAACATATACTGAAAGTATTTTTAAAAAGTTTTATATGGATAAAGCACATCCATTGAGTACCCCCAATGGTTGTCAGATCTCTTGATATTAATAAAGATCCATTTCGACCTCATGAAAATGATGAAGAGTTTGTTGGGGCTGAAATACCATACCTTAGTGCAATTGGTGCATTAATGTATCTTGCCAATAATTCTAGACCAGATATAGCTTTTTCAGTAAACTTGTTAGCAAGATTTAGTTCTTCCCCAACACGAAGACACTAGAATGGAATTAAGCATATATTCAGATACCTTCGAGGTACCATTGATATGGGATTATTTTACTCAAATGATTCCACATCACAATTGATTGGATACGCAGATGCGGGATATTTATCTGATACTCATAAAGGTCGATCGCAGACAGGCTATTTATTTACATGTGGTGGTACAGCTATATCATGGCGTTCAACAAAGCAAACTATGGTTGCCACTTCCTCAAATCATGCAGAGATAATAGTCATTCATGAAGCAAGTCGAGAATGTGTTTGGTTAAGATCAATAACTCAACACATTCAAAAAACATGTGGCCTTTCTTTGACAAAAGACGCTCCAACAATATTGTATGAAGACAATGTTGCATGTATAGCTCAACTGAAGGGAGGATACATCAAATGAGACAGAACAAAACATATTTCACCAAAATTCTTTTTCACTCATGATCTTCAAAAGAAGGGTGAAATAGATGTCCAACAAATTCGTTCAAGTGACAATTTAGCAGATATGTTTACCAAGGCATTGCCAACTTCAACCTTTGAGAAAATAAGATACAAAATTGGAATGTGTCGTCTTCGAGATGTTAAGTGATGTTTTCATCAGGGGGAGCAAAATTCGCGCTGTACTCTTTTTTTCTTAGCTAAGGTTTTATCCCACAGGATTTTCCTGGTAAGGTTTTTAATGAGGCAGCACTCAAGGCGTATTACAAGATGTGTGTACTCTTTTTCCTTCACTAGCCTTTTTTCCATTGGGTTTTTCCTAGTAAGGTTTTAACGAGGCACAACATCTATGGATGTTCAGAATAACAATGTATATTATTTTTTTTTGTAAAGTTTTAATGAGACACATTTCACGTGGACATCCAAGGGGGAGTGTTATCAACCAAGTAAATTGGTTGTCCACTTTACAATGGTGGATAATCCATTTATTTTTTAAGTGGGTAAATTGCCCACTAATATTTTTCTCCACTTGTATATATGGCTATAAATATAGTCTTACTCTTCAATGTAAAAACACACACAGAAGAAGAAAATTTCTACTACTCTCTCTATATTAATATTTTCTTTATATTTTCTTGCTCTTCTTCTTTTATAAAATTGTCAAATTAGTTAGTTTATAATATAGTACACATTTTTCTTAATTTTTTGACCATTATCATATAACCAAGTGGCTCATTAGTTTTAAAACATATATGGAATATTAATTAGTACTTCTTTTTTTATTTTGTTATTATTGTATATTAATTTAAGATCGTTAAAAATGAATAAATGTCAAATGTTGGATTCGCCTTTACACAAGACTTATTTGCCTCTTGGTGACTAATACAATTAATTAGTTTCCAAAATAGAACACATTAAAATTACATATATTCAAATAACGTTAATTAAAAAACAGTAACATAATTACAATTAACAAAAATTCAAATAACGTTAATTTTAGAACCACCATTATGATTATGATGCTCAAAGTAGAAATAATATTTTGATGCTTACGTAAAATGGATTGCTAGGGAGATATAACTGTTTTTTAATTTTTAAATACAAAATGAAACAATTATTAACAGATCGAAAAAAAAAAGAACGGAAAGACAGTGAATATTGCAAAAAATCAAGATGCGGGGTATCGATACCCATACATGTCGCATGCTAAGCGAGCGCTCTACCAGCGCTACATCACCTGTTGATTTTACTGAATGTTTCACTATAATTTCTTATCAATACACAAGCAATTAACTCCAAACTTAAGAAATCGTTTGATAGGTGGTTAGATTTATACAAATATTAGTAATACATAGATTAATTATGAAGAAATCTATATATTATTTTAAGCATGATTTAATTATTCATGTATTCTTTATTCCATTTTTTATTCTACATAATAAAATATATAAATTCACTCATAACTTATACATGTATTAGTTATGCATGTTTCTAAATTGCAAAATGAAACACCCTATTAGTTTTTATACATGAATAACTTACCTCATCACCATCTATACCAAACATGATACTACTTATGCAAGATTTAATACATGCATGCTATGTTCAAATCGGCTACCAAACAACTCATACATACATATATATATATATATATATCCTTTTAAAAAAAAATAATGTCTGTATCCTTTTCGTTTTTTGATTGGTCGTCTTTTCTTTTTTGTTAACTCTTTAATTTTAACTTTTCGGATGTCATATTTAAGATCAAAATATTAAAAGATATTTTGATACATTCAACATATTTTTAATATAAGACCAGAAAATTTAAAAGTATATTTTACTTTCTTAAATTTCGTTTCAAGTCAAAATAGGACAATCAAAGTAAAACAAAGGGAACTACTATGAAATGACCTTAGTGGGTACTTCTATCATGCGATTGGAGAGTGTTGGTATGAAAGAAAGCCTATCTTATGAAGCACTTCAAGTTAGCATTCTTGATTGTCTAGTCCGAAAGTTGAGAAATAAAGAAGTTGCTTCTATTAAAGTTCTTTGGAGGAACCAATTAGTTGAGGGTGCTACATGGGAGGCCGAAGCCGATATGATGTCCCATTATCCTCATCTCTTTCCCTCCGCTTCAGTTTCATCTTGAGGTATTAGTTCCTCATGTTTAATGAAACTTCTAACAATAATGATTTTAATGAATATATTAATCAGGGACTGGAAAAGATCAGGTATAAGCATGGACTATCTCAACTATTACAGTCGTGGAGGAATCGTGGAGAACAATTTTTGAACCTTGCTAGAGTTGTTTGGGATGTGCTAGCGATTCAAGCATCATCGGTAGCTTCGGAGCAAGCTTTCCACGTGACGAGATTTCAAATTGGAGGACATCGATATTCATTAGCAAAGGATAGTTTGAAAATATCAGTGTTATTTAGAGATTGGATTAATGCCGAATTCACTACAAAAAATATGTTGTATTGTGGCACCATATGTCGCTACAAAATGCTCCACAGTCGCCCCTAAAGGTCTATAGCACCAACAATTGCTCCGTTCGTAGTAGTTTCATAACTAAAGGTTATTTGTGATTAAATAATCTCGCCACAATAAAAAGTCATCTTTGGCGACATAATTCGTCACAATTCATTAACAAATATGCCACAAAAATAATAATTTACAACACAAATATTTGAAAAGTCGCTCCTAAAATAAGACCTTTAGTGGCGACATAGTTGCCACATAAACTAATAAGCTAACTGTGGAAACTTTTATGTCGCCACTAAATATTGTTACTTTAGTGGCGACAAAGTAGCCACAAAAACTTATAAACTAACTGTGGCAACTTCAGTGGCGAATTTTGTACCGTAGCTAGTACTTCCACAACTAAATGTTATTTGTGACGACTATTCTAGTTGATCAGTTCCATTTCAATAGGTAGTGGCGACATCACCCGCTACAAAACCATTATTTCTTTAGCAGCAACTCATGTCGCTGCAATAGCCAGTTACTTTTAATGGAAACCAAATGTCGCCACTATAACTTAATTTTTCAACCAATTTTTTTTTAATGCTAATAGGTTTTGCATTCTTAATTTTCTAAAATAAATATATGTATATTTCTATCAATATTAAAAGCATCCAAAATTATAACAGAAAGCACCAAAAAATTTCTTAAATTGAAATATCATAATTCTTCTACTAAAAAGTTAATTAAAAATATGCTCCTACAACACAGTGCGTTATTGTACATTTATGCATTTACATATGACAAAAAAAAATACATATAGTCATCAAACTCCTCCTTGCTTGACGTCATTTGTGATTGCTTTAAAACATTGTCCCTGTTATGAAGAAAAACAAAACATTGTCCCTATTATGAAGAATAACACAAGATCATTTTTATAATGTAATGCTAATAGAAAAAAAGGGAGACCTCAAGAATAATGGAGCAAATTAAAAACTAGTTTCACCAGCTTGGTTGTATTCTAGTTTTCTCAAATTTATAAATACTTTCCCAAATAACTACTCTTTTAAGGACAAATTTATATTTTGAAGATAAATAACCTAAAGCAACTACGTAATCGAATAACCATGGTTAGGTACTAAATGATTGGTATAAGTGAAGTTTCACTTGTCATGATAGAAAACTAGCCTTCATGTTGTAACTCAAAAAATCATAAAGAATAAATATTATATTGGACTACACAATATTCAGATGTAAAAAGAACATAAATTAGTTGAGCACTCTTTTGTTTGCCTCTCCTCTACCTGTATTCATGGCCTCTTTCTCTCTCCTCCTCTCACGACATTTCTTGTTATCTTGTTTTATCTTTTAAGAATGAAATCTTCATGACATTAAGCAACAAAAAAAAAATCATGAGGTTCAAAGATACGTATTTTTCCACTTATCAGGAAAATTAAATACATCCAAAGACGAAATTATGGACTACTAAAATTATCCAGTCAAATAAAAGACGAAATAGATTAAATACTTGGAGAGAACAGTAATGATGGCATGGAAGCAATGAAGTAAGAACGACATATACAAGTTCCAGATAATGTTTCCCAAGAAGTGATAGAAAATTTAAGAAATTAAAATAATATTTCGAAAATTACAAATATTAGTATAATGAGCCTGTTTGGATGAGCTTAAAAAGTAACTTTTATGTATGAAGTGCTTTTAGAACTTTGAAATGCTGAAAGTTATTTTTATAAATAAGCAGTTGAGTGTTTGGATAAAAGTGCTTAAATGAGAAAATGATGTGAATTTTAGGATTAAAAGAATAAAAATGATAGTTTGAGAATTTAGTTAAAATATAAGGGATATAAAAATAATTTTCATGGTCAAAGAAAATGACTTTAAGCACTTAGAAAAAAAAAGTTAGGAATCCTAACTTTTCATTTTTGACTGACTTTAAAAACTTTATGGCTTAAAGTTAGCATTAGACAAACACTTCCAAAAGCTAAAAAAGGTTTTAAGTTGGTTTTGACCAACTTAAAGCCCATCCAAACGGGCTCAATATTCGAGACCTAGTTGAAATAGAACTCTTCCTAGAAGGTGGTTGCGTAGATTAAGTACTCTTTTTAGTATTTGTAATTGCACAATTTTATTTATTTGAATAAATAAACAACTATTCGCCTTGATTTTCTTTTAAAATATTCTTTTATTTAATGCAAGTGTGCATCTCATTATAAAATTTAATTTTCAACTATATATTTTTTAACATTAGCCTACTACAAAATTAAATTTAAAGTTCTTATTGTTTACTACTTTTTATTGTTTAAAGTTTAAAGTTTAACTTAAACTTTAAACTTAAGTAGTTAAACTTTAAACTTAAATTGCAATTCTTACGAGTTACAAGTTTTAAATTAAAAATTGAAAGTTTTATAAAAAGTTACAAACTTTTTGTAATAATATTATACTAAGTAACTACTTATAATAATTAATGAGTTATTAATAAATATTTAAAATATTTTTAAAAAAATTAAGAAAAACCTGTAATGACCCGATTTCGGAATCAGTTCGATCTGATTTCAGTCAGTTACATATAGGATCGGACCGAAACCTTGAAAATATACCGGTGGATTCGATTCCGATAATTAAAATGGGTTAACGAAATCAGTTCTAGTTCCTAATCAGGTAAAATCGGTCCGGTAGTTTTCGGTCTGGTCCGTTGCCAGCCATACTCTCAAGTCATCTTCTCCAACAAGCTAGGGTCTTAAAGAACTCAAGTCTCCTTTTCAACGTTTAATGCTAGATTTCATTGAGGTATGTGGGAATTTCATCCATGGATCCTCTTCCATCCATCGAGTCTCAAAGTAAATTTAATTCTTCTTTTATGATTTCTCCCTAAACCCTATGTTTTCAATGATTTTGTATTGGGTTCACTCAATTATGCTTTTATTCACTCTATATGATCTTATTATATATTAATTGATCTTAATTGCACGTTTTTGATGAGTTTATGTGAACACATGCATTATATATGTCTATCATGAAATTCATCTATGTTTAAAGTCTATGCATGCATCATGAATTTATGACTATGATTTTAAGAAAGATGTTTTTATGGAAAGAATCAATTACGATTTCTATGAAGACAAAGGCTGCTTCATTAAAAAGAATGTTATCATGAAGGTTTTTCATGATTTTTTTTATGAATTAGCTTATCATGATTTTGATGCTTAGATAAATGTCACTATGAACATGTTATGGTTCATGATTTGTCAAGGAGCTATTTTATGATTTTCAAATATTTATGTCGAGAAGAGAGAAGAGAATATTAATTTGTGTCGACAAGAGAAATTGTATTACAATAAAGATGCTAGTTTATATTGCGTAGGACAAAAATAATACTAAAATTTAAAAAATAGGATTGGTATAGTATTTATGTCAATGTTATATTATTAGGAGTAAACTAATAATTTTAATATTATTTTATTGAATTATTGATTTAACAATTAACCAAAATCAGAAACGGATCAATTCGATAACCCAATAAAAAAATTTACAAAACTATTTAAAAATTATCAACCCAATAACACAATACTTGTAAAATGATATAATATTTTTCTATATCCGATTTATCGGTTAAACAGATTTTTGTACCCGAATTATTAATAAATAGGTTTAATGGAAAAGAAGCATAAATTCACACTTAATTGTGTTGTGTGTTTCTCTCTCTCTCTCTCAACGTAGTTCTCTGCACGTTTCATTTGTCTCCGAAAAAACATGAAAACATTCCAATGAACAAAAAATTCCATGCGAAGATCTCACCGAACAAAAAAAAAAAACTGCGAGCTTTTCCAAAAATTTCATCACGGAAAACTCCCCTTCTTGTAACCTTTGCACTTTTCCCTGTAATTTTTTTGCAAAGGCACCAAAGGGTGGTGGGTTCCTTAAAGATTTATATCTATTTATACAAAAAAAATCCAATTTTATGTGTAAAGATTGAATCTTTATGTAGGTTACATTATAGAGGTCAAATTATATTCAAGAAAAAGCCACAGGGCTTTCTGGGTTTTTATATTCTTGAAAAGGCACATATCAGATGAAATGAAAAACGCCAAAATATGGGATTGGAAGATTGATTTTACAATCAATGGGTGTGGGAAGGGTCAGCTCTCTATTTACTTTTATTGCTTTTGTTTGTGTTTTGGCAGCCAATAGTTTACAAGGGAATCGAAGACTTCCTGAAAACTGTTTACACAATGGAGGTGTTCAACACATAGATGAACATACGGTATGTATGAAATATAACATGTCATTTTGATGAATACATTGTTTGGTCCACAGGGGCGGAGCTAGTAAGGTTCAGGGTTTCATCCAAGCTCCTTCTGCAAAAATTATATTGTTTATACATAGTTAATTTTTTTTTATGTATATATAATAAATGTTTACTTCTTCATATTTTGCACAATAGCCAAATGCGTAAAGGCTAAAATATATGCATGTACAATTATTTTTTTTGGTTTCCCACCCGTGTCCGGAGTCTGTGGAGCCCCGATTAAATTCGAATCGCGCACTGCAAGGCCTGTTCGGGGGTGGCACACCCAATAGGATTTTTTCCATTCTCAGGGCTCAAATATGTTTATGAATTTATGATGTGAGTTGCTTAATGGTATTTATCTCTGAACCTAAACTCTTATTGTTGTTCTTCATGACATGATTAGTAATTCTTTCTAACAAGTCCGTTTTTCCATTTGAGAACAATGTCCTAAGTAGTGGAAGAGTTAGGTATTGAATCTCCTTCGTTGAAAAATTCCATGGTGCAAACAAGGCAAAAAATGAAATTTTTTGGTTATGTAAGTTTTTGAATTTCCTTGACGTGAGAGAAAATTCTAGTGAAGTGGCAAAACGGGTTAAAAAGTTGCTACTTTTTGTGCCTCCTTATATAGATTCTTGATTCTGCTACTTGGTCCTAGGAATGTAACAATTGATTGCACCAGTATCTGCTGATACATTAATTATTGTTGAGTACTAAGACTTAGTAGTATTCCCCGGCTAATGAGTCGTGCATTTTTGTTCATAATCAAATGATTACTAAGGGTAGGGTATCATTGGTGTGCATCCGCTGGAAATTGAACCTACTAATTCACCAACAGTGAGTTGGGCACTTTAATTATTCAACTATGGATGCATAGGAGGAATCCTTTTACATGACGAATACCAAATTCAAACTGAAATGAAATCTTTAGGATAAATCAATGAAAGTACAGTCGTGCTAGGAGACATATGCCATGGTTTTGAAAAAAAATTCTTTCTGCGAAAGCCTAGACATTTAACTACATATGTTGGTTGTATCATGTTCTGTAATGTGGACCAAAAACACAAGAGATAGAGTTGTATTTCTGGCCATATGTTAATGAAGTATTCTGTTTGCAGGCTGAGCAAATATGGGTTCATTGCATAGAACGATTACACAAGAATACAGAAACTGCAAGCTTTCTGGATTTGTCTCTTTATCAGGCAGCAACAGGAACATATATTTACTTACAATCAGATATACCTTTGTTGAGAAAAAGAATCTTACGAAAGGCTATTAGTGATCTGCCTCCTGAAGCGAAGCAGATCGTTCTGGAGTGCTTAAAAAGGAAAAGTCCTCCTGTTCATGGTTCGTGTAATGAGGCTGCATCCATTGCTTGGTTCATCAAGTACCAAAAGCTTTCCTCAGAATGGTCGTCCAGTGTTCCCAGAAGGCACCTAAGAGAAAGAAAGCTTGAAGATAAGTCAACACATGATGTTGCAGCTCCAATGCTCGCACCATCTCCAGGCCATGTAGCGGTATCACCAATTCATGCTCCAGTGCCTTCTTCTGAAGTGCCCACGGAACCTCCTGCAGAGGTTCCAACACCTCAGACTCGTGTCATTCCTCCTGCAAAGGCACCAACACCTCCGACCCATGTCCCCCCTCCTGCAAAGGCTCCAACACCTCAGACTCGTGTCAACCCCCCTGCAAAGGCTCCAACACCTCCTACTCGTGTCAACTCTTCTAAACCTTTGCCTGTAATTCCTCCTCCTGCTAAACCAAAAAATACTGGAACTAAGGCTTCAGAAAATAATAATCAGAACAGAACTTATATTATTGCTGCTGTTTCTGGAGGTGTCGTGGTAGGAATTGCCCTTTTAGCTCTGTTATTAATACTGTGTCTTATAAAAAGTAAAAAGAAAGAAACAGGTCCACAGCGTGGGAAAAGAGATGAGAAACCTCTTCTTAACCTTTGTTCAGGTAATCTATCTGCAGGTATTTAATCATGAAGGTCAAATTTTTCTAATTGCATGTCTTTTTGGTTATGCCGAATAATTTCTACAATTAATGTGGTAGATTCTTCTCAGAAATCTTCAAGCATAGGAAGTTCAACCAAGAAAGATTTCAAGAGTTCTTCTACTGTTAATAGTCTTTCGGTGCCAGCCAATTCTCATAATTCTTCAGCTGCCGAAGCTAAAACAGATGCACCTGTAAATGCATTACCACTTCCTCCAGGAAAATCTGCACCTCCATCCCCTGAACCACCTCCTCCTCCTCCTCCTAAACCACTGGCTCCAATGCCGCCTCCACCTCCAAAAGCTGCTCGGCCTCCTCCTCCTAATCCACCAAAGCCTGGTAATCCGCCAAAGCCTTTACCCCTTGGAGCACATCGGAGACGAAGTTCTTCTGGTGGTGAGGGAACTGAACCATCTGATGACCCTGATGCTCCAAAGGCAAAATTAAAGCCATTTTTCTGGGACAAGGTTCTTGCTAATCCTGATCACTCCATGGTTTGGCATGACATCAAAGCTGGCTCATTCCAGTAAGCTTTGCATCAATCTTCCTATATTGTACTTTGCTATGCAAAATGTCTAACTTCCTCACTTTTTATAATGATGTTACTACAGGTTTAATGAGGAGATGATGGAATCGTTATTTGGGTATAACGCAGCAAATGCAGGCAAAAATGATGGCGCGAAAGCTACATCATCTTTTGAAACTACCCCACAGTATATTCAGATAATTGATGCTAAGAAATCACAAAATTTAGCAATTGTTCTTAAAGCCTTAAATGTGACGACAGAAGAAGTTTGTGATGCTCTCAAGGAGGGTAAATCTCTCTTTCTCTCTCTCTCCCCCCGATAGAATATATGCGTCCACCACACGAGTCAGGAGACCAGGTCCCTTGACACAATCAGTTAACAGAATGCTCAAGAAACGAACAGCTAATGCAAGTAATGAACAAGACAAGAGTTTTACGTGGAAAAACTCCTTGCTCAAGGGAGAAACAACCACGACTTGTCCAACAGGATTTCCAACCAATCTTCACTAGATGCAAGAGAAAAGTGATCTATTACAACCTATGTAACTAGATACAAATCCTCTTCACTCCTATGCTTGCAACACCCTATCACAAGACTTTGAGCCTAACCAATATGACTATTGCCCACTACCCCAACTCACTCTAGTTGACGTAGACTTTCAACACTCCGATCAAGGCTAACTCTAGCAATGAGTCGGAAACTAAGAAATAAGACTATTGCCCACTACACAACCACCCCTAGGTTAATGTAGACTTTTCTAACCACTTCAATGCTAACTCTAGCAAAGAAGTCACAATGACACAATACAAAGAGAAATAATCAATATTCCTTTATATGATAGGAACTGATTTTACAATATTTAGCACACAAGACTCAACATTACAACAAAGCAATAACCTAAAAACTATTCTTCAATAGTAGCTCGATCAGGTCCCCTGCTGCTTTGAGGAAGTGCTCTTTCTTTTGAGCACACACTCCTTTTTCCTTTTGCCTTGTAAATGTGATGTGTGAAAAACTAATTTGTTTCATGTCCTAAAGATAGTATTTAGCATATGGATGAAACAACCTAGTACCTTCTGATTGGTTGGACGTCTTTGTCCTTCAGCTGCTGCCCACCAACCACAACAGGTAGTGTCAACTTTTACAGCTAGACCAAGTCGATCAGGTCCCCCGATCAGGTCCCATGGTTTGTAGTCTCTTCTGATTTTCCCACCAACCACAACAGATGGTGACATCTTTTACAGCTGGCTCCCATTTGGTATGTGACACACCGATCATGGGACCAGGTCCCGCCAATCAGGTCCCATGGTTTGTTGATGCATCAAAACTTGAATTATAACACCCCCTCTGTGTATGTGTATGTGTGTGTGTTTTCCCCATGAGATCCGTGAGAGTGTGAATCTTGCTCTTTTGAATTAATAGCTAATGGAAAATAAAAATAGTAAATCTATCACCATGGAGAAGAGTATGTCCAATCCGCAGAGGGCTTTTACTTAAGTGTTAACTCTATTCCATAGCTTTTTTCAGTCTTTCAGCTTTAGCATGAACGTTATTGACTACCTTAAATTGGAAGGAAGAGAACAAACAACATGGTTTGCACATAGATCTTCTTGTCAGTTCATTAGGAAACTGTATGTTCTTTACGTGAGTAATAAAGAAGTTTCATTCTACTAATTTGCTTCATGCATGGTGTTGTGAAATGACTACAAGCACATTGAGAGTAATCAAAAAGAGTTTTGAAGAAACATAAACCGAGGGTGAATTTTCAGAAGGAAGATGTTCTGTGAATGTTGGCCTGTGCTAATTAAGTGCTCCTAGAAATTTTATGAAGTTGAAAACAAGGTCCCATTTTTAAGTGGAAAATAGAACTTGCTGGTGATTTTCTAGAACAAACCTGGTAATTTTTTCAACTGTCCCCACTCCTTCCTCCCAAAAGAATGAAAAAGGAAAGAAGGAAAAGAATAGTCTATCAGTTATGTAAGTATAACTTTGGCAGTAATAAAAACACTGGGCAATGTCTTCTCATAGGTCCAAGCCTTGGTAGGTATAGTAACCTGGTATCTGTGTTGGTGGTGGGTAGCTGACACGCAAGCTGGCCGAGACACCTGGTTATCAAAAAGAAACAAAACATTCATTGCTCAGTCTGATACCTTTCACCAGAGAGTGAAAATTAACAACAAATCCAACCAAGCACTGGTGATGGTTATATTGAATTAAGAAACACTAGAGAATTAGCCCTTCCTCCACCGAACTCTAGTACAGAAGGAATGGGACCCTATTGAGCCAGTCTGAAAGATCGATACAATAAAGAAAGTCCCTACTCGTAATACTTCCATTCTAGTGCCTACAACGCCAGGAAGCCTTTATTACTATACCTATTAGTTACTGAAACCACTATGGGGTCTATGCTGGCTTGAAATAATGCCAGTTCTTTGAAAAAGAGTTCCTCTTGTTTATGGTTGTGTCTGGTGCTTGCCTGGTATTAAACAATTTTCCAAGGAAGAAACTGAAGTTTCATGATATGAGAACTTTTATTCATGTCCCTTACTTCACATAGGCAGACTTGAGTTGCTATATCATCTTATCTTGTGGAAAAAGATTGCTGGCTGCTGAGGGATACTCCAACTTACTTCTTGCTGCTAATGTTTGTAAATTTTCATAGTTTTTATTTCTATGTTATCAAGTACTTTTCAGCCTTACTTGCAAAAGCCTGCTTATCTTATCAGGTAATAAACTGTCTCCTGAACTTATTCAAACTATATCAAAGTTGGCTCCAACAACAGATGAAGAACTCAAACTTCGATTATATTGCGGGGAAATTTCTCAGCTTGGTCCTGCTGAAAGGTTTCTCAAATCCCTGGTTGAAATTCCCTTTGCCTTCAAACGGATGGACGCATTGTTGCTCATGAGTTCTCTTCAAGAAGATGTTTCTTCGATCAAAGAGTCGTTCGAAACTTTAGAGGTAAATCGTAGAATTCTAAGTATCTCATACCTTAGGTGTTGCAGCTTAAAATGAAAATTCTCTGTTATTCTATTGAAAGGGGTCATTTAATTAATTGTCAAATTCAGTAGCTTAAAATAAAATAATTGTACTACCAATTCAAACCGGTAACCTGTTATACAGTGTCAAAGGTCATTTCAAACTCTACGACCAATGAGGATGGGTACTGGCTCATCTTTACATTAAATGTAAGTCATACTATTCGAAGTCTAGCCATCTATACGCAGGAAATTTAGCTAATCTTACTCCCGTCATGGTTAAATAAAAGACCTTTCAGTACATTGTTATCTAGTAGCTGTTCCTTATCACATGATAGATGGCTTTTATTCAGTATGAAAGCTTGCAGGTTGCGTGCCAGGAGCTGAGAAACAGTAGACTCTTCCTGAAACTTCTAGAAGCAGTTCTTAAAACCGGGAACCGCATGAATGATGGCACCTACCGTGGTGGTGCACAGGCATTCAAGCTTGATACGCTGTTGAAACTCTCAGATGTTAAAGGAACTGATGGAAAGACCACACTTCTGAACTTTGTTGTTCAGGAAATTATCCGATCAGAAGGATTTAGAGTAGCACGCAAGTTAAGGGAGAGCGAAAGCTTGTCAAGTCTAACACCAGAAGATCTTGCAGAGGATGCTTCTCGTGACTCGGTTGATTACCATCGTAACCTTGGTCTCCAGGTGGTTTCTGGTCTAAGCAATGAGCTTGAGAATGTAAGAAAAGCAGCACTTATAGATGGTGAGAATTTTACTGCAGCTGTCTCCAAGCTTGGTAAGTCACTAGTGAAAACCAAAGGGTTTCTAGACACTGACATGAAAAGTTTGGACGAACACAGTAAGTTCCGTGATACACTCACAAATTTTATGCAAAATGCGGACGAGGAGATCAAGTGGATACTAGAAGAAGAGAAAAGGATAATGGCTTTGGTGAAGAGTACAGGAGACTACTTCCACGGAACTGGAGGAAAGGATGAAGGCTTGCGTCTGTTCATCACTGTTCGTGATTTCTTAGTTATGTTGGATAAGTCATGTACATTGTTGAGAAAATCAACCAAGGTTCCTGCAAACACCTCTAGAAAAGGAGCTTTAACGGTATCACCATCCCAGGAATCCCATCCAGATTCTTTGCCAGATGTTCATCAACGACTATTTCCTGCAATCCAGGAGCGACGGATGGATAATGATTTTAGTTCAGATGATGAGAGTTCATCCAAATAGCTTATTTTTGCAATGCTCTTCAAAAAATATATATGACTTCTTGTTTTGCAGTCACCATTTTTTCATAATGATCCAATATAAGTACCATTGTTTGGTCCTGTGAGATGGCAAAAGTTACTAAAGTCTTTTCTATATATCAAAATCAACTTGCTATATATGGTCAATCCCAAATACTAAAGTCTCTTCTGTATTATTATGAATTTTTCTGGTATAAATTGAGAGACTTAAGGAAGATGGAACAGTTTTGTAGTACAAGAAAAATTTGTCAGGAAGAACACTTTTTAATAAATAATTGTTGATTTTAATTATACTTTTTATTTATTATCATCTATAGCAATACATAACAATATTATGATGTATTTACCATGTATTAAAAGTGAATTATGCATGCAATATAAATATATTATAACAACAACAACAACAACCCAGTGAAATCCCACAACATAGGGTTTGGGGAGGGTAGAATGTACGCAGATTTTACTCCTACCAAGGTAGGACGACTGTTTCCTAGAAACCCTCGGCTTAGTAAAAGCATAAATGCATAAAAAAATGTTAGATAAGAATAGGAAATTAAAAGCTTTATGAGAAAAACAACAAACAAATAACGAATAGATAACAAATAAATACAAATAAATAAATACAAATAACAAATAACGATTAAATAAATAATGATAGCGTCACAGGTTCAATAGAGTAATCAAAGCATAGAAAGTAATAAATAATAACAAAAATAACAGAAATCAGAATTTACAGTGCAAGAGATCGTAATGCACTACTACGCCTATGAATAGAGAAGATTAACGAGACTATGAACTAGAATTCTACCCTAATGTGGGTCCTCCACACCCTCCTATCTAAGGTCATGTCCTCCGTAAGCTGTAATTGCGCCATGTCCTATCTAATCACCTCTCCCCAATACTTCTTCGGCCTACCCCTACCTCTTTTGTAACCATCCATGGCCAGCCTCTCACACCTCCGCACTGGGGCATCTCTGTCTCTCCTCTTCACATGTCCATACCATCTCAGTCGCATTTCCCGCATCTTGTCTTCCACCGAGGCCACTCCTACCTTGTCTCGAATAACCTCATTTCTAATCCTGTCGCTCCTGGTGTGCCCACACATCCATCTTAGGATTCTCATCTCAGCAACTTTCATCTTTTGAATGTGAGAAGTCTTAACTGGCCAACACTCCGCCCCATACAACATAGACGGTCTAACCACCACTTTGTAGAACTTGCCCTTAAGTTTTGGTGGCACATTTTTGTCACATAGTACTCCGGAAGCGAGCCTCTATTTCATCCACCCTACCCCAATACGATGTGTGACATCATCGTCAATCTCCCCGCTGCCTTGCATGATAGACCCAAGATACTTGCAACTACTTCTCTTTTGGATGGTCTGAGCACCAAGCCTAACTTCAACGCCAACCTCCTGAGGTGTCTCACTAAACTTGCACTCTAAGTACTCTGTCTTTGTCCTACTCAACTTAAACCCTTTAGACTCCAAGGTATGTCTCCAATCCTCCAGCTTAGCGTTAACTCCGCGGCGAGTTTCATCGATCAAGACTATGTCATCCGCGAAAAGCATACACCATGGCACCGCATCTTGAATTTGTCGAGTCAATCCATCTATCACTAAGGCAAACAAAAAAGGACTAAGAGTTGATCCTTAATGCAACCCCATCACCACTGGAAAGTGCTCTGAGTCCCCTCCTACTATCCTTACCCTGGTTTTGGCTCCCTCGTACATGTCCTTGATCACCCTAATGTATGCCACAGGTACACCTTTAGCCTCCAAACATGTCCATAGTATTTCTCTTGGGACTTTATCATAAGCCTTTTGTAGGTCGATGAATACCATATGCAAGTCCCTCTTCCTCCCTATGCTGCTCCACCAGTCTCCTCATAAGATGGATGGCTTCTGTAGTTGAGCGTCCCGGCATAAATCCAAACTGGTTCTCTGAAATAGACACGTTTCTCCTCACCCTCATCTCTACCACTCTTTCCCATAGTTTCATAGTATGGCTTAGTAGCTTAATACCTCTATAGTTGTTGCAACTCTGGATATCCCCTTTTTTGTATAGAGGGATCATTACGCTCGACCTCCATTCTTCGAGCATCGTTGCTGTTTTAAAGATGACATTAAATAACCTAGTCAACCACTCCAAACCTACCGAGCTCGTGCTCTTCCAAAATTCCCCAAGAATCTCGTCAGGTCCGGTTGCTCTTCCCCAGCGCATCCTACGAACGACACTCTTAACCTCATCGACCTTAATACTCCTGCAATACCCAAAATCGCGACGCCTCCCTGTATGTTCTAAATCTCCCAACACAAAGTCTTTGTCCCCTTCCTCATTCAAGAGGTTATGGAAGTAGGACTGTCACCTCTGTTTAATGAGGGTCTCGTCTATCAATACTTTTCCATACTCATCCTTAATGCACTTCACTTGGTCCACATCGCGTGCCCTTCTCTCCTGCGCCCTGGCTAACCTGAATAATTTTCTATCCCCACCTTTCTCTTCTAGTTCAGCATAAAGGCGTTCAAAAGCTGTTGTTTTTGCCATCGAAACCGCCGACTTCACCTCCTTTCTCGCTATCTTATAAAGTTCCATATTCATCCACTTCTCCACCTCATCTGTGCTTTCTATCAACTTTGCGTACAACATCTTCTTTGCTTCCACCTTTTCTTGCACTTCTTCGTTCCACCACCAGTCTCCTCGATGCCGACTACGACTACCAGTCGAGACTCCCAACACTTCCCTTTCCACAATCCTAATACAACTAGCCGTCCTATCCCACATACTGGTCGCATCCCCATTACTATCCCAAGCCCCCATGACCTTCAACTTCTCTCCCATCTCCAGGGCATTTGCAGTGGTCAAACTCCTCCATCGGATCCTAGATCGATCATCCCCGACCCTCTTATTCCTCACCATCTTGATCCCTAAATCCATCACCAAAAGCTTATGTCGGGTTGTAAGGTTGTCTATCGGAATGACCTTACAGTCTTTGCACAGACCTCTATCGACCTTTCTCAGGAGTAAAAAGTCTATCTGAGTCTTAGCCACCGAACTATGGAATGTTACCAAGTGGTCTTCCTTCTTTGGAAAACTCGAATTGGCTATGACCAACCCAAAAGCTCTTGCGAATTCCAAAAGTGAAATGCCTCCTCCATTTCTGACCCCGTAGCCAAAGCTTCCATGCACATCATCATACCCTCCTGAAATAGACCTGATGTGCCCATTGAAATCTCCTCCCACGAAAAGCTTCTCAGTAGGTGGTATACCTCCCACTAACTCGTCCAAATCCTCCCAAAAACGCCTCTTATCCTCCTCTCTTAAGCCCGCTTGTGGCGCATAAGCACTAATAATGTTGAATGTGCTTCCTTCAACGATCACCTTAATCGACATCATCCTATCGTTGACTCTCCTAACCTCCACCACCTGATCCCTTAGATCATTGTCTACTAAAATGCCTACCCCATTCCTATATTTCGATCTACCTGAAAACCAAAGCTTATACCCGTCTACCTCCCTAGCTTTAGAACCTACCCATTTGGTCTCTTGGACACAAGCTATAATAATCTTTCTCTTTTTTAGAATCTTAACTAGCTCTATGGATTTGCTCGTTAACGTTCCAATGTTCCAAGAACCAACTCTCAGTCTAGACGCTCCTTTAACCCACTTACCCCTCCTTGCCCTCGTCCCCGACCCCGTCCCTGAATGAGAGCATGACCTTAGTCTACCATCGCTATCTAAAGCCACAAAAATACGTAGGAATTAATAAGTTATTCAAAAATTTAAAGTTAGCAAAATGCAACGATAAGTGTATGAACAAAAATATAGGTAAACCGGAGGTACCAACTCCAGTTGAAAAAAACCTGATTCACGCCGGAAAACACTGTTTCACATCGGAAAAATGAAAAACCGCGAGACGACGTCGGAAATCAATAGATCTAGGCCAAATTTGAAAAGATCTAGAGGTATTCGTTGGAAAACAAGCAAAAGGAAAGAAAAAGAAAAAGAAAGAAGAAGAAAAAGTAGTTCCGGATCCGGATCTGAAAGTTCTCCTAGCAGAGAACAAATAATATTAAGTGTTTTAAAATATATTATATTTATTTGGTAAGAAATTGATACAATGTATTATAAATGTATTAAAGTGTGTGATACATATATATTATTCATGAATAAAATTTATATTATATGAGTTTTATAAAATATTCTCGCTAATATGTATTAAAATTGTATTATAAATATATTATAAGTGTTTAGTAAAAAAAAATATTATTGTTATAAATGGTAAATATTTTTTTAATATAGTATATTTATGTAAATTTTCCTTTGTACAACTTGTAACTATTAGCTCTAATTCGAATTCCCACTTCTTTTTCCTGGCCAATATAACTCATGATCATTGAGTTATTTCTTTTATAACTATTATGTTTCGCTGTCAAAAATATTGAATTTCTAGAATATGAATGCATCATTAAGAAAAATGTATTAAGTGGAATTGATCCCTTCTCTTAGTAAATAAAATAACTTAAACATTCAACCAAGTGTGTCATTTAACTTTTCTATAGTATGAGTGCCAACATATAATATTATACCAATTTTAAAAAAATAAATATATAAAATAGCTAGTTTTACGAAAAAACTATGCGTTCACATGCCCCATTTTTAGTATATAAGCCCCCTCCAAAAAAGGGTGGTGTGGGGGTGGTCTCATCAATTATATAGATCAATGAACTTCCAATAATCACATTTGGAAGTTATCCCACTTACAATTAGCTGTTCAACCTAAAATATGCAAATGTCATTGGAATACAACATCTCAGAAACTTTCATCAAAGCAAAATCAGTTATCTTCAAAATTAATCTATACAATTTTTTTTTTTTTTTTAAATGATAAGCTAAGCCAGATTTTGACTAGCTGTAACATAATATGCAATAGAAAAGAGAGCATGAACAAAACAAAGAATTCCACCAATGGATAGGTAATTATGATGTAAATAACCACACGATGTTCTTGACTTGTGATTTGCCTTTGTCCCAATCACCAACGTACCCAATCCTGCTGCAAATATGATCCTGAAAAATCACAAGTCATATATATTACCACATAATAATTATTTTTTCCTTCAAATTTGTATAGACTTGAATACTTGAAAATACACAACATTCATACTACGGAGGAAACGAGATCTCTTATGACCACTTATTAAATAGAAAAAAAATATCTTTTTTAATTTTTTTATATGTAAAAATCAAAATCTCTCGTAAAAAGGATATAAAATAAAAACTAAAATTATAAAGGGCTAGAAAAGAATTTTTCACCGGTGATTTGGTTTCATAGCCTTTTACAAATTATTTATTTAGTTTTATGTCCTTTTTACAAGAGATCTTCATTTTTACACGTAAAAAATCTAAAAAGACTATTTTCTTCTATTCAATTTATAAGTTGTCATAAAAGATCATTTCAATAAAATGGAACGTTTCATCGTTACTTAATGATGAAATTAAATGATACGATACAATATTAATTTAAATAATAATAATAATAATAAAAATATAATATTTAAACTAATCATACAATATAATAAAACGGATAGCCACCATCTAAACAAGTTGTTAAGGTATTGGGTGTCCAATATAATCGCACCAAACTATAATGTTTTTACACTTGGAATAAATATGTATATTTTCAACAAATTTCTTCTATAAGAGTCGAAGGTATTGTGCGCAATCCACTATAGTATATCTTCAACATGGATTCACCATTGGAAAGGGTACTGCCTAAGCCTAAACATTTATATGACATGGTTAAGATCCAGAGTCCAACAAGTGTTTTTAATGCTAAATATTTTGACTTATAATATTTTTTATATATGTATTTTAAAAAAAAAAAATAAACAAAGATGTCATATCCAAACTCACGATCAAACTATCACAGAAAGAACATATCTCGAAATTCACTCCAGAGAACCATAGCATGTTAGAAATAAGAAAGGACATATCTTTTGAACGACAAACAATTAAGAAAACCGATCAACGAATAACAACATCATATAAATTGAGACGAAAATAGTATTAGAGAAGAGCATACCATGTGAAAACAAGAGAAGCAATTGATAATTGCTTGATTGGTGTGGCTTTACGAATATCATCAGTACTACAAACGCTGCAGCCTCCAACAAGGTTGGCTAGAACATGAGCTACTCCAAGCAGAGTTGCAGCAGCTAACCCAAAAATAAATGCCTCATGACTTGGCTTGTTACACTCAAACAACCATAATGTCACGTGTCTTGCCTGTTACAATTACCAATGAAACAAATCATCAAACCATATTAAAATATTTAGTATTCGCACTACTAGAAAACATGAAATTAGCTATGAAATTTATCAGTAATCAATTGCTAAATAGCTTCGATTAATTGTATTTTCTTATAATCCATCGCAAATTCATAACTAAATGAGATTAGCATGAGATTTTTTGTTATTTAGCTACTGAATTTTGTGTATAGATTTTCCTACTTATCACTGAATTTTAACTGTCGTTTTTATCATTATTAGTAATAACTCGCTCTGTCCCAATTTATGTAAAAGAATTTGGAGAAATTAGTAATAGATTTTTAAAATAAAATTTACAGATTTGAAAATTACACTAAAAAAATTATTAAGTTAATAGTGCTAATGATTCAAAATATTTTTTGGAAATTGAGAAAACTATAGTTATAGAAGAAGTTGATTGACCCCTCAAACTACTGCATCGTATAAAATGGGATGAAGTAGCAAAATTAACAAAATTATCGGGATTTTTATGGGGTCATTCGTACTAATGTCCCTATTATGAAGTGATTTAAATTTTTTTTCTTCTTTAAATTTGTTGTTTTTTATTTTTATCTTTCAGTACTTTTAAGTGGGATTAACACATTTTCGAAAAGAACATAAAATAGTAGAAGATTCAACATACAATATATGGTGATTATTATAAATCCACGAATTAGAAATGCTATAACTTATCATAAAAAGTGATCGAAAATATTCCTGACATCTGAAAAACAAAAATAAAATCACAACACACAAGTTATGTCTTACCTAGCTCCTATGAAATTTGTGGTGACAGAGACATAAGTTCAATTTCAAAATCTACTCATTCCTATAGAATTTTTTACAGCATAAGGTAACAACTAGTATTGAAAGTTGTTGTCTTTGGAAGCCTTTGCCCCGAACAAGACAAAAAAATTCTAAATTAATGACCTTGTAAATTAGATACTAAACAACTTATACCGAATAAAGCAAAAAATTGCCTTATAAAATTACATCATAATTAAGGATATTTTGATGAACAATTTTTTATTAAAACAAGAGAAAAAAAACTAAATACCACAAATTTAAGGGGCAAAAATCGAACCACAAAAACATGATTTTTATGCATCAGATCAGCCCAAAGAGGCCATTTAAAAAGAATGTCTAATTTTTATTTTTAACTAAAGAGAATCAGTATAATTAGTATATTATTATACACTTATTATATATTTGATATATACACTTGTATAATGTCTTGGTGGGCCTAAATATTTTTAGGTTACTAGATTTTTGTTACGCTAATATATTCCATTATATCTACTCTGTCTATTTCAATTTTGTTCGTCCTACATTTTTAAAAAAAACAAAAATGTGTTTTTTCCTTTTTAGTAATTTTTAATTTTAATTTTCCACATGACATGTTTAAAATCACTTAATTAAAAAGCAGTTTGGTTTACTTAATATATCTTTAAATGAAAACCACAAAATTTTAAAAAAATATTTTTTATAACTTCATATCAAGTTAAAACAGGACAAATAAATTGAAACATGAAAGTAACATCTTTTGAAAACAAAGAAGCTTTAAAATCTTGACCGAACAGAGAAATCTTCAAAATCTTGACCCAACACCATTAGAAGTTGTATGAAGCTAGACTCGAAATAGAACATAGTTTTGACCCAAAAAATAAAATAAAAAAAATATTCAATCCGTTTTAATTTATTTGTTTGGTTTTGACTCCTTTCGATATTTAAGAAAATGAAGAAAGTTTTTACGGGCCGTAGGAGCCCTCTCTTAGAAACAGAATCGACTTACTAGAGCTTACTGTAATTGCAAAGGTTGGGTATATGACTTTTGCTCTTGTAGTCTTAAACAAAAGATATGTAAAATGTATCACGCATTTAATTTTATGGTCTTAAATCATGTATGACAAGTCAAAATTAAAAAGCTTTAAATTTTCTTAAAAAAATAGACTAAAAAAATTAAATATGACATATCCAAACCAATTAAGAACGGAGGAAGTAGAACATAATGAATACAAATAAAAGATTCAAATATAGGAAAATAATTTCAATCAATAAATTTGATTTGAAGGCTTTGTTGATCTATAATTAAAGAGATATACCTGGTTTTGAGCTGCTTCTGCTTTATATCCAAGAATTCCAGCCACTATATCCAAGGCCACAATTAGCAAACCAGCAAAAATTTTAACCAATTTGCCCATATTTTCATGAGCAAACAAAGTATTACTGACACTTATATACACCTCCCTTTCCCAAGATATATATATATATATATATATATATATATATATATATAATACTATAAAAGAAGTATATGCTTAAATGAAAAGCACAAATAGTATGCTTCAATGAAATGGCATTTGAATACCCGAATATGTTATTCCAATCATTTCAATTTGTTTGTTCTGTTTTGACCTGACACGAAATTTAAGAAAATAAATAAAAAATTTGAATCTTATAATTTTCAATTAATGATATGCACATCTTAAGACCTTAAAAAGATATATATATTTTTTTAAAAATAACTAAAAATAGAAAGTAGGATAAATAAATTGATACGGCAGAGTATATATGCATTTGAATACCCGAATATGTTATTCCTTTCGTTTTAATTTATTTGTTTTATTTTAACCTGATACGAAATTTAAGAAAATAAAAAATACTTTTGAATTTTATAATTTTCAATAAAAAATATGCACATTTTAAGGCATTAAAATGATTGATTATTTATGAAAATAACTAAAATAAAATAAAATAGGATAAACAAATTGATAGGGAGGAGTATATATGCATTTGCAACTTTAAAGGAGAGAGAGATAGAGATGGATGATCTAAGGACATAGGCTTTTTTTTTTATTTTTCAGTACAAAAGCTTGCTTTATTTTGGTTTTTCTTTTTGCCTTACTTTTTATCTTCTTCTTTTATGGAATCTCCTTAATAGGTAAGCAAAAGGGCATAAACCATCCAAGGAAATATAGCTAAGGCATCTATAATTGAGGAAAAAAAGGATAGTCCCTACTACATATATTCCCTTCGGCAGTTTCAATTTACATGATATATTTTATATTTTTTTAATGTTAGATGACTTTTTATTTATGTGACGATTTTTTTTATATATTTTATAAATATTTTGAATTATCAATTATTGTGACTTATTGTAATTTTTATAAGGTAAGATTGTGTACACATCAACCTCTTTAGACCCCAATTATGAGTTTACACTACGAATATTTTTGTTGTGTCGTGTTTCTTACATAATTTTCAAATATGTAGATTTTATTTTTAAAAACTTAAAGATCTTCATTATCAAATTTACAGTCAAAATTAAAGAGTTCAGTTTCAAAATTTAAATCGTGTCACACAAATCGAGACAAAAAAATGTTTTATTTTATGTGATACTCTATTTGTTCTTTTTTATTTGTCATGTTGCGTTTTTCAAGAGTCAATTTGACTAACTTTCAAAGCTAAATTAGATTACATTAATTTCATATTTTAAAATAAAAATTTGAATATTCAAAAACTATATGAAAAATAGCACAAATTACAATTTTTTTCTACATCAATATGATAAAAAAATACATCTTAAAATGTTAGTCAAAATTACTATCGTTTAACTCTAAAAAGGAAACTATACTGACCAAAAAGAAATGAGGTATATCTTTTTTTCCTTTTTAGTCTTGTTTTAAAAAAGAAGACACATATTTATGCTTTAAAAATAGATTAATTAACTTTAATAAGTTAAGCCTCCATCCCCATTACCACTTTGAAGTTAGTACTAATGGTTTATTTTAGCCTTTATTTTAATCCGACACGTCGATTGGTGTTTGCAATTAATTAATAAGATCAAAGGATATTTTCATCTATATATTATTTTATTTATTTTGTGGTCTCATCAAATTTTTGAGAGGTCAAAAAGGTTTATCTTTTTCAAAATTTTTATTTAATTATTTAAAATTGAAATGTTTAACCATGTTTTGAGAGAAAATATATATACTTTAAAAAGTAACATAAGCTTTTTTCTGAAGCTATAAAAGTAATTTTTCTTGAAAATTACTTTGTTAAAAAGGGAAATTTTTTAAAAATAAAAACACTTTGATAAGAAAAAAAACCGCACAGTATTTTTACAGCAAATTATCCGCTACCAAGATTTCATGCACCTTCTTTTTTTGGATAAAATCGCAAAATATTTTAATCCTTCTTTTGTTTTTCTTGGATAAAAATCTTTCTTTCAAATATATATAGTAAAAGCTTGGCCATCTTTTTTATTTTCTTGCCTTTCTCAAGAAATTTCATGATCCACTCTATTTTTGCCTTTGTTTAAGAATCTACTTCAAAATTACAACAAGATGACAATCTAAAGCTTTTTATTTTTATATATAGTTAAAAGTAAAATTCACCACTAGGTTGTGTAAGGGGTTTGGTATTGACCCTTCCATAATTTATATTTTTAAATAATTCCAAAAGGTAGAATACATAAAGGAAGGGGATATAATTAACGTTGCCTCCTCAAATTCTAATTGGGTGATGAACAATTATTTCCATCACACTATGCATCGACCTATGAAGCTCACAAAAGGCAAATTATGTCACACCATTTACATAGGACCCTAGCTAGTGCAAAATTATAAAAACTACAAGCTAAGGAGCACTTGTCCCTTAAGCATAATTTCTTTCTTCCATAAATAAGGAGATGGAAACGCTCTTGTACCATGCACAAGAGTCGCGGAATATATTAATGGTTTTGATTTAAATTTTGTATTTGTTTTAAAAGTTCATTGAATATATACTGATTATTAATTGAGAATTCTTTAACTTAAAGAGATTAAAATTCAGAATTTACATAAACTTTAAATTTTGACTTTATCTCTGGACATACAACGACAATAACTATGCCTAACTCACAAATAAGTAATTAGAATCGATTATATGTATCAGTTAAAAAATAATTTTTTTTTAGATAGTCTTTAGTTTAATAGGTCTCATTTGAATATTTTATTTAGTTTATAATGGATGGTAGACCTTATTTTATGAAATATATCTCATAAGAAAGTACAATAGTGATCGAATAGATATGATCCTCTACTAAATTTTGAATAACTTATGTTGACATATGTGTATTCCTTTTAATCAAATTTTATAGTATGTTAGGAATAAAGCAAAGCTTCTTTTGAATCTTATTTTGTTCTCTCAAGTTCCAAATTCTAACAGTGGTTAGTGGTATCAAATGCAAGATAGTCAAAACTCATTTTGAACGCGTAGTCAACAAAATGCGTTTTGAACGCGTAGTCAAAAAAGGAACAAAACGCGTTTTGAACGCGTAGTCAAAAAGAGAGATTCAATACGCGGATTTTACGCGTTTCTAGTTTCCTACAAAATAGAAGACCTCTTGCCCTCATTTATCCCATCCCAAAAAGAGAGAGTAAGAATACAAAGAGAGTTATACACCGAGATAAATATTGTAGTCTTGAGTGTCCTCTTTAGTAGTTGTTCCTTTTACAAGAGAGAAGTGTTAATTGTTGTTTTCTCCTTGTATTTGAGAGCTGTGTACTCCATATTTATATAGTGAGATCCTTCTACCCCGTGGTTTTTCCCTTCTATCAGTTAGACAGGTTTCCACGTAAAATTCTCGTGTCCTATTTATTTTCATTATTTTCACTATATCAAACTTTAGTTGTGGTGCTTCCTCCCCCCAACAGTGGTATCAGAGCCCTCGGTTATTCTTTCTGTTTTATGCGAAGGTACTATTTGTGAATAGTAAATTTGGTGAATAGTACTATTCACGTGAATAGTAAATTTTCGGTGACGGTACAGTTTGTTACGATTGTTCGCAAGAATATTCAGAAACGATCTAGAAGGGTGTGAAGCAAATAACAATGTCGAGTACAACAAAGTTTGATGTTGAAAAATTTAATGAGACTAATTTCTCATTGTGGAAAATGAAAATAAAAGCGATATTGAGAAAAGACAATTGCTTAGCTGCAATTGAAGGCAGGCCCACAGACTTTGTTGATGACAGCAAGTGGAACGACATAGACAGCAACACAGTTGCTGATCTACACTTGGCACTAGCTGATCAAGTGTTATCTAGTGTGGCGGAAAAGCGGACGGCGAAGGAAATATGGGATACTCTTACGGGGTTGTATGAGGCCAAGTCTTTGCATAATAAAATCTTCTTAAAAAGAAGATTGTATACTCTTCGAATGGCAGAATCCATGTCAGTTACTGAACACATCAATACTTTGAATACTCTGTTTTCGCAACTTACAACAATGGGTTGCAAAATAGAGGGTACTGAACGTACGGAGCTTCTACTTCAAAGTCTGCCTGACTCGTATGATCAACTCATCATCAACCTGACGAACAATACAGACAGTCTAGTTTTCGATGAAATTGCAGCCGCTGTCTTGGAAGAAGAAAATCGGCGCAAAAATAAGGAAGACAGACAAGCAAGTTCGCAGCAAGCTGAAGCCTTGATGATGGTGAGAGAAAGACTAACGGAACATGGCCCTAGTGGGAGTCACGATCATGGCAGATCTCAATCAAGAAGTAAGAAGAATATCAAGTGTTACAACTGTGGTAAGAAAGGGCACTTCAAGAAAGATTGTCGGTTCAAGAAGAAGAGTGAAAACCCTGAGCCATCAAATGCTCAAGGGAATGTTGCATGTACCTCGGATGATGGCGATATTTTATGTAGTGAGGCAATATCAAATAATGAAGGCAGAAAACATTTCGCTGATGTCTAGATTATGAACACAGGAGCAACATGGCACATGACTTCCAGGAGAGAATGGTTCCATCAATATAATCCTATCTCAGGAGGGTCTGTGTTCATGGGAAACGATCATGCTTTGGATGTTATTGGTATTGGGTCCATCAAAATAAAGATATATGATGGCACGGTTCGCACCATCCACGAGGTATGACATGTAAAAGACTTGAAGAAGAATATACTGTCTTTAGGACACCTAGATGATAATGGATGTTCGTATAAGACTCATGGTGGAGTTATGAGAATATCCAAAGGAGCGTTTGTAGTGATGAAAGTAGAAAAACTTGCTGCAAATCTATATGTGCTTAAAGGTGAAACACACCAAGAAGGAGAAGCATCAACCGCGTCAGCAAGTTCATTTGAAGAATCAACGGTGATGTGGCATCGTAAACTTGGCCATATGTTGGAACGAGGTTTGAAGATTATTGCTGAGCAAAAACTTCTTCCAGGGCTCAAAAAGGTTTCACTACCCTTTTGTGAGCATTGTGTTACCAGTAAGCAAAATAGACTGAAGTTTAGCAGTTCCTCTGCTAAAAGCAAGGAAATACTAGATCTGGTTCACTCGGATGTCTGGAAAGCACCGGTGGAGTCTCTAAAAGGAGCAAAATATTTCGTGTCATTCATTGATAATTACTCCAAGAGAAGTTGGGTGTATCCAATCAAGAGAAAGGCAGATGTTTTTCCAGTTTTCAAAGAATTCAAAGCGCAGGTGGAACTTGAATCTGAGAAAAAGATCAAGTGTTTGAGGACAGATAATGGAGGAGAATACACTGGTGATGAATTTAATAACTTCTGTAAACAAGAAGGTATTAAACGACAATTCACGGTGGCATATACTCCACAACAAAATAGAGTAGCAGAGCGGATGAACAGAACCTTGTTGGAACGGACAAGAGTTATGTTGGCAACTACAGGGTTGGAAAAACTATTCTGGGCAAAAGCAGTCAAAACCGCCTGTTATGTGATCAATCGGTCACCATCAACCGCAATTGATCTGAAAACGCCAATGGAAATGTGGACAGGAAAACCAGCTGATTATTCTCGCTTACATATATTCGGAAGTCGTGCTTATGTTATGTACAACACCCAAGAAAAATCAAAGTTGGATCCAAAATCCAGGAAATGGATTTTCTTAGGGTATGCTGATGGAGTCAAGGGGTATCGCTTGTGGGATCCCACAGCCCGCAAGGTGGTAATCAGCAGGGATGTTGTATTTGTTGAAAACAAGATACAAGCAAATGAAGGTAGCACTTCAAAAGAAAAATCAGAGACTACTACAATTGAAGTTGAAGAAATAGAAGAAGTTCCAGTTTCTTCTGAAGCAGCACCAGAGCACGAAGAACAAGAGCAAGCTGAGATCGAAACTCTAGAAGTTCGACGGTCAACTAGGGAGAGAAGAGAACCAGCTTGGCACTTAGATTATTCTATGGAGAGTAATATTGCATACTGTCTATTAACAGAAGATGGAGAGCCTTCAACCTTTCAAGAAGCTATGAAAGGCCAAGAATCATCTCTGTGGGTGGCAGCAATGCAAGAAGAAATTGAAGCTCTTCATAAATAAAACATGGGATCTTGTTCAATTACCACAAGGAAGGAAGGTCATTGGAAACAAATGGGTCTACAAGATCAAACGCAATGGTAATGATCAAGTGGAGAAGTATCGTGCAAGATTGGTGGTGAAAGGATTCGCTCAGAAAGAAGGTATAGACTTCAATGAGATATTTTCTCCGGTGGTTCGACTCACAACAATTCGAGTGATCCTGGCGATGTGTGCTACATTTGACTTGTACTTGGAGCAGTTAGATGTCAAAATTGCATTTCTTCATGGAGAGCTTGAAGAAGAAATTTATATGCTCCAACCAGAAGGTTTTGAAGAACAAGGAAAAGAGAACTTGGTTTGCAAGTTGAACAAATCTCTATACGGTCTCAAACAGGCGCCGAGATATTGGTATAAGAGATTTGATTCCTTCATTATAAACCTTGGATACAACAGACAAAGTTCAGATCCTTGTGTTTATTACAAGAGATTTGGTGATGAAGATTTTGTTATTTTGCTGTTGTATGTTGATGACATGTTGGTAGCAGGCCCCAACAAAGATCGTCTTACAAATTTAAAGGCACAGTTGGCTAGGGAGTTTGAAATGAAGGACTTGGGACAAGCAAACAAGATTCTAGGGATGCAAATTCACCGAGACAGAAATAATAGGAAGATTTGGCTTTCTCAAAAGAACTACTTGAAGAAAATCTTGAGATGCTTCAAGATGCAAGACTGTAAGTCAATTTCTACCCCACTTCCTATTAATTTCAAGTTATCCTCAAGTATGAGTCCTAGTAATGAGGCAGAGAGGATGGAGATGTCTCGAGTACCGTATGCATCAGCAGTGGGAAGTTTAATGTTCGCTATGGTTTGTACAAGACCTGACATTGCACAAGCAGTGGGAGTGGTTAGTTGATACATGGCTAATCCTGGTAGAGAGCATTGGAATACTGTTAAGAGGATCCTGAGATACATCAAGGGTACCTCAGATGTTACAATGTGTTATGGAGGATCAGACTTTACTGTTAAAGGTTATGTTGATTCAGATTATGCAGGTGATCTTGATAAAAGCAAGTCCACCACAGGTTATGTGTTTACTCTTGCTGGCGGAGCTGTAAGCTGGGTTTCAAAATTGCAATCTATCGTGGCAACATCTACGACTGAAGCAGAATATGTAGCAGCTACACAAGCTAGCAAAGAAGCAATATGGATGCAGATGTTTCTGGAGGAGCTCGGGTACAAACAAGAGAAGGTTGCTCTATTTTGTGACAGTCAGAGTGCTTTGCCTCTCGCAAAGAATCCGGCATTTCATTCAAGGACAAAGCACATACGAGTTCAGTATCACTTTGTTCATGAGAAGGTGGAAGAAGGCAGTGTGAATATTCAGAAAATTCACACTAATGACAACCTGGCAGATATGTTTACGAAGCCGATCAACAGTAACAAGTTCATATGGTGTCGATCTTCTATTGGCTTAGCAGAAATGTAATATTGCAGTAATTGGGTAGAAATGATGGTGTGAAGACTTAATTGATTCTCAATTAAATCTTCAAGTGGGAGAATGCAAGATAGTCAAAACACATTTTGAACGCGTAGTCAAAAAAGGAACAAAACGCATTTTGAACGCGTAGTCAAAAAGAGAGATTCAATACGCTGATTTTACGCGTTTCTAGTTTCCTATAAATAGAAGACCTCTTGCCCTCATTTATCCCATCCCAAAAAGAGAGAGTAAGAATACAAAGAGAGTTATACACCAAGATAAATATTGTAGTCTTGAGTGTCCTCTTTAGTAGTTGTTCCTTTTACAAGAGAGAAGTGTTAATTGTTGTTTTCTCCTTGTATTTGAGAGTTGTGTACTCCATATTTATATAGTGAGATCCTTCTACCCCGTGGTTTTTCCCTTCTATCAGTTAGACGGGTTTCCACATAAATTTCTCGTGTCCTATTTATTTTCATTATTTTTACTATATCAAACTTTAGTTGTGGTGCTTCCTCCCCCCAACATCAAAATCCTTCTTCTTAAGGATCTGAAGGCAAAAAGACAAGGTTTTTCTTCCGTTCTTCTAAGGTGAGAGAGTGAAACAGCAACATCATGGCATCCAATAACTTCTTGGATGCAAGCCCTTTTATGTTTACATGAGAAAATTATCACTTATGAATGATAAAAATGAAGTTTATCTCGAAGCTCTTAGGGATCATTTGGTAAAATGTATAAGCATAATGATGAAAAAGGTGTATTAGTAATATTTGCATTAATAATGCTAATATTAGTTATGCTGACATTATTTTTATACAATGTTTGATTTGATGTATTAGAAATAACAAACATTGCTAACTTCTATGAAAAAAAATATTTGTTTAGAAAAATATCATCCACACTCTATAGTATTAAAGGAAAAGTTATGTCAATAATTAACATCTAATGCATATGTTGAAATCACTTGTATCATAATACATGAAAATTCGTTGTATTAGCAATATACACCTCAATACATAATAGAGTGTATAACATTAGTTATACATAGGCTAAGAAAATGTACCAAACAAGATACTAATAATATACAATGTTAAAGCATGTATTATTTTTCTAATACACCCTACCAAACTGTCATGCCTTGAGTCTACACCCTGGACGTGGCCGACACTCGGAATCGTTTTTGGTCCAAGTGAACCCTTAGCCTGGCATGCTATAACATGTAACACTGACTAGTGCGGAAGTTGAGATTTATAGTAATGAGCTGCTACTAAATACCGAAGTAATCTTTTATAAATAAAGAAAATTAAAACATATTTGCAAAAGTTTGAAGTAAAACTAAGACTATCAATGTCTATGATTTATAATTGAGTCTATAAAGCCTCTAAAACAATTGAGCTAGATAAGTCTATCAGGACAAGATTCTGAGCTTTCTACAAGCTAATACAATGAAAGTGAATAAAATCTACAGAATCATAATTGAAGTCCTCTGAATGCGAGGAGAAGGCTGAAAGTGGAGAAATTTAGTGAAACGTCTACCCGCGAATCTGAATCAGAGTGCTAAAATCTACATCATAAAATGATGTAGCACAATTAGTGTCAATACATGAAATGTATTGGTATGTAAGATAAGGACTAGATCAACAATTATAAAACGACTGAAAAAATATAACTCTGATGATGAGTAATCCATAAACGATAACTAAAGTATTGTGAGTAAAAAATGTGATATGAGACATAATATTTCAGAAATCAAAAATTGATATCTGAGACCACAAAATCTGAAAGGTTACATATCTAAAAATCATGCTATCTGAAATTATTCTATCTGAAATCATGCTATTTGAAATCATACTATCTGAAATCATGCTATCTAAAATCATAATGTCTCAAATCTTATAATGATTATATCAAGAAATATTCTAGATGGGAGCTTCTCGTAACAGACACACCACGTGAGCTCATGATACACCAACTTACGATCCCAGTTGGGAAGAATTGCCCTATACCTTACTAGGGTATAAAACTTGTCTGTGTAATATTGATTGACTAAATTGTGCCTCTCATGACCATATTGAGTTATCCGATAAAAAGATATACTCAAACTACAGTAGCTAGTTCATAGTTATGAGACTTGGATTTTCTAAAACTGTACCCTCTTGGTGCTAAATAGTCCTCCCAAAATAACACACACATATTATTGCTCATAAACATAAAGAATGTCCATTTATTTGGACCATATATGAGATTAAACTCAAAAGTCATATCTAAAATAACATGTATTGAGGTTGAAATTAATATCATGATAGTTTTCATGCTTAAAAGTTATAAATTTTCAAGGAACCATAGAAATCATACTAAATCAGCATAATAAGATTTTAAAACCAAAGTGAAACAATGAAAATATGACTCAATGAAGAAAGATCATATTTTCATAAAAAGCCCTAGCTTTGCTTCTAACAATCTTGAAGAATTCTTGAGAATCAAAATACTTTGGGCATGGAAGTGAAGGGATACTCTCATTGAAGCCTTACATACCTTAGTGAAGAAACTTGATGGAGAATCTTGAAAGATGAACCCTAGCCTTTGGTGTTTTCTTGAAGTTCTTGAGCATAGGAATTTAGGAGTGAATAAGAGGATTTTGATTATGAAAAACTGATTTTCTACATGTTTAGGGACATTTAGATGACTCCTCAAAGGTTTTAGGACAAAAATACCATTAAAAATATAAATAATCAGAGCTATAAAATAAAATTTAATTCAAGTGGTTAGTGAGGTTCGTATTCATTATGTGTCACGGAGCCATCGCAGAGCGGTTGTCAGGTTAAAACGTCTCTAGTAAATCAGTCATAACCTTTTACTTTGAACTCGAATTGACACAAACTTGGCGGCGTTCAAAAGAAGACTCGTAGACCTTTAATTCAATAGGTTATTCACCTAATTCTTCATATTCTAAGATATATGATTGTTTGAAGTTGACCCTTATATGGACTCATGCAAAAACTTAGCCGATAGAAATTCTTTGAACTTGACTTGGTGTTAGGGATCCCGTATAACCCGAAATTACATGTAATACACTTCAAATACTTAGGAATTGATCCTAACAGATATATACAATTAGAAGTCATTGGATTCAGACTTATACACATATGAAGAAGGCTCGGGTCTTAGCTTAAAATTTTTTGGGATGTTTGATCCCTTAGTCTATGAAAAATAATTGAAAGTGAAGTTGATCTTTCTCCACTTGGACCAAATCCAGCTATTGCACAAATGAAAATTTATGACAATGCGAATCAATGAAATCAAAAGCTCTCACATGTCTTTATTCAACACTTTCAGATGTGATTTTCACAAAAATAATGACTTGTGAAATACTTAATAAGCACACAGAAGCTAAAATAGGATTTTGACGGAAGTTACGGAGTGGAGACTGTCAAATTTCTTAACTCTCAAAAGAGACTTTGAGAGGTCCTAGGTAACAAAAGGAGATACGCAGAAATACTACTCTGCCATTACAAACAAAATAAGATTGCTTGGTCTTTTTAAATTCACAGGTGGTGGAAAATATGATAATAAGCTTACTAGCAAGGTTCGAAGTCAAGATTTCACCAATAGAGAAATTTTATGATCTGAAGACTTTATATGTAGAAAAATTGATCAAGTTGTAAATCCAAAAACAAAGATCAAGTATTAGAGATAAACAAGTAGCAAAAGTATTATTTCTAACAAAGTATAAAGGTGAACAGCCTGTGAAGAAAAATAGAAGGATGGAAGGAGGTAAAATAGCAAGAGCAAAACATGTCTATCACGCTCCATGTATGAAGAAGAACTTACTATCTGTGTCACAACTAAAAACTTCTGAAAACTATGTCTTATTCGAATTGAATGGCGTAAAAATATATTGAATCTTGAAAATTACAAACACGCTAATACTAGAGAATTTTTTTTTGTCAATCTATGTTTGTCAGTTGAGACAGCTTATGTAGAGAAAACTAGGAATAATGAAACAATTGATTTATGACATGCTCATCTTGGGTACGTGAACTACAACAAGCTAGAAATCATGATTCAACAATCAAAATTAAAAGGTCTTTTCCAATTTAAGATTATAGAGGACACTATATATGATGGATGCTAGTATGGAAAAGCACTTTACCTTTCCTATGGAAAATCAAAGTATTAAGCCAAGGAGTTATTGGATCTGGTGCACTTAGATGTGTTTGGACCAGTGAAGCAACCCTCCATCATTGTTGTCGTTACATAGTAACATTCATTGTTGACTTCTCAAAGTACGAATGGATTTAATTTTTAAAGAAGAAGTCTGAATTATTTGAGGAGATTAAAGAATTTCAATATTATGTGGAGAATAATATTGAAAGGAGAATAAATGTCTCTGTACGGACAATGGGAAAAAATACACACCACATGAGTTTAGTAACTATCTTAAAGAGAAGATGATAAGGCGGCACTTGAATTTTCTAAATATGTCACATCAAAATGAAATAGCTAAAAGACAAAATATACACTTGGCGAAGATATGCATGAGTATGCTGCATAATATGAATGTACCAGCAAGGTTTTGGGCAGAATGCATAAAGAGTGGTGTTCACATCACCAACAAGTTGCCACATGCAGATTGAGAAACTCAAGAAGATGATACTTACCACAGGACACTTTTGAGTATTCAGTTGTGTCGTGCTAGATCATCTCAACATCAAGTTTAATAAAAAGGTTGTTCGCTACATCTTTTTTTGTTATGAGAAATAAAGAAAATGATGGAGATATTGTAACCTTACCACAAATCGAACATATGTATAAAAAATGTGGTATTTGACAAAGCGTTAACAAGATACTAACCATGAGGTATCTCCACAAAAGAAAAAGAAAAGCTTATGGTAGACTGAAACTTGTGAAACTCCAAATATGTTGTAAGAAGAAGTTCAAGAAGCACCACAATTACAACTAAGAAGGTCTACAATACAGAAACATCCAAACATCAAATATATAAATGTAGCATTAATAAAGGTGGTCAATATCAAAGAATCTACTACATTTGAAGAAGCTTCAAAAAGTAGTGAGCGGAGAAATTCGACGGAGAATTAAAGAGAGATGTACAAAGTGCCTGGACATCAAGATGAGTCCAAGGTCTTGAGAATGCTCAAAGGGACGACAAAGAACGAATTAATAGCCTATTTGGATTGACTTTTTATTTTTGACTTATTTTTAATTATTTAGTTTAAAATCAAGTGCTTACAAGCACTTTTTGAGTTATGCAAACACTCTAAAAGTGCTTAAAATTTATTTTAGCTTAAAAATATTTTAAATAATAACCAATTCAAGCTTGCTCTAAGTTGGTGTGGGGGGGGGGGGGGGGAAGGGTGTTAAGAATTTATCACCGTGTTAATTAATATCTAAGACATGCCAAAAAAGAATATAGAATATTCAAGAGTTGTAAGGTAACAAAGGAAGATCTCTAGAATGAATGTTCTAGAAAGAAACATCTGAAAGTATTCTAGAAAGATAATTAAAAGATTTAAGTAGTCGGAGAAACATTTAGAGAAGTGTAGTAAATATCCTTTACTAGTCATTTGAGTTGCTGCCGAGAAAGTAAAAAAGTAAGCAAGCAAACAACAAGTGAGTGACAAAAAAGAGAGACTTGCTAAAGTGTAAGTGTAAAAAAAAATTGTGTCAAAATTATAAGACCGAAGTGAATACAAAGTATTCAATACTCCCTAATCCAAAATACAATATACTCTACTTACCTTCAAGCCAAGATTGATAACTATAAATATAATAACACTTAGCAAATGGATGATTGTTCCTTTTCCTTCCCCCGTCTCTATTATTAGTGTGATATAAAGAATTATTGACCAAAATAAGCTAGTATTTAAATTAATTTATAATAATAGTACATTTTTTTGAAACTTTACAAAACTAGTATAAACGTTATTGGCAGTAACGTATTAGGCCTTATTTTATTTCAAAAAATCAACAGACAAAAAATAATGGGAGACAATGTTAAGTAGGAATACGTTACTAGTAGTAATGTTTTAGAATTATTTATGGCATTTTAAACAAATAATGTCGTTTGATCCTTATATATGTTTTAACCTACCCTAAACCCAATTTCAATTCAATTGTGAAATTTAACATATCCAATTCCTTCTACCCTAACCCCAATCTCGCCTAGTGTTGCAAAGAGAACATTTGCACGGCTCCGTTTTCAATTCTCGCCGCTAGTGTTGCCGGAAAAAGAAGATTCTCAATTATTTCACTGCTATAAGTATTTTGAGGTAATTTTCTTTGTTCAAGATTTGATTTTTCTTTACGAAGAAATGCTTGACAAACCTATAGGATTCTATCTTGTGTAAATTGAAGAAGCTACTGACAAACCCATGAAATTGAATTTCAACATAGGATTCTTTCTGCTTATTAATGGTGATTTGATTTGATTTTAATCTCCTCGGAATATTTTCCATTTTAAGGATACTCCTTTCATGGCCAGTGAACTCGCGGTTGTTAATTAGAGTCACAATAGTAGCTTGCTGTCTATCCACGTTCCATATTCACTTCGTCTAATTCCCGCTTCTCCATGGTTTGGTGTAACAACTACATATCAAGAAAAAAAATTACTCAGGTTCTATTGTTGCTTGGTGTAGTCTATGATGGATTGTGTTATATATGTCAACTTCTAAATTAAAGAGGATAATTCTAAAGCTTTTGAATGAGATCTTGTTAACTTTACAGTAACTTTTGACGTGTGCTTTTTGAGATGAATGCCAAGAAAAATTTATATAACAATTCGAGTTAACATTTACGTTTACTTTCGTATGTACTTTTTTTATGTCTGATAATAGCAAATACAAGTTGAATCCTGGTCCACTTGAATAGGATGTATTAATGAAATAATTCACTCATAGATCACATGATATATGGGAAGGAAATGTTAATATGATTCTTAATACGAGGAGAGAAGATGGAAATTTTTGGAAGCTCATAGAGAAATATCCTACCCATCCACGAGTTCTTGAAGTAATTAGATTATCTAAATTGTATGGTGTTTACATATCGAATCGGCCTGCTATCAACCATAGTTTGATCACTGCACTAGTTGAGCGATGGCGTCCTGAAACTCATACTTTTCACTTTAAGACAAGCGAAACAACAATCACCTTGCAGGATGTAGACGTGTTGTATGGACTATCTGTGAATGGTATGTAGTACTTGGTAATAAGACGACAAGGACCATAGGAGATTGGCAAAATATATGTCAAAGATTATTATGTTTCGTTTCATCTAGTGAAGACTTCAAAAAAAATTTCCTCAAGGTCGCTGCATTTAATGCACATATGCTAAGCCAGCCATAGTTGCTGAACATGGCAACTCAAGATATGGTCAATCAGAAGGCTAGATGTTACATGTTCTGAATGATTGCTGGTATGATGATGGAAGATACATCTGGTGGTTATTTGAAGCTTATGTACCTGCCTATGCTCGAGGACGTCGATAAAATTGGGTCTTATAATTGAGGGAGTGCGACCATAGCATATTTATATCATTTTCTTTGTAAAGCCTCACAAAGACCCAAAGTGAGATAGCCAGATTTCTACCACTACTTTAGTTATACCTAACAATTGTATAAATTATTTATTTATATTCTTATAGTTTACTAGTTTACTTATATTTTTTATACCTAACAATTGGGTCTTATGGTTGGGGGATTGTATCTCATATTATGTTTTGTTTGTGTTATCTATCAAAAACAATGTTTGTTTCTGGTTATAATTTACTTTTTAGTATATATATGATTCTGCCGACTTCTATTTCATGGAAAATTTAAACGATGTAATCTTAGAACTTTTTCTCCCACATTTGGGTGTGGGAGAGAGTCACCGTCCTCAGTCCTCAGATAGTAGCGCAAAGAGATGCAAGAACTATTTTTCCTGCTGGTTTGCCTAGGGGTCCACATGCTACTAGATGGCTTGCACATCTTAGTTGCATGAACACTTCGAAGCATGTGTTTGAAAGTTTATAAGAATGCGCTTGACTCTATGATAGAAGATCAGGTACAATGCATATAATTTTGATTTATTTATAAAGATAGTAAAGCTTATAGGGAGTCATTTGTCCAAGGAGATTTTCATGAGGTATCATATGCCTCTATATTTTCTTTAATTTGTCACATCAAGGATTCAAACTTCCTTAATTGATGGGCTGAAGCAGCCATTCACATTAGTCTACTGAGGTCCTTGTTTGGAAATTTAGATTGAAAGTTGCTCTTAAGATGCCTTATGCAAAATTGATGGAAGGCTCGAGGCTCCTGAAATCGTCGCAACTCCTTCAAACTAGTCAAGATTCCTTTTGCCCTATCAGATATAATACATATATCTTCTCTATCTTTTATCACATGTGCGCTCAAATTTCTAAAAAATCACGTCCATGCCTCTTTTGACTCTTTGTCTACAATAGCAAACGCTAGAGGAAGAATGTTATCATTTCTGTCAATTCCAACAATAATTAATAACTTGATCTCATATTTTCCATACATATGAGTTACATTTTTTGAAATAATAGGGCGACATGTTTGGAATCCATCAATTTATGGCTTGAAAGCTCAAAATACAAATTTAGAACTTTTTACCTCTAATGAATTCATAGACTCTTCGTGTTTCCATTCCACAACTATTCCATGGTTAAAGTACTGAAACGCTGCAAAAAATTTAGGTAGGTCACATAATGACTTCTCAAAGTCACCATACACTATTTGAAATGCGCGTTGACGTCCAAGCCATGCTTTTCTGTATGTCACTTGATGGCCAAATTTTTCTTGAACCTTTGAAATAACATCTACCACCAAGAACTTAGAATTTTTTTAAAATTTGGTTTAGAAACAGAGATGCAATCAAATCGGAATTTAGATTGGCGTGGCCTCTAGAAATCCTTTCCGTCTCACATCTATGATTTTCAATATATATTTTCCTATCTTCCAAAGGTTATCTCCAACCTTTCAGCCTAGAAGAAGCCACAAGCGCCAATAAATTATAAGACTTGCATCTCACAACCCATAAACTCTTGGTTGATGTTACAGCCCATTTCAACTTTTCTTTACTACTAAAAAATATATCTTTTTTCAAGTCTTTTTGGGCTTCCTCAGATCAAACAGAACAATATTCCATCTGAGATTCACATGTAGACATGAAAATTCCTTCCTCATCCTCCAATGTCCTGAAGTATGGTATATCATGAGTTTGCATTTCTGATACACCCTATACATATTGGTTATGAAAAATTATATTAATATTATTGATATCTTCATCAAATTCACTTTCATCATCATCTTTTGATGATTCATCTTCCTCTGAACTTTCATCACTAATTTCAACATTTACATCATTATATAGATCGACGTTAGTCTTATTATCTCTGTAAAAAATATTTATTAGTTAAATTCTAGCAAGATTATGGGATATATAAGCTTATTTTAAATCCGCCAATTTGTACTCTAAAAGGTTATTTCTTCAATTAAATAGGAGATAATTTGTGTATACTGACACTTTTTTTTATCTTATCAAATTATTACACTAAAATTTATTAAATTATAAATTTGTTGTTTTACCTGGCCTCATATTATCTGTGGCTATTATCAATATGATTTGGCTACTTGAGCCTTCATCAAAATGATAGATGGTCATGCATCAACAATAGTTGGAATGATGGTTGAACAATCGGTTCTGCAAAATGAGGTTGACTGACATTGGAAAATACATAATTTTGAGCCTATAGATTCATGTGATAACCATGTTGACCACTAATTTGAAATACATCATTTTGATTTGTTGATTTGGTTTTTACATACATCTCCAAAACATTTATATCAATCTTATCTGCAATATTTTGAGGTATGAGAAAGGATTGTAACAAAGATTGGTCATTCTCAATTTTAAACTCAATGAACCTTGTATTGTTACCTTGAATTGAACATGGATATTTTTCAGAAATATCCATTGGAATATTTTCACTATTTGTTCCCATTTTATCATGCAACAATCCAACCAATTCAACATAGTTAGTTGAGGTAGATATGTTAATAATCGTTCTAGCACATTCAATATACCTGAATCAGTTCATGTCAGTAATTATTTCACCACCCCAATACAAAGCAATCACCACATTATGTTCAAAGTTCGCTATCTTTGTCCTACACATAAAACTGAAGACATTTTAATAAATCAGAAAAATAATTTTAGAGTTATCGTAAAATCTTAACATCATATGATATATTAACTTGACTTATTAATGCATACTTGATGAAGTTTTGTGAATATTATTTCAATAATGGGTCACACAAGTAAAAACTTTGCTAAATAATATTGGACTATGCAGAACATTCCTTCCAACAAGATTTATTGTATAATCATATGTTTGAAAAATGGGGGAATATGACTTTAATAGAAAGTCATTACGGACAATCACATTTTAAAGTTAAAACGTTACTGACAGTAATGTTTTATAGTCAAATTTGCAGGATTCGATTTTATATTTGTAGGATTCGATGGCCCTGATGGAATTCTTAAGAAACATTACTCACAATAACGTTTTAGGGGTAAAATGTGTCTTTGAGTAACATTTTATAAAACGTTACTCCTAATAACGTATTATGCTAAAAACGTTACTCAAAGGAACGCTTGTTAAGTTAACACCATCAAAAATACTACTTTACACAAATGATTATTTTTTCACGAAAAAGGACCTAAAATACCCTTGAACTATCGAATTTGGTATAAAAATACCCTTAGTTAACCTTTTGGCTCCAAAATTCCCCCGACGTCAACGTAGTGACTCTAAACTACCCTTATTTTTAACGTCCCACTTAAAAAATAAAATTAAGAAAGTCATTTATTACGTGGAAAGATCCTATTGGCTCTTATTAAAATTAATCTAACTAATTAATTTTAATTTAAAACCCGGATCCACCAAATACTATAACCCACCCAGCTAAAGGTGCTTCCCTTTCTTCTTCTTCTTCATTTTCTTTTTTATTTTATTTAGTGATTTAAAATACTTCCCTTCAATCTTGAATTTCCTCTTTACTTCTTGAGTTTTAAGAATCAAGTATGTTTCTTGAAATGCAACAATAAAATTTGGATAAAAAATGGTACCCGATCGAATCCAAGTCTGGCGCCTAAATTTTGACAACTGTAAGGGTAAAATTTCCATCAAAAGTCTCGTTCTTTGGCTCAAAATGAGCTGAAATTTTGATCATTTTCTCTCAAAATCATACATTTTTATGTTTGTAGCATGCCTTATGTTCTGTTTATCATCTGATTTTGTCTTGGATCTCCATTTCTTAATCTTCAAAGTCCTTCGTTAGCTCAGAAACATCAATAATGGTAGCCTCTTGATCTTGTGCTTTGAACATTCTTTTTGTGATCTTCTGGACTTGGATTTGAGTGAAGAGTGAATGTAAAATTGAGAATTTGATTTTGGTGGTGGTGAATTATGGATACACCCATCTGATGCATTTGAACGGAGAAGTCTTTCTTGCTTCAATTACCCAATTGTTTTGATTATCTTCAATTTCTTGATAAGCTTTATCTTCAATTTTGAAATTTTTAATAGTTAATAATCAAATTATAAAAGCTAATTTTTTAATTTAATGGAGCATTTATGTCACGCTCCGAGAGGGTACCCTAGGCGTGACTGACACTCCGAGACCATTGCTGGCCTTAAACGAACCACTTGGTCTGATCACTCATTCAATCACTCAGTGGAAGATTCGACTCAATTCACAATTAACTCAAGTGAGCATTTAAAAACATCTTCATGAATAAGTAAATAATAAATTTAATACTCAAAGTATAATGTAACTCTATGTCATAAACTCAATAATAAAATTTTGAGTTAAAAATAGACTCAGAAAGAACCATTCTAACTCACCTTCAACTCTATCTATAAAGCCTCTAACTCAATACTAGGAAGGTGCCAAGACATGTCCAAGGATACCTCAAATGGCTATCAAAAGAATGACGAATGAAAGAAATAAAAATGAAATCCTCTGAATGCAAGGAGGTCTCACCAAAACTGGAGAAGTTGATCCCCAACATTGCTCCTGTTGATGATCTATAATACTTGTGTTTGCATCATAAAATGATGCAGGCCAAATGACGTTAGTACATGGAATGTATGAGTATGGAATATAGTTGAAAGGAAACTTACTCAAAGACACTCAACTCAGCTCAACTCAACTCAACTCAAGGGACTCACTCTGAAATGACTCAACTCAATAAAGAATGAAGTAAAATAATACAATGCTTTAAATGATATGCAATAATAGATGCAACTCAATATATAAAAATATAATATTTTTCTCTTGGAGAGTTTCTCTAACCGACAACCATCACTTATGATCTTGTGATGATACAATGAAGCGATGTCATTGTCAATTCCATCTAATACTTTGCTAGAGTAATGGACATCAACATCTATGGATCCACAATCAATCAAAGTCCATCGTTTTGGGACTTGAGAGGCATGATCTCATTTCCTACGCTGACTACGTAGTTTATGGGCTCACCCCATATCCTAAAATACTTTATTATGCTCATATTTATCAAGTGAGTAAAATACTCAAAATACTCATTTAGTATCTTTTTGACTTAGCTCAAACTCAACTTATCTCTTCTCTTTGAATTAGATATAATTTCAACTCAATGAATATATTTAAAACATAATTTTATCTCCTCAACTCAATCTCAAAATAGATGTTTAAATGTAATAATGCTCAATTCATTTATACTTAAAATACTAATGCTCAAGATAATAATTAAGGAATTTTTCAAATTCATGCTCAAAATAATAATTAAGAGACTTCTCAAACTCAACTCATGCTCAAATTCTTTCTCAATCAAAGATAAAAATAGTCATTCTTTAAACTCAAAATAATGCATAATTTAATTAATGCAAAACATTCACAAATCTTTCTTTAAAACCCCATTAATGCATAAAATACAAATGAAATCTCACTTAGGGTTCATGTGAATACAAACACGAATCCATACTCTCAACAAGATTCAACTCAAGAAACTCATCAAGGAATATTATAATATATATACAATAACACAATGCAATTCATATATAGAACTCAATAGGATTTATAAATAATTCAAGAACTTAATTCATCGAACTTTGAAACTCAACTAGGGTTCATGTGAATGAAATCATGAACAAAAATCTCAAGAATTCAAGGTATAGAATCAATAATAATCTCGATGCATAATTATATAGAACTCAATGAACGAAGATATTACTCATTTGAAACTCAAGAAACTAGGGCTAAAACTCAACTCAACTCTACAACGATAGAATTTTGATGTAGGACGCGTGGATGAACTCAATCCAACGCTATGATTAGCCTTACATAACTGGAAGATTGATAGTACAATCAAAACTCGAAAAATAATAGCTTTCTTGGAGGAAACCTTTGATCTTAGAACCGCGATGCTTGACCTCGAGAAAAGAAACTCTTTTATGAAGTTCTTAGAGTGGAAGAACTTGGGAAAACTTTGTATGAAAAGTTTCTCTTCGCATATTGAAATTTTTAAGTTGAAAGCCTTTGGGTTCTTGATGAAGAAGAGGAACCCTAGGTTTGTTTTGAGAGAGTTTCTTGAGACTAGATTATTTGGATTGATGATTATGAGAGAAAAATAATTTATTGGAATGATATTTTCCTTCAAAACACCCGAAAATGACTTAGAATAGGAAATAGGATTAAAAAGCTTTGGAAAGGACAAAATTGACCGTAGAACATGTCCAAGAAGTTGCTGGAAAAAAGGTGTGGGAAACTTTACGGAAGACTCTACGGGTGGTGAAAGTGTATAAGATCCATAAAAGTGTTTCGTATAAACACTCTGCTCGACAAAGCTTCACTAAAATTGACATAATCTTTTACTCCGAACTCGAAATGAGGCAAACTTGGTGGCGTTGAAAAGAGGACTCAAAGTACTTTAATTTGATAGTTCATGGTTCACCTAACTCTTTATATTCTAGGAGATATAGTCATTTATAATTGACCTAAGTAAATCTTTTTACCGAAAATCAATCGGTAAGGAAGCTTTCAACTCGACTTTGTGCTTAAGGATCCTTATGACCTTACTTTGAGCCCGTTTGGATAGGCTTAAAAAAGTAACTTTTATGTATGAAGTGCTTTTAGAACTTTGAAGTGCTGAAAGTTATTTTTATAAATAAGCAATTGAGTGTTTGGATAAAAGTGCTTAAATGAGAAAAATGATGTGAATTTTAGGGTTAAAAGAATAAAAAGGGTAGTTTGGGAATTTAGTTTAAATATAAGGGATATAAAAGTAATTTCTATGATCAAAGAAAATGACTTTAAGAACTTAGAAAAAAAAGTTAGGAATCCTAATTTTTTATTTTTGACTAACTTTAAGAACTTTATGGCTTAAAATTAGCATTAGGCAAACACGTCCAAACTAGCTCTTTATCTCCAAATCTATTCACACACAAAAGAATTAACCTCCACACATGCAAACACTTATGAATCATTTGGTACAATCACATACACATATGAAGGATGGCTCGGTCTTAGCTAAAAAAATGAGGTGTTATATTTTAGATGGGGCGGATATGGGTTATTGGATGGATTATGATTTTAAATTGAAATTAAATAGTTAGATTAATTTTAATAATAGCCAATAGTATCCCTCCACGTAATAAATGAATTTCTTAATTTTATTTTTAAGTGAGACGTTAAAAATAACGGAAAAGGGCCTAAAATGCCTCGAACTATTGAAAATGGTACAAAAATGCCCCTCATCCATCTATTGGGCCTAAATGCCCTTGACATCCATCTTTAGGTTAAAAAATGACCTTTTCTTTAACGGAAAAAGGTATGAAAGATATTTTTGTACCATTTCCAATAGTTCGAAGGCATTTTAGACCCTTTTTTCCATAATTAAAATTTTGTTAAATAAATTTTAATTTATAATTAATTTTAAATAATTAAACTGTAACCAATAGATGACCGCCATGTGTTTAAAAAAATTATTTAAATTATTTAATTAAAATTTTATTCAATAAATTTTGGTTTATAATTAATTTTAAATAATTAAATTGTAACAATTAATTTTAATTAACAGAATTTTAATTAAATAATTTGAATAATTTCTTTTTTAAAAATATGGCGGCCAACTATTGGTTAAAATTTAATTATTTAAAATTAATTATAAATCAAAATTTATTTAACAAAATTTTAATTACGAAAAAGGGCCTAAAATGCCCTCGAAGTATTGGAAATGGTACAAAAATGCCCATCTTGCCCTTTTCCATTAAAGAAAAGGTCATTTTTGGACTTAAAGGTGGATGTCAAGGGCATTTTAGGTCAATAAATGACTGAGGGGCATTTTTGTACCATTTTCAATAGTTTGAGGGCATTTTAGATATTTTTCCGTAAAAATAAGGGTAGTTTAGAGCCAATACGTTGACGTCGGGGCATTTTGGAGCCAAAAGGTTAACGGAGGGTATATTTATACCAAATTCGATCATTCAAGAGTATTTAATTAGTTTATACTAGTTTTGTAAAATTTCAAAAAAAAACGTATTATTTTGGTTAATTAGCTTAAATAATGACTTACTTTGATAAAAAAACTTCGAATATAAATTATTAATGTTGTACAAGTGCCCCAAGAATATCTCCATGAATGACACTCCAGTATGGTCCCTCTAGTGGCGGGGCCACCATGTGGTTGATGAACTTCCTTCGGTAAAAAAATATATCATTTATATATGGTTAAAATAATTTTTTATGTATATAAAATAGATGTCGAACTCCCTTCGACTAGTTCGTGTATCTACTTATTCAAATTTTAAACCTCTTTAATCAAAATTCTGACTCTGCCACTGATCCCTCAGCACTAATTGTCTTTTCTCTACGTCTTCAGTCTATAAAGTTATCAATACCACCGACAGAAAGACAATAATATAATTATTAGTGGATTAATTGGAAGCTTACAAAAAATAAATTTTTCATTTTGACAATGCATCCACCCGGTTTGCTTGCACTGAAACCCTATCTATTTACATAAGTTGTCCATTATTAAAAATGCTTTTCTACATATGAAATAGTAGCTACTTAACACATCTTCTCTGAATGCATTAATTTTTTCCAAACACTTTTGAGATTCCTGTAATATTGAAGTACCTAATAATAATTACGAATGATTTTGAAAGTTGTATCTGATCGAATCAGACCTGGTATAGAGTCTGAAAATCATTTAGATCCATTTACTGCTCTTCATTTAATTTAATGTTAAATTCTAATTGTTATAAACTTCTTTTCTTCTCCGCTCGACCATTACTAATTGTTCATACTAGTTAGTTAGGTAGTTAAGTAACTAAGTATCCCTATAGTTCGTTTCCCTCGTAAAGTTAGTTGCACAACATATGTATATATACCTATCTATGTACACCTTGATTGAAATACACAAGATATGAGATATTCTCTCATCCATTATTGATTCTCTGATTCTCTCTTGTTAACTTTCTTCTTCTTCTTCTTCATCTTCTTCTTATTCTCAATCTTCTTAGAGTTCATTCAAGTACTCATATTCTCTTCTTCTAAATCTCCTAAAATTAGATGGTATCAGAGCCACAAGCAAGATATTCTTGACTTGATTCTGATTATTCTGCAAATATCAAGAGTACAAATTTAGGTGCCTTATTGACAGCTTTGTTATTCCCAGCCTGAAAACTCTGAAAACAATGCTGGTTCAATCACTAGAATTGGTCACAATCATCCTCTGTTTCTTCGCGCTTCTGATGTAAGTGGAGTTCAAATGATTTCTCTTCAGTTAACTGGAGTTGAAATTTATTCTGTCTGGTGTAGATCAATGAAGATTGCATTTCTAGGGAGAAACAAGTTAGGGATGATGGATGGATCATATAAGAAAGATGATTTCCCAACGTTAAGAGGTAATTGGGAAAGAGTAAATGCAATTATCTTATCTTGGATCATGAATGTTGTGTTTTAAGAGTCTTCTTGGCGGTATTATGTATGCCTCAAATTCTAAGGTAGAGTGAGATGATTTGTATGAAAGGTTCAATAAAATAGATGGGTCCAAAACCTTTAATCTGCATAAAGAAATTGCCACACTGAATCAAGGAACTAGTTCTATGTCAGTATACTATTCTAAACTCAAAGGTTTATGGGAAGAGTTTGAACCTTTAATCCCAACACCTGGCTGTTCTTGCAATGTCTCAAAAGAGTATGTCCTATATCTTCAAAAGTTGAAGCTATTCCAGTTTCTCATGGGTCTGAATGACACATATCTGTAAGCAAGGGGTTCAGATTCTTATGATGAATACAGTGCCTAGTGTGAATCAGGCATACTCCATGATTCTTAATAATGAGAGTCAAAAGGAAGTAGTAGCTAATGTAGGAGTGTTGGGTGCTAGACCAACTATTCTACCTAGTGTACATGGGCCATTTGATGTTCTGATGTACTCAAGGAAAAATGGGAATCAACACAAGTTCAAAAAGAGTTATAACCTGGTGTGTGATTTCTGCAAACTCAAAGTCTATACAAGAGAAACTTGCTACAAGATTGTTGGTTATCCATAAAATTCCAAGTTCAAAAGAAAAGGAGGAAACAATTTTGTTTAAAATGTGGTCACTAAGATTGATGAAGTTATGAAAATGATGTGTGAATCAAGTTTTAAGGCTCCTCAGAACAATCAATTGGAGTATTGTACATTGACTAGGGAGCAGTACAATCAGATCCTGCACTTCCTCAGTAAGAAAGCAGAAGTATCACATTGTGCAAATATGGGAGATATGAACACTGCCTTATTAGCCCATAAGGGACAACTATATTGGATAGTAGATACATGAGATATTAATCACATGGTGGCTGACCTGAGTTTACTGGACAGTCAGCCCATATCTAAGATTGATAAAAGAAAGTACATCTTTCAAATGGTGATATAGCCTTAGTAGCTCACTTAGGTTCAAGAACAATAGATGACAGAAACACTGTATCAATAGTATTTTTCATTTCTCAGTTCAAATTTAACTTCTTGTCTATTGCAAAATTAACTTAGGAGTTAAACTGTTCAGCTTCTTTTTTTCCTGATTTTTGTTTATTTCAGGAACTCTTTAGTGGGAAAGGTGAAGAAGATTGGAAAAAAAGATGGAGGATTGTACATCCTATCAAGTCACATTAATAAAGATGAAATCATTCTGGCAGCTGGTCATTCTAGTGTTGATGATAAACATACTGAGAAATTAGACATTCAACTAGTAGATCAAAGATTTGGTCATTTTCTAGTTCTGTTCTTAAGAAGTTACTGAAATTGAGTTTAATTGATGTTACAGAAGTTGTAAGCAAGTGCACTATGTCCCTATGCTAAACAAGCTAGATTGACTTTTCCTGTTAGTATATCTAGAAGCTTAAACAACTTTGATTTGTTACATATGGACATATAGGGTCTCTATAATAAACCTACTTTTGATGGATATAAATACTTCTTAATTGTCGTTGATGACTGTTCTAGAATGACTTAGATTTTCTTGTTAAGAATGAAGTCTGATGTTTGTGTCATATTGAAGAACTTCTTTACTTACATAGGGACTCAGTTTAATAAACATGTAAAAACTGTGAGTAGTGATAATGGCACTGATTTTGTGAATACAAGATGCAATGAGCTATTCAAAATCTTAGGGATAATGCATCAAACCTCATGTGCTTATACACCCCAACAAAATGGAATAGCCTAGAGAAAACATGAGCACATATTAGAAATAACAAGAGCCATCAAGTTTCAAGCAGGTATTCCCATAAGATTTTGGGGTTTGTGTGTCAAAACTGCAGTATATATAATTAGCAGATTGCCTAGTAGGTATTTCCAAATCATTCTCCTTTTGAAGCTATATAACAAAAAACCTTCTTTACATCATTTAAGAGTCTTTAGGTGCCTATGCTATGCCAAAAAAGTACATGAAACAGACATGTTAAAGACTAGAGCAACTGTTGGTGTACTTATGGAATATGCTAAAACCCCAAAAAGGTATATTGTGTATGATCTAGCTAATAATACTTTCTTTGTCAACAGTGATGTAGTGTTTCAAGAAGGTGTATTTTCATTTAAGATGAAGACAAGGGAGTCAGTTCTAATCTTCAATTACACTGGCACAAATCATAAGCATGACAATGTGGAAGAACACCAAGGAAGTGTTTCTACATCATACTTATATCAACATGAACAATCTGATATGCTAACACAAGTCCAAGATGCAAATGTTGGCTTGGACATATCTTCAAACATGCACCATACTAGTATACCTGAAGATGTCTAGGAAGTACAGGTACCTCAAGCACAAACCAGAAAATCCAAAAGAGAAACCAAACCACCTTTGTGGATGAAGGATATTGTCTCCCTAAATATTCATGGAGAACCATATAGTCTGGACAAATATATATCCTATGAGAACATTGCTCCTACTTACCTGGCATACTTGAAAAAATGTCAAGTATCACAAAACCTCATTCTTATAAGGAAGAAGCCTCTGATCCCGGATGGACTGAAGCAATGAATGCTGAAATAAAGGCACTACAGGATAATAAGACTTGGGAGATAGTTGAGTTGCCAGAAGGTAAGGCACCTATAGGATGCAAATGGATATTCAAGATCAAGTACAAGTCTATTGGAGATGTTGAGAGGTTCAGAGAAGGACTAGAAGAAAAAGAGTATAGTCAAAAGGAGGGTGTGGATTACCAAGAAACCTTCAATTCTGTTGTTAAAATGAAGACAATCGGGACTGTTTTAGCCATTCATGCACAAAGAAATTGGCAGATTCACCAAATGAATGTGTTCAATGCATTTCTTCAAGGTGATCTCTCTAGTGAAATATATATGGAGCTACCACAGGGATTTGTGAATCAAGGGGAGAACAAAGTATGTAGACTCACCAAATTCCTCTATGGATTGAAACAAGCTCCAAGACAATGAACTGTAAAGTTGTCTGAAGCTTTGATAAGTTTTCGTTTCAATAAAAGTGATCATGATAACTACCTACTCATCAAGCAAAACACCAAGAAGGTCTATATTTGTTCTTTTATGTAGATGACATGCTAATTACAGGAAGCAATGTTTAACTTATTGAAGAAACAAAGAACAACCTAAATCAAACCTTCAAAATAAAGGATTTAGGTGAGCTAAAATACTTTCTAGGCATTGAGTTTGCAAGGTCAAGGCATGGGATACGAATACACCAGAGAAAATATGCAGTACATCTTATTTCTAAAACTGGTTTGGGGAATGCACAACCAGCAGTGACTCCTATTGACAACTGATCTTGGGCATATTTATGAGCCCATGTGGCACGTTTGCCCATATTTGTTAAGCGTTTTGAGAAGATGTTGGAGCTAAATTATGTGTTTTAAATGAAATATCAGTCAAGTGTGAAAGACAGTCAACAAAGGAGGCCAACAGAGTCAAAAAGGGAGGCCAACAAAGTCAAAAAGGCTGCCTCCCTAATGACTTTGTTGTAGCCTTCCTTTGTTGAATTGAACATACGCGTTTTGAAAACGCGTAAAATAATTTTACGCGTTTTCATTCTCCTATAAATAGAGGGCCTCTTGCCCTCATTTAAATCATCCCAAAAGAGAGAGTAAGAATACAAAGAGAGTTATACACCAAGATAAATATTTTAGTCTTGAGTGTCCTCTTTAGTAGTTGTTCCTTTTACAAGAGAGAAGTGTTAATTGTTGTTTTATCCTTGTATTTGAGAGCTGTGTACTCCATATTAAATAGTGAGATCCTTCTACCCCGTGGTTTTTCCCTTCTATCATTTAGAGGGGTTTCCACGTAAAATTCTCGTGTCCAATTTATTTTCATTATTAGTCATATCAAACTTTATTTGTGGTGCTTTCTCCTCCCAACAAAGTGTGCACTAAGATATGTGTTCAAGTATATAAAAGAGTTAGGAGAAGCACGAGAAATGAAAGAGAAATGCGCTTTGCAGGCGCTATAGTGGCGCCCAGCGCCAGGAGCAAAACTTCAGAGACACATTCTGGGTGCTATAGTGGAGCCCAATGCCACTGCAGCTCCAAGAAATTTTTATTTATTTATTTTTCTGGGTCTGACAATAATTGAAAGAGGGCATTCAAATAGATTTTTAGGGCTTGTGAGAGGGAACGCAACCGCATTTTGGGAGGAGAAAATGAAGGAAGAGCAAGAAGTTCACAAGCATTTTAGGTTCCTTTTCTTCTTCTTCTTCTTGTTCTCATTAATTTGTATGAAAGTAAGCAATTGTTTCTATTATTTGAACATGAGTAGCTAAGCACCCAAAATCTAGGGCTATAGCTATGAAGTCGTGATTTAATATTATTTGTGTTTGGTTGATGATGGGTTATTGATTTTAATTACTTTTGCATTCTTGTAGTTTTGATTTTAATGTTTGGCCAGCATTATAATATATGTGTTGTCTACCTTGGATTTGGAAGAGGACAAATAAATAGATTAAGAAATGGAAGGAATGTGTTTATACTAGAATAACCTAGGATTATTCGTATATAGGATGCTCGTGACACATTCTTGTATAACCACATTTGGTCATGATAAAGGATGATAGTTTAAATGCGTCTTTATTGTTTCATGCCTATCCCCTCTCAATGATGTAGTTAGGTTGACGATAAAGATAGGCAATTATAGGTCGGGAGACCATGATTGGATTAATAACCCTTTTTGATCAGTAATTAAATAACCCATCGGAGACTGAGATCGAAGAATAGTAAGCTTGACTTCATGTTATACTATAGACCTAGAATTTCTCGTAATCTGATTAATATACGTAACTACTGCATTGCTTCTATTCATAGAAAATTTTCTTACATCCAAAAATTATTAACAAATTATCTCAAATCCATCACACAATCGCAATTAGTGTAGTTCATTAAAAAGAAATAATTCGCCTCATTAAGATCCCTATGGGTTCAACATATGGCTTGAAAGAGCCGCTTTACTACTAGTGAGACTACGTATATTTGCGTGTGCAATTATAGCCACAACAACAAAAATACCAAGCTAACCAGCAGTTTGATGACCACATAAACTTAGAAGCTACAAAAGAGGACCCTCAAGTTGATCAAGGTGCTTATCAAAAGCTAATAGGAAAGCTACTCTACCTCCCTATGACAAGACATGATATCTTGTCAATTTCTTTAACAACCAAAGAAGACTTACATAGAAGAAGCTTTGAGAAACGTTAGATACATAAAGAGTCAACCTGGACAAAGAGTGCTATTATCTAGTACACAGGATACCAACATTACAACCTTCTATAATGTAGACTAGACATCATGTCCCCTTACAAGAAAGTCTGTAACAGGCTATTTTATCCAGCTTCGTAACTCTATCATCTCATGGAAATCAAAGAAGCAATCCACAATTTTCAAAAGCCCAACAAAAGTTGTATAAGAGCATAGCCACTACTGTAACTAAAGTTATTTGGATGCTAGGACTCATGAAAGACTTATGCATTAAAGTGAAGAAACGAGTAGATGTATTCATAGACAGCAAAGCAGAAATCCTGTTAGCTGCCAATCCAGTCTATCATGAAAGGACAAAGCTTATTGAGATTGAGTGCCACTTCATAAGGAAAAAGATTGTACAAGGGATAATATGTACCAAGTACATTCCAACCCAGGAACAACCAACTGACATGTTAACCAAATGACTAATCAAAATACAGCATCAATTACTTAGCTCCAAGATTGGAGTTCAAAACATTGTTTCACTTCCAACCTTGAGGGAGAGAGTTAATGTTACACACCGTAATTTGGTACCTTAGAATGCTTTTTACGCTTCTCAAATTTTTGGGAAGGCTCTTAAGTTTCTTTAAAATCGTTATGTGAGTCAGATAGTTTATAATGCTATCAAATAACTCCAAGGAAAGGAGAACGAAATGCTTCATAATAAGGAAGATTGGAAATAGGGTTATAAAAATTCGAAAGGAGTTGGAGGTCGAGAAATAAGTCGTAGGACTCGATTTACCTACGTAAGCTACCAACTTAGATGTCTTACATACTTGATTTGCTTAAGGACATACCAAGCTTACATAGCATGGATTACATAGGCTCCTAAAATAAGATGAGATTACGAACCCACGAAGAAGGGGAAAAGACGACACGTGGAAGCCAATGGAGGAGTGACACGTGACAGCACCTCAAGCAAGCAGGTGACCCACCTACTTAGGGTCAAGTAGGTGACCCACCTACTTGGGAGGTGGGTCCCACAAGGACACGTGGCATCCCCTCCTTGAAAGCATGGATCCATGGCCCAATAAGGGTTTGACACGTGTCACCCTTAGGGGATGACACGTGTCACTTCCTAAGGGACCCTATATATATATGTTAATGACTCTTAAGTCATTTGAAGTCCAAATATCAGCCAAATTATAGAGAGAAATGTGAGAGAAAGAGAGCTCACAACAGCAGCCACAAATTGGAGGAAATTAAGGTAAGTTCTTCACTTTTCTTCAGTGAATTAATTATCTACGGTGTTCCTCAATTACGTGGAGGTGTATATATGTATATTACGATGCCTACGGAACCATATTTTCAGTTCTTCACTTGGAAACCTAAGAGAAACATAAAGAGAAAACGCTAGGGAACAGACCCATTTTTGGAGGGGACAGTTGTTAGTAATATTGGTATAACTTCTTGTGTATAGCTTTGTTTCGGGTGATTCAATATATTTTGGAAAGTTATTTCATAGGTATATAACTTTTATTTAGACCTTTAAATCCAGTTTTGCTTTTAGCTTCGCTAAAAAGGGTGATAAAGTGTAGAGGAGGTACTGCCCAGATTTTGTTTTGGAAATCCTACACGGACAGCTGTGAGTATTTTGGGCATATCTTTTCTTACAAAATTGATGTAGGGGTAATTCAAAATTGTTTGCGAACTTGATACACATGTCTATAACTTTCATTGAGTCCACAAATCTTGTTTCCTTCAATTACCCCTTCGAAATTAAGCGACAATACAAGACAGTAGGCTGTCCAGAATTCATGTTTTGATAGGTTTGGCGAGTTTTGGCCAATTTTGGGAAAGGTAAGGTTTTTCCTTTCAATTTGAAGTTTATGATATTTTTATATGGTGTATTAAACCCCTTGTATGCTGCTGGAAGTTTAAGGATGTCGTAGAAATGCTCGACGTTCGAAATAAACTAAATTGGAATTGCTATAGTTAAATTATTGTCGAAGGATAGTGTTGTTCGTGTGAGGTGCTGCTGCAGGGGTGTGATGTGTTGTTGCAGGACCTAAATATGTTCTATTGTGGGTTAGGGTTCTGCTGGTTGAATCCACACGACCCCTCATTGCATATAATGAAAGGCGTTACAAAATAAAGGCTAGACTCCCGATTGTGCTACCGTATTTTTGAATAAGTCGTTTGAAGTTTATGTTGTATATTGTTGGTGTGAAATGCTGCAGGTTGTTGTTGTTGGTTGGCTGTAGGTCTTAGGGACCTAATTGGAAATTTGGATAGGGCACATTATAGGGGAGGTGCTGCCCAATTTTCGTCGACATCTTAGCGAATAATAGAACTAGTCGGAGAAACGACTAAGGAAATAGATTCCATTAATACTAAGATGTAACCGAGGGTGCTGGAAAGTAAAAGGGGTTGATATTCATACTATTTTCATGTTGAATAGGTTCAAAGGACGGCGAGGCAAGCAGGATAAGGAATAATTCAGACAAGGTATGTAAAGCTTTCTCTTGGCATGTTTTGATATAAGTTCGTACAACTATCTTTCTTTTCTTTTGGCAATGTTTAGCCTTAAGTGAATTGTATATGAAGTGCAGGGATAATTCCATTCCCAGAATTCCGAATATGCCTCATAACCCCTATCCACTGTTCAGTATTAGAGTTCTTGTGAAGATTAAGTATTGCCTAGTGGGGCTTCTATATGTCAGAATGTAATGTATGGGAAGCTATCTCTCATTTCCATTGAGATGTATTTGATACGAAAATGAGATTACGATGCCATAGTGGTTCGCCGAGCCCCATGAAGGGCCGAGTATGAAATATGTATATGAAGATCACTTGAAGGAAAGTACATACCATATAGAGCTTATTCTCTTTCTTCTTTTAGCACATCTTAGCTATAAGTTAAACATGATACGATCTCTGAGATAATGATCTAGCTTGCATATGGTTACTTACTACTTTGCTTGTGCATATGGTTTACATATCTTTACCGAGTCCCATAGGGGGCCGGGTACGACCGAAGTCCCCAAAAGGGATCGAATATAATATAAGATGATATAAATATTCACCGAGTCCCAAAAAGGATCGGGTATGATCGAGCCCCACCAAGGGCCGGGTATGCTATATGAATGCAATGATAAGACGACATCATTGCAGACCGAGTCTCATTAAAGGGCCGTTTATGGTATATTTATGCTTATGATGACATAAAGATAAATTTGTAACACCGAGTTCCCGAGGGGGCCAGATACAGTATGTGATAGTGGTATACATGACTTTATTTTGTGAGGTGCAGGTACAGTACCCTATTAAATGTTATACTTGGTTTCCTGCACCCCTGATTCAGTTGTTATCTCAGTTATGTTATGCTTATATACTCAGTACATATATCGTACTGACCCCCTTTCTTCGGGGGGCTGCGTTTCATGCCCGCAGGTACAGATGTTCATTTCAGAGATCCGCTAGTATAGGATTTCTGCTCAGCTATGTTGGAAGTGCTCCACTATTTCGGAGCCTAGCTTTTGGGTACTAGTCCTGCGATGTATATATTTGTTTATGCAGGGGTAAGGCGGGGGCCCTGTCCCGCCATATGTTGTCATTCCTATTCTTAGAGGTCTGTAGACATATGTGTGTGGGTTGTTTAGGAGTTTATTTCGGTTATGCCTATGCGATATACTGTAAAAGCTATTATGTTGTGGCAGCCTTCTCGGCTGGCTTTCCCTTTCACGACATGATGCAAATGAAAGAGGCCACACGTGTAAGAATATTTTATCACCCACTAGGTTCATGTGTTTGGTTCCTATATATAGGAGGCTATATGAACATGAAAACGTTTTAACCCATTGAGGTTTTTGTAAGCAGTATCACGTTATACATAGTCCAATTTGACTGTAGTCGACAGTTATGTAAACGGGGGTCCAGATCGGACCCCAGTCGCGGCCCACGGGGTTGGGTCGTGACAGTTAATACTAGTGATCAAAATAATTAGTTAGGTAGTTAAGTAACTAAATATTCCTATAGTTAGTTTTCCTCCTAAAGTTAGTTACAAGTTTGTTACTCAACATATGTATACCTTGACTGAAACAGCCTCTGGCAGAAATGCAAGGTAAGGCTGCGTACAACAGACCCTTGTGTGGTCGGGCCCTTCCCCGGACCCTGCGCATAGCGGAAGCTTAAGTGCACCGGGCTGCCCTTTATTCTCTGTCGTTAACTTTCTTCTTCTTCATCTTCTTCTTGTTCTCAATCTTCTTAGAGCTTATTCAAGAACTCATATTCTCTTCTTCTAAATCTCATAAAACTACACTAACCTGCACTTTCATTTTACTTCTATACAGATTACTTACTATTTCTTCTTCTAAATCACCACACCATCATTAGTCAAAAAAATATATAACAGAAATCCTTTGACGGGAAAATCAAGTCGATGAGTCGTTGATATTAACTATTGATCATCCCATGGAAACAATCATGAACAAGATCTAGAAAACCTTGAATTTTTTTTAAAAATGCATTGATAACCGACTTCATTAGATTGCTACCATATGACGGCAAAATTTATGGGTTCTCCGATAGTGCGAATAGGCAGACGGGTGGATTTTGGGAATTTGGAAAAAGAAGTGAGTTAAAAATTGAATCTATTACTGAATATGTTTTCTTCCTTCACTTCTTTGAAATTTGAGTTTTGGAGCTAAAAATTGATTTAATGGAGATTTTGAAAGTTCAATTTGCTGATGGATGTACAATGCTACGACAATCGGATATGCTCATGTCGGAGACTAGAGACCGTTTGGATTGACTTATAAGCTGTTTTTAGCTTTTTTAAGTGTTTGACTGACCAACTTAAAGTCATTTTGTGCTTAAAATAAGCCCAATAAATAGTTGAGTTTATTTAGATAAACTTATTTTAAGCAGTTTAAAAAAGTTGACCTATACCAACTTTTTTTTTTTACTTATAAGCAGTTTTCAACTTATAAGCTGCTTAAAAAATAAGTCAATCCAAACAGGCTATAAGTAAGAGGCTGACTTATAAGTTGCTCATTTTTTTTTTAGTATTTGACTGGTCAATTTAAAATTCTTTTGTGCTTAAAATAAGTCTAAAAACATAATTTGAGTTGTTTGACTTAGCTAAAACAACTTATAAATTGAACACAACTTATAAGCCAAAAAAATTTGGGTATTCCAACTTTTTTTTTTGTTTAGAAGCTGCTTTCAATTATTTTGAATAAGCTAAGCCAAATAGACACTAAGATTGAAACTTTTTTAAAATATTAAACTTTGTCTGATTTTGTATTATTTTCTCTTTTGATTATTTTTATTAATTTAAAAATAATATAAATCATGTATATTCAGCTATTGAAAAACAAACGGTATTAATCATTCTCTGTTCAAATTTAAAAACATTTTAATCTTTTAGATGCGCATTCAAATTCAGACATTTTAATCTTAATAAAAATAAATGAGTCCTTAAAGGAAATTTATTTCAATTGAAAAAAAAATTGTACCATAAGATATATAACCACAACTTATAAAATGAAAATTCAGCCAAAAAAAAAAGAAGAAGAAGAAGTGAAAATAAACTCTTATGATCACTTATAAATTATATAAAAGAAAATATCTTTTTCTGATTTTTTGTATATAAAAATAAAAATCTTCAATAAAACAAAATATAAAATTAAAATTAACTTCGTAAAGAACAACAAAACCAAAAATCTCAATATAACTTAACTTGAGATCATTTTTACAATATACAAAGGAAATTAAAAAGCATATATTTTTACTTTTGTTAAATTTCCAAGGAGGTAAACAAAAAAGTGAAAGAAATAAAAAAAAAAGAAAAAGGAGGAGCAATTATTTACAAGGACATGACAACAACAGAACTCAATACTAAAATAGCATTCCTGAAAAAGCAGGCATGGCAACCGCGTATGACATTTTCCTGCATATAGCAAAAAAATATATATCAAGGATCAAAAATGTATTTGATTTATGTGAAAATTAAACTAAATGTTTTCCGTTCATAATTTGATATAAAAATATTCTCCGTCAAAATTTGGTCCAGAAAACCATAAAACCAGAAAAAAAAAAGACAAAGAAAAAGAAAAAATGGAGCAATTTGTTACCAGTAACTGTCGCCGAACCTCTTCGGTGGTCGACCAGATTTGACGCCATTTTTTGAGGCTCTTTTATTGCCGGAACGATCAAAGTCAGCGATCGTTTTGTCCTCGGAGATGACGTGGAGTGCCGGTTTCCAATTCTCTGTTTTCCTTAATTTCCTTCCCTGAGAAACCATACGTCTATTCACCGATCGATTTATCAGCTCCGACTCCTCCTCGTTTTCTTCCGGCAGTGGCCCATCCACCACCGTCTTGATGGTGGCACTGCCACAACACGTACTCAATTCCGATAAAAATTTCATATTGTATATGTTAATTGCAGGGATTTATCTATAGTTGTGAATTTTGAAAGGTGAAAAGTACGTAATTATAAAGGATATATATATATAGGGAGATATGAAATAAGGGGGCTGATAATGTAAACGGGATAAGGGATCCATGCTGACGTTGCTTTTCGGTTTGAATTTGGATTTGGATTTAATATATTTACGTTTAAAGATAAAGATTGACGTGGGCAATATTCATTCATTAAATTTACAAGGTAAAGATTTTTCAGGATGACGTATAACTAACATAATGATGATACTCATATTAAGAATAGATTATTATACTATTTTCTTTAAAGAAAAATTTAGAATTTAGAGGTTCTGAGTGTTATACCGTTCAAATAGAATATACGGATCGATTTGTTCAATATTCGATTTCGGTTGGAGTTATATATCTTTTCAATTTATGTGAACTAATCAATCGAACATGCAAAAGTTTTTAGTTATATCTTCTTTTAAATATTCCTAAGCAGCTCAATTTTTTCTAATAAGAATAAGAGGCTTTATTTTCTTAAAATTTTGAGAAAGAAAATAATTTTCCAAGTTAAAATTTTAAATTTGTAGAAATCATTTAATATCACTACATCAATATATTTATACTTGGTCATTATGTGTTATTACAAATATATAGTAACGTGCACTTTCATTTTACTTCAGACCTGTTTACTGCTCTTCACTTGAATTGTCTATACTTGGTTCATGTGTTGTGGTCTAGAATAATTATATTGTACCTCATCGGAATGGTGATATTGTCAACCACATTCATCACCTTTTGGCTAGGAACCCGTTGGTCTTTGTTGTCCATATTTATAGAGAGGCTAATTCGATAACTGATGATTTAGTTATTTGGCATTAGTCAAGAGTCTCACTTTGAAGCATAATTTCTTCACATGAAATGTTTTTGGGATTTCATACTTTCATTCGCTCACGTAGTTTTAGACTAGTTGCTTGTAATTTCCTTGAATATAGACATTAAATGATTAGTAGGTCAATCATGAATAACAAGAGCAAAAAAGCGACACAAATCTTCAAGATGAAGAATGCTGTCACGACCTGACCCGACCTAGGGCCTAGTCGTGACATGACGATCAAAATCCCGAGGGGGATCCAACCAAGCCTCTTGTTCATATCATAAGCATACATACGGTAAAGTAAAAGCGGAAACATCATAAGAGAGTCTAAACTATGAATAGTAAATGAAGAATGTCACATGACAACATAGACTCGAAACATTTGTCCAACTAGATGCCTCTACTCATGAACATGGGTGGAGGCTAAGACATGTCCCTAACTCACCCTCAATATGAAACATAACAAAAGTCTTTGAAAAAAATAACCAACTCAATGACTAGTCCCCGATAAATGAGTACTCACTACATACACCGTCGGATAGGAAAGTTGTCACGCCCCGGGAGGGTACCCTAGACGTAACCGGCACTCAGAAACTATTTCTGGCTCTCAAGCGAACCACATAGCCTGATCGCACATTCGTTCATTCATTCATTCAGCGGAAGACTTAAAATACAGAGAATATTTGGCGGGCAACTCAAATCGTCAGTCTAACTCAAAGAATAAAGGCCATGAGCCAACAAATCAACTCCGATATTTGTCTTTTAAAAATAGTTTGACAAGAATAATTCAAGGAACGAAATACTCAATCGATCCATCACTATCTAGTCTATGAAGCCTTTATCACAACTATCTAATTGGTGCCAATGACATGTTCATGGCTACCTCAAGTCAAAATGAAAAGGGCTAACTCGATGCAAGAATAACATAAGCGGTGTCCTCCGAATGTAGGGGAGGACTCACCAATACGCTGAATACGATTAGATCCCTAATGGTGCTCCTATTGACGATCTCTTAAACCTGTCTCTGCATCATGAAATGATGCAGGTCCAAATGGACGTCAGTACATGGAATATACGAGTATGTAATATGGCAGAATGAAACATACCTCAAGGAAGAATATCATCGATCCAAATATCTCACATCAGAAAGATAAGAGAGACTCAAATAAGGCGTCATAAGTCTAAAGTAAGAATACATTTTTAGACAAAGACCAATCACACATCATACAATCCACTCCAATCATACACAATACAGTTCAATCAAATCGTATATCATCCGATTCAATCAAATCATATACCCTTCCATCATACACTTTCCAATCACATATCATATCATCCAATCCATCACACATCACCTAATCCGATCATATAAAATCAACTCAACAATCAACTCAAAGGACTCAACTCAATAACTATGCAGATTAAATTATGCAATGTTTTACAAGTCAACTCAAATCATCTACAATCACATTCAAATCAATCATATCAAGCACAATCCATTCAATTGGGAGTTTCTCTAACCGACAACCATCACCATATGAGCGAGTGATAGTACAACAAGCCGACATTGTTGCCACGTCCGTTCAAACCTTGCCAGGGTATGAACGAATCAACCAATCATGGATCCAATCCAACCAAGTCCTATAATGTCAGGACAATAAAATGGAAAACATCCGACTTTAACGGTTCGATCCCATAGGAAGCATCCGACTTTAACGGTTCTATCCCCTCCTACGTTTGGCGACGTAGTTTATTGATTCGAGTATGGACTATACTCTTATCCAATTCGATGCTCGATACTCCTCCCAAGACTCAATATGCTCATATCTATCAAGTGAGTAAAATACTCAAAATACTCATTTAGTCTCATTGGACTCCTTTAAATCAACTCATAAATTTAGTCTCATTGGACTCTTTTCAAACTCAAATCAAATCTGACCTCATTGGACCTTCTTTCAAATCGACTCATCTCAAATCATCAAACTCTTTTCTTTAAATTGATACCATCTCAACTCAATGGATGTAGAAAATATTTTGTACATTAAAATATAATTTCAACTCCTCAACTCAATCTCAAAATAGATATTTTAATGTAAAAATACTCAACTCATTTAAAGGCTCCTCATACTCAATTCATACTTAAACTCCTTTCTAAATCAAAGATGAAACTAATAATTCTTTAGACTCAAAATAGTGTGTAAATAGTTTATGCAAAAAGGTTCACAAATAATTTATTTAAAGCTCATCCTCAAAAGATCATTTATTCTCAAAATATTCCTAAGACTCCAATCAATTCAAATTATACACATCACATACCACAAAATCACATTAGACTCCAATCCACTTCATCACACAACATCCTCATCAACATAACCTCTTCATTCACATCATCATCAAATATCATCATTCACATTGTCACCAAACATCATCATCACATCATTGTCAAATATCATCATCACATCAATCGTCAAACATCTACTCCAAAATCCTTATTTTAGTTCTATGTTCATTTTATAGAAGCAAAAAGGACATTCTAAGCTATCCAATTCATTCTATTCATTCCAATCAATACATATATACACAAAACCATCCACCTCAACCTCAAGACAATTATGACAAAGAAATCTCATCTTGGGTTCATGTGAATGAAACATGAATCCATACTCTCAACAAAACTCAACTCAAGAATATCGTCAACATCTATAAATCTATATACAAAGATATATTTGTAGTCAATAATTATGAAAGATAACTATTTAGTAACTAAAGTCATTAAAATCATCCATCAATTTCTAGCATATGAAAATATTCTAGGGTTTAAGACAATTTCAAGGAAAATCTTCATAAAAGGTTGGAATCTTTCACAACTTCTACCTAACACATCTATGGGCATATGGAAGAACTCAATCCATATTTTAGGTTAGCCTTACATACCTTGTGAAGACTTTGAAGAGGCCTAGTTATTGTGTCTTTAGTGGGAGACTTGAATCCTTGAAGCTCTTGGAATAAATTTTTGTTGGAAATGGAGAGGAAGAAGAAGAAGATGAAGAGAGAATTTTCTAGGGCTTTTAGAGAGAGAGAGAGAGGCTGCAAAATTGTGATCCCAAAATGCCCAAGGATGATATATATATAATTTGGGTGAATTCCCAAATTGCCCCTTCTCAAACATTCTGAAAATAAGCTAAAAATGCTTCTAGCGCGATAGTGGTGCATCGCGCCATTGCAGCGCCAAGCCGATTATGCCTAAAAACCTGCACAACTTTTAGTGGCGCGCCGCGCCAAGGACCAAACTATTGAGGCATATTTTTAGCGCGATAGTTAAGGTGGCGCATCGCGCGTTATAGAAGCTGCCCTTCTTCTTTTCAAATTAGATTTTTGATAAATTTTGAGATTTGATATCTTGAGCATTTTGGGTTCGTTTTCAACAATTATTGAGGCTAAATTGCTAAGTTTTTTGTAAGGATAATTGTGGTGTGATTGATTTTAGCTCTAAAGGCTTCATTTTTGGTAAATTGTTGTTCAAACTTGCTGTCTCTTGATCGTTTTCGGATTTAGATTTTTATAAACTTTGAAAGATGATTTCTTGGCCATATTAGATTCGAATTCAGTGATTCAAAGCTCTAAATTGTGTAGTTTGTTTTTAGGAATCCAGTGGTGGCCTAGAAAATTAATTAAGAGCTTCGTATGAGGTAAATTCATAATCTAGCCCCTGCCTTTATCATTTCCGAGTTAAAATTTTAATGGATTTTGGAGGATTGTTTCTTGGTCATCTGAGCTCTATTTTAAATGATTTTTGGGTCTAAATTGTGTTTTTTTTTCGTAAGGAACATTGTGTTGAGATTATCCTTTATCAATTTTTGAAATTATTATCTTTCAAAACATCTTTAAATTAAGATTTCAAAGGTGGGTTATGGGGTTTTCTCCAAGTTAGAAAATTATATTTTTATGATTGGAACTTGATTCTTGCTCGATTTTAATGGTTTTTAGCCATGAACTCTAATCGATATGTAGAATATAATTTTCAAATAAAATTCCATATTTGACCATTTTCGAGAATAATTAATTTTTGAATCATTTTACCCTTGGTTTTGAAACCTATCAATATGGATGTCATTGGAGTCCTTGTGATGTGTATGTTCCATTGTTGATAGTGGGTTATCATTTTGAGCGTTGAATTTAAGAGTTGCTTTTATGGTGGAGGTGTCCGAGTGCGGTTTTGGCAATTGAGGTAGGTTTGACTATCCTTCTTTGAGTCTGAGATGGGGTAGTTAGTCATTCATATGTTATAGACATCGGAATGGGATTGTAGTATGAGTTTAGAATGTTATATAAATTGTGATGCCCGTGTGGGGTCTTATCTATTTTTGTGTTGCCGTGTGGGGGCTTATTTGTATTACATAGCCCGTTGGGGGACCTTATTTGTTATCTTATTTGTTTTGAGAACATGTGATTTATGATTTTCTTGGGAGAAAGGCTTGAGGATATTATTTGACTTGTGATGCCTGTCTGAGGGGTTGAGTTAAGGGGTTTTGAGCATGCCTGAGTATTGAAATATTGTTGAGAAAGGGGTGAACACTTAAATTGAAATATTTTCTTCCCATTGCTATTTATTGAGGGTGAGTATCATGTGTAGATTAAGTTTTGAGAACTTTGAACCTTGTACTACATGTTGAGTTGAATATTGCTTCCATGTCGTATATGTTTTGATGCATTCATCCTTATTTATCATATCATGAAACATGAAAAGTTGAAAAATATAAAAATTCTTTTTGAGAAAGAAAATGAAACACCTTTAAACTTTTGTATCTTAAGCCTGTGACCGAGGCAGTTTCACGGCAGGATAGTGGATATATTATAATTCCTTGACCATGAGGAGGTTAAAAGGATAATGAGATATTGTGATTGAGTTATATGGTCTGTGAGACCCCATGGTTTCTTCTTGGTAGCACAGCTTAGCAGGTGTATACGATAGGCTGTGGGACAGTCTTGATTCCACTGTACCACTATATCATTGCATCCTGATATTGCATTGCATTGCATCGATATTTGTACTATTTGAATTATCTGGTTAATTGTGAATATGAGCTGTTGTTATGGGATTAATTTATTCATGCTATTTTATATAAATTAGCAGCACCGATGCATGAGTGAGACTTTTCTATATGCAGGTGAAATCATTCTTTAGTTTATTTCATAGGTTTGATTAATTGTTTATACTCAGTCGGCTAAAATCTACTGAGTACATATGGATTATACTCACCCCTACTTATGTGTTCTTTTTTAATGTAAATATTAGTCAGGGTACCTAACACGACCGTTGAAATTCCAGTGGATTATGTATTCTTAGATTAGCAAAGAGGTCTCGGGATTCGAATCGCCACTAGTTTATTATTTTTTTTTAGTATTTTGTATCATTCAAATACTTATGTTGTATCTTCAGAATTGAACTTTGTATTAAATGCTCTTTATACTTATGACATCAGGTTTTGGGATAATTTCATTGTTGTCCATTTATTATGTATAATTGTGGCCTGACTTCCCTTTGGAAGTCTCATATGGTTTTTTTTTGGGCTTAGAAATTGGGATAGGATTTGAGATGTGTGCCATCATGACCTCGATTTTTAGGTCGTAAAAAATTAGTATCAAAGTAGCTAGGTTGCCGGTCTCATAAGTTAAAAGTAGGGTGTCTAATAGAGTCTTGCGAAACAATACGTAGATGTCTGTACGTATCTTCGAGAGGCTACAAGATACTTAATAGGAGAAACTCCTTCCTTTGATTCCTTTTGCGCCATTTGTTCATATCAAGTGTTGTATACATCTAATCTTTTTCTTCTGCGTTAAAAGTAACTGTTGGTTTCGAAATGGTAACTCTTGCTTGAGGATGATCTAGTGATGCCCCATTTGAGCCTGATTATGAGTATGAAGATATGGAGCAAAAAACCCAAAAAGATTGGGAAAATGGTCAGTTAGACTTCGAGTGTTGGATTTCAAATTTTGGATATCTAATTAGCCCCACTTTGTATTACTTCAAAATTTATGGCTCCACCTATGTCTTCTAGCGTTGCTATGTTTACTTAAGAGAAAAAGAGTTTTGGGAGATTCGTCAGGGTATTGTCTCCCAAGTTTGATGTTATCACTATTGAGAAGGCTTATATCTGTTTGACCAAATATCAAGACAGGTTGTTCAAAATTGGGTATATTAAAGGCACATACAATGTCTTATTTCTCTTTATAGTTGTGGGAATGGCTAAGGAGTGATGGAGGTCGATTTTTTCTCATAGACCTATCGTTCCTCCTATGATAAGTTGGGAGTAGTTTACTGAGGTTATTTTGTTATGGTGAGTTTGAACAAGGGGAAAATGTGTTATTCTTATTCTATTTAGCCAAGGTCACAAGCTATTTGTGACACACCAATTTTAGTTATTTGAGGTGCTTCATAGAGCACTTGAGGTGGTGGTTGTGGTGTTTCACATACTAAGGGTGACCGTTAGTTATGCTATGCTATACCGGGTAGATTTAAGTCAGAGGCCTTTGATGTGGTCATTACATGTGTTGTTCTAGTTTGCCATCATTTTATGTTTGTATTATTTCACTCTGAGTCTACTTAGTATTATGTGTTGACTTATTTTGATATGGGTATTGATTATATGAGTGATTCACTTGTTGTGCCTATTACTATTTTTACCCCGATAGGTGAACCTTTAGTGGTGGATAGGGTATACAGGGAGTGTGCAGTGATATTTTCGGGTAGAAAGACCCGAGCTAACTTGATCTTATTATACATGTTTGATTTTGATGTGATATTGGGTATGGATTGGTTATCTCCCTATCATGCTTCATTAGATTTCTATGCTAAGACCGTGAACTTAGTCTACCTCAATTTGCCTTGCTTAGTGTGGAAAAGTAACTCGACTTCATAGCCTAAAGAGGTGATATAGTATATTTGTGCCTGTGTTATGCCGGATAAAGGTTGCTTTTCTTATTTGGCTCATGTACGTGATCTTAATATGGAGCTATCTCCTTTAGAGACCACGAGGGTGGTGAGAGAGTTTATGGATATATTTCTTATAGACTTGTCGGGTGTTTCTTTTGATCATGATATCGATTTTTTGATTGATTTAGAGGTGGGTACCTAGCCCATATCTATTTCTCCTTATCGGATAGCTCCAGCAAAATTGAAGAAGATGAAAGAATAATTGGAATATTTGTTAAAAAATGGTTTTATTAGACCTGGTGTATCATTATGGGGTGCACCAGTTTAATTTGTGAAGAAAAAAAATGGTAATATGAGGAGGAGTATTGACTATCGACAATTGAACAAAGTGATCATCAAGAACAAGTATCCTCTTCCTTGCATTGACGATTTATTTTATCAGCTTCAGGATGCATCGGTGTTCTCTAAGATTGATTTGAGGTCAGGTTACCATCAGTTGAGGGTTTGAGAATCTGATATCACGAAGACTGCATTCAAGACTCATTATGGGTAGTATGAGTTTGTTGTTATGTCTTTTGGGTTGACTAATTCCCCAGCTACTTTTATAGAGCTAATGAATCGAGTATTTTTGCCTTATTTGGACTCATTTATGATTATGTTATTCGATGATATCTTGATTTAATCCAAGAATAAGGTCGACCATGTTAGTCACTTGAGGTCAATACTTCAGAGATTGAGAGAGAAGAAGTTGTATGCAAAGTTCTCCAAATATGAGTTTTGGTTCAAGTTCGTGGCATTCTTAGGTCAAGTGGTGACCAAGGATGGTGTTATGATTGATCTGGCCAAAGTTGTAATAGTTTGTGATTAGATTAGGTCTACTTCAGTTACCGAGATTCAGAGATTTATTGGTTTGGCAGGTTATTACCGTTGGTTTATTTAGGGTTTCTCTTCTATAGCATCCCCATTGGCTAGGCTAACTCAAAATATCATGGCATTTTAGTGGACCAATGAGTGTGAGGCAAGTTTTCAAAAGTCAAGGAGTTATCAACCTACTTATTCTAGCCTTATCCGAGGAGGGCGTGGCCTTTATTATATTTTGTGATGCTTTGGAATTCATCTTGGGTGGTGTATTGATGTAAAGAGGTAGAGTTATAGCTTATTCTTCTCAGCAGCTAAATGTATATGAGAAGAACTACCCTACTTTTGACTTAGAGTTGGCGGTGGTGGTGTTTGTTCTGAAGTTGTAGAGGCACTATCTCTATGGCATGCATTATGAGGTCTTTATTGACCTCCATGGCCTTAAGTAGATCTTTTCTCAGCCGAATTTGAACATGAGGCAGCGTAGGTGGTTAGAATTATTGAAAGATTATGACATCACCATTCTTTATCATTCGAGAAAAGCTAATATGGTAGTGGATGCCTTGAGTCAGAAAGCACCTAGCATGGGTAGTATGTCCTTTCTTAAGGTTGAAGAGAGGCCTTTGGCTTTGGAGGTTAAGTCATTGGCTAGCTAGTTGGTTTGACGTGAAATTTTTACACATCATGGCATTTTGGCTTTTGTGGAGGCTAGGTTTACTTTGATGGACCAGATTCGTATACACTAGTTTGAAGATGATAAGTTAAGGGCCATTCAAGACAAAGTGTTGAGTGGTGAAGCAAAATCAACCTCTCTTGTTCCGAAAGGAGTTTTGAGGATTAATGGTCGCATTTTTGTGCCTAAGGTTGGTGAATATATATGTATGATATGGGAGGAGGCTCATTGTTCCAAGTATTCAATTCACACGGGAGTAACAAAAATGTTTCACAACTTGAAACAACAATATTAGTGGTGTGGCATGAAGAATGATATTGTTAATTTTGTTAAGTGTCTAAATTGCCAACAAGTGAAGTATGAGCATCAGAAATCGGGTGGTCCTATGCAAAATATGCACATTCCTTAGTGGAAATGGGAGAGTATCACTATGGACTTTGTGTCTGGATTACCCATGACATTGGGTAAGTATGACTCTGTTTGGGTGATTGTAGATCGATTGACCAAATCAGTCCATTTCCTTTCAGTGAATAATAGTTACAATGCGGAGCAGTTATTAGGATCTATCTTTGTGAGATTGTTAGATTGCATGGGGTCCCTATCTCTATTGTGTTGGATCGACATTCAATCATCTCTCACTTTTGGGAGGCATTATAGCGTGGTTTAGGTATACAGCTAGAGATGAATTTAACATTTTATCCCCAAACCAATAGTCAGTCTGAGTGGACTATTCAGGTGTTGAAGGATATGCTTAGCACCTATGTGATTGATATTGGTGCCCGATGGGACCAACACTTGTCCTTAGCGGAGTTTTCTTATAATAACAGTTATCATTCAAATATTTAAATGGCACTATTTGTGGCATTATATCGTATATTTGTGCCTGTCATATGTTGGATAAAGGTTGCTTGTCTTATTTGGCTCATGTACGTGATCTTAATAAGAAGTCATCTCCTTTAGAGACCACGAGGGTGGTGAGAGAGTTTATGGATATATTTCCTACAGACTTATCGGGTGTTCCTCCTGATTGTGATATCGATTTTGTGATTGATTTGGAACCGGGTACCAAGCCTATAGCTATTTCTCCTTATCGGATAGCTCTAGAGAAATTGAAGAAGATGAAAGAACAATCGGAAGATTTGTTGATAAAGGGATTTATTACACCTAGTGTATCACTGTGGGGTGCACCAGTTTTATTTATGAAGAAGAAGGATGTTACTATGAGGATATTTATTGACTATCGATAGTTGAACAAAGTCACCCTCAAGAACAAGTATCCTTTTCCTCGAATTGATGATTTATTTGATTAGCTTCAGAGTACATTGGTATTTTCTAAGATTTATTTGAGGTCGGGTTACCATCAGTTAAGATTTCGTGAATCTGATATCCTGAAGACTGCATTCAGGACTCGTTATGGGCATTATGAGTTTGTGGTTATGTCTTTTGGGTTGACTAATGCCCTAGCTACTTTTATGGAGTTAATAAATCGAGTATTTCGACCTTATTCAGACTCATTTGTGATTGTGTTTATCCATGATATCTTGATTTACTCCAAGAATGAAGCTGACCATGTTAGTCATTTGAGGTCAACACTTGAGAGATTAAGAGAGAAGAAGTTGTATGCAAAGTTCTCCAAATATGAGTTTTGGTTCGAGTCTGTGGCATTCTTAGGTCAAGTGGTGACCAAGGATGGGGTTATGATTGATGTGGCCAAAGTTGCAGCAGTTCATGATTAGATTAGGTCTACTTCAATTACCAAGATTCAAAGATTTATTGGGTTGGCAGGTTATTACCGTCGGTTTGTTCAGGGTTTCTCTTCTATTTCATCCCCATTGGCTAGGCTGACTCAAAACACCATGGCATTTCAGTGGACTGATGAGTGTGAGGCGAGTTTTCAAAAGCTCAATGAGTTATTGACCTACCTATTTTAGCCTTACCCGAGGAGGGCGTGGCCTTTATTGTGTTTTGTGATGCTTCGAAATTCGGCTTGGGTGGTGTATTGATGTAAAAAGGTAGAGTTATAGCTTATGCTTCTCGGCAGCTAAAGGTACATGAGAAGAACTACCCTACGCATGACTTGGAGTTGGCGGCGGTGGTGTTTGTTCTGAAGTTGTGGAGGCACTATCTCTATGGCGTGCATTGTGTTGTTCTTGATGGCTTGGTTTTCCAATCTCACAATTTTGATTTTCAAATCCAATCATTCTTTGTTGTTAGATTCTCAATTTTTTTAATGCTTTTATTATTGAAAAACTCATAATTTTATGTATCAAAAAAATTTTACAATACATTTAAAATTAAGATATGACATAGCTTCACATAAAAAGTTAATAAAAAGAATTGTAGTTCGTCCATTTGTGGGCGAACTACTTTTAAATTTTGTAATATTATTTTGGATATTGTTTTGGATTTGAGGTTAACTGACGGATGACGGAGGTTAAATTTGAAGTCATAGTTCACCCATAAATGGGCGAATTATATGTTTTGGTATGTGATTTTAAGGATGGTCCATTTGATCTTTAGGATTCAAAAAGCAACATTTTGATTTTCAACTTGACTATCTATATAAGGTTAAATTCTAATCGGACACATAGCCCTATTTGAAATGAAACGCATGGAAGGAGTTGGCAAGATTGAAAATATTGATAAATAGTTCGACATGAGGGTATAAATCATATTTTGTACAAGTTATTGTGTGACGGAAAAAAATTCATTAATCAGTCGTCCCTAAATGTGGATCGCTAATAATATACAATGATTATTTAGTGCTTCATCGTGTGTAAACATTTATGACGAATTTATTTGTCGTAAAAAGTGTAAATTTTTTTATAGTTGATAGTATGATTTTGTCACTAAAAAAGTTTTATTATCACCGACAAAACTCATAGTCACTAATTATTTAGTTTAGTCAGTGACAATACCTATTGTCTCTAAAGTTATATTATTTCGTAGTTGAATAAATGTAATTTCGTATCTAATAACTGTTTTTTATATGCAAAAAAATGTGTCGTCATTAAATATAAATCAGTAAAAAATTTATTATCATAAAAAAGGTTAAAATATTTGTAGTTAATATAATATCTCGTCACTAAAAGTATTACTTTTACCGACAATATATAATTGTCACTATAAATTATCATGATTAGTGTCAATTACAATTGTTACAAAATAAAAAATTAATTTGTATCCAATAAAAAGGAGGGTATTGGGACAAAAAAATTTTTTGTCACTAATCGTAGTCAACTTATGACGAACTAATTAATTTTGTGTCAAAAATATTGTCTTGAAAAGTTTAATCTAATTGTTGCTAAAAGTTACCTTTGATTATAAAAGTTTACATCATTTATTATAAATGTTTGGTGACATTTAATTATTTTATATTGGTATTATTTTTAAAATAAGAATTACATAAATTGAAAATTAAATGATAAAACATGTTACATAATAATAAAATTCACTAGTACAATTAAAAATAACTAAAATTATAGGAAGGTAATATCTCATTACAAACTCCTTAAATAAAAGAAAAATATGTCCAATAACAAAAATATCTAACTAAAATATATTAAATATTACTCCTAAACTATCTCAAATAAATAGAGATTTCTTCCAAAGTACCAATAATGTGGTGACACTTAACTTGCAATCAGTCTTGATTCAATTCTCACCTTTTATACATGTGAAAAAGAGAAAAGAAAATTAACAGTAAGATTTAGTAGAAAGTGCTCATACTCAGGGGAAAACCTACGTGGTGTCAAGTGGATTCATATAAACCACTTTGTAAAAAATGTATACTATATATATATATATATATATATACGTATATGTGGTTTGTCTTGGGAAAAATAAAAATATAGATAAAATATTGACCCACATGAGCTAGAGAAAGCTTTTATCAATAGTAGTAGTAGTAGTAGCAGCAGAAGCAGCAGGAGGAGGAGGAGGAGGAGGAGTAGGAGTAGTAGGAGTAGTAAGAGTAGTAGGAGCAGCAGCAGCAACAACAACAACAAGAGGAGCAGGAGCAGCAGGAGCAACAGTAGGAGCAGTAGCAGCAGCAGTAGTAGCAGCAGCAGTAGTAGCAGCAGTAGCAGCAGCAGTAGTAGGAGCAATAGTAGCAGGAGCAACAACAACAACAACACTGCATCTGTTGGCTGAAGTGCACCAACAACTGGATGGTCAACAAGAGCTGGTACTGTGGTCATAATGGGGATGGCTCCATTGCCAGCTAGCCCATTCAGGAATGCCATGATCTGTTAGGCCAAGAGTGGATTCAGAGGGGGAATACCAGTAGCCTCATCCTGGCCGTCCTCTTCTTGTTCTGCCTGCTTCTGTCCCTCTCCAGCTCCCACCTCTCTCTCAAACTCATGCTGGGGAGATGGAGGGACCTCACCTACCAACTCTGCCTCAATAGGGACCGCTGCTTTGGAAGGTGCTTCCCTTCCTCTACCCTTACCTTTCCTACCTCTCTCGCCTCTCCTTTTGCCATGCCCTTGAATAGATGGCTCTTTTTCGGGCTCAATTAAAGCTACTGACTTAACACCATTGAAATTCATGTTAACCATCCATGGAAAAGGGAGTAAAAGTGATTAGACACCAATTTGGATCACCAGATACCAATTTGAATCAAGTTATAGCACGAAAGAAGGAAAACAGTGAAACTTTTCCTAAAATCCTATAGCCTCTCAAAGAAAAGTACAGAAGTCTCCGTACCATTCTATGAGACTCTACTAGACCTGTTTTGGTACGATGAGATCAATAAACCTAGGCTCGGATACCAACTTTGTCATGACCCTAACCCATCGTGACTGACACCCACAATATTTATTCTAGTGGAAGAACCATTCTAACAGCCCGATAACAACAACCATTGTGTGTACACAAGATTAAAGATGCAAAAGCATATTTAAATCAAAAATAAGTGTTGAGTTCTCATAAACTCAAAAAACTAACTAGATATAACCTCAAATGTGTGGAATTAAACACTCCTAGAAACCGAAAGTCATCATTCCAAAACTCTAACTAACAAGTTTAGAACAGGAGTACAACTCTTAATAGAATAAATAAATAAACCAAAACATTTTCTAAACATCTAAGTCCCGAAAGAGAAAAGGACTAGAATGACGATAGAAAAGCCCATGGTAGCACGATAGAATAACTCACCGTCGGACTTTGAGCAACCTGCTAATCCTCCAACAAAGGTCTCTCTACTACTGGCTGACTATTTCCTGAACTCAACAAAAAGCAGAGCAAGAGTAGTATCAGTACACAAAACAATGGTGTACTGGTAGGATCACACAGTTAGCCAGTAAGCAGATCATAGACAAGTAAATTTCAACACAATAGGCATATACATATACAAAATAAGTCAACCACATCTCAATATCACATCTCAATGTCTTTCACATGTTATAATCTCACACAAGGGTCCTCTCAAGGGAAACTTTGTGTTGGAATGTGATACCCGATCCAAGTATGTATCAAAATGTGACACCCGATCTAAATACATGTCGGAATGTGATACCCAATCCATATATGTGTCAGAATATGACACCCGATCCCAAGATATCACAATCACAAGAACATATAATATTTACAACATTTATACCACCAAGAACATATTCATCAATATAACAGGCCAGCAAGTGATCATTTCACACATAATCTAGAATTTTTCCCTATTCATATACACATATGCATATCATTAAGAAATTTAAAAACTATATGAAACACATACAGGAAACTAGACTATCACCTACCTCAAATTCAAGCTTTCAAAACCTTACAACGCAATAGCCTTCCCTTTCCAGGTTCATTCTTCTCGTTTTTGGTCTAGAAATATTAAATACATATCAAGGATCAATATTATGGCCTAACTATCAAGAAATATAATATAATTTCATTCCCTAGGACAAACCCATTATCCTAACCTTACCCTAGAGCTGTATTCCACCATAGAATTTCAGTCAACCCCCCAATGATTATTACCCATACTTCTAGTTTCCAAGAATCAAAGTATGAATCTAGAGAGTAAATACCTTACCTTAAGCGTGGAAATCTGTGGAGAATCAATGAAAATCGCTTTAGATCGCCTCTTGGGGATCATTTCTAGTCTTTTTAATGACTTAAGTCGCGATTATCCTGTTGTGGAGGGAATAATCCCACCCTGGCAGGATAGGCAGAAATAGAGAGCTTGGATTTTGTGCTCCAAGCTCCCCTTTCACAATACACCCCCCTTCAGGGATATATTAAAATATACTCCCCACGCAAACTTCGATTTCGAGAGTTTTACTCACCCGAATGGTATTCCACAAAGTCGTAAATGCTCTGTATCACTTTATCTATCAGTTTTCCAATAAAATTATAAATTTAACTTTCCACTATTTGCGTTAACACCCTAGACTTCACCTGATTCAAAATTCATCCAAGTTTGGCCTAGACTCAAATTTTCCAAAGTTACTACCCAAAGTTTTCTGGCCCAAAATTCTTTCCCTATTAGCCTATCCCTAATGACGGGAGCAGGTCATTACAATAGATACCAGTTTACCTATCATTTATCCTCGAGTGACTAACTAGGGAAACAAGGCTAAAGCAAAGATAGAGTAGTACCTATTTCGTCGAACAGTTGAGAATACTTTTCTCGCATGTCTTTCTCTATCTCCCAAGTAGATTCCTCTGCCGAACGATGTTTCCATTGTATTTTAACCATATTGATCTCATTAGTCCTTAATTTCCAGATGTCATGATCAAGAATTACAACTAAATCTTCTTCATACTAAAATTCCTTATCTAATAACACCGAGTCCCATTTAATGATGTAGTCTCCATCCCCATGGTACGTTTTCAACATAGACACATAGAACACAGGGTCTACCCTAGACAAGCTAGGCGATAAGGCCAGCCTGTATGCCACCAGCCCTACACAATCAAGAATTTCAAAAGGGCTAATGTAACGAGGACTGAGTTTGCCCTTCTTGCCAAATCTTATCACTCATTTAATGGGTGATACTTTTAGAAGTTCTTGCTTACTAGCCTCGAATGTCATGTCCTTCACCTTGTGATCAACATACTTCTTCTGATAACTTTTTACCGCTAGAAGCTTAGCTTGGATGTTTCTTACCTTATCTTGAGCATACCTCACTAAGTCAACCACCAATGGCTCCACTTCCCCAACTTCAAACCACCTTATAGGAAACCTTTATCCCCTCCTATACAGGGATTTGAAAGATGTCATATCAATACTGGATTGGTAGCTTTTGTTGTAGGAGCATACAAGGGTAAAAACCTGTCCCAATGACCCCAAAGTCTATCATACACGCCTTTAACATGGTTTCTAGTAGTCAAATAGTCCTTTATGGATGCCTGTCTGTCTGTGGATGGAAGGTTGTACTGCAAGTAAGTTGTGTACCCAACTCTTCATGCAGCTTACCCTAGAATTTAAAAGTGAACTGTGTACCACAGTCTGAAATAATAGAAAGGGGCACCCCGTGTAGCTTTACTATCTCATTCACATAAATTCTAGCCAACTGTTATGCATTATAATCCGCTGGAATGAAGTGTGCTGACTTCGTTAACCTGTCAACAAATACCCAAATAGAGTCATGCTTTTCAAATTCTTAGGAAGTCCTGCCATGAAATTCATGGCTATTCTCTCCCACTTCCATTCAGGAATGGGTTCTCTGCAACAAACCTACAGGTCTTTAATGCTCATACTTCACCTGTTGGTAGTTATGAAACTTGGCTACATATTCAGCTATTTCTTTATTCATACCTGGCCACCAGTATAACCATTTCAAGTCCTGATATATTTTAGTCACTCCAGGGTGAATAGAGTATCGGGAACTATGAGATTCAAATAGGGTCTTTTGAACTAGTCCATCTATCCGGGGAACACAAATCCTTCTCCTAAAATAGAGCACCCATCCTACATGTAGTGTTGAGTCTGGAGCCTTTCCCATCAACACCTTCCGTCTAATTTCATTTAAGTATACATCCTCAAACTACTTGGTTTTGATCTCTTCTATGAAAGTGAGCCTTAGATCAACTCCGACCATTACCCCACCTTTCTCTGAGATGCCTAGATTCATGAATCAGGCCTCCAATGCCTGAATTTCTCTAGCCAGGGGCCTCTTAAGGGCCTCCAAACAAGCTAAACTTCTCATGCTCACCAGCTTTTGGTTCAATGCTTTTGCTACCATATTAGCCTTGCTTGGATGGTACTGGATCGTGACATCATAGTCATTAAGCAACTCCATCCACCTTTGTTGTCTTAAATTCAAGTCCTTCTAGATGAACACATGCTGTAAGATGCAGTGATCAGTAAAACCCTCACACTTGACGTTGTACAGATAATGTCTCCAGACTTTTAGTGTAAATACTATCACTACCAACTCTAAGTCATGAGTTGAGTAGTTTCTCTCATGCACCTTCAATTGTCGCAAATAATATACTATAAAATTCTTATCTTGCATCAACACAACATCCAAACAGAATGTGAAGCATCACAATAAATAATGAAATACTTACCTTTAATCGATGGAGTCAAAATTGGTGCTATAGTCAAGAAGTTTTTAGCTTTTGGAAGCTCTCTTCACACTGGTCAATCCACTCGAATGACACTTCCATTTTAGTCAACCTAGTCAATTGAGTAGAGATAGAGAAAAAGTTTCTCACAAACCGACAATAGTAATGGGCCAGTCCCACTAATCTTCTATCATTTGTTACAGAACTAGGCCTATCCCAATTCTTAACTGTCTCAATCTTTTTTGGGTCCACCATCACCCCTTTTTTTGAAATAAATTTGCCTAAAAGGGAAATTGAGGGTAGACAAAATTCACACTTAGACAATTTCGCATAAAACCTTTGTCTGCCCAAAACTCCCAACACAATTCGAAGATGATCGGCATGTTCATGTTCACTCTTTGAATACACCAATATATCATCTATAAACACTATCACAAACAAATCCAAGAATGGTTTAAACACCCCATTCATCAAACTCATAAAAGCTGCAGGTGCATTGGTTAACCCAAAAGACATTACTAAAAATTCATAATGTCCATACCTAGTCCTAAAAGTTATTTTGGGTACATGCTCAGGTCTAATCTTCAACTACTGATACACAGATCTGAGATCAATCTTTGATAAGACTGAAGCACCTTATAAATTGTCAAACATGTCATTAATATGAGGAAAAAGGTATTTATTTCAGATGGTGACCGACCTTATTCAGCTGTCGGTAGTGAATACGAATTCTCATACTAACATCCGTTTTCTCGACAAACAACACCAGAGTACCCCAAGAGGAACCACTAGGATGAATAAACCCCTTATCAAGAAGCTCCTGAATCAGAGCCTTAAGCTCTCTAAACTCTGTCGGAGCTATACGGTAGGGAGAAATGAAAATTAGGTGAGTAACGGGCTCTAAATCAATGTAAAAATCTATGTCTCGGTCAGGAGGCATACCAGGCAGGTCTAAGGGAATGACCTCTGGAAATTCACACACTACTAGAATAGACTCAATAGAAGGAGACTCTACTTCCACATTATGGATATGGGCCAATAGGCCAAGCAGCCCTGCCCCACTATTTTTCTAGCTTGGAGAAAGGATATGACCTTAGCTGGCTTAGGCTTGTACACCCCTTCCTATTCTAACCTTTCCCTCCCAGGGATCTCTAGAGCCACATTCTTTGCATTATAATTAAGTACAACAAAGTAGGGGGATAACCAAGTCATGCCTAAGATCACATCAAATTCTATCATGTCAAGGATCACTAAGTCCATCCAAGTCTGATATCCCATAAAAACCACAGAACAAGAATGATACACATGGGTGACTATGACTGACTCTCCAACAGAGATAAAAACATGAACAGGGGCATCCAACATATCACATAATGAAGGTATAAGCTTGAGGAAATGGGTGAGCATGTCATGCTCAATACGAGTCATCACAGGACCTATTAGAGGCCTGAAAAAAGCATATGTGGCCAACACTACATTTGTTAGCTGAACTACAGCAACAACTGGATGGTCAACAGGATTTGGTGCTACGGGCATAATGGGGATGGCGCCAGTGCCAGCTAGCCCACTCAAGAATGCCATGATATGCTAGGCCAAGAGTGGATTCAGAGGGGGAATACCTGCAGCCTTATCCTGGCCTTCCTCCTCTTATTCTACCCACTCCTATCCCTTTCCAGCTCCCACTTGTCCCTCAAACTCAAGTTGGGGAGTTGGAGGAACCTCACCTGCCAACTCTTCTTCAATAGGGATTGCTCTGCCAAGTTCTTCCCTTCTTCTACTCCTGCCTTACCTACCTCTCCTGCTTCTCCCTCTACCATGCCCTTGAATGGTTGGCTCCTCTTCGGGCTCAATTAAAGGTATTGACCTGACACCGTTGAAATGTATGTTAACAATCTATAGAAGTGTTAAATTGATTAGATATCAATTTGGATCACCCAATACCAATTGAAATCAAGTTAGAGCACGAAAGAAGGAAAATGGTGAAACTTTTCCTAAAATCCTATAGCCTCTCGAAGAAAAGTACAAACGTCTCTGTACCATTCAGCAAGACTTTACTAGACTCATTTTGGTCGACGATATCAATGAACCTAGGTTCTGATACCAACTTTGTCATGACCCCAACCCGCCTGACTGGCACCTACAATACTTATTCAAGTGGGAGAACCATTCTAACAGCCCAACAACAACAACCACAATATGTACACAAGCTTAAAGATGTGAAAGCAGGTTTAAATCAAAGATAAGTGCTGAGTTCCCATAAACTCAGAAAACTAACTAGATATAACCTTGAATGTGCAGAATTAAATACCCCTAGGAACTGAAAGTCATCATACCAAAACTCTAACTAACAAGTTTAGAACAAGGGTACAACTTTAAATAGAACAAATAAATAAACCAAAACATTCTCTAAACATCCAAGTCCCAGAAGAGAAAAAGACTAGAATGATGATAGAAATACCCACGGTAGCATAACAAAATAGCTCACCCTAGGACTTTGAATAACATGCTAATCCTCCAACTGAGGTCTCTCTGCTACTGGCTGACTATGTTGTGAACTCAAAAAAAAGGCATGGCAAGAGTAGTATCAGTACACAAAATAATGGTGCACTGCTAGAATCACACAATTAGCCAGTAAATGGATCGTAGACAAATAAATTTCAATATAATAGGCATATACATATATAAAATAAGTCAACCACATTTCAATATCATAGCTCAATGTCTTTCATATACTATAATCTCACACAAGGGTCCTCTCAAGGGACCTACAAACAATCAACTTTGTGTTAGAACGTGACACCCGATCCAAGTATGTATTGGAATGTGACACCCAATCCAAATACATGTCTGAATATGAAACCCGATCCATATATGTGTCGAAATATGACATCTAATCCCAAGATATCACAATCATAAGAACATATAATTTTTACAACATTTATACCACCAAGAACATATTCATCAATATAACATGCCAGTAAGTGATCATTTCACACATAATCTAGCATGTTTTCCTATTCATATACATATATGCATATAATGAAGCAATTTAGAAAGTATATGAAACACATACAAGAAACTAGACTATCACTTACCTCAAATTTAAGCTTTCAAAACCTTACAACGCAATATCCTTCCCTTTTCGAATTCGTTCTTCTCATTTTTGGTCTACAAACATTAAATACATATCAAGGATCAATATAATGGCCTAACTATCAAGAAATATTACACAATTTTATTCCCTAGGCCAAACCAATGATCCTAACCTTATCTTAGGGCTATTTTTCACTATAAAATTTCAATCCAAACCCTCCCCCAATGATTATTACCCATACTCTAGTTTCCAAAAATCAAAGAATGAATCTAGAGAGTAAAAACCTTACCTTAAGCATGGAAATCTGTGGGAAATCAATGAAAATCACCCTAAGTCGCCTCTTGTGGTTTTAGAAACTAAACTTGCAGAAAAAGACCATTTCTGATCTTTTTAACGACTTAAGTCGCGACTGTCCCACTTTGGCGGCCCTACTCTGGCGAGATAGGTGGAAACAAAGAGCTCAGAGTTTGTGCTCCAAGTTTCCATTTCACAACACACATCCCCTTCAACGACATATTAAAATATATTCCCCACACAAACTTCAGTTCTGAGAGTTTTACTCCCCCCGAATGTGACCCCACAAAGCCTTTAATGCTCCGTATCTCTTTAGCTATCAACCTCTCCAATCAAATTACAAATTTGACTTCCCATTATTTGCGTGATCACCCTAGACTTCACCTGACTCAGAATTCGTCCAAGTCTGGCCTAGGCTCAAATTTTCTGAAGTTACTACTCGATGTTTTCTGGCACGAAATCTTTCCCTCATTGGCCTATCCTTAACGATGGGAGCAGGTATTTACATTATAATAAAGTAATTAAAAAAAATATCCTAAGCAAAAAGAGCAACTTTAACAGTAATCAAGATAGATGTATAAAAATCATGATAAACAAATTATTGAAAAAGACATATACCCCACACAAAGTGACAAAGTATACCTAATCACATAACTATATATAATAAACAAAATATCAAATAAAGCAACCACAAAAAAAAGAATAGTACACTAGTAGCTAGAAAAACACCTCAACGATATGTGTGTAAGAATAAGAAAAATAATAAAAAATAAAAAATTGCACAAAAAGTTAAGGCAATATCAAAGCATGGCAGAAAATGAGGCATAACAAATAGTAAAAGAAATATACAACATTCTAAACAAATAATATATAATCAAATCAACCTAATGAACATGTATTAGATTCAAATAATGAAAAATGGTAGTAGCACTATCGGAGTTCAAAACCTTCAACTTATAATGTATAATGTGTAATATAAATTTAAACTAAATTTTTTATCTTTTAAAATAAAGAGGCCTCGAAAACCAACAGAGAGATTTTTTCATTGGCTACTTTCAACTTGTTATCAAAAGAACAAATGATAAAAAAAAATAACTCAAAAATTACATCACCAACAGTAAAAGTAACAAACAAGATGATAGAATCATTGAAAAATTAACATAATCACTAGTAACAAAAAAAAAAATTAAAACTTCTAACCAAGGAAAATCAGTGAATTGCAAAGATATAGCAATATAACAAATCATCAAGACAAATTTATGTAAGCAACACACTAAAATAGTAAAAATAAAAGAAGAACAGTGCAAACAATTGGCAAAAAGGATTTAATACAAAAATATGTATAAAATTGCAATAACATGCTGAAAAATTTAAATAAATCATCAATAAAACAAACTTTGAATAGATCTATACAATAACAATTATATTAATACATAAATAAGTAAAACAAGACTAAGACTACTGGAGAAGTTGAAATATAACTAAAAAAATACTCAAAACCAACAAACAAGCCTCAAAACAACACTCTATTAACTAAGGGAAAATTAACAACGAAGAACAGATCAATATATAATCAATAATTAAACATTAACAAAAAATATAAAATAAAGATGGAAAAAATATACCATCTAAAACACAGCAAAATATAGAAATAAGAAGAGCAAAAAAAAGAACATAAATTTTAGTTAGATTCAGAAGTGAAAAATCAAAACTCCCCACAAATGGAGCTAGCCAGAGATGGTATATTTTTTCTCGATGGCTGTGGAGGCAATAATGGCAGGAGGTAGTGACTTCGCCGAATCCTTATATTATAGTGTCGAGGTGAAGAGATAATTGTGTTTTGGTATTTGGTGAAGCAGTGATGGATTTGGTTTATGGAGGTAGTGAGAAGGAGAAAAGTATGTGTGTAGAAAGAGCGAAAAGCCAAATGGATCATGTGTTGGAGAAAAATATGAGGGATTAATAAGAGAGAAGAGACGGAGATAGTTTGAAAATGGGAAAGAAAAGGGGGCCCACAAGGAAAAATATGGAATATGATTGAATAATTGAGTCTTGTATTCAACAGATCAGAATATTTAATTTTAAGCACCGTGAGGCAAAATTGGGTGTCAACAAGCATAATTTCCAAGCTATTCTGCTTAATATAATAGTAGTGCACCCATCTAATCCACAATACATCTTTCTTCATTGATATGGACCATAAATGTTTTAGAATTGCAGCTTTGTTCCATATCTTTAGATCAATGATATTTAATCCTCCAGTTGATCCTGGCTGACAAATCTTTTCCCATGCTACTAGTGATTTCTTTGAGATTTCACCTTGCCTTGTCTAAAGATAAGTTCTCCACACTACTTTTAATATTTTAATCACTTGTTTTGACAATATAAATATTTGTGCCCAATAACTTTGTATACCAAATAAGACAGCCTTGATAAATTGCAGCCTACCAGAGTATGATAGTAATTTTGCTGACCAGCACTGAATTTTTTGCAGTAAATTTCTCAACTAGTGGCAAACTCTGTTATACAGTCAGTTTCTTGGTGGACAAAGGAGCCCCTAAATACTTGAAGGGAAGGCTTGCTTCAATATATCCTAAGGTTTGAGTAATAGCTGATTTGAGGTTTGGAGTAGTACCTGCCATGTAGATAGAACTTTTCTAAAGGTTTTCCTTCAATTTAGAGGCATTAGAGAAGTTATTAAAATTTTCTTGCAATAATAATATAGAAGTCAAATCAGCCCTGCAGAACATTAACAAGTCATCTGCAAAGCACAAATGAATCAGTCCAAATCTCTTACACCTTGAGTAGAAATGGAACTGTTTGTTCAAAGCTAATTGTATCATTTCCCTGTGTAGATATTCCATGGCAATAATAAAGAGGTAGGGTGACATATGATTCCCTTGTCTTAACCCCATTCTTGCCTTAAAAGGTTTTGTTAGCCCCCCATTTATAAGCAATGAATAGGACACAGAGGACACATGTTCCAAGACCCAATATCTTTACGAACTATACAAAGTGTTTGAGCTATTATGTAATATATTTACAACCCAAGACTAATAACCAAAACCTATGTCACATATTTACAACACAAGTTACTTGTAATAAGTAAGAATATTAATAGTTGATAAGTACTAGACTTATCACTCTCTACCAATTTAAACATCACATGATAAATAATTTAATAAAGGCATTAAGTTACTATTTTTGCATGAGCTAGCTAGAGTTAACATCTTTCATTCATGAATCATTAAGTGTTGTTGAGGAACTCATTACTATGTAGCAACAGTTCATATTACATGTTTCCCAGTGCGTCTCCCTCTCCTATATCAATCAAGATATATAAGTAAATATGAAATTTCTTTAGAGGAATTACTCAATATGTCTAGCCTTTTATATTTAATAATAACACACAAATTATGTAAGACCCTGCAAGTAGAAAAGTAGAAATGAAAATAAATTCCAAAAAAAGGGATTGTCCCAAAGTTTAGGACTTGGCCTACGAGTCGTATGGACTCTTATGGGTTGTAGGAGCAGCTCGTAGGAATGATATAGAGGTTGAAAAATCAACTAAGTTTGGAATTGAATTTACAATTCAAGTTGACGATTCGTAGGAATGGTGACAACTTGTAGAGTTGATCTCTGATTTTAAATTGACAAGTCTCAATACTTTTGAAATGACTCAACAAATTGAGTCATAGGATGAGTTATGAGTCGTAGAATGGAATAGTAGAAGGGGGTCCGGAATTCAGAACTTTGGCTAAGTATGGACAGGTTTGATGAGTCATTTGTACGACTTGTGCAAGTATTGAAGACTCATAGAAATGATTCGTAGGGACCAAGTTTCATTCTAGTAGCTTACGATTATGGTGCACTACTTTGACGGCTCATAGTAAAGATCTGTAGACTAAATGATGAGTTGTAGAAGAAATTTGCAGGGTCATAAAGGGTGATTCTTAATTCTGCATAGGTGTTAAGGTCAATTATTAAGTGTGGGAATAGATTTGGAGATGTTGTAAGGTCACAAGAATCCTCTAACACAAAGGCGAGTTGAAAGTTTCCTTACCGATTGAGTTTCAGTAAAAGATTTTACTTGTATCAACTTCAAATGATCATATCTCCTAGAATATAAAAAATTAGGTGTCTCATGACCTATCAAATTAATGTCTTTGAGTCTTCTTTCCAATGCCACTATGTTTTCCTTATTTGGAGTTCAGAGTAAAAAGTTATGACCATTTTACTAGAGGATGCCAGATCACATAAAGATTACGACTTGACTCTACGACCCATAGAGTTTTCTACGAGTCGTAGAAGTCATTTTCTCAAAAAACGTTGCATGACTTATAAGGCTATTTTGTTCCTTTTTCAAGACTTTTAACACTATTCTAAGCCATTTTTGATTGTTTTGAAGGAATATATCATTCCTCTAATCAGTTTTGCCCTCATAAAGTCCTCTCAAGGCTCTCTTCTTCTCCTACAAGACTTCATTGAAGGATCACCTAGGGTTTCCAATTGTTCCATTGATTTTCAAGCTTCAATCAAGGAATCCACCCAAGGTATGTGGGAATTGATCCATTAATTTCTTTCACCAATGGAGTCCCAAGATTTTCCTCAAAAATCTCCTTAGATTTCATTAGTTTCTAACCCTAGTTTTGATGAATTGGATTGGGTTGTTTCCCGTGGTGGATCAAGGAATTTATGTTGGTGGGTGGTCATTTATATAATATAGAGTAACTACAAATCACGTTCACGTGGTATAGTACGCAATTATTCAAACACGGTAGTTTAAAAGATTAATGAAAAAACTAATATTTACCATTATAGAAAACAAATCACTTCTTGAAAACAAAATGAATTAGTTTGACGGATTTTTTTAGCCAATGACAAGAATTTGTTTTTAAAAAAACAAGAGAGTGATTGGACAATGATTTTTTTTTCTCTTTTTTTGTCACAAGAAATTACGTAAAGAAAATTATAAAGTAATCTTTAATTAAATAAAGAAAGCAAAAAAGTAAAGGAGACTAAAAGAAAGAAGAAAATGTAGTGGAGAGTAATATTTTAAAATATTTGATCCACGTTACTATCGAACTGTCCACCTCCCACCAAAAAAACACCTTTATTCCATCATCCCAACCAACCACCCATCAAGCTTTTGTGTCGATGGGTGCTTTTGGTTCAATATATTTATTTTTTGAGATATTTATATATAAATATATATAGTTTATGTCAGAGTCAATGGGTGCTCGAGCACCCATTAGCTTTTACGTAGGTCCACCTCTGGTTGTTTCAATTTTATTTTTTATTGTTATCATGATCATTATAAGCATGATTCTACATTTATTACGTGATTTCAAGTTGTTCTATAAGTGCCCATGTATAGTTCTATTTTAAATGGTGATTTTCATGAATTATGATTAGTTTCAAAGGGTTTTTCAATGAAGGCTTTTTATAAATGATGTTTGACTTATGAAAGTTTGGTGAAGATTATAAATGATGATTTCAATGAGTTTTCTATAAATTTACTACATAATCATTAGAGTTATGATATGAATTATGGGTATATTTAAAATTACTTCAAATTGATGTCATGTTCACGAAATATGTCTGGGTTGATATAAAGAACATGGTCATGCATGTTTTCACTCAAATGCCATGATTTTCAAGTCCATCTATCATATATGCATGTTTTACTCTAATGTACAAGTATAAGCTATGATCTTGAGTTCCAAGTTGTATTCAACGAAAGCTTTGTTAATGTTTGATAAGGTCTACGAATGAGTTTAAAGGTGCTTTTTGCAAAGAAGTTTTATGAATGATGATTCTATAATGTTCAAGCAAGTTAATGATAGGGTGAGTTAAGGCCCTAAAGATATTTTACAAATAAAGATATGTAATGATAGAAGTTCTATGCCCACATTACATGAGATAAAGATTAAGGAGCTATTCTATGATTATATTCTTATGAAGAGTGGACGGGTAGTAGATATGGCCCCTTTCACATGATGTTGACTTTATGTCTTATGATTTGTCTATTCCGTTGAGAGTTTACCTAGCACTGAGTAGACCTTGGGATAGACATTCTCTCTTATAGTAAAGACAAGAGACTTGTAGTAATACACTCGATCCACCACTAATGGCTCACCCACAGGTGTAGAAACATGGACACGCACGGGCATGCGATCACAAGTCAAATCAAAACCATATACAAAATAGGCAGACACATAGGAGAATGTTGATATAGGATCAAATAACACAGATGCAGGTCGATGATAAACTGGGACGATACCTGTAATAACTACATCAGAAGCCTCAACCTTGGGTCTCCCCGAAAAAGCATAGCACTGAGCTCTTCTACCACCGTCATCTTGCACGGTACCTCTACCTCCTCTCTGTGGCACTATATCTCCCTCAGCACCCCTACCTGGAGTGTGACCACCTTTATCTTCCTAGGCTCTACCTCGACCCTGGGTCGGAGGTGCTAGAGAATAAGTGCATTAGGAACCGATATAAGCCTGTAGTAGGAAATAACGGATCAAATGGCTAGGATCCCAACAACCATAGCAAGATATCAGAACTAAATACTGTTGTACTAGACCAGATGAACTAATTTAACCACTTGGCCCGCCGACCTCTACTTTGATCCCTGTGACCTTGACTCGGATTCAGTCTACGTTGAGGTTGTGCAATTGGTTTTTGACCTTCCTCTATAAAGATCCTATGCATGCACAAGATTGGACTAATCCCATGTAGATCAGCCATTTGCTAGCCATATCTTTCTTTCTCTGTCTTAGCACCTCAAAGATGCTATAACCTACATTTCAGACAAAGAAGACAAAAGAATTACCGATAAAGTATCATTGAGCCAAATGAATGCATACCTGAGATATGACGGAAGTAGTTTCAAGTCCAATTTAGGAGCTTCCTTTGTTGAGGGTTTGGGTGAAGGGCCCAACACTCTATACAATGGTTGCACTTGTTTTTTCCACATGCTCACATTGTGAGCATCTAACACACTAACAACTTTTTTTCTATAACTTCACCCTCTATGTCTTGACCCATTAAAACTTTTTCCATAGGATCTCTTGACTCCACACATTTCTCTGCCACTGCTTTATAAATCAACTTTAACAAATAGCTCTTCTTATACAATAGGCAATTTCAATGAGTTATACATATAAAATACTTCCATCTTTTCATGAGCTCTCATTGTGTGCCTCCCAGCTGCTACATCTATCAATGCCCCTCTTGTTGCCAAGAATAGGCATCCCAAAATGAAAGGGACCTTCGGATCCGGTTCAAAGTCTAGAATAACAAAGTCCACCGAGAAAACGAGCGATCCCACCTAGAATAAGACATCTTTAATGATTCCATCTAATCTAGCCACTAAGTGGTCTACTAGTTCCAAGAAAAAGGTGGTAGGCTTCGGATTTCTAAAGACCAATTTCTTGCATATAGAGGTGGGAATCAAGTTGATACTTGCATCTAAATCACATAATCCTTTTGCATTCACACACCTACCAATAGTAACCTATACCGTGAAACTCTCCAGATCTGTTTGCTTGATTGGGAGCTTAACTTTATTCAGAATTCTTAAACTACACTCCTCTCCTCAGTGAGTGCTACTGTTTCATACTCACGTAACTTGCTCTTTTTGGCCATAATGTCCTTGACATACTTGGCATACTTAGGGATACCCTACAAAACATCAGTTAAAGGTAAGTTAATTTGTACTTGTTTCAACAAGTCGATGAGCTTCTCAAAGCACTACTCTTTCTTTTTCTTTTTGAACTTTTGTGGGAACGGAGGAGGAGGTTTTGTTTTTGATTCTTCATCTGTCTTTGGCCCACTAGATTCACCTTCTTCCCCAATTTCTCCTTTACCTTTCACCTCATCCGATTTATTTTGGGAAGTCAATTCAATTAGTGGGCGACTACTACGGGTGCTTACTACATTCACCTGTTTGGGGTTTGGATCAGTGTTACCTGGCAAAACACCTTGTTGGTGAGATTTATGTGCACTTACCAACTGCCCAAGATGGTTTTCAAGATTCTTAGTAGCTAACTGATTTTGATGAACATCTACATCTAACTTTACTTGGTCAATCATGATCTGTTACAACATGTTCTCTATACTCATGCTTCTTGATTTTTCTAAGCTCAGATTACCTTGGCCTTGATTATTGTACTATTTCCCACCTCCTTGTGGTCTGAATTGAGTTTGCCCTTGACACTGGTTTTGTTGATTTTCACCCCATGAAAAGTTCGGATGGTTTCTTCAATTTGGGTTGTAAGTATTTCCATAGTTCTAGTTATCCCAATTCCTTTGTGCATTACCCATAAAGTTCACAGACTCCGGGTTAGCTCCATAATATTCTACAATATTTTCACTACTTCTACAAACCTCACACCACATTGGTGGCTGTTGAACCATATTAACTGACACCTGCTGCTGTCCCAATGCAAAACTATTAAAATGTGTGGATATCATATTCTGTATTGATGCAATTTGTGCAGTCACTGCTGTCATAGCATCAACTTCCAACACTTCTTCTTGTTTCTACACCACAGGCCTATAATTCCCTCCATTCCACTCAAGATTTCCTTAGGATATGCAATTCAGCTATATGTACAGCTCATCATAGGTTTTCTCCAGTGCTTGTCCACCTACAACAGAGTTAAGAAGAATTTTGGTATTGTGTTCCAATCCCTCAATGAAGGTATTGAAAAATACCTCATTAGCTTGATGATGGTGAGGATAACTGATGAGCAGAGATTTGAACGTGTCCCAAGGTTGATATAAATTCTCTCTAGATTTTTGTTTAAAGCATAGGATTTTGCTTCTCAATGTAGGTGTCTTTCCCGAAGGAAAGGACTTGATTAGAAATTTACGATACAAGTCATTCCAAGTAGTAATGGATTTGGTGGTTCTGACTTCAACCACCTCTTTGCTTTCCCCAGAAGTAAAAAAGGAAGCAATGTTAGCCTCACATAATCAGGAGATACCCCAATTGGCATCTAAGTATCACTAATTTTCAAAAAGTTTTGGATGTGTAATTTGGGATCTTCATGAGGTAAACCAGTAAACTACCCGTTCGGGTGCAACAGTGGCACCATATTTTATTTCAGCTCAAATCTACCTCCAGCTGGCATTTTTTGAATATTGGAGGTGGCATTTGCTGTAAGTGGGACTGCCACATCACGTACTGTCCTTACTGGCATCTCTACAGGTACCTCTTCTAGTAAATCGTGATTATTCTCTAGGTTGAGTTTCTATATTAGATATTAGGAAGCTGCTCTTCACCATCATCGATGGAAGAATTGTTCAGGCTTAGATAATGGATGTACAGGCTCCCTATTTCTACCTAGTGTAATGCCTAAGTTACCTGCAGAAATTCACAGCTAAGATCAAGTTATCAACACTAGCATAATCAAAATAGAAACTTCGAAAAGAACAAATTGCCTAAATTGATGTCACCAGCAACAACGCCAAAATCTTATTGCGTCCAAATGCACACACGCAAGTGTTCTCGGTCTCACAAGTAATATTGTAGCTCTTTCAAGCTGGATATCGAACCCACGGGGACTTTATAAAGACTACTCATTCTTTTTTAATTAACTGCACTAATTGTGTATGTTGTAAGAGGTTGAAATAATTATACTACTAATTTTAGCTATAAGAAAATTTACTAAAATTAAAAATAATGCACAAATTAAGTAGGAAAATCAGATTATGAAAAACTCCATAGCTGTAGCATAAGATGAAGTCAAGCCTAATATTCTCCCGTTTTAGTCTCCAATGGGTTATTTAACTACTGACTTATAGTGTTGCTAATACAATCATGGTCTTCTGACCTCTAATTGCCTATTTATCGACAGCCTAACTACATTATTGAGCAAGGATAGGCATGAATCTATAAAAATGCATTAATCTATCTTTCTACTTCTTAACCAAATGGGGTACATAGGTATGTGTCACTGACATCCTGTATACAAATCACCCTAAGTTACCCTAGCATGAACATGTTCCCTACATTCTTTGTTCTATCCCTTTGTTATCTTCAGAATTCAAGGTAGACAACACACGTATTCTTTGTTCTATCCCCTTGTTAACAACCCATCATCGACCAACCAATAGATTATATTATGTCATAACTTCGTAGCTATAGCCCCAGAATAACAGTGTTTAGCTACTCATATACAATAAAAACACAAAATAGATAGTTTCATACACTTTAATCTTCACAAGAAAGGAGAAGAAAAAGGAAACCTAAAGTGCATATATTCTCATCTCTATACTCTTTCAAAAATTGTGTGAACCCCCTCTAAAAAGCCTTAGGGTTCTATTTATAAGGTTTTTAAAATAACTTTCTTTTCCTAGTTGGACTGAACTTGGAATACAAATCAAAAACTTTGGGACTTCAGTGGTGCGGCGCGCCAAGATCATGCCAGAGTTTGCTTTCAATAGTTTCAACCCTGGCGCGGCATGCCAGCAATGCGCCAGGATTGATCTTCAGTTATTTACCCTCTAGCGCGGCATGCCAACAGTACATTAAGAATGCGATTCTCTAGTTTATGCCCTGGTGCAGCGTGCCAGCAGTGCGCTAGGGATGATTGTCCAATTTTTTTGCTTGCTTCTTCTTGCTTTCAGCTTGTACTACTTTCCATTGTTTTCTTCCAAGCACTAGCTTTTCTCTAAAATCCTGCATTCACTAAACACACCTTAGTGCACACTTATTCTTCATTCCAACTAAAACATATGATTATGCTTCCAAAATATTCTCAAAGCAACTACTAAATGTGCTCAAGATCAGTGACAAACTTGGTATTAGAGAACAACGTTCAAGAGTCCTAAGGTGTGTATGAAGGCGTGTCTAGTAGAGTCTTTCTTATGTGTGTGTCATGCTCCACATAAATAATCAGAAGGACATAGGACATTAGAAATTGTTTCACTTCTTTTATATTCCGAGTTCATGTAATAGATTTTAACTCTCTGAAAGTTCCCTTCTAATTTATGCGTTCCTCAAATCCATTCGACTACCTCTCATATTCAAGGTGGTTGGAATGGTAAAGCTCATATCCTTATTGATAAGTTACTTTCAAATAGAGTATTTAAAGGTTAAAGACACTGCAATAGGCTTCAGAGAAGCTGATTAGTGTGCACAAGCCTATTAATTTGAAAGAATGCACCTTCATTCATATGAATCGTACGTTGAGGCAGAGCAAGATGTATTTCCATACTCTCTTCTCTAAAAACTTTCTCCAGATGTTATCCTAGAAGGGAAAGTTATGTCTCTAATTGATTTGTGTCACCATCCGATAGAATTTAATTTAAGGCATGGTAAGCTATGATTCATAGAATAATCCTGAGCTAGAAAGATGGAGTTAGAGGAGTAGAAACTAAATAGTGAGAATGGTGGTTGATTGATGAATGTACCTAGATTTAGGTATCTATAAGGTAAGCAATGGGGTTAGAAGTTAAGTACCTTTGACTTTGACTAAAGATGTAGTAAGTATCATCTAGCTTTCATGATAGAAGGTAGAGGAAGAGTTGTTGGTTAGAATGAGTTAGAGTATACTTGAACCAAGAAACGAGTTTATGTTGAGGTGTCTTTGTGTTAGTAAAGACCTATAATAGGTGTTGAACAGAAGAGAGGAGTAGTCATGAGATGATAGATCTAAGCTAGGCTTATGATTTTGACGAGAGAACCCCATGTTATTTAGAGGGATATGAATATAACTAGGCAATAAGGTGTAATAAATGGGTAAATAGTACTTAGGTATGAAAGAAGATGAGGCGATAAATTGTAATTAGACAGACAGTGAGAAGAGGGTCAATTACTTGTCATGAGGTCTTAGTAGAAGAGTGTTTCTTAATTTCACCTAGTAGTTGCAAGTTGGTATAGTATGCAAGTAGTGTGTGACATGCATGTTAGTACTAGACCCTATGCTTGAATTTGAGATGAGTGGTGTGAAGAAAGAGGGGATAGCATTATGATTGTGATAGTGCTAATTTTAAGATTTTATTTACTAGGCTTGACATAGTGTATGTGAGATATTCAGATATTAACTTGTGAGGAGTGTGTGTGACTAGTTGGTATCCTTTACGTTCTAATATGGAGAAGGCTGGATGTGAGTTTTTCTTTTTATTTAGTATCCATAAGAATTGGGTTGAAGGGAGTTATATATAGATAATGATGAGTCTCCTGCTATATTTCAAGTTTCCTCGACTAAGTTAGGAATATGTGAACCTAGAAGATGAGTATTAGCAGGCTAAATAGAAGAGGCTAGATCATAAGAGTTAGAGAAAGTGGATGTGTACGCAATTAAGAACAAGTATAGAAGGATGCCTAAAGTAAAGAAGGAAGTTGAGAGAAGTATCTTAGAATGAGGTTCTGGTAGCAGTTTGGTATCTTCAGGTATAATATAACCAGAGAGTTTTACTATTCTTGTAAATAATGATACTCTGTTGTATGGACTAGTGTGCATATTGTCACACTCCATGAGGGTACCCTAGATGTGGCTGGCACTCGAAGACTATTGCTGATCCTCAAGTGAATCACTTAGTCCAATCACACATTTATTGACTCACATTCTATCAGCGAAAGACTCAATTCATTAAGAATACTAGTCATAAATAAGGCCAAAAGTCAACCATCTATCCAATCAATAACTAGTAAGAGTGAAACTAGTCAAAATGAAATGAATCAACATTATCATCAATCTAGTCTATGAAGTCTCTATCAACAATCTTAGCGGTGCCAATGACAGGTTCATGGCTACCTCAAATCAAATGAAGAAAACTAAACTTAAAGCTTGAAAATTAAATGTGGTATCCTTCGAAAGCATGGGGGACTCACCAAATAGCTGAACGCAAATAGATCCTCAACGATGCGCCTGCTGATGATCTCTAATACATATCTCTACATAATGAAACTATGCAGACCCAAATGAACGTCAGTACATGGAATGTATGAGTATGTAAAATAGCATAATGAAACATGCATCAAGGTGGAATCAAATTAACTTAGAGGTTTCCAATCAGGAAGGTGAACAACTCAATCAAGATATTCTAAGTCTAAAAAAGAATAGGATTTAGAAAAATACAAATCATACACTATCCAATCTATTCCAACCCAATCCAATCCAAATTCGAGTACTATCAAGACCTATATAGGAGTTTCTCTTATCCGAGAACCATCACTTATGCGCCAGTAATAGTACAATTAGCTGTCGTTGTTGCCACGTCCGTCCATTACCATGCCAAGGTAAGAATAAATCAACAATCATGGATTCATAACTAATTAAGTCCTACCATGTCAGGACAATAATTTAGGAAACAGCCTACTTTAATGATTCAATCATCTCCTACGTTTGGCGATGTAGTTATTAAGGTCAAGTTATTACTTACTCTTATCCAATTCGGTGCTCGATACTCCTCTCAAGACTCAATCCTCATAAGACAATCAATCCCAATAAAACCAATCAATAAGTCTCATACGGAGTTTTATTAGTTTATCGGTTCTATCCAATCAATCCTTTCAGACAATCAATATTCCCATAATTCCCAAATCATTCATTTATGAGTAGTTGGAACAATCATTTATGACAATATTTAGTTGATACCATTAAATTAAGTTCAATAATGAGGATTCAAAGACTTTCAAGTTTCATCTAGACTATCATCATGCTCATATCACAATCACAATCATACATTCACAACTTCAAGGCTTTAGACTCAATCCTTAATCATATTCATCTGATATTAGTCAAAATATCATGAGAGTTTATGAAGTAAATAGTCAAAAGTTATTTGTTCAAGAACAAGTTCATACAAAGCATCAATTACGCAATATAATGTAAACATATATTAAGTTTGAGGAAAATTATCAAGAAATTACAATCATGGGAACTCAACTCATTCACAAATCAACCTATCACAATCATGGGGCACTGGAAGAACAAGGTCCATGCCTTAGTTTAGCCTTACATACGTGGGATGAGTACAGGACAATCAATCTGACAAGAAATCGCTTCAATCCATTGAAACCCTAGCCTTTTCTCCACTCTTTAGCCCTATGTCTCTAGTTAGAATGCGTACAATGGACTTAAAAATGTTTAAAGTCTTTTAAGGTCAAAAATGACTTGTATCAGTTGTGGGTCAAGTATAGGAGGGGTGGAGAAAAGACCAAAATGCCCCTCTTAATGTTAAAAATGAGCAGAAAAATTAGCATGTGGGGGAACAAGTTCGCGACGCAGACTTGTTCCCTCATAGTTGATTTTTTTCAAAAATTTTCAATGGCAATTGTTGAACCAAGATTGGCCAAGTGCGGACTTGGCACGCATTTCTCTGGAATTACATTTTTTCCCCAAAAAAATTTCTTTTGATTCGGTTGGCCTAAAAATCAAATGAGGCCACTTTTTCACATGATTTCCCCCTGATCGATATTTCAAAAAAAAGTTAAGGATGATGCATTGTGCAAGCATTCTTTAGTCTATGGGTATTTTGGTAATTTTTTGGGGTGTAATATTATCTTCCCCTTGAAATCATTCATCCTCGAATGAAGAGTCATTATAAATGGACTTGAGGCATGAATAAAAATCGATACTCAATCAAATCGACCAATTACTCAAATCAAACCATCTATACAATAAACTATTCAGACTCAAGAATAGAAAAATTAGTTCAAGTCAAGAGTAGACACATTACCTTAAATATTCTCATCATTAGGCATAAATATATGCGGGTATTTCGCTTTCATATCATCCTCAGCTTCCCGCATGGCTTCCTCAACAAATTTATTTCTCCACAGGACTTTGATTGAGGCAATCTCTTTGGTTCTCAATTTACGAACCTAATAATCAATAATTTGAACAAAAATTTCTTCATAAGACAGTTCATCTTTAACTCCAATACTATCAATGGGGGCTACCAATAATGGGTCTCCCAAACACTTTTTCAACATCGAGATGTGAAATATTGGATGAATAGCGGCTAACTTTAAAGGTAACTCCAACTCATAATTGATATTTCCAATTCTCCTCACAATCTGGTAAGGACCAATGTATCGGGGACTAAGCTTTCCCTTCTTTCCAAACCTCATGGTACCCTTCATAGGTGACACTTTCAGGTACACCCAATCATTCACCTCAAACTTTAAGTCTCTCCTTCTCACATCAGTATATGATTTCTGGCGGATTTGGGCTGTCTTCAGCCTCTCTCAAATGACCTCACCTTCTCCATAACTTAGTGAACAAGATCAAGCCCAATCAACTCACTTTCACCAACTTCAAACCATCCAATTGGTGATCTAAATCTCCTCCCAAACAAAGCTTCATAAAGAACCATCTGAATACTTACATGATAGTTACTGTTGTATGCAAACTCAATGAGAGGTAGGTGGTCATCCTAATTAGCTTTGAAATCAAGTACACATGCCCTCAACATATCCTCCAATATCTGGATGGTGCGCTCTGCTTGGCCATCTATTTAGGGATGAAAGGTTGTACTAAGATTCACCTTTCAACCCAGTTCTTCCTGAAAGGGTCACTAAAATTGGGAAGTGAATTGAGCTCCACTTTCTAAGATGATAAATAAGAGAACCCCATGTAATCTGACAATCTCCCGGATATACAATCTTGCATAGTCTTCTGCGGTGTCAGTAGTCTTAATTGCCAAGAAGTGGGATGATTTAGTATCCTATCCATAATTACCCAAATCGAATCATGCCACTTACGGGACCTCAGAAAACCTATATTGAAGTCCATATTGATCAACTCCCACTTCCACTCCAAAATCTCTATATTCTGAGCCAACACACATGACCTTTGATGCTCACCTTTAACCTGTTGACAATTTGGGCACTTGGAAATAAATTCAGTAATATTTCTCTTTATTCCACTCCACCAATAGATTTCTCTCAAGTTATGGTACATATTTGTAGAACCAGGATGAATAGAGTATCTAGAACTATGAGCTTCATCCATAATTCTTTCTCGGAGATCATCAACGTTCGGGACACACAATCTATTCTAGTACCTCAACACACCATCTCCCCTTCTGAAGAAAAATCATCACCTTTTGTTTATAGACATCATCATTCAACTGAAGAAGGATGTGATCTTGATCTTTTCTCTCTTTCACCTCTGCCACAAGGGATGATGCAGACCCATTCTGAACATTAATACCTCCTTCATTATTCTCCTCAAGCTGACTCCTAATTGAGCTAATCTATGCAACTCTCTAGATATTGCTTTCTTTCCCTCTTCCACATGGGTTATGCTACCTATATACAACCCGCTAAGAGCATCCGCAAGAATATTAGATTTACCTGGATCGTAGAGAATTATCATATCATAATCCTTGAGTAACTCTTACCATCTCCTTTACCTGAGGTTGAGCTCTCTCTAACTGAAGACATATTGTGGGCTCTTAAGATTGGTGAACATATCAACATACACTCCAAATAAATAATGACACCAAATTTTAAGAGTAAATACCACAGCTGCCAGTTTAAGGTCATGAGTTGGGTAATTTCTCTTATGTTTCTTGAGTTGTCTAGAAGCATAAGCTATCACTTCTCCCATCTGCATCAACACATAACCTAAACTGACTCTAGATGCATCACAATAGATTACAAAACCCTCTGTTCCATCAGGCAATGTCAAAATAAGAGCGATCGCAATTTTATCTTCAATTTCTCGAAACTCTCCTTACAAGCATCGGACCATTGGAACTTATTTTTTTTTGGGTCAGCTTAGTCAATGGAGATGATATAGATGAGAATCCCTCTACAAACCTTCAGTAATAACCAGTCAAATCCAAGAAGCTTCTTATATCAATTGGGGATGTGGATCTAGGCCAATTCTTCACTGCCTCAAACTTCTGGGTATCAACCTGAATACCATTTGTGGTATGCGACTTATGTGGAATTTTTCCTAACGTTTTCCAGTTTCAATGAGGGTTATTCCTGTCTTTTCTCTACCCCTTCTATACTTAACCTATGACTGATACATGTTGTTTTCTACCTTATAAGGGTTTGTAAACCCATTCCTTAGACTTTTTACTTATTCAAGCAAAAGAAATTAGGGCTAAGAAGAGGAGAAAGAGCTAGGGTTCTCTTTCAAGGTTCTTCATCAAGGTAAGTTCTTCATAAATTTCAAGCTATGAATATATAAGAGACATCTTAAATCCTAACCATAGGGTTTCCAAGAAAACACATCCAAGAATTTCAAGAAAGGGTCTCTTGATTGTTCTTCTTCAAGTTAATATTTTCCATCAAGATTTGTGGACCTTTTAAGGTATGTAAGGCTAATTATAGCGTTGGATTGAGTTCATTCCCTATATCTAAATTTATCGTTAAATAGTTGAGTTGAGTTTTAGCCCTAGTTTCTTGAGTTCTTGAATCAATTCTAATCCCCATTGAGTTTTGCATATAAATTCCATTGTGTTCTTGTATACGCTACAATATTACTTAATAAGTTTCTTGAGTTGAGTCTTGTTGAGAGTATGGATTTGTGTTTGTATTCACATGAACGCTAATTGAGATTTCATTTATATTTTATGCATTGATGGAGTTTTTTTAGAATGATTTGTGAATATTTTGTATTAATTATTTTATGCACTATTTTGAGTTTAAAGAGTGAATATTTTCATCTTTGTGTCACGACCCGTATCCGTCCATGATGGCGCCTACCATAACCCCCGAGTAGGCAAGCCAAACCCAACTAATGCGGAAGTCAAATTTCAATCTAATTAAATTATTAGATATATAAGAAGGCAAAAGTAAAAAGAATATAGCAAAGGAATAGTTGGGCCAGGGTATAGATATGTAAATACGATACAAAATATACAAAAGGCCCGATAGTGACCAACAATGACGAACTGAAACTAGACAAAAATCCGAACCTGGTGTCACCTATACAAGAACTACTAAGTACAAAAGCTGACAATATATATAAATATACAATGCCAAACTGACTGTCCAAAATACAAAATACAAGTCAGAGAAAAAGATAGAATGTAGCAAGTCTCTGAATGTCGGAAGCTTACCACAATCCAGATCTGGCTCAGTTATGGATGATCAAGCGCACGCTGAGATTGGCTCAAACTAGGAGCTGCATAAAAAAGATGTAGAAGTGCAGTATGCGTACCAAAACACGGGGTACTCAGTAGGCATCATAGGCGACCGAGCTTAGAAAGAATAAATATATAATAAGCAGTACGATGATACTAATAACAATAAGGGAGGTTCATACTACAAATACGAGAAAAGAGGGTATGACAATAATCATATGGTAATCAAGTAAGTTCAACCTATCATATAGTCATATCAATAATCTCAACTGATAAAATATCGGAAAAATGCAGAATTGTAACTCGTAACTAAGGCTCAATATGTCATGCTCCGAGAGGGTACCCTAGATATGACCGGCACTCGAGGACCATTGTTGGTCTCCAAGCGAACCACTTGGTCCATTCACACATCCATTCAATATCAGTCAACCAGCGGAAAGTTTAAAATAAAGAAATAATTTGGCGGGCAATCCAAATCAATGATCTAACTCAAGAAAAAAAGGCTATGAGCCAATAAATCAAACTCCGATTCTCGTCATTAAAATAGTTTGACAAGAATTATTCAAGGAAAGGAAATACTCACTCGACCCATCACTATCTAGTCTATGAAGCCTCTATCACTACTATCTAATTGGTGCCAATGACATTTCATGGCTACCTCAAATCAAAATGGAAAGGGCTAACTCAACGCAAGAATAACATAAGCGGTGTCCTCCAAATGTAGGGAAGGACTCACCAATACGCTGAGTGTGTATAGATCTTCAATGGTACTCCTATTGATGATCTCTTAAACCTGTCTCTGCATTATGAAATGATGTAGGTCCAAATGGACATCAGTACATGGAATGTACGAGTATATAATATGGCAGAATGAAACATACCTTAGGGAAGAATAATGTTGGTTCAAATATCTTAATTCAGAAAGATAAGAGAGACTCAATCAAAGTGTCATAAGTCTAAAGTAAGGATAAAGTTTTAGATAAAGACCAATCATATACCATACAACCCATTCCAATCATGTATAATACAGTTCAATCAAATTATTTACAATTCGATCCCATCCAATCACATACCGCTCTATTCAACCCAATCCAATCGTACACTATCCGATCACATATCATTTAATCCAATCCATTACATATCACCTACTCCAATCCAATCACACACAATCCAATCATATATCATCCAATCCAATTCAATCATATACAATCAACTCAACAAACAACTCAACAATCAAGTCAAAGGACTCAACTCAATAAATATGCAAATTAGAACTTAGTAATGTGATATAATCCAACTCAATTATCAACAAGCTCAATCAAACCAATCAAATCATGCACAATCCACTCAATTTGGGAGTTTCTCTAACCGACAACAATCCCACCACCTATAATTAGGTGATGCACAACGAGCCACGTCATTGCCACGTCCGTTCATACTTGCCAGGATATGAACGAATCAACCAATCATGGATCCGTCAATCAATCAAGTCCTATCATTTCAGGATAATGAAATAGGGAAACATCCGACACGGTACATCCCTTCCTACGTTGGTGGCGTAGTTTATGGGATTTGAGTATGGACTATACTCTTACCCAATTCAGTGCTCAATACTCCTCCCAAGACTCAATATGCACATATCTATCAAGTGGGTAAAATATTCAAAATACTCATTTAGTCTCTTAGGACTTAATTTCAAATCAATTCATTTAGTATCATTGGACCTTCTTTCAAATCGACTCATCTCAATCATCAAACTCTTCTATTTAAATTTGATACCATCTCAACTCAATGGATGTAGAAAATATTATATGCATTTAAAATATAATTCCAACTCCTCAACTCTACCTCAAAATAGATATTTTTATGTAAAAATATTCAACTCATTTATACTCAAAATACTCATGTTCAAAGTGATAATTAAGAGACTTTTCAAACTCAAATCGTGCCTAAGCTCTTTTTTTTAAAAATCAAAGATGAAAATAATCATTCTTTAAAACTCAAAATAATGTATAAATAGTTTATGCAAAAATGTTCACAATTATTCATTTAAAACTCCTTCTCAAAAGATCATTTATTTTCAAAATGCTCATAAGACTCCAATCAAATCAAATTATGCAAATCACATAATCACATTAGACTCCAATCTACTTCATCACACAACATCCTCATCAATATAACCTCTTCATTCACATCATCGTCAAACATCATCATCACATCATCATCAAACATCTACTCCAAAATCCTTATTTAATTTTATGTTCAATTTATAGAGACAAAAGGACATTCCAACTCTACCAAGGTTTCGTTTATTTTTATTCCCTTCACATTCATAACTATCCCAAAATTCTCATATAACTAAAAATCAATTTCGTCAAACTCATGTAAACGAATACCTCATTTTACTATGAAAAATAATATTGTTTTTATTATACATAAAAACCATCAATCTCATCCTCAAGATAAATTATGATCAAAAAGAAATCTCATCTTGGGTTCATTGAATAAATACATGAATCCATATTCTCAACAAAGTCAACTCAAGAACATCATTAACACATTTTAGTAATATTCTATAGTTTAGGAAATTTCAAGAAAAACCTTCATAGAAGGTTCAAATCTTTCACAACTTCTATCCAACACATCTATTGGCATATGGAAGAACACAATCCATATTTTAGGTTAGCCTTACATACCTTAGAATAGATTTTGAAGAAACTTTGTTGTTGGGTCTTCAATGGGAAGCTTGAATCCTTGAGCTTTTTGAGGGCAAATCTTGTTGGAGATGATTTGAGAGAAGAGGGTGAAGGTTAGGGTTTCTTTGGAGGTGATGAGACTGAAAAAAATGAGCCTAAAATGTCCTATGTTAGTGTATATATGTTTAGGAAAAATGTTCAAATTGCCTCTCTTCAAAATCTGGAAAACTGGGCAAAAATCTTGTTGGCGCTATAGTGGCGCGTCGTGCCACTGCAGCGCCAAGCCAAAATAGGCTTAAAATCCTGTACATCTAATAGTGGCGTATCGCGCCAAGGACCAAACTACTGAGGCTGTTTTTTGGCACTATAGTGGCGCCGGGCGCCAAGCCTAAATTTCCTACAGTGGTCGCCCAGACCCGAAATTCCTGTAGTACTAGTCTGTAGTAAAATGGTCATAACTTTTGACTCTGAACTCCAAAAATTACAATCTTGGTGGCGTTGGAAAGAAGACTCAAAGACATTTAATTTGGTAGGTGGTACACCTAGTTCATTATATTCTAGGAGATATGGTCATTTGAAGTTGACCCTTATACTAATTCCTCCGAAAACTTAATCGATTGGAAATCTTTGGACTCGACTTGGTGTTAGAGATCCCTTATGACCCCTAAACATATCTAACACACTTCAAATACTTAGGAATTAATCTTATCTCATATATAAAATTACATGTCCTTCAGTTCGATTCTACCCACACGTGGAGAAGTGTTCGAGTCTTTGCGAAAAATTTTCCGGAGTGTTACACAATATCCTCCAAAGGTATCATGAAGCACCTAGAATAACCCTTGAGCTCATAAAATAATGGGGCACCCAGAATCATACCATGAGCTCATCAACATCGAAATAATAACCCGAAATATGTATCATCGAGCCGCCGAAAATTCACACCTCGAGCTTATCAAATGAAATAAAGTGTAGTCCAAAGCCTATAAAAGTGCCACCTGTTATACCCCATTTTAACTCGAGGTCAAACGGTGTACAACATATTGATGATTCCTAAATTATTTAAATTTTAAGGAGTCGCCACCTAATTATTTTTTAAGGTAAATTAGGATACCTAAATAATTAACTTATTTAATGGTAAAAATGATCTCCGATTAGTGGTCTACTTAGCTTATGAGATTCTAGATAAGGGTTCTAGTTATCCTAAAGAGAAGGGGTTAGGCATCCTTCAGGATTCGTTAAAAAATGATTACCGGCCAAACTTAGGTTAAATGATTAAAATTATAAAAAGGTTGCTCAAAAGTTTTGAAAACAAAGCTTAGTAACTAAGTGAGTGTTTAAATGCGATATGTATTTTTTAATAACTAAGCCTTAAAGAAAAAATATTAATTTCTTTTATTATGATGAACCATTTTAATTAAAGTTTCACAAACCTAAATATCCATATAATGTTAGCTATTGCATTAGTGAGAACATAACGACAATAATAATAATAATATGATAAATAATAATAATAATAATAACAGTAAATAATAATAATAATAATAATAATAATAATACAACAACAACAACAACAACCCAGTGCAATCCCACATCGTAGGGTCTGGGGAATAATAATAATAATAGAAATAATAATATTAATAATGGCAGTAAATAATAATAATAATAATAATAATAATAATAATGATAATAATAATAATAATGATAGTAACACTAAATAATACTAATAACGAAAATAATAATAATAATAATAAAAATACTAATGATAATAATGATAATGAATTTAATACTAATAATACTAATAAAGATAACGATAATAATATTAATAATAATAATAGTAAAATAAAATACTACGAATAATAATAGTAACGATAATAATAATAATAACAGTAAATGAAAATACTACTACTACTATTAGTACTACTACTAATAATAATAATGATGAAGAAAATAATAATAATAATAACAATAATAATAATAATAATAGTAAATGGAAATACTACTAATACTAATGATAATGATAATAATAATAATAATAATTGTAATAACAATAATGACAATAATAACAGTAAACAAGATACCCTAATAATAATGATAGTAATAAAAACGAAAATAATAATAGTAATAATAATACTAACAATAAAATAAAATACAACTACAACTCATAACAACAACAACAACAATAATAATAATAGTAATAATAATAATAGTAAATAAACTATACTAGTAATAATGATAATAATCATAACAAAAATAATAATAATAATAATAATAAGTAAATAATAATAATAATAATAATAATAATAATAACAACAACAACGGTAATAATAATGATGATAAATAGTGATAACAACAACAATAATAATAATAGCAATAATAATAATAATAATAATAATAATAATAATAATAATATGATAACGGTAAATATAATAGCAATAATACGAATAATAATAAATAGATAATAATAATAATAGCAATAATAATAATAATAATAAGAATAATAATAATATGATAACGGTAAATATAATAGCAATAATACGAATAATAATAAATAGATAATAATAATAATAGCAATAATAATAATAATAATAAGAATAATAACAATAAGCATAATAAATAATAACGTTAATAACAAATAATAATAATATATAATAATAATAAAATAATAACGATAATAGTATAATAATAATAATAATAATAATAATAATAATCATAAATAAAATATCGACAAATATAATAATAATGATAATAAACAAAATAATAATAATGATAATAACAATAAATAATGATAATACTAATAATGATAATGATGATGATATTAATAATGATAACTATACTAATAATGATAATAGTAATAACAATAATAATAACAAAAATACTAACAATGATAGTAATAATAGTGAATAAAAAAAAACATTGCTACTACTAATAATAATAATGACGAAAATAATAATAATAATAATAATAATAATAATAGTAATGAAATGATGATAAAAATATTAACGAAGTAATAATAATAGTAAAAAATAGCTATTAATAATAATGACGAAAATGATAATAATAATAATGCAAATAATAATAATAATAATAATAACAAAAATGATAGTAATAATAATAATAATAATAATAATAATAGTACTACTAATAATATTAATAACGAAAATAATAATACATATAATAATGATAATAGTAAATAAAAATACCACTACTGCTAATAATAACACTAATAACGAAAATAGCAATGATAATAACGATACTAATAACAAATAGAAAAAAAAGAAAAAAAAATAGTACTACATACTACTACTAATACTAATAATGAAAAATAATAATAAACATAATAATAACGACGGCAAATAAAGACACTAATAATAATGATAATAAAAATAATAACAGCAATAATAAATGTTGGAAATATAAACAGTCGGGATTGACGCTGAATATGGTCATCTTATTTGTTTGCTATTCAAAAGATCTAGGATATCGACTCCATGTGAGGGTAGGATGATTATATCGAGTCTCAGATCAAAACTCCATTTTTGCTCCAAGAGTGTTCATGCAAACAAGAGAATAATGAAGAAATTAGCAAGATAATAATTTAGGATAACCTTTTATGATAATAACAATGAAAAATAAAAGAAGAAACGGAGTAAATATTACCTGTTGCTGGGCAGTGAACGGAAATGCTTTGGTCACGAATATACCCTCGTTTTTCAAGTAAAATCGAGTTCAAATTGAGAGAAAATTCAAAAATTCTTTTACAAGAAAATACTTAAAATGAGAGTGTAAGATTTTTTTTAGGTGTTCTTCCCTATTCTGTCTGTGTTCGTGTTTGAATTTAGAGTGAGTACCCTATCTATCTCTACTCCAAAAAACCAGCATGGTCGATGTTATATATATATATATATATATAAATGTAAGGATGGGCATATTGAAAAAAAATTATTATAGGGGAATATAGGGGCACGCGCATGGAAATAAATAAATAATATACATTTTTTGAGAAGGCAAATTGGAGGTGGCGTCGGCATGCGTGGGTCAAGGGGAGGGGACAAAGGCTGATAGAATAGTTAATTAATAATATATATATATATATATATATATATATATATATATATATATTTCTAAAAAGGGAGAGGGGACACACTTTTCATTTTTTTTGTTTGTTTGTTATTATTATTAGATGGGGTTAGGGGAAGGGTTATGATAAATTATTAACAGTATGTGGGGAGAATGCATGCGCATAGAGTATTGGAATAAAGTAGGGAAATTTTAGGATTTTGGGGCAAAGGTGATAGGCATGTGCTGTAGCTAGGTGTTATATAATGTTGGAAATGGTGTATATATTCTTGTGATGTTATAAGGGAAAATGTAGAATGCTGGTTAGTTTAGGAATTAGATAGATGCATGCATAGGCTTATATTTTATATTTTAGTATAACAAATGAATGTAATGATTATGTTAATATAGTATTATTTGGGATATAGTAGATGAATATATGCATATATATATATTAACACACATGAGCCGGGAATCATTTATCTTGCGGAAAGTACCCACTTTGAATGGTCCAATACGAATGTCTACAACTCTCCATGCAGTACTGTACATACAATATTTATTATATATAATATTTGGGTATGAACATATTATTATTTTATTTTATATTATATATATATATTATTGTTTTATAGAAAGGGACATATATATTAGTATAGTAATAGTGTTGGAATATGGGTGGCATGTGTGGGGTATATTTTTTATTGAAAAAATAAAAGTAAATTTATAAAGTGTAGAAATTTAAGAAACTATTTAATGATTTTAGTATAGTAATATGTAAATTAGTTTATGCGTAGTGTATAGATAGAATATGATGTGAAAATTTGGGAAAGGTTTATATATATTATTTGCATGTTGTAGTATTAATGGAAGAATTAAAAAGTTATTAATATAAAATTAATTATGTGTTATTTAGGGGAAGAAATGAAAACGTAAAATTAATTAGTGAATTGGTTATAAAATTAGACGAATTAATTTACGATCTTCTTAATTTTAACAAAAGTAAAATGATTAACCTCATTGTAACTAATTATTAATTTACGAAATAATTAATTATGGTAAATAATAAAAAAAAATTAAGTCAAATTTAAATATTACTAAGAGATAATAACTATATAACCAAAAATTCATATGTTATGAAGATGAAAAATTATTTAAAATACACTTGAAAATATGCATGATTTTATAAAAGCCAATTATTTTAATTTAATTAAAATTGAAGAAGTCTAGAATTAAAATAAGAAGAGTATGCATTAATTAATTAACAAACCTCTCATTTTGACAAAGTAAATAATTAACTTCAGTTTAAATAAATTAACTTGAAATATGAGTCTATTAATTAAATCACACTAATTAACAGACCTATTTATTTAAAAAAATAAAAATCTTTTGAGGCAAATTTTTTGAATAAATAATATATTATATTCAAGAATTATTTTATATATATATATATAGCTATATATAGAGAGAGAAATTAATTTAAAATGATGATACCATATATGTATATTTCGTTTTATTATTATTATTATTATTATTATTTATTTTTATATATATATATATATATATATATATATATATTTTATTATTATGGTATTATTATTTTTTTGTAAAAATTATATTGTAGAGGGTAAAAATTGGGTGTCAACACCACCCAAAATCATACCTCGATCTCATCAACTATAAATTTCGATAAATAAGATATCACCAATTTTCCGTAAATCCCTCCTATTTATTCATCAACCAAAGGTCTTATTATGATCTTTTACTCTTTCTTTTAAATAGGGCTTTAACACCGGTGAGGTAAATAAGGCAAATAGTATGTCAAAACTATATATCATTCGACCCGAGTAAAAATCCTGTCAAGGGCACCCAAATCACTAATCTAAGACTCCAGTGTAACGAAAGCATGGCCTCGGTCCCAACATTTCAATAACAAAAGTAAGCAAGGCATGGGCAACGAACCCTCAGAGATATGCCTAGATCTTTATGAATAAAATTGTTCGACTTCACGAAGTTCTAATATTCATCATCTCTGATAGAAGGTCACAGTTCACTTCACGCTTTTGGAGATCCTTCCAAGAGGCATTGGGTACGCAAATTGATCTTAGCACCGCTTTCCATCTACAGACAGACGGACAGTCTGAATGCACTATACAAATCTTTGAGGATATGTTGTGTGCTTGCATTCTTGACTTTGAAAGTAGTTGGGATACTTACTTGCCTTTAGATGAATTTGCCTATGACAATAGTTTTCAATCAAGCATTCAGATGGCACCATATGAAGCCCTTTATGGTAGGTGATGTCGTCTCCTATCGGGTGGTTCAAAGTGGGAAAGGCTAATATGTTAGTACCAGACTTAGTACAGGAAGCTATGGAAAATGTCCAGTTGATAAGACTCTCAATGCTTAAAGCAAATAAAAGTCTTATGCGGATAAGACGAGAAGAGATCTAGTGTTCACAGCTGGGGACAAGGTTTTTCTATGAGTCTCTCCTATGAAAAGGGTGATGCATTTTGGTAAAAGAGGTAAATTGAGCCCGCGGTATATAGGACCATATGAGATACTTGATCGGATATGAGGAGTAGCATATCATTTGGCACCTCCTCCTGATATGTCTTTCATCCATCTAGTGTTCCATGTCTCTATGTTAAGGAAATATTTATCAGACTCCTCTCATATTCTTGAAGCACCGACTGTGCAGATTGATGAGAATTTAACGTATGAAGAGGAACCAATGGCTATCGTCGATAGATAAGTAAGAAGGTTACAATCAAAAGAAATTGGATCTGTAAAAGTCTCATGGAGAAATCACATCATTAAAGAAGCTACTTGGGAGTCAGAGGATGACATGCGAGTCAAGTATCCTCACTTGTTTCATCCCTCAGGTACACACTTATTTAAATTAGGGAATCAAATTTCTTAAGATGGGGAGAATGTAATACCCATATTAAATATAGAAATTTTTAAACAATTAAAGAATTAGCCTATAAAAAAAGTAATTTATATATTACTTTTCAAGTCATTAAAAGAAAAAAAAAGAGTGATATTGGGTCAAAAAGGGCTTAAAGCCCCAAAATGGGGTCATATGCCAAAAGAAAAAGAAGGATAAAAGACCCTTCTTCTCCTCCGACTTACGCTGGAACAGAAACAGAAAAAGGGGGAAATTTGCAAGCTGTTGCAGTAGCTTCCAGTGGACGAATGAAGAAGAAACAAAAATTAAAGTTAAAAGCTTTGATTCAAAACTAAGGAGAGAAGCAGAGCAAACCATCCTGCATATACCTTATCAAAATTCAGCCACAGGTTCAATGATACACAACACTTCTACAACCTCCAGCAGCTACCACAGGAAACAAAAGGTTACATCAAGATGGACAAGCTAGGAATGGCAAGTTTCAGAAGGAAAACTCTGAAAAGAATCAAACTACCCTCTTGACTGATCTCATTCCCAATGTGTAATAGACTATTTACCTGTATTTTGTTTTACTTCTTCTTATTCCACCTAGTTATTTCCTATTGTAAGGGGAGAGTCTCCCTTGTTTATTGCTTCAGTAGAAATAATAACACAATGCTAGAAGTAAAAGATAGAGTAGGAGTGCCCTCTTGTGTGGAAGCCTTGTGCAGGTACTCTACACATCTGCACCCTCCAAGAACAAGAACCTCCACCTATCACAACACTCAAGAGCATACAGCAACAACAACCCAGACCAGTAACACAACATCACACACATGGATCCACACTCAACAGCCATCAAAAAGGAAGCTTAAGTTCCAATTCTGTTTACTGTTGGGTGTCTCATTGTTTAGGTATCATGTAACTTTGAGCCATGTGGTGGTGTTGCAGCAGCTGAGCCTGGAATTCATGCATCACCTACCATCTACATACATACAACAACTCCACAACAGTACATGGAGCAACTACAAGACATCAACAGCTGGTGGAGGCTCATTCAGCTCTAGGAGTTCCCTTCTTGTGGGTTTAAATTATGCAGGAACAATGGTTAAGGACCAACAACCCACCATAGACCTGCATCAACTCAACAACATCAATTGCAAAAGCTCCATTACATCAGAAGAAATGAATGCCACTACTCATCATCAGCAGCAACCTAACAGCAACAGCAGAAGCAGGATGCAACATGCCACAACTGGGAGCTTGCCTAACTCACCTGATGCAGGCCCTCTTTGGATTTACTCTAAGGGTTGCAGTAACACAAGATCCTGTTTTGGGACTCTTTTGTATAGCAACTTCAGCCTGCATCTTACCTCTATCAACAACAACATCCTCCAGCAGCATTTCCACCATCATGCAATTCTCAGGGAACACCTATAAGTCATTTATTGTTTGTTTGTGGATTTTTCTGTTTTTGTTTGTGGGTGCAGGTACTCCTTACCAATTGTCTTTACAGGTTCAAAGCACCTCAGCAGAAGAGAAGCTACAACAGGGCATGCTAGGACCTCTCTTCAGCCTCCCATTCAAGCCAACCTCTTCCCTGCAACATCTGTAACTAAGCTACAGCAGGGTATGATGTGCAGGGTGAGTTACACCATGTGGAACTGTCCAAAGGCCTCCAAACTTTGCAGGATTGCAGCAAATACTATAGGGATAAGGCCCAAGAAATTTCATCACAAACGGACAATTGGAGACGTTAGGCGAGCGACCTTGAAAAAGTCAGCTGCCTTAAGCCTAAAGAGGGTGCCTTTTTTCCAACTGGTGCAAAAAGCCTCCAAATCTTGCAGAACTAAAGAAAGGGATGTTTGGGTATATCTCAAAAAGTTTTAACTCAATTGGATAATTGGAGACGTTAGTCGAGCGACGTTGAAAATACTAACAGACCCCAAAGCACTCTTGGAGGTCCTTTCCTTTTTGCTAGCTGGTGCAAGTTCTTTCTTGCCTTTGGTTGTTTGTTGTATTGTTGCAGGTTGCTGGATTGATTCATCAACATGCACTGACAACAACTACATAGAAGACATCACAGATACAACCATCAAATCAAATAGAATCTCCAAGACCCCTGCACAAGGCCCAGCCTGGTTTTTCTGTCTAGTTGGCTATTTGTTTTTCTGTGATGTTTTTTGTGCAGGTACAACAACTGATGGGGATCCTTGGAAAATGAAAGGCATCAACATAGAGACTACAGCCTTCCAAGATAGGACTTCACCAATACAGCAGCCCTACACCAAGGACAATTTCTCTTCTGAAATACTTGCAGCAACAAACATGCACCACAAGACCCCTGCAGCTCCTTGCTATTTTATTTGTTATGTGCAGGCACATATTTACTCAAAGGAGCTGACCAATTCTTCTTTGGAAGCAACAAGGATCTGCATACATCAATATCTCCACCATCCTGCAGTACACAAGGAACAACTACAAGTTACTAGTACTAGTTACAGCAGCTTGCAAATTTGTTTGGCTGTGTGGTTTGTTGGCTTTGTTTGTCTGCGCAGGTATCCCAAGGATTTGACCACCATCCAAATGAGGAATCCTCTAATGCTGTACCTAACAAGCAACAACAAGCAAAGTACCTCTTCATCTGATGGGGCACCTTGGCAAATAAAAGGCATTAACATAGAGACAGCAACCTTCCAAGCTAGGACTTCACCAAAACATCAACTCTCCACTCAAGCCAATCCATTCACTGCAACACCTGCAGCAAATCCAATGAATCTCAAAACTCCTGGAGCTCCTTGCAATTGTTATTTGCAGGCACATAAGGCAACTTCAAAGGAGCTGATCAAGTATCCTTTGGAGGCACCAAGAGGCTGCTTACAGATGTGCAACTCAACACCTGCAGCAGCTCCTACAGAAGCAATGCTGCACCTCAGCTGCAACTCCATCTTTGAGAATGCATTGATCCCCAAGCCACCAGCAGCTAACATCAGTCATCCTCAGCTTCACCAAGGTAGCTGGCAGGTTTGTTTATTTGTTTTTTGCTCTGGTTTTGTATGTCTGTGCAGGTGTCCCAAGGAGACAACTCTTACCTCAAAGAGGGCTCCACTACTGAGTATACCATGCAACCAAAAGCAGCTTGTCCATACATGCAAACGAAGGGGAACTAAAGCTTGGCAGGCTAGGACCTCATCAGCACCATCCAACACTCCTCACCACCTACAGCAACCATATTTCAGTCAAGCTCTTTGGAGACCTCTATTGGGTAGGCATATAAGAAACTCCTCTACTGGCTGGACTGAACAACCACAGCATCACTGGACCCCTCCTATGTGCAAGACACCACCTATTAATCTCCATAGCAGCTGCCACATTCAAAGCTGCAGCACCTTCAAGTTGCAGCATGCAACAATTCTCTTCAAGTCCTTCCTCAACAACAACTCCAAGGCTGCTGGTTGCTACAACTTAATATGTTTCTTCTCCTTTCATCCTCCTTAGCTGATATATACTTGACCCTGAAGTGGATGTACCTCCCCATTGGGACTTACTTGGTATGACAAGACTAAAAAGGGCAAAGATGAAAAGAATTTTCCTACCCCATGCGAGATAGAAGTTTCGTATACTTATTCTTCCTCAATGTAGCTATGTCTGGTATGTAGCATATTTGAATAGGACTAGTGTAGGTTACTTTCTTGTATTCTCATGGAAGGGGAGAGTCTCCCTCATTTATGCTTTTTTAGTCGATTTGTACCGGGAGGAGTCCTCTCATAGGTTTACGGCTTTCTAGTTATAGTTAGCTTCTTTTTTGTATCGGGGATGAGTTAGCCGACCTTAATAGGTTAGCTGACTTATAAACCACCATAGGATTGGAGGTAAGGTTTATGTCCCCCTCCTTGTATTTTTACTTTGTTTATTTATGTTAAGGCTTGGGGGTGATGCTCAACCCCTGACTGTGCACGAGAGGTGGGAGCCTCGTGTAGGTTCTGTTCCCAAAAAAAAAAGGAGAGAAGCAGAAAAAGGTAAGTTTCCAAACTTAATTTAGCTTTGATTTGTTGATTCCATGGCTATAGAATTGAGGTGGAGAGTTTAAGAAAATAAAGATTAAAGAGATAGAGAAATTATTAAATTCTCAGGATTCGATGTAAATCTTTGTTCTATTGTTCATCTACGGCCTTGCCAAGACTCTTAGTCTAGGTAATATACTTTGGGTGTTGAAATTTAGTGACAAGAGACGAGTAACTGGACAATAAAGATAGCTTTGGATTACCGAATTAGATGAATAAGATGGGTAAATTAGCCTAAATTATGAGATTATTGCACTGATCAAACTACTCAAGGCCTGAATATATATAATCCATCAACTTAACGGGCAACATCAAGTCTAAAAAGGATTTGGGTACTCTAAATTTAGTATGAAATAGACTAAACAAAGGAAGTAACATGAGAATACTGTGATATGATTATAGATTGATCGAACGAAGTCCTATAGATTGCTTAAGGCGATAAGTTTGGTACTTCAACACGAGTACTGTGAGTAGTAATCTTACCACAATTTGTGTTTTACAACTTTCATGATTTATGGTTGATTTATAAAGTAAATGTGTACCAAATATTTTGAATTTGCATGGGACAAGCCTTTTACTTGAATTGATACTGAAATAGTTATTCAAGATGATCTCACTTTTATAAGGCATGTTTATTGATAATTGAGATATGATTACCATTATTAAAAGGATTTAACATTTGCTTGAAATAGTATTTTGACATGTGTTTTTGTTTTAAGTTTTATAAAATATGATTCAATAAGAACTTAAATTCCTTTGTATTATTTTAGAAATGCTTCTACCGTTTATAAAGAAAAAGTAATAATGCGAGTAGATCTTGATGGATCCCGTAGCTAACGGCAGGTTCGTTAGATATGGTGCATCTTGTATTTACAGATTACCGATATAGCACTCGCTAGTGGGAAGGTAAAACTAGCATACCATTACTAATATCCCTTGAGAAGGGATCTTCTGATATAAATATTTGAATCATTTATGAGGGGCCACACCAATTACATGATTCCTTCTTGAAACCTCCAAAATATAAGATTTGATATGAAAGTGTTTTATTGAATCTATTACTATATGTTTACATTGATTTTGCTTACAGGAGGCAAACAAGATTGAGTATTGTCATCATTTTCTCTCTCCCCCCCCCTGCTAAACATTTTTACAGAGAATTCAGGTGGTATTGGCGAGGATTCCATTAACCAGAGAGCGCGAATTGGTAGTATCTGGTGAGCCCCGCATTGCTTCGCGTGGCAAAGTTATTGAGTTGTTTTAGTTCCTTTTCTTTTAAAACTTTTAGAGTCGCTCCATTTGTCATTTCTCTATTAGATTCATGTTTATTCATTCGTATTGAAGTCATGTGATGAGATTTAGATTTTCTTTTGTTTTGGAGATAAATTAGTATTATTGCGTTGCGACTACATTGTTGATGGATAAAATGGCTCATTGTGAAGAAGTTGTGCTGTGGATATTTGAGACAGGTAAAAATTGGATAGGCCCAAAAACAAATGAAAATTCTGCTCGATTTTCTGTAGAATTCTGGTAAGGCTTGCTTTGGGATTCTCTCCCTTAGCACCAGTCGCCATCTAAAATTGGGTCGCGACACCTATCCAAGGCTTCCTGAAGGCCTGTCATAGCTCTAGTTAAATGATTTACAAACTTCAATCTTGGCTGAAAAATCTTCAAGCCGATTACTATCAAAATCATGAAATACGCCGTTCGCAGTCCCCGTCAAAATACTCCATCGAAGAGCCCCATATGTGTTCAAACCCACCTACCTAGCTAACGCGAGGAGGACCAGCCGAACCAAACTGCATTCTTGTTTTTTGACACTTCCCCAGTATTCTTCAATGAAAGACAACAAGTAGAAGCTTGACTAAACAAGTTAAACTCGGGAGTTGGTCAAGACCGAAAATACTAATCAATAGTTCGACATGAATACTAGTGATAATCGTGGTCCCTGGGTTGACGAAAACATTAGCTCGGGAACATAATGACTTGATAGAGAAGGTTCTTGTAGCCGAGCCACCTCCCAAACATTCTTAATGGAATCTTTCCCCCGAGGGAGATTCCGTTGTTACATCAATGGATACCTTGCAATGGCCGCCAAGTCTGGCACAAATCAGTCTTGAATCTAGAGCCAGAGACATGTGATAGTACTCAAGCACTAAGAAAGGATTTTGTGCTATAAGTACACTCTTACATGGAAGAAGAAGTCATTTCATTCTTTCACTTGTAATACACAATCTTTATTTGAGAGCTGAATATACAATCTTCCTTGCTTTCAATTCTTGTTATTACATTTTAATACTCAGCTCTCTTATCCGTTGCTAACAAAAAGATGTTGTTTGCTTCATTTATTTTCGTTACTCTGATCAAGCCAAAAGAAAGGGAACTTAATCTAACCAATTCACTTGCCTTATTAGGAATACGATTGATCTCAAGAACAGGTAATCAGGAATTTCAATTCATGCTAACAAATGGACATCAATAGCAACAATTTAAAATATTTTGCATTGCGTAGAACATATTATGAGAGATGTTGAAGAACATAATTTATTTACGCTTCTGGACCAGAGTGGGCTAGCCATGTAGCAGTAAGCACAGCAACAGCACCCAATTGTTGCACTAACACGCTAGACTGTCGAAGTTCGTCTGGTTCCTTGGGTGGCGACTTTATAAAACCCGCATCACAATTAGCACTTTCCGCCAACGCTCCATTTACACCATCCACGGTCTTTTGAAAGTCTCCCGACTGCAAAATTTTCCCAGTTTGGTTGAATAGATTCGCGCAGTTCAAATAGTCGAACGTGCAATATTGTAATCTAGTCTCATAAACCCCTTTGGCATTCTGTAGAAGCTGATTAACCAAATTCAACGTCTGCCTCGCGCTTTTCTCTGAAAAATCTATTGCAATTTGGCATAAACCACTCAGATCTGCGGTCCCAGAACGCGGATCGGAGTTATAAGCTTGTAGACATAAAGAAGGATTAGGTGCCTTTGAACAAATAAAAGAAATTGAATATTTGTTACTTGCATTAGCGTCGCACATGCCTTGTAGAAATAGAAATGTTAATAATAAAACTTTGTTCAAAGAAAATGCCATTTCTATGCTTTTTTTTTTGTTTCAGTTTGAACACTCTTATCACATTCATAGTATTGATAATTCATTTCATTTATCGTTTCTTATTGTATAGTCATTAGTAGAATATGGAGGACAAAGATAAAAAAGGAAAAGCTTTAACTAGAAGAAGTTTTTGAAGATTTGTAATGGAATTCCCAATTTTGAATGATTGCATTAGGATTCTTATTCACCGCTTACTTTTGCATATTGTTGCTTTGTTTTATACCAACGTAATTTCAATTTTAAAACTAAAATAAATGATATATTTATAACCTATTTCGCCAAGCTTATTTTAGCTGAAAGATGCTAATTTTTAATTTTAAAAAATTAGGTGTTTCGCCAAGTTTTTTTTTGGGAGAAAAGTAAGTATTCTTGAAGAGTAGCAAAAACTGTTTTCAAAAGTTAAAAAAGTAGTTTTTTCCTAAAAGCACCTTTTGAGAAAAATATAATTAAAAGTACTTTCAAAAAGATTGATCAAACACTAATTGTTACTTAAAAGTATTTTTGAATTTTATTAGTCAAACACAATTTTTCTCGCTAAAAATATCTTTTGAAACACATTTTTCAAAATAAGCTAATTTTAGAAGTTTGACCAAACAAACTAAACTCAGGACCCATATTCTTCTCCAATTGAGTTTAAACTAAAATTTGTCATAAATATTCATGCAAATTGCTATGTCTTAAGTTAACAAATTCACAGTGCATCCCTTACTAGTTTTATCATGTTACATTGAAGTTGATAATTTAATCTCTACTTTTGGGTCCGAAACTTAACAATTTATTTAAGGCTAAGGGGATATTTAGTTTGATATGTAGGATAAAATAGTCATCGTATAAAGTACATTGTTTATTCCTTCGCATGGTTTTGATTTTCTTAATTTCTGTTTAAGTTGAGAAAAATCAAGAGGGGAGGGTGGGTTTTGTTTTTTTTGGCAAATTTACTACTAGGCAGGGTGTCTAGCAGTCTTTTATTAGAAATAAGAAAATTTCAAGAGGGATAAGTACAAGCAAGGGGGACTAGGCCTTATCTTACCAATCCTAATGAGATAACAAATATCTTCTAATTAATAAGCATGAAGAAAATAAGAGCTAGAAAGAACTAGGTATTTTGTGATCACCATCAGAAGCGGATCCAGAATTTGGAGGTTCTAGGTGCCACATTTTTTTTAAAAAATAATTAGCCGGTTTCTTCAGTTATGATTTACGATTCGGGTTATTTATCATTTCGATTTTTATAGACAAATCAATCGAATATGCATATTTACTATTGTTTTCTTTTAGATGTTCTAATATTCAAGATACCTAATTAGCAGTTCATTTGTTTTATAGAAATTAGAGATCTTATTCTCTAAAAATTTCACATTAAAAATCCACACTTGTATGAATCATTTTATATTGTTTCCTCAATATATTTATATTGCATGCATTGCCCTTTTTGTGGTGTTGCAAATTTATAGTTATGAAAAAATAAAAAATCAATTAAAGTAAAAAATAGTCAATTTGAATTAATAAAGAATAGAAATAAAGAATTAAATAAAGAAAAAGATCAAAAAAAAAGGTAAAAGAAGAGTTGAAGTCCACGTAACAAGCGTGGAATGTTCAGCCATTTGCCGCTCACACACTTCAACCGAGTCATTGGGTTCCGTGGCACCCCCTCTCTTAAACATAGATCCGCATCTGATCACCACGAAGTTTGTACTACCCTACGACGATATTACAAATGAGGATGCTTAAATAGTGCAAAATTTATAATAACCAAGAAGGTTGGGTGGCAATGTTAATATACATTTGCATTTCTTATAAATATACACATATATATATAAAATTTCAACTGAGTCATTGGGTTCCGTGGAACCCCCTCTCATACACATAGATCCGCCCCTGATCACTACGAAATTTGTACTACACCTTATGATGATATTACAAATGAGAATGCTTAAGTAGTGTAAAAATATAACAACCAAGAAGAAGGTTGAGTTATCGACCTCAAACTTCCTTTTAAAGATGCATGAATTAAAAACGATTGATTGCCCATCTAAAGTAACATGAAGTATTTTCCTCTTGTCTTCTTCTTCAAATATCTCCAACAACACTTGATAGTTCACCTTGTCATCCCAACTATTCTTTCTTCCATGCTTGTCATCCCAACTATTCTTTCTTCCATGCTTCTTTTTGTTATTGCGTTGTTGCGTAGGAGAAATATCTGCATCCCTAATTGCATTCGCAAAACAGTGAACCAACGAATCCTCTTCGTCACCGTCCTCAAAGATGTCCTCTTCTTGTAGGTTAGTAAACTGATTTGGGGAGAATGTACTCGTACCACCAACTTGTATTTGTTTGTTAGTGTTCCTAGGTGTAAGAGAATTCAACTTATCAACAGTAGAACTCCCCAATGCATCAATAAGCTCCTTGTCACTAATAGAAATCAATTGTCGCCCAGGATGTAACGGAGATGAAACATGGGCAATGCTACTATCCAAAGGCACAAAGGTTGGTGCTCCGGGGCTCAATTTGCTATGAGGTGTGATATGCTCATCCTCTTCTTCTACCATATTCACCCATCGACTCTCACTTGTAACACATTTGCCCACTAGAAGTCAGCAAACTATTTGTCTAAGTAGCTACCACTTTTTTCGATGCCACCACATTCCAATCCTTACTGCTATGTTGGGCAGAGTTCTCACCATTGGATTTTTCAACTCGATGTGTTACCTCATGTTCAGTCTCTATAGCATGTTTACCCTATCCAACAACTAAATCTTATCTATGGTATTCATCTGCTTCATGTGCATTAACATCATCTAGTTGCTGCCGAGAATCAATTAGTGATGCATCAATCACAACTCTTGAATTTGTATTCTCCAACCTTTGAGATATACCATGATGTACATTCAAAAATAGCAGTTGTAGATGTCGAAAAACCAATTTTTGCCACATTTTGATTACCCTCAACGACCACCAATTATGATGTCTCAACAGTTTCAAAGTTAATACATGCCCCTGTTTTTCAACGTACAACCCAGCACCCTCCAAAGCCTTATCAGATTCGTGTTCAATACCTATAGCACCTGAAGATTTCTCCTTGCCACTAGGATCAAATCCTACAATAGTAATACCTATTTGAACATTGTCTGCATGAACAATTTGATTTTCAACCGTTGTTTTAATATTAACTAGATTATTTTGGACCTCAACAACACCTTGTGCATCTTTATCAGATGTTTTTTTTCCGCCAACAAACCATAATTCAAGTCTGCTTGAGCTTGAGGATTATTTTGAACCAAAATATAAGACTGAAATTATTGTGCATTGCATCATCAGATTTTGATGATTCAGTTATCGCCAATATATTGTTTTTGGTGCACGTACTGGGATTTTTATCATCGACTCGTTGAATAACTTCTTCTAACCCCTCTTCTCATTCAAATATTTCCTTGCGTCACCCTTATATTTCTCGATATCACGCGCAACTTCTTCTTCTCTTACACCCACTTCTTGATCATGGACTATGTTCTTTTTCAAGATTAGACGACAATTAGTTTCGGCATGACCTTGATTCTTGCAATTAGTACAATACAGAGGAAGATTATCATAAACAATCTCTTGAAAGTGCTCCAAAATCATACCAGATTCCTCATCCAAATGCTGGAGTTTAATTCGTTTAGGGTGCTTGTCCAACAGATCAATTTCAACTTTTACTCTTGTTGTACTAGGTCTTGATCGAACTTGAGTTGCTTTATAGATTGCTATTGGCCGCCCTGCTGCCGATGCAATTGATAAAAGAGATTTCCTAGCAAACAAACTGGTAGACAAACCTGGAAGGGATAACCAAGCTAATGCTCTTGAAGTTTCTTCCTTTGGATTGAAAGAAAGAGTCCATAGAAAAGTTCTATAATCATAGTGCTCACCGTTAAACTGAATATAACCAGATTGATGCGATAAAACTGATACAAAATCCTCATATTGGTCACAGCAAATTAAAATATGTCTTGTAGCAAGTTACCCAATTAAACATTGACCTTTAATAGCAAATTGCTTTGGAAGAATGCTTCGCAACTCTTGAATTTCTGGTGCACCATACGAGAACTTCATCACAATGGCTTGGTGAAGTCCCTCTTCAGTAGCAAACTCGTCTAACTCCTTAAACAGGAATTGTAGGGTTGGCTCTCCATGTACATATTTGTGGGTTACGCTGGTTATTTGTTTTTTTCTCAATTATTAGTTTGAATGGTTAGTCGACATAGCTAAGAAATAAGCAGAAAGCTATAAATTACATACTGTTGAGTGCACAAATTAAAATTGACACGCGATATTTTATACTAATTCGAATTCAACGTGAATCCTAGTTCAATCAGGGCTAACTTTTTGAAGTTTTGTGTACAAGTGTCTTTTGTGATATTTCTAACTATACATCATTCTCTAAGTTGATACAAAGCCTGTCCAAACTGCTTTTCTTTTGGTCGATCTTTGGTTTTATATGATTGATTTGTTCTTCCTTTTAGCTAGCTTTTAATCTTCAAATCTTTGACACTATACTTTACTTGAGTACCAGTGCGTCCTTCCCTGTGTGATGTTTCTCTTCCTTATTTGTACGTGCTTGTATTGCATAGAATAAGAATTATTATATCCATTTTCATCATTAAAAGTGAGTATTAACAAGTTTCCTCCATTTTTTGATGACATATGTTGAATTAGCCAATAATTTAAGATGAATAGGTAATTTACCCTGAATCATCATGTTCCATGTCTAGAGCAGTGGTGGAGCCAAAATTTCAATAAAGGGGTGTCAAATATAAAGAAGTAAAATCACGTAGAAGTCAAAAAATGTCAATATAGTACAATTTTTCGATGAAGAAATATCGGTCGATACCCCTCAATTATATATGGCTCTGCCACTGGCCTAGAGAGTCGAGTTAAGTGAGTTCAATTTGCCAAACGAAGACAGTTAACAGGAGGTCAACTGGATCCATGTCTAGAGAGTAAAAAAAAAAGGAACTATCAAATCAATTGGACCATTGTCGTCCAGGCAAAAGAACGCAAAATAACAGTTATGGATTTCAAATATCCAACGTGATTATGCAAAATATCCAACAAAGTAGCCCCATAACAACCAGGCAGGCAGGAAGGAACACAATTACGCTAGCGTTTGACCATAAATTTTCAAATATTTTTGACAAGTTATTTTTGAGTGAAGTTTCACCATGCTTTGACCGTAGATTTTGGTAGAACTATTTGACTTTTTAAAGAAATATGATTTATACTTATAAGTTCTAAAAACTATTAAAAATAGTCATAAGTTTGTATTATCATTTATAATGAACATGTTCTGTGAAAAGTCATGGCAACAAACACAATTTTGAATTTGAAAAAAAAGAGAGGAAGAAAACAAAAGAAAAATACCATTAATTTGTATACGAAAAATTATTACTACTACTTGTAATTGAAAGTGATGGCAACAAACACAATTTTGAATTTGAAAAAAAAAAGAGAGGAAGAAAACAAAAGAAAAATACCATTGATTTGTATACGAAAAATTATTATTACTACTTGTAATTGGAAGTGACTTTGGAAAGCAAGCTTGGATAAAAACTAATATATATATATATATATATATATATATATATATAAATTGTACAATGAACTAGGACTGAAATTCAATCCATAATTATAATTGATAGTGTTTTTATAAAATATAAGGTTTTGGGGTAGTTTTTAAATTTTTAAAAGTACCCAAAAAAATAGTATTTGGCTTAAATATTAGTTTTTTCTAGTATTTGAAAATTTGGATTGTTTGCCAAAAATATTTGTCAAATAATGACAAACTATATGGCCAAATAAGATGTGCCAAGTTTTTCTCCAAATATTTTTGGGAATATTTATGGTCAAACATATAATAGCTAAGTTGTGAATATAATAAATAAATGTGCTCTTTAATTTGACTACATTTCACACTTATGCCCTCCTACTTTGAGTTTGCACAAGTAAATACTTAAATTTGTATAAAGTTGAACAAGTAGACATATGAGTCCTACGTGACATAATACACGTAGACCACCACGTAGGACACAATTTTCATGTAAGATGCCTCATAAGATGCGTGTGTCTATTTGTTCAACTTTATATAAATTTAAATATCTACTTATGCATACCCAAAATTAAAGGACATAAATATAAGTGGAGGACAAGCTGAAGGGTATGTTTATGTATTATGCCTTGTGAAAAATGTTTGAAATTTATGGAGAAACGCGTGGTTAGAATAATAGTTTTTTTTCCTAGTTGATGCAACAGAACTTGGTCCTTACAGAATTTCAAACCACAACTTGTCTCGGCGCCGTTATAGAATAGATGAAAGACAACTTTTTGGTCGAATTATGCTTATTCCTTCAAATTTCCTTGCTAATATTGCGATAGAAGGAATAGGCAATATCAAACTCAAACAACAGGTAACAAGTGAGATGGAGTCATTTAGAAATTGCTCATGATTTGATTGGTTTCAAAGTTCAACCTTACTTATCAAAGAAGGAGATTGCTCATGGTGGAAGAAAGGTACTATGTTTAAACTTAGGGCGGACCGATGGGTAGCTTCCTAAAATTAAAATGACTTTTCACTTAAATTCCTCAAGTAAGTCTTGTACATTTTAAACACCGGTAGTTAGGTTTTGATGTGTCGTTTTGATACTTTTATTACAATTAGCAAAAATATATAATATGTGTGTTACTCTTGCGAATGCCGTATAAAATGTTGAATTAAATGAGGACATTTGTCATTTGTAAAAAAAGAATTCTTAAACTATGACTTTTGAGTTTAAAAAATGTGACCAATGAATCGGTGACACATGGCATTGTTTAAAGACTTTAAAAAAATTATTTACAAAAGCACAACATGTTTTGTAGAAACAACCTCATGCCCCGCTACCGCACACCGAAATTCACCTTAATTACAACTTTAAACAAAATTGAAACTTTCACATATGTGAACAGATTCTACATACGAAATGAAAAATAAATGGAATTTCCATACACTTGTGCATATCCTCATGAAAGAGGACTTTAATGAATATTCTCCAAATGATGGGGGCTTTATTGTCTTTGATTCTCCAAATCTAAACAATTAGTTTGAGAAAAAATTATTTTACAGAAGCACAACCTCTTTTAAAATTTTGTCACTTTTTTCTTTAAATCTATTTCACCATGGAAGGAGTTTAAGCTTGGGGAGATGGTGGCTGAAAAATTGGGAAAAAGAAGGAAAAATAAAATAAAAATTAGCTAAATAAGCCTCTTACGTGCAGTTAATTAATGAGTGTATCACTCTCACCATACCATGTTAGAAAAAAGTGTAAAAATGACACATGATGGGGCCCTTACCATGATTTTTTAAACTGTACAAGGTTTAATTGTGGCGTCTAAGTGAAAAGTCGTGCCAACTTTAGGGAGATTTTAGAACGTCAAGGTTTGAGGGTGTGTTGCGAGGGTTTGAGGGGAAAAATTCGAGGTTTTATCTCCGTGCAAGCCGCTATAGCGGACAAAATTCCGATATCGCGGGGCTGCTATAGTGGGCTAAGAACCACTATAGCGGGCTAGTCGCGGATTTAAAACAGAAAAGTCCCAAAACCACACTTTATTCTGCAATTTCGTTAACCTAGGGCGATTTTCTATAATTTTCCACCAATATCTTTGGTAAAAGTAAGTTAATTACTTTCTAACTTGTAATTCGATTTTTAGACCTTAGAATCTATGATGAAAACCTTAGGGGAGGGTTTTAACTTGACTAATGGTGGAAAAAATCCCTGATTTGGGTGGGATGATCTTGAGAATGGACTAGGATTTAAGATTTGAGTATAATCCGGGTATTTTTAGGTCATTGTTAATTGATGGTGGTATTTTTTTATTGTTTTAGACTAAGATCAAGTCAAGTCATTAGAAAAAGGAGAGAGTCAAGTTCTTTAGAACATTCAGGCTTGTTTCGAGGTAGGTGATGGTTGTAGCTTTCCCGTTTTGTTATATGTGCTTTTCTACTACATCGTAATTATTGCATGCATGATATATGATTAGGGAAAAGAAAAGATCATGATTTGAAATGCTAAATGTTATCAATTGCATGCAATGAATGTGTTACTTTAGTGTACAAGTGCGATTCTTATCCATTGTGATTGTGATTGTGACGTGTGTTGATTTTGAATCGGATACCACACCTGTATATTTGGATCAGGTACCACATCGATACATTTGAATCGGGTGCCACATTGGTTTAATAATAGTGGAATGGATACCACACCAGTACACCATGTTTTATATACTGATACTGCACTTTTGTTTTGTTGAGTACGAACATATTCTGACGGCTACTGAGAGACCTCAATTGTGAGACTTCCAATATTTGAATCCAAGGGTGATATATCTAGTTCAGGATGTCGTGGATTTCTCTTAGTTCTTTGTCCATCTTTTGGGCACAAACACTTTAGAATTTTGATTATATTTTCTTGTTGGGGTTGCATTCCTTTATTTTGGACCGTGTTAAAGTTTTTGTACTATGACTTTCAGATTTTAGAGGGTATTTTCCATAAATTATTTTATGTTATTGATTGAGTTTATGAGAATTCAGTCCTAATTTGCTTAAAAGTGTTTATTTCTTTTAAATCGCATAATTGGGTTCATAAATGAGTTAAGTTGGGTTAATAATTATTCTCCCATAGGAGGATTAGTGCGGGTATGACTCACGGTGAGTCGAGATCATAACAAAGTTGGTATAAAAGCCCTAGGTTCGTTGATCTCATTGTAACAAAATGAGTCTAGAAGAGACATTTGTATTTTTCTTCAAGCGGCTACAAGACTTTAGGAAAACTCTTTCTTCTTTCTTCTTTAGTGCTATAACTTGATTCTGATTGCTATATGATGATCTGAATTGGTATCTAATTATTTCTTTCACTCTTCTGTCCACAAATGGTTGACACAAAATGTAACAGTGTAAAGAAAGTAACTCCAGCGGTGGAGCCAGCTATGTGAGGTAAGAGAAGGAGAAGAGAAAGGATAACAGTTGCTAGGGATGCAACTCAGGCAAGAGTAGTACTGAGACAAGAACCCCCCTAACCCCAGGACCATGTTGAGGAAGAGGTTTAGATTGAGGTTGAGAAGGAGGCTAAGACTGAGGTAGCAGCACAGGCTGGGGGCACAGGTCATCCCCCATGTCTTCTAAAGCGGTTCAATGGGTATTGGCCTTCTTGAGTGAAATGGAAGGTACTGAAGTAACTCCCACTATGTTGACTCCTCAGGCTCTAGGTCTCAACCATTGTCTACTAAAACTCCCAGTATAGAGGAAGCTTTGGAAACTGATGTATTTTTCCATTTTTTAATGGGCCTTGTAAGGACTAACACAGAACATGAGAAGCCTATTAACTTTAGTGATCCACGGTTTATAGAGTGAGAATGCATTTGAGTTCATCTTAGACTGTTATGCGAGGTTGAACAAGTTGTCATTGTGCAGCAACAACATGGGGTTGAGTTTGTGACATTTCAGTTGTAAGGCGAAGCCAAGCAGTAGTGGAGAGTTTATGTGGAGTGTTACTCATCTGTTATGCCTCTGATTAATTGGACTCAGTTTCACACCTTGTTTCTTGATAAGTACGTGCCTTGTACATTAAGAGATAGGAAGAAGGATGAGTTTCTGACTCTTGTGCAGGGTAGTATGAAAGTTGCACCCTATGAGGCTAAGTTTCATGTCTTATCCCATTTTTCTACTCAGCTATGAGAACTGAGGGGGAGAGGATTCCTTTGTATATGAAGGGCCTGAATGCTGATCAGTAGGTATTGTGTGTGCATATGACTTTGGCTGGCAAGAGTTTCAACGAGGTGTCAGAATTTGTGAAGGAGTCGAGGGAGTTCGACAGGTTGGGCAAGCCAAGGCATTGGTTAAATGGTCCAAGAATGTGGGAAATTTTAGCGGCTCTTATGCTAAAGGTTTGGTCAGCAATTTATTCAGACTGTTTGATTCGGTTTGTTATGCCCACTTCTACGGGTGGTTACTCAGAGGTTCCACAATAGTCTCTTACTCAGGATGGCCAATGGGCTTACTCATCAACCAGAAGACCATCACTCGACCAGATATGTTTTAATTGTGGTAAGCTAGGGAACTCTAGGAGGGCCTGCAGATAGTTGGCTAGGTATAGTACAAGCAAAGACGATAATACTAGCGGATGAAGATAATAATAGAAGAGGACATCCATTGGGTGGGAGGTGGTCATCAGGGAGGCCGTGGAGACCGAGAAATGGTAATGCAGGAAGAAGAGCGGCACAACTAGATAGAAGGGTTTCCCTTAATAATGATAGAGCGCAGTGTTATGCCTTTCTAAGAAGGCCCAAGGTTAAGGCGTTTGTCGCAGTATAGAGGTACTATTCTTATCTGTAACCGGATGTCTAATGTCTTATTTGATTCGAACTTTACTTATTCATATTTGATAGGTAAATTTTCCTTAATATTTGACTTGATTTTTAATATCCTTGATGCTCTTATTCATGCTTCTACCCTACTTGGATAGTCTGTTGTAGTTACCTATATACACCGTGATTGTTCTGTTATGTCTATGGTTTTTAGACTTGGGTAGATTTGGTTAGTAGTTTTAGAATTTCAGGAATTCTTTCCAATGGATTTTCCTAGAATTCATTCGGATCGATACATTGACTTTTGCATTGATTTGGATTCTCGCGCAATTTTTATTCCTCTCTACCGCAAGGATCCAACATAGTTGAGGAACTCAAGACTCAGATTCAAGAACTCCTTGGCAAGAGTTTTATTTGTCCCAGTGTGTCACGACCCAACCCGCCGGGTCAAGTGGACACCTACTATGACACCTAGATAAAAGAACCCTTACCACCAAATTAAAAATGGGAAAATACGGAAGTAAAACGAATCATTATATATTACTTTGAATAAATAAAAGAGTCAATCTCAACCTTAATTTTGTTTTAGAAAATGTTTTGAAAGTACAACAAACCTTCCCAAAGAACTAATCTAAATAGGTACAAGAGCTACTAAGAGAGTGTAATATGTGAAAAATAAGACGCAGCTCCCATCATAAGAAAAAATAAAATAGATGTTGTTGGAGATCATCTTTACCTATGTAACATCACTGATCTTGCAACCAAACTATACCAATTGGTATGGCAAGAGTAATATGAAACAAACAACATGTATTGGTAAGCATTATCGATCGATCCAAATCCATCACATAATATAAAGTAAATATTCAAAGAAAAACATGCAATATGAAAAATGATCCATTCCAAACCTATTCATCATGCCCCTACTATCCTGGATACACTATCCATAACTAATACACATTGATCTCAGCTTCCTACCATCTTCGGCTGCCAACCCTACCATTTATCATTCCACTCACTTAGCATGCTAAGGCTTTTCCTAGTCAAACCCTTTATACACACTAAGAATTCCTAAGCCTAACTTTGAGACACACTAAGGCTTCCCAAGCCTAAATCTTGATACACACTAAGGCTTCCCAAGCCTAACACTTGATACACACTAAGGATTTCCAAACCTAACCCTTATTAGATATACTCTAAACCACCTTTAACAAACGTACATAGACCAAATAATCCCATTAAGAACAAAACCCCTGGTCATTAACGACCAAATAATACCATTAAGAACAAAACCCCTGGTCATCAACCTGTCTTAACCATCACTTAAGATATGAATAGACCATAACGCTCACCTATCCTTGCATCCTACTCACCTTTCAAGTAACCTGAACCACTCAAGAATCCTTAAGACATATAATGTAGTGTTTAACATGCAATTATGGTCAAAACAAAAACCATCTCGGTATTTAAACATAATAACCTGGCCACTCTTAGACCAATATATCTAACATATATAACAACTAACTAACAGAAATAGACTCCTAATCTCGAATCTTTACTTAATAAACACATAAAATATGTCTCACATGATCACAACAATACATACTCGGTCCTTTTATGGAACCCATATAAAAATTGTTAGTTTACCAGTATGGTACCCAAGCTAACCATTATTAATAAATTATACCAGCGTGGTACCCGAGCCAACCATATAGATATTTTTACCAAGCGTTTTACCCGAGCCTACAATTAATAATGTTATTCTATAGACATGGTACACGAACCAACAAACAATGATTAATTATATGGACAATCACAATCAACAACCATACTTGAAGCCAAAATAAATTAAAAAGGTTCATTGCATGAGATTATCAATATGAAGTCATTTCAGATTTATTTTTTATTTTTTAAATATGCATTACACAAACATTTCACATGGAACAGTCAACATGAGCGCACACACATGAATTACCTCCCTAATCCTATGAATTAAATACTCTTCGTATTCATTATGTTCCCCTTGATTACCACAAGTCTCAAAGCTGGATATAACCCAACAATTTTTTAACACTTAACCCCTATAGTTATCATTAAACCATCTCAACAAAAAAACTCAATGTTAATAATCAAAAACTAGAGAACCACCCCCTAGTCATTATTTATTCTTCGCCTTAAAAAGCAACAATCAACAACTGTAACTATCCAAACTCTGTGTCCTAAGTCCTAGGCATGAAACCTTCTGTCAAACTATAAGATATCATGCAATTGGAAACAGGTAAAAACTACTCAGTTAAGAAAACCTAGCATACCTGAGCACTAAGCAACAATTATAGAAATCTAACACAAACTTTTATCTCCTTTGAGAAACTTTAACCTATTTTCAGTCTAAAATAATACCTCAAGAGTAATATTCTTGATTCTAAGGCTTAAGAATCAATTTATAAGATCGGGAAGTAATGAACTTACCTTTACCAAAGTATTTGGTGGAAAAATAAATAAAAACTACCCTAAATCGTCCCTATCAATTCCAAGAACAAAGTTGCTAAAAATAAGAGGTTTGTGGGACTTTTCTACATAAAACCATGACTTACCCTACTATAGTAGCCTGCCTTGCTATAGAGTTGCCGCCATGTCGGTCTATCTCGTTATCGCGCCTGAAACACTCATTATAATGCCTGAAAACTCGTTATAGCACCTACCTAAAGTGTCCTTCTATAGTAGCTAGACACCTTCTATAGAGGCTTGCATATAATCAGAGACTCATAAACCTCCCCAAAATCCCTTTTTTTGCAATATACCATCAGCCCTTGATGTTAAATACCAACCCTTTTATGCCAAGTTTGATACTGGAGTTTTACTCACTCGAATTCGATTACAAAAGGACCTGTAGATTCCTTAATATCTTGGCTACTAGAAAATCCAACCTAAGATCAGACATTATTCCCAATGCCTTTCCAGTTCGCTGTCACGCCCCGAGAGGGTACCCTAGACGTAATCGGCACTCAGAAACCATTTCTGGCTCCCAAGTGAACCACATAGTCTGATCACACATCCGTTCATTCATTCATTCAGTGGAAAGTTTAAAAATAAAGAATAATTTAGCGGGCAACTCAAATCACCCATCCAACTCAAAGAATAAAGGCCATGGGCCAACAGATCAACTAAAATATTTGTCATTTAAAAATAGTTTAACAAGAATAACTCAAGGATAGAAATACTCAATCGACCCATCACTATCTAGTCTATGAAGCCTCTATCACTACTATCTAATTGGTGCCAATGACATGTTCATGGCTACCTCAAATAAAAAAATAGAAAAGGGCTAACTCAACGCAAGAATAACAAAAGCGGTGTCCTCCGAATGTAGGGGAGGACTCACCAATATGGTGAGTGTGAATAGATCCCCAATGGTGCTCCTATTGACGATCTCTTAAACCTGTCTCTGCATCATGAAATGATGCAAATCCAAATGGATGTCAGTACGTGGAATGTACGAGTATGTAATATGGCAGAATGAAACATACCTCAAGGAAGAATATCATCGGTCCAAATATCCCAAATCAGAGAGATAAGAGAGACTCAAATAAGGCGTCATAAGTCTAAAGTAAGAATTCATTTTTAGACAAGGACAAATCACACATCATACAATCCAATCTGATTATATCCAATCAACGCAATATTCAACTCGATAATCAAATCCAATCTAGTCACATACCATTCTATTCAATCCAATCACAATTCATCCAATCCAATCCCATCACATATCATCTAATCCGATCCAATTATATACCAACAACTCAACAATCAACTCAAAGGACTCAACTCAATAAATATGCAAATTTCATTATGCAATGTTTTACAATTCAACTCAATACTCTACAATCACAATCAAACCAATCACATCAATCACAATCCATTCAATTTGGGAGTTTCTCTAACTGACAACTATCACCATATGAGCGAGTGATAGTACAACAAGCCGACGTTGTTGCCACGTCCATTCATACCTTGCCAGGGTATAAACGAATCAACCAATCATGGATCCAATCCAATCAAGTCCTATAATATCAGGACAAACATCTTGGAGAAGCATCCGAGTTTAACGGTTCAATCCCCTTCTACGTTTGGCGACATAGTTTATTGGTTTGAGTATGGACTATTCTCTTACCCAATTCGGTGCTCGATACTCCTCCCAAGATTCAATATGTTCATATCTATCAAGTGAGTAAAATACTCAAAATACTCATTTAGTCTCATTGGACTCCTTCAAATCAACTCATTTAGTCTCATTGGACTCTTTTCAAAACTCAAATCAAATCCGGCCTCATTGGACCTTCTTTCAAATTGACTCATCTCAACTCATCAAACTTTTTTCTTTAAAATTTATACAATCTCGATTCAATCTCAAAATTGACATTTTTAAAGTAGAAATGCTCAACTCATTTATACTCGAAATACTCGTGTTCAAAATACTTAAAAGACTCCTCAAACTCAACTCATGCTTAAATTCTTTTTAAAATATAGATGAAAATAATTACTCCTTAAACTCAAAAATAGTATATAAATAGTTTATGCAAAAATTCTCACAAATTATTTATTTAAAACTCCTTCTCAAAAGAGCCTTTATTTTCAAAATACTCATAAGACTCCAATCAACTCAGATTATGCAAATCACATATCACATAATCACATTAGACTCCAATCCACTTCATCACATAACATCCTCATCAACATACCTCTTCATCAATCATTTTACACATATTAAATAATCACTATTCACATCATCACTCACACCATCATCAAAACATCACCATTCACATCACCATCAAATATTATCATCACATCATTGTCAAATATTATCATCACATCATTATCAAACATCTACTCCAAAATCCTTATTTTAGTCATATGTTCATTTTATAAAAGCAAAAGGGACATTCTTAACTAACCAATTCATTCTTTTCATTCCAATCAATACATACATACACACAACTATCCATCTCAACCTCAAGACATTTATGACAAGAAATCTCATCTTGGGTTCACGTGAATGAAACATGAACCCATACTCTCAACAAAACTCAGCTCAAGAATATTGTCAATACCTATAAATCTATATACAAAGATACATTTGTAGTTAATAATATGAAAAATAACTATTTAGTAACTCAAGTCATTAAAATCATCAATCAACCATTTATATCTAAAAACATTCCATAGTTTAGGGAAAACTTTCAAGAAAACCTTTCTAGAAGGTGCAACTCTTTCACAACTCCTAACTAACACATCTATGGGCATATGGAAGAACTCAATCCATATTCTAGGTTAGCCTTACATACCTTGTTTGAAGACTTTGAAGAAACCTTGTTGTTGGGTCTTCAATGGAAACTTGAAGTCTTGAAGCTCTTGGAACAAAATCCTTGTTGGAAATGGAGAAGAAGAAGAAGATGAAGAAGAAGAAGAGAGAGAGATTTTCTAGGGTTTTTTAGAGAGAGAAAGGGAGGGGCTAAAAATAATCCCAAAATGTTCAAGGATGGTGTATATATAATTTAGGGAAATACCCAAATTGCCCTCTCCCAAAAATCTGGAAAAATAGACTAAAATGCTCCTGGCGCGATAGTGGCGCATCGCGCCAGTGCAGCGCCATATCGATTTTGCCCGAAAACCTACACACCTGTTAGTGGCATGCCGCGCCAAGGACCAAACTACTGAGGCGTGTTCTTGGCATGATAGTGGTGCGTCGCGCCCTTACAACGCCAAGCCAAGGACCAAACTACTGAGGCATGTTCCTGGTGCGATAGTGGTGCATCGCGCCACTGTGGCGCCAAGCCCAGTTTTCCAGCAATTGCAACCCAGGCCTGAAATCCCTGCCGTCCTAGTGCGTCTTAGGATCGTCATATCTTTTCACTTTGAACTCCAAAAATTATATTCTTGGTGGCGTTGGAAAGAAGACTTAACGATCTTTGATTTAATAGGTTGTGGGCCACCTAGATCGTCATATTTCAAATGATATGGTCGTTAGAAGTCAACCCTTATACAAACTCCTTCGACAAATTACCCGAGACGAATTCTTTTGGACTTAGCTTGGCTCTAAGGATCCCTTATGATCCCACATCACCTCTAACACTCTTTAATTACTTAGGAACTCATCCTAACTCATGTGTAAAATTTTGAGTCCTCCGGTCCGAGTCTACACTCACGTGAAGAAATATTCGAATCTTAGCGAAAAATATTCTGGGGTGTTACATTCGCCCTAGATCTTACCTTGCTCAGATTCTATCTAAGACTAGCCTAGCCTAAAATTTTTAAGTCACTATCCAAAAAGTTTTTTGGCTCAATTCATTCACCATCAGTCTATTCATAATGACCGAAATAGGTTGTTATATAGTGCTTCTCCTTAGGGTGCTCCAGTTTTATTTATGAAGAAGAAAGATGGTAGCTTGAGGGTGTGTATAGACTATAGACAGTTGAATAAAGTTATCATCTGAAACAAGTACCCTTTACCTAGTATAAATGATCTCTTTAACTAACTGCAGGTGCTTCAGTTTTCTATTAGATTGACTTGAGGTCAGTATACCATCAGTAATAGATCAAGCCAGAGGATGTACCTAAAACAGCATTTAGGACTCGGTACGAGCATTATAATTTCTTAGTAATATTATTTAGGTTAAGTAATACACTAGCAACCTTTATAAGTTTGATGAATGGGGTGTTTAAACCATTCTTGAATATCTTCATGATTATGTTTATTGATGATATCATGATTTACTCAAATAATAAGGAGAAGCATGCAAATCACTTTCGTATTGTTCTGGGTATCCTAGGGAGACATAAATCGTATGCAAAATATTCCAAGTGTGAATTTTGGCTATCTTTGGTTGCCTTCTTAGGGCATGTAGGTTTGAAAGAAGAGGTGATGATGGATGTTCAAAAGATTGAGACAGTCAAGAATTGGGTCTGGCCTAGCTTTGTGACAGAGGTTAGAAGTTTTTAGGTCTTGCTAGCTACTACCGTAAATTCATCAAGAGTTTTGCCTCAATTACTATGCATCTAATAAGATTGACTCAAAAAGAGGTACTATTTGAGTGGTCCGACAAGTGTGAGGAGATCTTCCAAGAGCTTAAGACCCTCATGACTACAACACCCATCCTAATATTATCAGTGTAAAGTAAGGACTTTATTATTTATAATGATGATTCATGTTTGGGCTTGAGTGTTGTGTTTATGAAGGATGGAATATCATAGCATATGCCTCAAGACAATTGAGGATTCATGAGAGGTACTACCCAATGCTTGATTTGGAGTTAGCAATGATAGTATTTTCTCTAAAAATCTAGCGAAACTATCTTTATAATGTCAAGTGTGAGGTGTTCACTGATCATCATAGTCTGCAGCATGTGTTCACCTAAAAAAATTTGAATCGGAGGCAGAAAAGATGGATGGAACTATTAAAGGATTATAATGTGACCATTCAGTACCATCCGGGTAAGGCCAATGTGTTGGTAGACGCATTGAATCAAAAGATAGTTAGCATGGGCCATTTGTCTTGCTTGGGGGTATCCAAGCGACCCTTATCTAGAGAGATTCTAGCTTTGGAAGCTAAGTCATGCAGTTGGGAATTTTATAGAAGGATGGGGTGTTGGCAAGTATTGAGGTCAAACTCATATTTATTGAGGAGATCAAGGGTAGACAGTTAGTGAATAAGATTAGATTCAAGGCGATGTCTGTAGAGACCCAAGACACCTTACTCGATGCAGGTGTGGTTTTCAGTTTTAGAGGGAATATTTATGTTCCTCGGGTTGTGCTTTTACTCAGAATATGTTGACAGAGTCTCATGGTTTGCGGTATTCTATTCATCCAGGTGTAACTAAGATGTATCGAGATTTGAGGCGACATTATCAGTGGTCTGGGATGAAAAAAAGGCATCGGTGAGTTTATTGCTGAGTGTCCAAACTGAAAATAAATAAAGTATGAGCATCAAAGAACTGCATGTTTGCTTCAGAAAATACCTATTTCTAAGTGGAAGTGGGAAATGATAGCCATGGATTTTGTAGTGGATCTTTCTAAGACATTAGGGAAGTATGAGTCAATTTAGGTTATTGTTGATAAATTGACTAAATTAACCCATTTTATTCTGGTCCGTCCAGCAATTGGTTAAGACTTATGTCAAAGAGCTAGTGAGGTTGCACAGGGTTCCCCTCTCTATAATTTTGGACTATGGCACTCAATTTACTTCAAAGTTCTGGGTTAAGTTGCATGATGAGTTGGATGCTCAACTCACCTTTAGTGTATCTTTTCATCTACAGACTGATGGTCAGTTGGAGAGGACAGTTAAGGTGTTAGAGTACATGCTAAGAGCATGTGTGATGGACTTTAGGGTCCATTGAGATAACTTCTTTCCCTTATGTGAGTTCTTTTACAATAATAGTTATCACTCAAGTATTAATATGAAATTGTTTAAAGAACTTTATAGGAAGACATGTAGATCGCTCATAGGTGGATTGAGGCTGGCGATATGAAATCTTTGGGTGTTGATTTGGTAAGAGAGGCTCAAGAAAAAGTAAGGAGTATTTTTGACAGCTCAAAGCAGACATAAAGAGTGTGTAGACCACAAAGTAAGGAACATGAATTTTCAAGTTGGTGAAATGTTATACTGAAGGTGTCACCTATGAAAGGAGTCATGAGTTTTGGTAAGAAGGATAAGCTTAGATGTTATTCCTTTAGTCTACACCTTAGGTGTGATCGGCACTCAAAAATCATTGTTGGTTCACAAGTTAACCCTTGTCGTAGCTAACTCATTAAGTGGAAGACTTAAATCATAGAAAAGTAACTTAGATGGGCATAATAAGTATATGCAAACTTAACTTTCTCAATTTAAATCTCAATACTCAAATATATATGTAATATAACTCAATATTTTAAAAACAGGAGCTCTAAAAATAACTGAATAAATATTGTGTTTGACTAGTCTATGAAGCCTCTAAAACTGACTCTGAAATAGGTACTGGACAGACTCATGGCTACCTTAAATGACTAATAAAGTAATGACTAAAATAAAGACTCAAGAACTCCTCTGAGTATAAAGAGGTCTGACCAAAAGATGGATGGAAATTTAATCTTCAATAATGCGCCTGTTGAGGATCTCTACCACCTGTATTTGTATCACAAAATGATGTAGTGTCAAATGGTGTCAGTACATGGAATGTATGGTTCATAAAATAGATTAAAAGAAACTTACTCGAGAAAACTCAACTCAACTCTGAAAATAGCTCAACTCAATAAAGCATGCAATATATGTAATACAATACTTTAAAAGATATGAATGACTAAATGCAACGCAATATATGAAAATATAATATTTTACTCTTGTGGAGTTTCTTTAACCGACAACCATCACTATGATCATTGTGATGATACAACGAACTGATATTGTTGCCACAACCGTCCAATACCTTGTCAAGATAAGGTATGTAACTCATCTCATGAATCCATATAAAATCCCTTAGTGAGGCTAATGAGGAGTCTCTCGAATGAATGACACAACCCTATCCTACGTTGGCTACATAGTTTATGGGGTTCGAGTTGTTCTATACTTTTACCCAAATTGGAGCTCAATACTACTCTCAAAAATATATTTATTATGCTCATATCTCAAGTGAGTGTATGTACTCAATTAACTCATTTAGTCTCATTGGACATTACTCAATTAGCTTACTCTTCTATTTAAAAGAATTATACTTTATCAACTCACGGAATACATTTAAAAGCATAGCTCAATTTCTCAACTCAATCTCAAAATAAGTGTTTAAATACATTATACTCAAACTTATTTAGACTCAATAATGATCATGTTCAAAATAGTGAATAAAATACTTATCAAAACTCAAACTCATGCTCAAACTCTTTCTCAATTAAAAGATGAAATATATCATTCTTTTATCTTAAGATAATGCATAAAATTAAATAATGCAAATACTCAACTAGGGTTCATGTAAATGCAAACATGAATAATAATCTCAAAAACTTGAACTCATATGAATTATCTCAATATTAATAAATTTATAAGGAACTCAATAAAAGATTTATAATCTACTCAAAACTCAATATACAAAATTGAAACTCAAACTCATGCTCAACTCGACTGAATGAAGATGTAGGACACGAGGACGAACTCGGTTCAACATTGTAATTTGCCTTACATACCTGAAAGATCAAAGATCTAAGCGAAACTCAAAGAAATTGGTTGAAACGCTTGAACCCTAGCTTTTCTCCTTTTTCTCAATCTTTGCTCTCAAATGATTCTAAGTGTTAATGAGAGAAAAACCTCGTTGGGTACTAATAAGGGACTGATTTTAGTCCCACAATTTCATGTTTTTAGTTTGGAAAAGGTGGAAAAAGATCATAATACCCCTCACTTAAAATTGTTTGGGCCATCTACGTACCGTAGAAGGTCAATCATAAGAGTTGGGTGCCAAAACATGGGCTTTCTGGAAATTGCTCAATGGTTCTATGACCACTCTTCTACATGCCGTAGACCCTAAAATCGGTCATAACACTAACCGATACTTAAGATCATGCGAGCTATAATATAAAATTTTATGTAATCGTTATATCGAGAAGAGAGAGGCTACTTGCCAAGGTAGACTCCGTGAGAACATCTTTAATATTGAGCTATTTGTAAATCCACTAGCTAGTCCATTAATGCAAACCTGCACGAGCAACGTATTTAGGGACTAGTGCTTGCTACTAGAGTTCCCTTGGGTCGCTCTTTGAGCTTCCGGATTGAACCCCACCTCAAAGTCTTCTCGGTGCTTAGTCATTATCCCAACAGAAATCATAAATCATATTCATTAACATTATTAGGAAAGACAATAATAAATATCAATCCAACATCATAAAATAGTCATAAGAGTAGCTCGTTAACATAATTAATTAATACAAGAAAACCTTATCTTTATGAATCAGCGAGTTGGTAAGAAAATCTTTCACCATCTTTAACATGAGTGTGTGAGAATTTTCATTCATAATCGTAGATTATTGAAATCATAATTTATCATCATTCATTACTTTTCATGGCTCATTCATAAACCTTGGATAATTATTCATAGTCATTCATAAAATTCTTTGTCAACCATGATCATAATTTCATAAATTTATACTTAAAAGTAGCATAAGCACAAGTCCAAAAAAATCAACATAAAATTATTCAATTTAACTTGAATCATGCATAATTATATCAATGATAATGAAATAAACTATAATTGAATTAACCCAATGCAATTTCATAAGAATTAGGGCTTGAAAGGAAAATTCATAAAGGAAATTTGAAGAAAACTATTGGGACTCCATGAATGGAAGGATCCATATATGAATTCCCACATACCTTAGACAATTATAGTCCTAAATACACTTGAATTGGAGACTTGAACTTGAAACCTTGCTTGAGGAGGAAGATGAACTATTGGAGAAAATTTTAGGGAGATGATTTGTGTTTAGGGTGTTAGGGAGTGAATGGGGGATTTAGGACGGTTTAGGGTAGTTAATATAATATAATTTAACCCCAAAACCATTCGAATATATTAATAAAATAATAAGGAAAGAATAAAAATACCCCTTAATGAAACTATGGAGTAGTCACTGGACGGGCCCTTTCTACGGTCCATGAAGAGAACCACGGACTGTGGAGAGGTCTGTAGAAATAATGTCAAGTTTGGGAAAAAGGAAACTTTGACGGGTGGGGTCATGAACCGTATAACACATGACGGGTCATAGAATTCCTCTTTGAAGACACCCTAGGTGACCCCTAAAGCCTCCTCTTACATGATAGTTTCCATGGGTAGTGAAGTGGTCGACGGACCATGAAGGCCCTCGTGAACATCTACCCATTGACAATTTTTCTTTAGGGGTTCTATGAGGAGTTATACGGTTCGTATAACTTCTCATGGGCTATAAACCCTTTCGTGGAAGGTTAACCTAAAAATTATTCCCAACTTTACTTAGCCCATCTATCATGACACCTCTCTATGGCCCGTAGAACTTATCGCGGGGAGTTATCCCAATTGTAAACTTCTCTCCTAATATTTCCTCTCGCAAGTCACCCCAACGTCCCTTTTCAATAGGCTTTGGTTCCTTATACAGCCCATGGTGCCTTGTACAGCACATGAAGGGCCTCGTGAAGGTCTACCTAGTGCCATTTTCTAAGATTGTTTTCTTTTAAACTATGTTTTCCGACTTTCCAACTCAAAGTCTTACATATAGTCCACCAAAACAGTAGCTTTTCCCAAATTTTTTTAGGGTTGTCGAAATTTATTTTCACGACCCAAGCTAGGCCCTAAACGTGATATGATGATTAGAATTCCAAAGGACTCCAACCAAGTCTCTTAGCATATCATACATGAGCATACATAAGGTAAATAAAATACTATATCATAGATGTGGAAATAAATTCTCAACATGAATAATCTCAATAAAGGAGAAATCAACATCGAAGGAACATGACGACATAGTGTTATACCCCAAAACAATTTTAAGCTAAGACCCCAGCAATTCTTCTTATGCGTATAGGCACCAGCCTGACGAATCCTATTTGTATGTTTGTTTTAGAATCAATTCCTAAGTATTTGAAGTGTGTCAACTTAAAATGACCATAACTTTCAGAATATTAAGCTTAGGCATCCCATGACATATCAAATTAAAGTTCTTTGAATCATCTTTCCAACTCCACTAAGTTTTCCTCATTCCGAGTTTGGAGTAAAACATTATGATTATTTTACCAAAGACTAGTGCTGCAGTAGTTTTGGGTTTGACGTGGCGCACCACCAATACGCCCAAAATATGCTGCAGAAGTTTGGGGGCTGGGAAGGCACGCCAGAAATGCGCCACAGGGCGCCTGAACTTGTTTTTCATATTTTTCTTGAGGAAGGGCATTTCGGATATTTCCCCACCCTTCCCAAACCTAACCTACTACATTTTGAGACTAAAAATTTTCCTCCTAAGGGTATTTTCTTCTCACTAACCCTTAGAACCTTGGAGAGAAGAGATTAGAGAGAAGAAGAAGAAGAGCTATGTTTCAAGCCATTCTTTCAACCCTTGATTTTTTCTTTAATTTTCAAGTATGTAAGGCTAACATAAAACATGGATTGAGTTCTTCCATATGCCCCATAGATGTGATAGGTTGAATTGTGAATTGATTGGAGCCTTCTATAAATGCTTTCCTTGAATTTTCCCTAAACCCTTGAATATTTTCACATGTTATTAAATGATTGAAGGTTTTCATGATTTAGTTTCTTGAACAAATGATTTACATATTTCTTTTCATAAACCATAGCTATTTATTGACTGTAAATGATTATGTATATGTATTAATAGGAATGAAAAGCTTGAATTGGGATAGCTATGAATGTGAATGGCATGAAATATGAACAAAACCTTTGTGGAACTAGAAGTTCCTTTATGTCTCCATAAATTGAACCAATGATTGAGCATAACTGATTGTTGCCATAAAAGTATATCCAAACTACTCTTGAAAAAGTAACTTGGGATTGAATCGATAGTATGATTGGTTGGAAAGTTTGATTGTGATAGAATTGATCAATTGTTAAGGGTTCAAATGAGACTTGTTGAAATGAATAGATTAAATAGATTGGATAGAGTTTTATGAGCATTGAGTCTTGGGAGGAGTATTGAGAACTGATTTGGGTAAGAGTATAGTTATAATTCAAATCCCATGAACTACGTAAGCATAGGATGGAGGGTTAAACCTCATAAGTTCCAAAATAATGGACTTGATTGATTGTGGATCCAATGATAGTGATTTGTCCCTTACCCTAGCAAAGTATTGGACGGGTATGGAAATGACTCCAATTTGTTATACATCACCGGCTCATAGGTGATGGTTGTCGGTTAGAGAAAGTCCCAATTAGGATATGATCTTGCTTGATAAGATTCTTTGATTGAGACTTTGGGTGATTGGGTCGATTTTGAAAAACTTTACTATATTATAAATCTGCATATCTTTTGAGTTGATTGATGAGATTGAGGTAACTGATGTTGATTGTTTCTCCTTCCTGCTATTTTACATCGTCATACATTTCATGTACGTCCCTTTTGGCCTGCATCATTTCATGATACAGATACAGGTGCTAGAAATCATCAATAGGCGGCCCATTGAAGATCTACTTCTTTCCTGAAAGTGGTAAGACCTCCTTTCTTTTCGGAGGGATCATATTTATTTTATCTTTATTTTTAGTAATTTCTTTTGGATAGCCATGAACTTGTCATTAGCACCTTCTAGATAGTGATAGAGGCTTCATAGATGGATAGTGATGATATTGAGTCTTTGTCCAGGTTTTCAAACTATGTCTTTGAGTTGAAGTTAAGTTGAGATTTGATTTAAATTATTTTATACTTCTTCGAATTGTTGATATGGATAGACCATCTGAATGCCTTTTAAATATATATTGAGTCTTCTACTGAGTTCATGAATGAATGAATAGATATATGATTGGACCAAGTGGTTCGCTTTGGAACCAACAATGGTCTTCAAGTGCCGGCAATGCCTAGGGTATTCTCTCAGGGCGTAACAAACTTGTTATTAGAGAACATAGTGCAAGAGTCCTAGGGAGTCCATGAAATTGTGTCTAGTAGATTTTTGCTTATGGATGTGTTGTGCACCACACTTACAATTATAAAGTTATAGTACATTTGGAATTATTTTACTTCTTTCATATTTTGAGTTCATGCGATAGAGTTTACCTCTATAAAAGTTTTCTTTTGATTTGTGCGTTGCTCAAATCTATTCTACTACCCTTCATACTCAAGGTGGTTGGAATAGTAAAGCTCATCCTTATTGATAAGTTACTTTCAGATAAAGTATTCAGAGGTTAAAGGCACTGCACCAGGCTTAAGAGAAGCCGATTAGTATGCACAAGTCTATTTATTTGAAAGAATGCACCCTCATTTATATGAATCAATGAATGAATCATGCGTTGAGCCAGAGAAAGATGTAATTTCATACTCTCTTCTCTAAAACCTTATTTCAGATGTTTCTACTTCATATGTTTTCCTTAAAAGGAAAGTTATGTCTCTAAATAATTAGTCTCACCATCCGATGGAATATGATTTGAGATATGGTAAGCTATGATTCGTAGAATGATCCTAGAGCTAGAAAGATGAAGTTAGAGGAGTAGAAACCAAATAGTGAGAAGGGTGGTTGGTTGAGGCGTGTAACTAGAGTTATATATCTATTAGGTAGGTGATGGGGTCATAGAGGTAGAGGAAGAGTTGTTCGTTAAGATGAATTAGACTACACTTGAACCAAGAGACTAGTTTTATGTTGAGGTGTCTTTGTGTTAGTAAAGACCTAGTATAGGCATTGAATAGAACGGAAGAGTAGTCATGAGATGATAGATCTAAGCTAGGCATATGATTTTGAAGAGAGAGCCCCATGTTATTTAGAAGGATATGAATATAACTAGGTAATGAGGTGTAATGAATGGATAAATAGTACTTAAGTTAATAAAGGAGATAAGGTGATAATTTGTAATGGATAGATAGTGAGACGAGGATCAATTACTTGTCATGAGGTCTTAGTAGAAGAGTGTTTCTTAATTTCACCTAGTAGTTGTAAGTTGGTATACTATGCGAGTAGTTTGTGATGTGCGTGTTAGTACTAGACACTAAGCTTGAATTTGAGATGAGTAGCATGCAGAAAGAGGGGACATTATTATGAGTGTGATAGTGCTAGTTTTAAGGTTTGACTTAGCAGGATTGACATGGCGTATGCAAGAGATTAAAATATTAACTTGTGAGGAATATGTGTTACGAATGGGGGGTATGTGACCCTCATATGTAAATAGTAAATTGAGCCTAAGTCATTTGGTAAGAAAAGGGTTAAATTGTGTATCTAAGATAGTATAGAGTTGTATGAGGTTCTAATTTTATGAGTTACTTTAGGTGTCTAGTTAGTATCCTTTAGCTGCTAATGTGGAGAAGGTTGGATGTGAGTTTCTCTTTCTATTTAGTATTCATAAGAATTTTTTCAAAGGGAGTTGTATATATATAATGATGAGTCTCCTGTAATAGTTCAAGTTTTCTTCAACTAAGTTAGGAATATATGAACCTAGAAGATGAGTGTTAGCAGGCTAAAGAGAAGAGGTTAAATCATAAGAGTTAGAGAAAGTGAATGTGTAAGTCAATAAGAGCAGCAAGTATAGAAGAATGCCAAAAAGATAAAAGCAAGTTAAGGAAAATATCTTAAAATACGGCCCCAGTAGCAATTTTGTATCTTTGAATATAGTATAACTGGAGAGTTTTAGTGTTTTTGTGAATAATGATACTCTGTCGTATGGAGCAGTGTGCTTATAGCTAAGTGTAGAGAATCAGTTTGTAGACTTAAGAAGGTAACCTATGAAATAGGGGGGATATGATAAGGTAATGAACCAAAGTAATTCTTGAGCTTTCGATAGTGATAAGTTGATCAGGATGAGACATTGATGTTTTTCCATCTCATATATTCCTAATACTTCAGTCGAGGTAATACTCTATTCCTACCGTGTATGATCACCATTCCCATGGCCTAGACCCATGCACCTCCTATATTGAGGCATATCCATGATGAGTTCGAGGATGAGAATTGATAATTTCATTCAGCAATCCTAATTTTGTATCATGAATCTAAGAGTTCTCATCCCTATGTTACATGAGACATGACTTGAGTTTCACAATATGTATAGTTTTATGAACTCATGATAGGCCCTGACAGACTAGAAAGATCATATTAGTTATGGATGTTTCCAGATCAGATTTTCTTTAATGAATCTTGCTTATGACTTTTTGCTCTAAAATTTTTCAGTGATTCTTCTTTTCCAGTCCTGATAGCGATTTTGATGATAGTAGATTGAGTTAAGTAGAAGTAGATAGGGCAGAGTAAGTGTTTCCTTATTGTGATAGTTGTGTTGTACTTGTCTAGTTAAGGATAGAAGTGTGGAAGAGGAGCGAGATGATACCCTGTGATGTGCAATAGATAGGTAAGAGTATGTTAATATGTCTCTAGGAAAGAGCTCATGAAATAATGGAGGTAGAAGTGTTAAAATAGGCTTGACAATTCTTAGATGTGGTTGAGGTGGTTAGAGTGATAGCCTTGAGTATGTGGTTTACTATGAGAGTGATGGTAGTAGGCTATTGATGAATTTTGGGTGATGATTGTGGGTGTTTGTATGAAGTGGTTAGAAGGAGCAATATTATATAAGTATAAGGTCCCTATGGAGGTATAGAGTATGAATTCAAGGGTTAGATTTGTATAAGTATGATCATCTTAGGACTAGCACCTTGGGACTTAGAGCTAGGCTTGAACTTGGTAAGAGGAACATTGAGGGGAGCATTCGAGGTTGTAGCTCTTTTCTCATCCCTGGTATGATGTCTTCTAGCAAGTGAGTTCCCTATCTTTGATTGGGTTGGACCAGACCTAGTTCACCAAGTTATGGAGGAAGTGAAAACCATTTAAGAGAGTATGAAAATTGAGGTAAGGGGAAAAGACTTAGAGTTTGAGGTGAATAAGTGGATGTACTTGAAGGGTTTTATGAGGCTTGGAAAGAAAGGGAATCTTGGGTACCAATATATTGTCCTTAACAAAGTGTGAAGAGGATTGGAGATGTCACTCATGAATTGGAGTTACCTTCTGAGTTAGTCGTCATTCATCTGGTGCTTCATGTATCGATGATTGAAGGAGTGCTTGGGAGATCCATTGTTGGTAGTTCCCATTGATAGTGTTGAAATAAAGGATAGAATGTCCTATGAGGATGATATGAAGACCAAATATCCACTTCTATTCGTGCCATCAATGATGAATTTGAAAGTAACGTCCTATTCTTGATTCGAGTTGATGTATTTTTTCTTGAGTTTGATAGTTGATGATCTAGATGTTTTAGTGATTCGAATGATTGAGTTTTGATGTTCATTCGTGCCTAATGATGAGAATGTTGAAGGTAATATCCCTATTCTTGACTTAAACTAATTTATCTATTCTTGAGTCTGAATAGTTGATTTTCTAGATGGTTTGATTGTTGAATAGTTGATTTAATTGAGTCTTGATTGTAATTCGTGCCTCGAGTCCACTCATTGGTCTACACATTATTCGAGGACGGATACCAAGGGGGAGATATTATTATACCCCCAAAATAATTTAAGCTAAGACCTGAGCCATTCTTCTTAGGTGTATAGGCTCGAGCCCGATGACTCCTAATTGTATATATGTTTTAGGGTCAATTCCTAAGTTTTTAAAGTGTATTAGAGGTTAATTAGGGTCATGAGGAACCTCTAATACTAGGTCGAGTTCAAATATCCTTTACCGATTCAGTTTTCATATAAGATTATATAAGAGTCAACTTAAAACGACCATAACTTTCAGAATATTAAGCGTTAGGCATCCCATGACATATCAAATTAAAGTTCTTTGAATCCTCTTTCCAACTCCACCAAGTTTTCCTCATTCCGAGTTTGGAGTAAAATACTATGATTGTTTTACCAAAGACTAGTGTTGCAGTAGTTTTGGGTTTGACGTGGCGCACCACCAGTGCGCCCGAAACATGCTACAGAAGTTTGGGGGCTAGAGACAGTGGCGGAACCAGAATTTTTAATAAGGGGGTTCAAAATCTAAAAAGGTAGACACACGAACTAGTCGAAGGGGTTCGACATTTACTATTTATATATAAAAAAATATTTTAACCATGTATAAATAGTATAATTTTTCGCCGAAGGGGGTTCGGATGAACCCCCTGGATACATGCTGGGTCCACCCCTGGCTAGAGAGGCACGCCAGAAATGTGCCACAGGGCGCCTGAACTCAGCTTTCATATTTTTCTTAAGGAAGGGAATTCCGGACATTTCCCCACCCTTCCCAAACCTAACCTACTACATTTTGAGACTAAAAATTTTCCTCCTAGGGGTATTTTCTTCTCACTAACCCTTAGAACCTTGGAGAGAAGAGATTAGAGAGAAAAAGAAGAAGAGCTACATTTCAAGCCATTCTTTCAACCCTTGATTTTTCCTTTAATTTTCAAGTATATAAGGCTAACCTAAAACATGGATTGAGTTCTTCCATATGCCCCATAGATGTGATAAGTTGAATTGTGAATTGATTGGAGCCTTCTATAAATATTTTCCTTGAATTTTCCCTAAACCCTTGAATATTTTCACATGTTATTAAATTATTGAAGGTTTTCATGATTTAGTTTCTTGAACAAATGATTTACATATTTTATTTCATAAACCGTAGCTATGTATTGACTGTAAATATTATGTATATGTATTCATAGGAATGAAAAGCCTGAATTAGGATAGCTATGAATGTGAATGGCATGAAATATGAACGAAACATTTGTGGAACTAGAAGGTCTTTTATGTCTCCATAAATTAAACCAATGATTGAGCATAACTGATTGTTGCCATAAAAGTATATCCAAATTTGTAACACCCCAAAAATTTCTACGCCAAGACTCGTAGCATTTTTCATGTACGTATAGGATCGTACTCTACGACTTTGAAGTGCATTCATGAGTTAGGATCAATTTCTAAGTAATTTAAGGGTATTATATGTGGTTTAGGGTCATAAGGGATCCCTAAAACCAAGTCGAGTCCAAAGAATTAGTCTCGACCAAGTTTCTGAATGAGTTCGTATAAGGGTCAACTTCCAACGACCATATCTCCTGGAATATAACGAACTGGGTGTCCCACGACCTACCAAATTAAAGTTATTCGAGTCTTCTTTCCAACGCCACCAATATTGTAATTTTTGGAGTTCGGGGTCAAAAGTTATGACCATTTTACCACAAACTATCTCTGCAGAATTTATGGCAAACTAGCCTCAGTAGTTTTGTTTGCCTATTTTCCAGATTTTTTTGATGAAGGGCAACTTGGGCATTTTCCCTAAATGTATATACACGAACTTGAGCATGTTTTGGAGTCATTTTTCAGTCTTTCACCTCTCTAAAGAACCCTAAACTTCATCCACTTCTCTCTCAAATAATCCCCTCCAATTTTTCTATCAAACTCAAGGATTCAAGGCTCCTCATTGAAGACCAAGAATTCTCCAAATCTTCTTCAAGTTCCTCCCTAAGGTATGTGGGTTTTCATCCATGGATTCTTCCACCCATTGAGCCCAAAAGTTTTCTCAATCTAGTATTTCCATTTTAAATGATGAAATCTTATGTTATTTTACATAATGGTTCCAAATGCATAGATTATGGTATATTTAGATTTATTTACTCCTATTGATATATATGCATATTGACTCTTGATTTCAAGCGATAAGAAATTTTATGGATTTTCATACAATGATTTCAAATGTATAGATTCTTGAATATTTGAAGTTTATTACCTATATTAACTTATGTTGATTCTTATTTACATGAAATAGATGGTTTATTAAGGCACTTATATGAAGGCTTGAAAGTAGTTTAAAGTGCATATGGTGGGTTATTTTTAAAGATGGTTGATTTGATGCATTCATATCACTCTCATGCATACATGTATTCTTTTAAATGTATTTGAAAGTTATATGAAATGAACCCACCTAGTCTTCTTATGTTGAAATGAAGTTGGATTGAAAGTTTGACTCTAAATGAAAGTTTATGAAGCAAATGCCTATATTTAAGGGAGTCTTGTGAAATGATTGATTGATAAAAGGGCTTCTTAGCCAAATTAAGGTTTCAATGTGAAAGGACAATTCTCACATTGAATCAAATGAAATGTATTTATGAAATGCTTGATTGATAAAAGGGCTTCTTAGCCAAATTAAGGTTTCAATGTGAAAGGACAATTCTCATATTGAATCAAATGAAATGTCTTTATGAAATGCTTGATTGATAAAAGGGCTTCTTAGCCAAATTAAGGTTTCAATGTGAAAGGACAATTCTCACATTGAATCAAATGAAATGTTTAAGGTTATGATATGGCATGTTTGACCTCCCTATAAGCCGTCAATGCTTTTGAACATTTTCCCAAAATGGAAGGTCCGATTAGCATGGTACCCGGAATGCCATCACTGATTGTAGACCTAATTTTCTTATAAACCAAGGTTCATTAGTAGAATGGTAAATAGGGCATGGTAGTCATGATGATATTATAAACCAAAGGTTTTAATGAGCTATTCCACCGATGATGATTTGATGTCTATAGTCATACAATGCTTATATTATTATGATATATAAATGTTATTCCGTGGGATTTGACCTAGCACCGAATGTAGCATGTAGATGGGGACTCGACCTAAGGGGTCCTTAAGTAAAGTCTCATGTTGCATTAACTATGTGCCACCATAGGAGCCCTTGTCGGCTAGGCCTTTGTAGCCACCAAATGTTAAATAATTAAATATAATCTGAATGGAGTTCTACTTGGCAAGTAGTCTCCCCGTGACAACGTAGGGGCTTATGTTGGATTCCATGTAATAGCTCGCATGGTCTTAAATGTCGGTTATGGTCACTTCCCCATAAAAATGAATATTTTAAGGTTTCCTATGATGATGTCTAATGCATGCATTCACTTATGCATATTGATTTCTCATGTCCCTCTTATGTTCTTCATTTCATAGCATACTCACATACTTAGTATATTCAAAGTACTAACACATAGTTTTGCCTATATGATATCACCATGTAGGAACCGACGTCGCTCCTCGATCTCCTCCACATGGCTAACGCGTATTTGTTTGAAGATTTGCTTGTGGTGAGTTCCCATGTTTCGGGAACAATATCCTCTTTATTCTAAGCTTTTGTTATGTAGAATAGTAAGACTTTTATTAAGGTATTTCTTGGCACTTATATTGAGGGTGAGCTAGGGACATGTCTTAGCCCCCGCCAAGTTTATTAGTAGAGGTATGTTTGGACATAAATGGATGAAATGTTTTTATTTCCGCTTATTATTATTTACCATTACCAATGAAATGCTTAATAAATGCTAAGAGGCTTGGGTGAGGTACCTTCGGGTATCTCATTCGCCGTGTCACGTCTAATGGCCCTCTAGCCGAACAAGTGACTAATACAAAATTTTGTGATGCCATCCTATTGTTGGCACGGGCTGTGACGGTTAAATTGAATCAACAAGAGGTGATTTTTGTGAACACGGGTAGGAAGGAAAGGAAATGGGTGAGTAAGATGAATGCTATAAGGGAGAAATCTAGGGGCTTCAATGGTGCGTGGACCAATAGTTGTTCATCTCTTTCTAATGCCCCGGTATCTAGGCCTAATAAGGAGAGACATCCATTTCCCCTTTGCGATAGGTGTGGTAGGATCTACCAAGGAGAATGCATGGCCGGTAAGGAAGGTTGCTACAAGTGTGGTGGTATGGGTCATAAGATGAGGGACTGTCAGGTGGCTTTTAGTAAAGGGAGGGAGTCTAAGAGGGCTAGATGCAAGGGTGGAGCTTCTCAATCCAAGGCCGATGGTAGTTTTAGTACATCTACTATTTCTAAGTGTTTTAAGTGTGGGAAAAACCATAGGGGAGAGTGCTTATTGGGGTTGGGTGCTCGCTATAAGTGTGGAAACCAGGTCATTATACAAGGGAGTGTAGAAGTGGTACCAGACCTCATGCTCTGACCCAGACTATAGGTTGTCCAGATCAAAGTGCTACTACATCGGATGGCGGTCAGCATCAAAAAGGATCGTATGCCTTTCAGATTCATCAGGAGTTAGAGGATTCTCCCGATGTTGGGACTGGTAAGTTAAAGGTTTTTGATTTTTTTTTAAGTGCATGCATTGTTAGATCCGGTACCAATTTGTGGGTTGTTGCTTTATTTCTTGCTAAAAGGTCTGATGTATGTCTCAAATTATTATTGGAGCCCTATTTGGTGTCTACCCCCATTGGTGAGTCGGTTGTTGTAAAAAAAAATCTATAAGGGTTGTCCCGTGTTTATCTTGTGCAAAGTTATTCCTGGTGATCTCCTTGAGCTTGACATGGTAGTTTTGATGTTATTCTTGAATTGAAAGGTCATGATTCGGTGGCAAAAGGTAAGTTCATTTCCCTTCTTAAGGCCCGAAAATTTATTCCTGAGGGTCAGGGATGTCAACTCTGAAAGTCTTTAGTTTGAGTGATTCTGATTATGGTGGTGCAAATTGGGTCCGAATCATCTTTAGTAGTAGATGTTAAGTCAAAAAGGCATTGATCCATCATTGGTAAGGTTGAAGAAATTAGTGGGAGATAAGAAAGTAGAAGTCTTTTCCCAAGGGGGAGATAGAGTATGTCATTACCAAGGTTGGTTGTGTGTCCCAATATAGATGGCCTAAGAGAAATGATATTGAGTAGAGTTCATAGCCCTCGATGGATGAGTTAGGGAAGATTGAGGGAAGAGTGGGTGTTTTATATTGTGATAATGATGGTATGCTTGGTCCATTTAAGGTTATAGACATGGAAGAAAAGCTAGATGAGACCTCATTGTGTGTAATAGATAGGCAAGAGTATATTGGTGTGACCTTTGGTAGAAGTGAATACTAATGAGGATATAGAGATGTTAAGATAGACACAATAATCACTAAGTGATGTTGACTTCGAGGGAGCCATACGGTGGTTAGAATGGTAGGTTTGAATGTGTGGTTGTAAATATGTGAGTTATTGTAGTAGGCTATTGATGACTTTTGTTAAGGGTTTCAAGTGATTGTATTAGAGTGGTTATAGAACTAGGCTTGAATATAATATTGATGGCATAGGGGTGAATGTATGATGTATTAGATGTTTCGTTATTAGGTCTTGAGGTTTGTGAAATATGGTAGTAAGGGGTAGTACTCTTGGAATATATTTTCCTATGGAGGTATAAGATCCTAAGGGTTTTTGGTAAGGTGGCCTATGAATGTGATTTGTTATTGGAGTTATCCCCGGTTCATCCGGTGTTTTATGTGGTCATATTGAGGAAATGCGTGGGGAATCCTAGTTCCATCGTCCCATTGAAAGTAGTGAATGTTGAAGAAATCTTGACCTATTAAGAGGTTCCGGTCAAAATTTTAAACCGACAAGTTAAGAGGTTGAGAAAAAGGGAAGTTGTATCCGTCAAGGTACTTTGGAGAAATCAACAAGTTGAAAGTGTTACATGGGAAGTGGAAATGGCTATGATGAAACGTTATCCTCATCTCTTTCATTCTACTCAAGCCTAACGTAATAATCCATTCATGTTCAAATGTTTAAGGCTCTTATGTTTCAATTTTTCCTAAGTCCTCACGTGCATGCATATTCATGAAGTTGAATTTTAAAAGTTATGATTTATGCTAAAGTTTAGAGATTTCATACTTTATGCATTTCAAGTGTCATTGTATATATGTTGGGTTGCTAGTCCTCGTGCCATGTTCCCTTCTATGCTAATGATTCTCATTCGAGGACGAATGTTCCCAAGGGGGAGATAATGTAATACCCCAAAAATTTCTACGCCAAGACTCGTAGCATTTTTCATGTACGTATAGGATCGTACTCTACGACTTTGAAGTACATTCATGAGTTAGGATCAATTCCTAAGTAATTTAAGGGTATTATATGTGGTTTAGGGTCATAAGGGATCCCTAAAACCAAGTCGAGTCCAAAGAATTAGTCTCGACCAAGTTTCCGAATGAGTTCGTATAAGGGTCAACTTCCAACGACCATATCTCCTGGAATATAACGAACTGGGTGTCCCACGACCTACCAAATTAAAGTTATTCGAGTCTTCTTTCCAACGCCACCAATATTGTAATTTTTGGAGTTCGGGGTCAAAAGTTATGACCATTTTACCACAAACTATCTCTGCAGAATTTATGGCAAACTAGCCTCAGTAGTTTGGGTGCTGGCGCGTCGCGCCAGCTATAGCGCCAGCAGTTTTTTTTGCCTATTTTCCAGATTTTTTTGATGAAGGGCAACTTGGGCATTTTCCCTAAATGTATATACACGAACTTGGGCATGTTTTGGAGTCATTTTTCAGTCTTTCACCTCTCTAAAGAACCCTAAACTTCATCCACTTCTCTCTCAAATAATCCCCTCCAATTTTTCTATCAAACTCAAGGATTCAAGGCTCCTCATTGAAGACCAAGAATTCTCCAAATCTTCTTCAAGTTCCTCCCTAAGGTATGTGGGTTTTCATCCATGGATTCTTCCACCCATGGAGCCCAAAAGTTTTCTCAATCTAGTATTTCCATTTTAAATGATGAAATCTTATGTTATTTTACATAATGGTTCCAAATGCATAGATTATGGTATATTTAGATTTATTTACTCCTATTGATATATATGCATATTGACTCTTGATTTCAAGCGATAAGAAATTTTATGGATTTTCATACAATGATTTCAAATGTATAGATTCTTGAATATTTGAAGTTTATTACCTATATTAACTTATGTTGATTCTTATTTACATGAAATAGATGGTTTATTAAGGCACTTATATGAAGGCTTGAAAGTAGTTTAAAGTGCATATGGTGGGTTATTTTTAAAGATGGTTGATTTGATGCATTCATATCACTCTCATGCATACATGTATTCTTTTAAATGTATTTGAAAGTTATATGAAATGAACCCACCTAGTCTTCTTATGTTGAAATGAAGTTGGATTGAAAGTTTGACTCTAAATGAAAGTTTATGAAGCAAATGCCTATATTTAAGGGAGTCTTGTGAAATGATTGATTGATAAAAGGGCTTCTTAGCCAAATTAAGGTTTCAATGTGAAAGGACAATTCTCACATTGAATCAAATGAAATGTATTTATGAAATGATTGATTGATAAAAGGGCTTCTTAGCCAAATTAAGGTTTCAATGTGAAAGGACAATTCTCACATTGAATCAAATGAAATGTCTTTATGAAATGCTTGATTGATAAAAGGACTTCTTAGCCAAATTAAGGTTTCAATGTGAAAGGACAATTCTCACATTGAATCAAATGAAATGTTTAAGGTTATGATATGGCATGTTTGACCTCCCTATAAGCCGTCAATGCTTTTGAATATTTTCCCAAAATGGAAGGTCCGATTAGCATGGTACCCGGAATGCCATCACTGATTGTAGACCTAATTTTCTTATAAACCAAGGTTCATTAGTAGAACGGTAAATAGGGCATGGTAGTCATGATAATATTATAAACCAAAGGTTTTAATGAGCTATTCCACCGATGATGATTTGATGTCTATAGTCATACAATGCTTATATTATTATGATATATAAATGTTATTCCGTGGGATTTGACCTAGCACCGAATGTAGCATGTAGATGGGGACTCGACCTAAGGGGTCCTTAAGTAAAGTCTCATGTTGCATTAACTATGTGCCACCATAGGAGCCCTTGTCGGCTAGGCCTTTGTAGCCACCAAATGTTAAATAATTAAATATAATCTGAATGGAGTTCTACTTGGCAAGTAGTCTCCCCGTGACAACGTAGGGGCTTATGTTGGATTCCATGTAATAGCTCGCATGGTCTTAAATGTCGGTTATGGTCACTTCCCCATAAAAATGAATATTTTAAGGTTTCCTATGATGATGTCTAATGCATGCATTCACTTATGCATATTGATTTCTCATGTCCCTCTTATGTTCTTCATTTCATAGCATACTCACATACTTAGTACATTCAAAGTACTAACACATAGTTTTGCCTATATGATATCACCATGTAGGAACCGACGTCGCTCCTCGATCTCCTCCACATGGCTAACGCGTATTTGTTTGAAGATTTGCTTGTGGTGAGTTCCCATGTTTCGGGAACAATATCCTCTTTATTCTAAGCTTTTGTTATGTAGAATAGTAAGACTTTTATTAAGGTATTTCTTGGCACTTATATTGAGGGTGAGCTAGGGACATGTCTTAGCCCCCGCCAAGTTTATTAGTAGAGGTATGTTTGGACATAAATGGATGAAATGTTTTTATTTCCGCTTATTATTATTTACCATTACCAATGAAATGCTTAATAAATGCTAAGAGGCTTGGGTGAGGTACCTTCGGGTATCTCATTCGCCGTGTCACGTCTAATGGCCCTCTAGCCGAACAAGTGACTAATACAAAATTTTGTGATGCCATCCTATTGTTGGCACGGGCTGTGACGGTTAAATTGAATCAACAAGAGGTGATTTTTGTGAACACGGGTAGGAAGGAAAGGAAATGGGTGAGTAAGATGAATGCTATAAGGGAGAAATCTAGGGGCTTCAATGGTGCGTGGACCAATAGTTGTTCATCTCTTTCTAATGCCCCGGTGTCTAGGCCTAATAAGGAGAGACGTCCATTTCCCCTTTGCGATAGGTGTGGTAGGATCTACCAAGGAGAATGCATGGCCGGTAAGGAAGGTTGCTACAAGTGTGGTGGTATGGGTCATAAGATGAGGGACTGTCAGGTGGCTTTTAGTAAAGGGAGGGAGTCTAAGAGGGCTAGATGCAAGGGTGGAGCTTCTCAATCCAAGGCCGATGGTAGTTTTAGTACATCTACTATTTCTAAGTGTTTTAAGTGTGGGAAAAACCATAGGGGAGAGTGCTTATTGGGGTTGGGTGCTCGCTATAAGTGTGGAAACCAGGTCATTATACAAGGGAGTGTAGAAGTGGTACCAGACCTCATGCTCTGACCCAGACTATAGGTTGTCCAGATCAAAGTGCTACTACATCGGATGGCGGTCAGCATCAAAAAGGATCGTATGCCTTTCAGATTCATCAGGAGTTAGAGGATTCTCCCGATGTTGGGACTGGTAAGTTAAAGGTTTTTGATTTTTTTTTAAGTGCATGCATTGTTAGATCCGGTACCAATTTGTGGGTTGTTGCTTTATTTCTTGCTAAAAGGTCTGATGTATGTCTCAAATTATTATTGGAGCCCTATTTGGTGTCTACCCCCATTGGTGAGTCGGTTGTTGTAAAAAAAAATCTATAAGGGTTGTCCCGTGTTTATCTTGTGCAAAGTTATTCCTGGTGATCTCCTTGAGCTTGACATGGTAGTTTTGATGTTATTCTTGAATTGAAAGGTCATGATTCGGTGGCAAAAGGTAAGTTCATTTCCCTTCTTAAGGCCCGAAAATTTATTCCTGAGGGTCAGGGATGTCAACTCTGAAAGTCTTTAGTTTGAGTGATTCTGATTATGGTGGTGCAAATTGGGTCCGAATCATCTTTAGTAGTAGATGTTAAGTCAAAAGGGCATTGATCCATCATTGGTAAGGTTGAAGAAATTAGTGGGAGATAAGAAAGTAGAAGTCTTTTCCCAAGGGGGAGATAGAGTATGTCATTACCAAGGTTGGTTGTGTGTCCCAATATAGATGGCCTAAGAGAAATGATATTGAGTAGAGTTCATAGCCCTCGATGGATGAGTTAGGGAAGATTGAGGGAAGAGTGGGTGTTTTATATTGTGATAATGATGGTATGCTTGGTCCATTTAAGGTTATAGACATGGAAGAAAAGCTAGATGAGACCTCATTGTGTGTAATAGATAGGCAAGAGTATATTGGTGTGACCTTTGGTAGAAGTGAATACTAATGAGGATATAGAGATGTTAAGATAGACACAATAATCACTAAGTGATGTTGACTTCGAGGGAGCCATACGGTGGTTAGAATGGTAGGTTTGAATGTGTGGTTGTAAATATGTGAGTTATTGTAGTAGGCTATTGATGACTTTTGTTAAGGGTTTCAAGTGATTGTATTAGAGTGGTTATAGAACTAGGCTTGAATATAATATTGATGGCATAGGGGTGAATGTATGATGTATTAGATGTTTCGTTATTAGGTCTTGAGGTTTGTGAAATATGGTAGTAAGGGGTAGTACTCTTGGAATATATTTTCCTATGGAGGTATAAGATCCTAAGGGTTTTTGGTAAGGTGGCCTATGAATGTGATTTGTTATTGGAGTTATCCCCGGTTCATCCGGTGTTTTATGTGGTCATATTGAGGAAATGCGTGGGGAATCCTAGTTCCATCGTCCCATTGAAAGTAGTGAATGTTGAAGAAATCTTGACCTATTAAGAGGTTCCGGTCAAAATTTTAAACCGACAAGTTAAGAGGTTGAGAAAAAGGGAAGTTGTATCCGTCAAGGTACTTTGGAGAAATCAACAAGTTGAAAGTGTTACATGGGAAGTGGAAATGGCTATGATGAAACGTTATCCTCATCTCTTTCATTCTACTCAAGCCTAACGTAATAATCCATTCATGTTCAAATGTTTAAGGCTCTTATGTTTCAATTTTTCCTAAGTCCTCACGTGCATGCATATTCATGAAGTTGAATTTTAAAAGTTATGATTTATGCTAAAGTTTAGAGATTTCATACTTTATGCATTTCAAGTGTCATTGTATATATGTTGGGTTGCTAGTCCTCGTGCCATGTTCCCTTCTATGCTAATGATTCTCATTCGAGGACGAATGTTCCCAAGGGGGAGATAATGTAATACCCCAAAAATTTCTACGCCAAGACTCGTAGCATTTTTCATGTACGTATAGGATCGTACTCTACGACTTTGAAGTGCATTCATGAGTTAGGATCAATTCCTAAGTAATTTAAGGGTATTATATGTGGTTTAGGGTCATAAGGGATCCCTAAAACCAAGTCGAGTCCAAAGAATTAGTCTCGACCAAGTTTCCGAATGAGTTCGTATAAGGGTCAACTTCCAACGACCATATCTCCTGGAATATAACGAACTGGGTGTCCCACGACCTACCAAATTAAAGTTATTCGAGTCTTCTTTCCAACGCCACCAATATTGTAATTTTTGGAGTTCGGGGTCAAAAGTTATGACCATTTTACCACAAACTATCTCTGCAGAATTTATGGCAAACTAGCCTCAGTAGTTTGGGTGCTGGCGCGTCGCGCCAGCTATAGCGCCAGCAGTTTTTTTTGCCTATTTTCCAGATTTTTTTGATGAAGGGCAACTTGGTAATTTTCCCTAAATGTATATACACGAACTTGGGCATGTTTTGGAGTCATTTTTCAGTCTTTCACCTCTCTAAAGAACCCTAAACTTCATCCACTTCTCTCTCAAATAATCCCCTCCAATTTTTCTATCAAACTCAAGGATTCAAGGCTCCTCATTGAAGACCAAGAATTCTCCAAATCTTCTTCAAGTTCCTCCCTAAGGTATGTGGGTTTTCATCCATGGATTCTTCCACCCATGGAGCCCAAAAGTTTTCTCAATCTAGTATTTCCATTTTAAATGATGAAATCTTATGTTATTTTACATAATGGTTCCAAATGCATAGATTATGGTATATTTAGATTTATTTACTCCTATTGATATATATGCATATTGACTCTTGATTTCAAGCGATAAGAAATTTTATGGATTTTCATACAATGATTTCAAATGTATAGATTCTTGAATATTTGAAGTTTATTACCTATATTAACTTATGTTGATTCTTATTTACATGAAATAGATGGTTTATTAAGGCACTTATATGAAGGCTTGAAAGTAGTTTAAAGTGCATATGGTGGGTTATTTTTAAAGATGGTTGATTTGATGCATTCATATCACTCTCATGCATACATGTATTCTTTTAAATGTATTTGAAAGTTATATGAAATGAACCCACCTAGTCTTCTTATGTTGAAATGAAGTTGGATTGAAAGTTTGACTCTAAATGAAAGTTTATGAAGCAAATGCCTATATTTAAGGGAGTCTTGTGAAATGATTGATTGATAAAAGGGCTTCTTAGCCAAATTAAGGTTTCAATGTGAAAGGACAATTCTCACATTGAATCAAATGAAATGTCTTTATGAAATGCTTGATTGATAAAAGGGCTTCTTAGCCAAATTAAGGTTTCAATGTGAAAGGACAATTCTCACATTGAATCAAATGAAATGTTTAAGGTTATGATATGGCATGTTTGACCTCCCTATAAGCCGTCAATACTTTTGAATATTTTCCCAAAATGGAAGGTCCGATTAGCATGGTACCCGGAATGCCATCACTGATTGTAGACCTAATTTTCTTATAAACCAAGGTTCATTAGTAGAACGGTAAATAGGGCATGGTAGTCATGATAATATTATAAACCAAAGGTTTTAATGAGCTATTCCACCGATGATGATTTGATTTCTATAGTCATACAATGCTTATATTATTATGATATATAAATGTTATTCCGTGGGATTTGACCTAGCACCGAATGTAGCATGTAGATGGGGACTCGACCTAAGGGGTCCTTAAGTAAAGTCTCATGTTGCATTAACTATGTGCCACCATAGGAGCCCTTGTCGGCTAGGCCTTTGTAGCCACCAAATGTTAAATAATTAAATGTAATCTGAATGGAGTTCTACTTGGCAAGTAGTCTCCCCGTGCCAACGTATGGGCTTATGTTGGATTCCATGTAATAGCTCGCATGGTCTTAAATTTCGGTTGTGGTCACTTCCCCATAAAAATGAATATTTTAAGGTTTCCTATGATGATGTCTAATGCATGCATTCACTTATGCATATTGATTTCTCATGTCCCTCTTATGTTCTTCATTTCATAGCATACTCACATACTTAGTACATTCAAAGTACTAACGCATACTTTTGCCTACATGATATCACCATGTAGGAACCGACGTCGCTCCTCGATCTCCTCCACATGGCTAACGCGTATTTGTTTGAAGATTTGCTTGTGGTGAGTTCCCATGTTTCAGGAATAATATCCTCTTTATTCTAAGCTTTTGTTATGTAGAATAGTAAGACTTTTATTAAGGTATTTCTTGGCACTTATATTGAGGGTGAGTTAGGGACATGTCTTAGCCCCCGTCAAGTTTATTAGTAGAGGTATGTTTGGACATAAATGGATGAAATGTTTTAATTTCCGCTTATTATTATTTACCATTACCAATGAAATGCTTAATAAATGCTAAGAGGCTTGGGTGAGGTACCTTCGGGTATCTCATTCGCCGTGTCACGTCTAGGCCCTCGGCTTGGGTCGTGACAAAATTACTCTTAAAAAAGTGACTTGGGATTGAATCGATAGTATGATTGGTTGACAGGTTTGATTGTAATAGAATTAATGAATTAATAAGGGTCCAAATGTGACTTGTCAAAATAAATAGATTGAACTGATTGGATAGAGTTTTATGAGCATTGAGTCTTGGGAGGAGTAATGAGCACCGATTTGGGTAAAAGTATAGTTATAACTCAAATCCTATGAACTACGTAGCCAGCATAGGATGGAGGGTTAAACCTCATAAGTCCCAAAATGAAGGACTTTGATTGATTGTGGATCTAATGATAGTGATTCGTCCCTTACCCTAGCAAAGTATTAGATGGGTGTGGCAATGACATCGCTTTATTGTATATCACTAACTCATAGGAGATGGTTGTCGGTTACAGAAACTCTTAATTAGGATATGATCTTGCCTAATAGAATTGTTTGATTGAGACTGTGGGTGATTGAGTCAATTTTGAAAAACTTCGCTATATTATTAATCTGCATATCTTTTGATTGAGTCCTTCCTTCCATTTTACATACTAACGCCTTTTATTCTGTATCATATCATGATGCAGATACAGGTACTAAAGATCATCAACAGAGCTCTGTTGAAGATCTATTTCTTTCCTGAGAGTGATGAGACCTCCTCGCTTTTTGGAGAGAGCATATTTATTTCATCTTTATTTTTAATAATTTCTTTTGGATACCCATGAACTTGTCATTGGCACCTTCTTGATAGTGATAGAGGCTTCATAGATGGATAGTGATGACATTAAGTCTTTGTCTGGGTTTTTAAACTATTTCTTTGAGTTGAAGTTAAGTTGAGATTTGATTTAAATTGCTTTATACTTCTTCAAATTATTGAGAAGGATAGCCCATCTGAATGCCTTTGAAATTTGTTTTGAGTCTTACACTGAGTGCATAAATGAATGAATGGATGTGTGATTGGACTAAGTGGTTCACTTGGGAATAAGTAATGATCTTCGAGTGACGGTCATGCCTAGGGTACCCTCTCGGGGCATGACATATAGACTCCACAAATATCTAGCATGCCTCTACTAGTCTAGATAGAGGCATGAGACAAGCTTCTAGCTCACCCAATATAAAAGATAAAAGTCATAAGGAACAATGAAAGATAAATGTCTTATCCTCGAATTGTGAGGACTCACCAACAATAGGAGAATAGTGCTCAAACTCTAGAAATGAGTGAGAGGTGCGAGATGATCATCGGACCTTATATTTTGAGACAAAGTGGGAAAAATTATGCGTTGGTACATGAAATACACTAAGTATATGAGAAGCATGCATGAACAATGATAATAGGACGTAGTCAATATGAACATGGAATGCATGACTAATATCTTAAAACATTTGAATATCATAATCATGTGGTCAATACATCATTAACATTATGAAAATGTATACTATTTTATATACCTTTTGTGGGATAGGACATTTAACCAACATATAAGACCATGCAATCTATAAGATGGAATCCGATGTAACTTCCACATCAAGAAGAGAGAGACTACTCGCCAAGGTAAACTCCATGAGAACATCTTAAACTTGAGCTATTTTTTAATCTACTAGCTAGGCCATAAAGGCAAACTACCTGGGTAACGTAATTAGAGACTAGAGGTTGCTACTAAAGTTCTCTTGGATTGCTACTTCAGCTTTCGGACCAAACCCCACCTTAAGTCCTCTCGGTTCTTAGTCAATATCCCAATGGAAATCATAAATCCTAATCATTATCATTATTAGGGAGGTCTATAATAAATACCAATATTCATTATAAAGTAATCATAAGAGTAGCTCATTAACATGATGATTCATACAAGAATGAGAAAATCTTTCAATCCTTATGAATCTGTGAGTAGGTAAGAAAATATTTCACCTCTTAAACATGAATGTGAGAATTACCTTTCACAATCATAAATATTTTAATGAAACATCATTGAAAGCATCATTCATTACCTATCATGAGTTATTCATAATTCCTTGATAATCATTCATACTCATTCATAAAATCTCTTATCAAACATGACCAAAATTCAATGCATTCATACTTGAAAATAACATAGTGCATGGATCTATGAAAATCAATTAAAATCATACAATTGAAACTTGAATCAAACATATTTTAATCAATGATAAATTATAATTGAATCGACTCAATGCAATTTCATAAGAATTAGGCTAGAAGATAATCATAGAAGAAGAATTAGAGAAAAAAACCTTGGGACTTCATGTATGGAAGGATCCATGGATGCATTCTCTCATACGTTGGTCAATTAAAACATAATACAGTGAATAAGGAAACTTAAACTTGAAATTCCTTGAAACCTTGCTTGAGGAAGAAGGTGAGCTTAGGAGAACACTTCTAGAGAAAAGATTTGTGTTTAGGGTGATTGGAAGTGAATGAGGGAACTAGGAGAGTTTAGGGTAATTAATAGAATAGGATTTGTACCCCAAAACCATCCAAATTTATTAATGAAATAATAGAAAAAAATACCAAAACACCCCCCAAAAATAACTGAATGGGCACCCTTCACGGATGCCTTTGACGGGTCGTACACTGTACCACAGGCCGTACAAGGGTCTGCGGTGGGTATGGGCTTTGGGTTCCCGAAGAGTGACCCACACAGAGGCCACTACGGGTTGTACAACGTACCACGAACCATGTACGGGGTCCATAGGAGTGGAGGTGATATGGCATTCCTGAGGGGTGACTTATACGGCCACTATAATAGGCCGTATAGGTCACCAAGGGCCATGAACTGGCTCGTGGAAAGTGCCCCCAAGGTCTTCCTTGAAGCCCTTCTTGCACGAACCTTTATACGATCTGTAGAACATAAAATGGGTCGTACAAGGGTCCGTGATCACTGACCCTCAAATTTTCAATTCCTGAGTTCCTTTATGGGTGCGCTCCACGGGTTGTGGAGCCCTACATGATCCATATAAGACCTCATGGAGATCACCACTGCAGCTTTTTTCAGAGAATTTCCTTCAAACCCCATTTTTACGACTTGCCAACATCCGGGGTCTTACATTTATCTAAGTTAAAATAGCACGGGGTGTTACATTATCACTTATTACATTGGTACATTTGATCTTCTCAATTGTGTAGGCCAGTGGCCTATATATTAGCCTTGCCACCTAATTTGTCCAGAGTCCATCTAGTGTTTATGTATCCATGTTGAAGATTTAACATGAGAATGGAGATTACATTATCAAGTGGGATTCGGTATTATTGGACAAAAATCTTCAGTATGAAGATGAATCAGTTGCAATTCTTGATTATGATGTTCGAAAGTTGAGGACCAAGGAAATCATATCAGTAAAGGTTCAATGGAAGTATTGTCCAGTTGAGAAAACCACTTGGGAAATCTAAAAACATAGGTGGGACAAGTATCTTCACTTGTTTGAGTATTTAGGTACCACTCATTTCTTGACTTAGCCTAGTTTTCCTATTTGATTGCTCGGGGAAGAGCAATGGGTAAATTGGTATCTATTATAATGATTCATTCTGGTCATTATGGGAAAGCTGATAGTGGAAGAATTATGGCCAGAAAACTTTTCATGTAGTAACTTAAAAATTTTAGGTTAGGCTAGCCTTAGACGAAATCTGAGTAAGGTGAGATCTAGAGAAATTTGGGAGATGATTGGGATTAATGTCTAAGCGTGGGTTGCTTTTCCTAATAGCTAAGACGTTTATGAGTCCGTAGGACTTTTCAAAAGTGAATACGGGTGAGTAAAACTCCTGATATCAAACTTGATATGAAAGAGTGATTTCAAAACATCAAGGTTCGAGGGTGTATTGCGAAATAGGGGCTTGGGGGAAGAATTTGTAGGTTTTATCTCCGTGCAAGCTGCTATAGCTGGAACAATTGCGCTATAACGGGCCTGTGAGATGCTATAGCGGGCTAGTTGCGGATTTAATACAGAAAAGTCCCAAAATCGCTCTTTATTCTAGAATTATATTCTTGAGAGAAGAAAGGGTGATCTAGAGCTATTTTCTGTTATTTTCCACTAATTTCTTCGGTAAAGATATGTTAATTACTCTCCTAACTTGTAATTCGATTCTTAGATCTTAGAATTTGGGATGGAAACCTTAGGAGAGGGTTTTAACTTGACTAATGGTGGAAAAATTCCATGGTTTGGATGGGATGATCTTGAAAATGGCCTGGGTTTAGGATTTGAGTATAATCCGGATATATTTAGGCCATTATATATTTTTTTGGTATTTTGTTATTGTTTTAGACCAAGATCAAGCCAAGGCATTAAAAAAAGGAGAGAGCTCAAGTTCTTTAGAATATTCAGGCTTGTCAACTGTTTTGTTAGTATTGCATGCATAATATATGATTAGGAAAAAAGAAAGATCATGATTTGAAATACTAAATGTTGTAAATGGAATGCAATGAATATGTTACTTGGGTATACAAGTGTGATTGTTATTCATTGTGGTTGTGATTGTGATGTGTGTTGATTTTGAATTGGATACCACATCGGTACATTTGGATTAGGTACCATGCCAATACATTTAGATCAGGTTCCAAACCAGTAAACTATTAATGGGAATGAGCACCACGCCGGTATACTAACAGTTTGTTTGAGGGTTCAATGAGATAACTGGGTTGGATGTTGTGCCGTGATTTATTTCATGTGAATTGTATATCATAATAGAGTCCAAGTTTTGGTATAAATGTGATGTTAATTATATATTATCTATTCAACTAAGTTGTGGTTGCTTGTTTCATATCTCGTATAACTAGAATTAGCGGTGTGATCCTATCATTACACTGTGTGTACTGATACTGCACTTGCTCTTTCTTTGTTAAGTACATTGCATCTTTAGACAGCTGTTGTAAGACCTCAACTGTGAGACTTCCACTATCTGAATCCAAGGGTGAGCTATCTCGTTCGGGCGATTGTGGATTCCTCTTAGTTCTTTGTCCATATTTTCAGGCAGAGGCACTTTAGACTTTTGATTATGTTTTCTTGTTGGGGTTGCATCCCCTTATTCTAGACCTTTTTAGAATTTTGGTACTATGACTTTCAGATTCTATGAGGTATTTTCCATAAAGTATTTTATTTTATTAATTGAATTTATAGGAACTCATTCCTTTTATTTGCTTAAAATTATTTATTGCTTTTAAATTGCACGATTGGATTTTTAAATGGGTTGAGCTGGGTTAACAATTGATTTTTTCACTAGAGGATTTGTGTGGGTGCTACCAACAACTGATCGGGGTCATGACAATTAATGAATCTCACTTCATACACAAGATTACCCATAGTTTGAGTCAATCACCCACAGTTAATTATTTCAACATAATCTGAACTTATGGAGTGTTGTAATAATAATTAAGCAATTTTAATACAATCAAACAAAATTGATGACGTCCATCAATATATTAACCCCACTAATTATATGCATAATATTTTTATATGTGTTGTTATCAATGTCGATCCGATAAAGGGAAAAAAACTTAACTAGACAAAATAAGAACCTAATTAACCAATACATAATAATATTTTTAGTTTTGACCAACATGGCAATAGATTTTTTTCAAAACACAAAGTAAATTTTAGAAAAAGAAAAACATCGGTAAAAGAATTGGTAAATAGCCCACGATTTTTGCAGTTAGAAATATATCCTAACCCCTTAAATTCTTCTTCATTAGTTATTTACCTTCCACATTTATCTCAATCATTTGTTAATGTTTTCTCTCACATAAACTAAAAAGAAGTATTATAACCAAAATAAAACTCTTTACCTTCTCTTTTCTAAAAATTATTTCAATGGCAGATGTGAATTATTTGTCAATTTTAATTAATCATCACATCGGAAAATGGGATTCAACAGGAATGTATTATGATATACGTTTCAATCCTGATAATGTTATAGTATCTTTTTGGTTATATTTCTTGATTAATGTTCTTGAATTAACATCAATTGATAAAGATAAAAATAAGTACAAATTATAACGTGCAGAAAATTACAAAAAAATGCAGTTTAAGAGCCTTATGCTAGTTTGTATGATACAAATATTGTTTAAGGTACTAGTTAACTAATATTTAAATTTAAAAACATATTTAATTAGTTGGTGCTTTGTAAGTGTGAATACTTTATATTAGTTATCTAAGTTTTATTTTATTTTTAACATCAGCATACAAATACAAATGGAATACGAACAACAATAGGCATTTTTTAAAATTATAATTTGGTTGATAATATGAATTTTTGATGTTTTTGTGATTTATTTATGATCGCAAATTCATATATACTTAATTAAAATAGTTAAATTCATGATTTTTAGTTAATGTACTTCTTGGTGTATGTGTTGGCAATTTAATTTGGTATTTTAATCATTATTGGTGAATACACCTTTATGATGATTAAAAATATGATTTGTTTTGGTGTACGTGTTGGTGGATTCAATAATTTTACAAATAATACCTATATAGTGATGAGGTTGATAAATTTTTTGATTATATTATGGTTTCTCTATTTATGATTGTTATTTTTTGGATTATATACTGATGAACAATTGATGTATAACGATTTATAGTCATGGTTCATTTTTGGTGTACGTATTGATTCATATTTTGGTGTACATGTTGGTGTATTCAATAATTATATAAATAATACCCATGTACTAATGATGCTAATAATTATTTGGATTATAATAAGGTCCATATGATATATATATAATTGTTGATTTGGTGAATATAGTTTTATAATGGTTAAATAAATGGTCTTTTGTTGGTGTATGTGTTGTTAAACTTTAAATATAACACAAATATAATTATCAATTTGATATATTTTTTATTATATACATTTATAATGGTTAAATTCATGATATTTAGTTAGTGAACTTCTTGGTGTACGTGTTCGTGTATATGTTGGCTAATTTGATTTGGTATTTTAACTATTATAGGTGAGTACACCTTTGTGATAGTTAAAAACATGATTTTTGTTTTTGGTGTACGTGTTGGTGGATTCAATAATTTTATAAATAATACATATGCAGTGATGAGGTTGATAAATTTTTTGATTATATTATGATTTGTGTTTATGATTGGTATTTTTTTGGATTATATACTGATGAACAATTGGTGTATAATGATTTATAGTCATGGTTCATTTGTACGTGTTGGTTTATTTTTTGGTGAACGTGTTGGTGTATTCAATAATTATAGGTCACAATCCAAACTAGGGCCAAGTTTGACACGGTGATGGAGATGCGAGGGACCCCAACCATAAGCCATCTTAGCATACATCGCATACATAAGGTAAAGAATATGAAAAGATAAGCAGAAGTAATCATCAAGTGGGGAATGGGTCTAAGGGAAAGTCAACTCAATTGACATCCAAACTGAACTACATCACAAACCGTCTAATCATGCCTCTAGTCTAGTCTTTGATGGGGGCTTAGGATAAGCTCCTAGCTCACCCTAACAATAGAAGAAAGTCAAAACAATAGCAACATGAATAAAAGTCATGTCCTCGATAGAATGAGGACTCACTAACTCCTTGAGAATCTAGGGAAATCTCTAGCTACGAATAGGATGATCGTGAGTGTCGTCCGTCCCTACATTATGAGACAATGTAGGCAAAATATGCGTTAGCACATTTGAATGTACTAAGCATGTGAGGTATGCATGAACAAGTAAAATAACGTAATCAATATGCCATAAAATACATGACCAATCATAATGAGCATGAGTAAAGCTTAAAAGCATTTTAAAACATATGAAATTCATGGTCAATGCATATCATACAACTTCAATGTTCAACTCATAACTTGACTTCAACTTGTGTGGGATAAGACTTTAACTGACATCTAAGACCATGCGAGTTATTACATGGAATTCGATAACTCCTGCATCGAGACAGGGGAGGGCTACCTTGCAAAGGCAGACTCCAATAAATAACTCAACTCAACTCAACTATGCTATGTGTGGATCCATTAGCTAGGACATGAAGGCAACCTACGTGGGCAACGTAGTTTGGGACTTTAGGTTGCTACTAAGATTTTCTTGGGTAACTAACTGCATTACCGGACCGAACCCCACGTAGAAGTCCTCTCGGTGCTCAGTCAATATCCCAACGGAGACTCATAAAATATGATCTTAATATAATAGGGAAAGATAGTAACTGTCTATCAATACATCCTTAAAACATATAGAAATAGCTCATTAACTTAAGGATTCACAATAATCCATATACTTAGTGAGAATTGTACATATCATCATCTTTGATATCATCATTGATCTTAACTTTGATAATCATAATAACTTCATCTTTCAAAGTCATAATCTTCATCTTGAACTCATAAAATTTTCATTTAAAATCACTTAACTCATGATCAACTAATAAAATCATCTTTAACTCATAATCATAGCTTGAGAATAGCTTTATGCATGTGCATTCATAATTCAACTTAAAATCATGCAATTCATATGAGAACATGCATATAATGATCATTGATAATATCTAAAAATAAAATTGAATCAGCCCAATGCAATTCATCAAACTAGGGTTCATAATCAATTGAAAATTGAATGAAAATTTAAGAAATCTTTGAGACTTGATGCCTAAAAAGGGCCCATGAATCAATCCCCACATACCTTGCTTGAATTCACTAAGAATTGAAGACGAAACCTTGTAGAAATCTAAAAACCCTAGCTTGAGCTTAAAGAAAAACCTTGAGAGACTTGAGAGTTCTTGCCTTGAGAAATTTGGAAGAGTGAATTGAATAGGAGGGGAATTTGAAGAATTTGATATTTATAGACTTTGAACTTGGCCATAAAGTGTCTAGTTTCATTGAATCGAACATAAAAAAAGACATAAATGCCCTTCATTAAACTTCGAATTTTGTTCCTACGGGTCATCTAAGAAATGACTAGTTGTCTAAACGACTCGTCTTGCAAGTGTAACGACACATTAGGTCGTTTTGAGTATTAGGAATTTTTAGTTCATAAAAGACTCATCTCGTAAATTTTTAATTAGGTATTTTGGACTTTTCGATAATTATGGTTATTTAGTTGAGGGGAAAACTTCGATAATTTATTTAATTAGTGGGTTAAAGTGTTAATTTAATTAATACTCTATACCAATTATTAAAGGAAAAGGATAGGGTTTATAAATTTTTATACATAATTAGTTTGAGAAAAAAAAAAGAAGAAGAGAACAGCGACGACGAACAGAAGCAGAAGCTGGGGGAAAAAATACGGAGGAAGAAAGAAAAGAAAGGGGGAAAGAAAAATAAAGGAGAAGAGAAAAATAGGAATTTTCATTCTAAAGCGTCAAGGTAATTATTCTCATCCTTTCCATTAAATTTTTATGTGATTATGAACACATTTTTAGGATATATTGGTGGAGAAATAACGCTGTAATAAGAAAATATGACTCAAGGTTCTTCACATAAAATATTGATTTGGGGGTCGAATAACGATCCGTTTTAGCTGAAATTTAACATGTGAATTTATTTTATCATGAGTGAACATAATCGGAAAGAAAAATTCAGATTTGACTTCAATGACTCGAAATGACTTTTTGACCCAATGTTTTTTATCCGAAAATAAATATAGCTATATGGGTGTCATTAGATTCGTATTCTTATGAAGATTATGTATTTGAACATATTTTGATCATTCGGAAGCGTTACGATAGGCTCAAGTTTTAAAGTGATTATTTAATTTAATTGAGGTTTAACCCTAGTTTTGAAATTCATAAAATATGGGAGTTGACATGTTAAGTGGCATCAAGATTAGGAACGTGTTTATAGAATTGGGTGAGTTATTGGGCTAGGTTAAACATATATATAATATTGGTGTTTACGGATTAGTTTACTTATAAATATCATATATTTGATAGATTGAGATTGGTCTGAGGCATTGAAGAAGGGGAAAGCCATTGGTGGATTAGCTTGCTTTACTTTGGTTCTTCGGTTGAGGTTGGTTATGGTTCTTATTATATATCATAGATAGACTTTTAATAGTGATTGATATTCATTGAGTAACGTGTGAAGTTTACTATGCATTTAATTGTTGTGGTTTGGATGGTTGATATGTTGTTGTGATTGGTCTGAAATCTCGAGACTGTAAAATTCATAATCTTGAACTTGTCCTATCAAAAATAGTGTCTTGAATAAAGAAGGCTTAATGAAATATTGTTAATGAAGTGGAATGTAATCATGAAGAATGATAAATTAATTATATTTGGATCGGGTGTCACATTCTGACACGATATATTTGGATCAGGTATCACGTTCCAACACGATATATTTGGATCGGGTGTCACATTCTGACATGATATATTTGGATCGGATGTCACATTCCGACACGGTATATTTCGATCGAATGTCACGTTCCGGCATGGTAATATTAAAGGAAAACAAATTAAAATAACTTAATACTACCCAATCTCCAATAACTCATTTTCCAAAAGAGTGTGATATGGAGGCTTGAGTCTTCATGTGTGATTTTAATATTGTTGATTGGTTATGAAATTATTCATTGTGTTGTCACTTAATCTTGATCTTGTTGGTTGCCACCTGTTAAGTGCTACGGTTGATTTCCTGCTATTACTTATTGCATATTGATTCCTATTTTGAGTCGGCCGATGATACCTAATCAGTACATGTTGTCCTGTACTGACCCCTACTTGTATCTTTTCTTGTTTTATTTTGTGGGGTGCAGCGACTGTTCCACCGACTTTGACTCGACCTCAGCTCTAGTCAGTCTCCAGTTCATAAGATTTCAGGGTGAGCTATGCTTCTAGCTGGCGATGGAATCTCTTTTCATGGCATGGTGTCCTTAGTTTTCGGACACGTTATGTTATTTATTTATTTGGTGTTTGATAATTCAAGACTTAGTTTTAGAATTTAGATGTCCTTCATGTGATGACTTTTAGGTTTTGGGGAAAACGTATTTATTTGAGCTTCCGCGTTATTGTTATATTTATTAGTTGGGGTTTGTATCGTTGGTTCTCCCACCTAGGAGGTTAAGTGTGGGTGTCACTCATGACCCATTTTGGATCGTGACAGCAGGTCTGAGAAAAGTACCAAAAATCGAGTCTATGAAGATTGGGTACGGATCATATTTACGACCCGTCATCATAAAAATGAGTCGTTCTTTAGGCTCGTCCTGCAGGTCCAAAAAACCTGCAATTGGAGAGTCTCTGAAATTTTGTCACGAGTCATTCTTACGACCCGTCCTGAAAAGTTATAGATTTAGCCTTGAGGGATCTCTGATCAAAGTCTCTGAAGTCCTCCTACGGGTGATGTCTACGGGTAATCTAAGGGAAAACGGACCATAAACATGGACCGTAAGGCCTTCCCTTAAGGTTGGTCATGATCAACCATCACGACTCTCTCTATGACTCATTTCTATGGGTCGTGGAAACTTTTACGACTCATAGAGATGGTCGTGAACTGGGTCCAATTAGCAAACTTTAAGATTCCTTCTTGGTTTCTAACTTTTCGACTTACGGGGTCTTACATTATATAAATAATACCTATGTACTAATGATGCTAATAATTATTTAGATTATAATAAGGTCCATATGTGTAACATCCCCTAAAAACGTTGTATACGATGTTTCAATTTTTGCCTAAACATGATACAGCCTCTGTATTGTGGTCATAACTTTTCATAGGAATATCCAAATTGAGTGATTCAAATTTCTGAGTAACCACAAGATCATTACCTACAACTTTTATGAAGACCATATTTTAAGATTCGGAGGTTAATTAGGTCAAATAAATTAATCTTTGTAAGGTAGGATGCTGTGACGGAAATGAGTGTTTATAGAAGAAAAATCATATCTCACTGTAGGTTTATCCAAATTGGTTGATTCTTGAACGATATGAAACTAGACTTCCATATCTACAATTCTTATGAAGACACCAAATCCTAATAAGGAATTTATCTTATTCAAACGTAGCTCCCAAAAAGAGTATTCTGTCAAAGATAACTCATTTCACCTACCATAGAAAGATCTAGATACATTTGACATCACTCATGACATAAATTGTCCTCCATTTAACATCATCCATGACATCAATATATTCCACTAAATTTTCAGATTTTTATTTATAATTATTTTATTTATTGTTAGGTCCTCTTTCCCACTTATAAATACCCACCTTATTTCCTCATTTTATTCATCAAGCTTTCTCAAGCAAATCTTCTCTCTATACACTTCTTTACACATTCTCAAATATAGTTTTAGTTCTTAGTAGTGAAGAAATACTATTCCGGTAATTCATATATTCCGGGTAGTACACAAAACGTTCCGGCAAGGAGAGAAGCTAGGACTCAAGAGTGGTCATTAAGTCATCCGGTACCAACTAAAGCTTCGGTTTCCAGGTATGTAAGGTTTCAATGAGAGTATTCCTTCCACTCTCATGTCTAAATTATTTTGATTATATGATAAATTATATTTATTTTCTTTAAACTCTACTCTAAGTTATGTGTGTATTTATCCATTGGTTCTTCCACCCATATAGTTCAAAAACTCTTTCAATTAAATATCTTGATTTCAAGTAATATTTTCTTATGTTAATTCTTATATTTACTTAATAGTATGAATCATGGTTAAACTAATGATTATTGCTCTATTTTGATGCAACATAATTATATATGTATGAATTGATGGTTTACAAGTAATTCCTCTATTTATCTATTTAAAGGTTCTTGAAATTCATGGTGGGTTGTTTAAAAGCATGATTTTTAATTAATGGATTTCAAAGTATTTATGTATATTTATTTACATACATATTTGCAAGTTGAAGTGATTTGAACCCACCTAGTTTTACTATGTTTTTAATAAAGTTTGACTTGAAAGCTTTGACTCCAAATAAATGTTTATGAAAGCAATATCTATGATCAAAAAGGGAGTCTTATGAAATGAAAGAATGATGAAATGATATGAATGATGGATTCTTTATGCAATAAGGACAATTCTTGCATATTTGAATTGTCAAATGTTTTAATGAGCTATTCTACCGAATATGATGTTTGAATTCTCAAGTTATATGCTATGAATATTTTGAAGTATTAAACTATTCCGTGGGATTGACTTAGCATCGAATGAGGCATTGAGGTGAGATTCGGTAAGGGAATCCTAGTAGCAACCCCTTGTCTCATTAACTATGTGCCAACATAGGAGCCCTTGTAGGCTTAGGCTAATGGATCCATAAATAGCCCTTAAAGTTAAAGTTAAAGAAATGAATGAAGTTGACGGAGTTCTACCTGGCAAGTAGTCTCCCCGGCCAACGTAGGGGGTTATGTTGGATTCCATGTAATAGCTCGTATGGTCTTAAATGTCGGTTATGGTTAATTTCCCACAAAATGAATGTTTTAAAGGATATATATATGATTTATTATGCATACATTAAATTATGTTCCATATTACATAAATGTTTTAATGTTTTCTCAATGTTCATGCATCCTTACATACTTAGTACATTCAAAGTACTAACGCATACTCTTTTGCCTACATGATATCACCATGTAGGGATCAGTGCTCCTCCTCATTCTCCTCCACGTGGCTAGTTGATATTCCATTGAAGACTACTTTTGGTGAGTTCCCATGTTCCGGGAACAATACTCCTTTATCTTTCTAGTTTATGATATGTTAAGATATTTTACTATGGAATTTCTTCTATTATGATTGAGGGTGAGCTAGGGACTTGTCTTAGCCCCGTTAAATCTAATAGTTAGAGGTATTGTTGGACATATGTAAGTTGAAGATTTATTATGATTTCCGCTTGTTTATTTATCATCATTACCTATGAAAGGCTAAAAGAATGCTAAGAGGCTTGTTTGAGGCACTTTCGGGTTCCTCATTCGCCATGTCACGTCTAGGCCCTAGGCTTGGGTCGTGAAAATATGATATATGATTGATGTTTTATTTTTTGGTTATATAATGTTGAATACACTTTTATAATGGTTAAAATCATGGGGTTTTTTGTGTATGTGTTGGTGGATTTAATTTGATGAATATGTATTTTAAAAAGGTAAATAATTGGTTCTTTTTTTGGTGTACATGAAGGTGTATGCAATAACTGTATAGATAATACCTATGTACTAAGCATGTTGATAAAAAAATTTATTATAATAAGGATCATGTGATATATGATTGTTGATTTGGTGAATATACTTCTATAATGGTTAAATAAATAATTTTTTGGGTGTGCGTGTTATTAAACTTTATATATAACACAAATATAATTACCAATTTGATATATTTTTTATTATATATTGGTTAATGTGCCTTGGTAACATCAACTTGTAATGTGATGCAGGTAGATATGTAGATTATAAGATTGAAGGAATAATATTTGATGCAAATAATAAATGATAAGGATTGATTACCACTATTGCTTCTCAATTAGGTGTGGACACGAACTTATTTGAGTTGGTACTCAAATATGTTGTGACTGATCAATCCTCACCGATGAAAATTCATAATGATATGGGTGTATAAGTTAACTTAGCTAAAAAAAATATCAATTCAGATTTTTTTTCAAAGTATCCATTATGTGTGACATGTATGGACAGAGTTATGGATAATCTGATAAACTTGAACAACTTAATAATGAAGGTAACAAATTTTTTTTCCTGGAAATTAACGATGAACTTGTAAAGAGAAAAAAAAAACTGAAAATTAACGATGAACTTGTAAAGAGAGAGTGTTTTTTTACAAATATGAAAAATATATTATTAAAGTGGGTAAAAACTGCATTAATAGTAAGAAGAGGAGAGATAAACTTTTTTTTAACACATCTCTTCTCTAAGATTAGTTGAAATTGTCCAAGCTTGGTACTCCAACCTTGTGTAGGAAAAGTTGGTGTCCAAGCTTAATATATATTGACATTAACAACAATCAGTTTCAATTTGATCGATTACTGAACCCATTTTCATTTTATATGAATAAGTATGAATACCTCATAAATTACAACACAAATTAGATATAAATTTAGAAGCTGCTTTCAAGAAATATTATATAAGTCTTATCACCTAAATTTGGTTTTGACAATGATACTCTCCCGTTTGGCCATAAGTTTTTTCAAAAATATTTTTGAAAACATAGTTTGGTAATAAAAAGTGCCAAGTTTTTTGGGACAAAATGTATTATTTCAACATTTAGACTATTTTTCAAGTTTTTATAAACACAAAAATACATGCATGTCCAAACACAATTTCAACTTTCAAAAAATATTTTTATCTCATCTTGAATTTATTTATTTATTCATGTTTCAATCAATCTATGTCCAAGGCTAGCTAAAAATTCGAAAAATGGCACCAACTAATTTTTAAAAGACAATTGGTAAAGTACCTTGAATAGTGCCTATGGACTTGCTGTATTGCAATAACAATTAAATTGAACCTCCATTTGGTGTGAGGTCACCTTTGTGGTTGAACATATTAATCCAATATCATAACAAATTAGAGAAGAGAAAATATCGACTGAAAATAATCGTATAGTGCTTTATTATTTATTTATTTATTTGATAAATCTATACCATTAGATAATGTGTCTAGTTGAGGTGTGCATTATTCGAATTAAATCAAATCAAATTAAATTGAATTTTAATTTGAATTGAATTTTTGTTTTTTTGTTTCGGTTTCGAATTAGAAGTTTACTTTTCTTGGTTTTTAGGTTTTGTTTCGGATTTAGAAAAAATAAAAATTGAAAAAAAAACAAATTATTTATGTGTTATATATATAACCACTTTTATCCCTCCTTTTTTTAGTTAGATGATTTTTATCATGGTATTTATAATTTACCGTATTAGGATATTGAGGCTCGAATCACTGACCATTCTTATTTCACTAAGTATTATGTTTTAAAGTTTTATTCGTGACTTATTTTAGAAAGTATATTTAAGAGATTCAATATTATTACTTCTCATTGTATGTAATATTTTTTTAAGCATGCAAATATAACGTTGATTATGCTATTAATTATTGACATAACCGAATGGCTGAACCGGAAAAATCCAAACCGAAAAGAGAAAAACCGAACCAAACTAATTTTTTTTGGTTTGAATTTAATTATAATTTTTCAAAACCGAAACCGAATAAAACAAAACCGAACCAAAAAATCGAATGCACCCCTAGTGTCTAGCGTCTTTTTATAAATAATAGAAATGAAAAATCCTAAATAGGAATACGCACAAGAAAGGGGAGTACCAATCCTACTGAAGTATTGAACCTCTACTAATTAATAACTATGAAGAAAATAAAAGTTAGAGAGAACTAGATATTCTATGATCATCATAGAATTTATAATACACTCTATAATGATATCTATAATGATATTATATAGATGAGGATTCTTAAATAATGCAAAATTATAAAAGCCAAGAAGAAAATTGAGTTATCAACCTCAAACTTCCATTTTACAAATTTATGAACTAAAAAGGATATATTGATCTTCTAAAGGAACCTAAGTATGTTTCTCTTGTTTTCTTCTTTAAATTTGTCCAATAACACTTGATACTTGATAGTTCATCACTTCTTAAATTTATTGAATTTTATTGAAGTTGTTGACACTGTTATATAATTTTATTTTGCCAGTCGCATCAGTAGATGCGTTAAAATTATAAACTCCTCAGTCACTTTATCATCCCAACTATTCTTTCTTCCGTGCTTCTTTATTATTCTTCTACAAAAAAAATGAACTCTAAAATAAAAAATATCTTAAGTTGATATAAATGGAATCTTCCGATGAGTTCAAATCAAATAATACAATATACTATACTAACAAATTAAAAAAAGAATTGTAGGCACATCAGACAGCTGTGGAAGAGGAAGGTGGCCAAACATCTAATTCTCCTTACTCACTCATCATCCCCAAAAGGAAAGATACTAAACACACTAAATTTATGGTTCTATTGCATGCAATAGACAATTGGTTACTATCAACATTATAGAAATATTAGCTGTCAAATGGTCCCTTTTCTTTACTTCTCCAAATCCAAGTCAACTAAATATCTACCTAATTCATAAGCCTGCATTTTTTCCTAACAACATCAACCCTCCAACCCTACTCTTATAACATTCATATGGCTACAAGTTAATTAGTTCATATTAATTACTTCCTCTATTTTAATATGTTTATCTTAATTTGACTCATTATAGAATTTAAAAAATAAAAAAGGAGATTTTTAGATCTTGTAGTATTAAATTAAAAATATGTGTAACTACGTATCAAATGTCTTTTGAATTTTGTGGCCTTAAATATGTCAGACGTAGAATGTTGAACGTAAAGTGTTACTAAATATAAAAAGTGGCATTCTTTTTAAAATGGATAAAAAAAAAGATAAATAAATTAAAATAAGGAGAGTAATTTAATTATGTCGTCGTCACATCAGGGAGTAGGTATCTATCTAAAATGTTTTAAGTCTCGATAAGGCTTGTAATTGTTGTAAATATCACCATTTTGATTAAGGATAATGATGACACGCGATTCAATTAATCAACTTGATTTTTGGTTGATTTTTTCCCCTACTTATGCGTGCATAGAGATAAGTTATGAATACATTAATAGCTTCATTAAAGTAAACATAATTTCAACTTCAATCCTTAAATTATTACTACTAATAGCTTCATTAAATTAAACATTTTGTTAAGTGGAGTGTCCACATATAAGTGGAATGCCCACCACATTTTTATATTAAAGTGGGGCCCACTAAAAGTGGCCATCCCACTAAATTAACACCTATATATACATTACCATGAATTGGTAATTGATAGTCGGAAAGAAAAAAAAACAAAATATTCTGTGCTTTGCTTCTTCTTCAGTTCTCCTATTTACTCTCTCTTTCAGTATTAAATTGTTAATTTAGTCTCATTTTACAACACGTTATCAGCACGAGGCTCCGACTAATTTTTCAAGGTAACAAAAAGTGGTAAGAAGTTTATTTAAATTTATTTTCATAAAATGGCAAATATTTCAAAAATTGAATTTGTTGCTTTGGATATCTCTGGAAAAGATTACTCTTCATGGGCACTAGATGCCGAAATTCATCTTGAATCGATGGGTCTGGCAGACACCATCAAAGATGATAACACGGCATCTAGTCAAGACCGTGCAAAAGCTATGATTTTCCTCCGCCACCATCTTGACGAGGGTCTTAAATTACAATATCTTACATTAAAAGATCCCTTGAAATTGTGGAAAAATTTAAAAGAAAGGTATGACCACCTGAAGTTGGTCATGCTTCCACAAGCACGTTATGACTGGTTAAATCTGAGACTGATGGACTTTAAAAATATAACTGAATATAATTCTGCTTTATTTAGAATTATAGCTCAGTTAACTTTATGCGGAGATGAAATCACGGAACAAGATAAACTTGAAAAAACGTACTCCACATTTCCACCCGCGAATATGCTCCTGCAGCAGCAATATCGCGAAAAAGGCTTTAAAAAATATTCTGAATTACTTTCTCACCTTCTTATTGCTGAAAGACATAATGAACTATTAATGAAAAATCATGATAGTCGGCCAGTTGGTTCTTTGCCACTCCCTGAAGTGAATCAGGCAAATTCTAACCAACGAGAAAGAGGCCATGGCCCCAGTCGTGGTCGTGGTCGTGGTCGTAATCAAAGAAGAAATTTTAATCATGATGCTCGGCTGGCACCGAGAAATAACCAGCAATATAAAAGGCAGGGTAAAAAGCCAGAAGCTTTACCGAAGAATAATTCAGAAACAATATGTCATAGATGTGGAGGTGTGGGGCACTGGTCGCGGATTTGCCGGTCATCAAAACGCTTGGTTCAGCTATATCAGGCATCGTTAAAGAGGGCAGAAAATAATCCAGAGACAAATTTTATCTCTGAGGACAATATTGAGCCCATGCATCTGGATGTAGCTGATTTCTTTAATTTTCCAGAAGTAAATATGAATGTTGATAAGCCAGATAATATTTAAACAATTATCTTTGTTGTTGTATTTATTAAATATTATGTTTGTATTTTTCTAGATCCATGTAATAAAATAAAATTTTGTATAATAAATTATGTATTAATTATAATATTTACTTTCTTTCTTTGTGAAGAAAATATGGAAATGCGTCAAATCTTGTTTGGATCAATGATAAATCACGAGGATATTTGTGTAATTGATAGTGGAACAACCCATGCTATATTTAAAGACGAGAAATATTTTTCCAATTTACTTAGAAGAAAAGCTAATGTTACTACAATTTCTGGTAATTCAAAAATGATAGAAGGCTCCGGAAGAGCTACTATAATTCTGCCTAAGGGAACAAAAATTGTTATAGAAGATGCACTATTTTCTTCTAAATCCTCACGAAACTTGTTAAGTTTTAAAGATATCCGCAGAAATGGATATCATGTTGAGACACTAAATGAAATGAATATTGAATATCTTGGTATAACCAAGAGTGTCTCAGGCCAGAAATATATTTTGGAAAAATTATCAACTCTGTCATCTGGCCTATATTATGCAAAAATTAGTGCAATTGAAGCAAATATGATCGTAAACCAGAAGTTTACTGATCCAAATATATTTGTGCTATGGCATGATCGAATAGGTCATCCTGGATCAATAATGATGAGACGAATTCTTGAAAATTCAACTGGACATCCGTTAAAGAACCAGAAGATTCTTACAAATGATGAATTTTCATGTGCTGCTTGTTATCAAGGCAAATTAATTGCCAGACCATCGACCCTGAAGGTTGGCATCGAATCTCCTGGCTTTTTAGAGCGTATACATGGAGATATATGTGGACCTATTCATCCACCTAGTGGATTGTTTAGATATTTTATGGTCCTAATAGATGCATCATCTAGATGGTCTCATGTGTGCTTATTATCATCTCGCAACCTGGCGTTTGCGAAATTGTTAGCACAAATAATAAGATTGAGAGCGCAATTCCCAGATTATTCAATTAAGGCCATTCGCCTTGATAATGCTGGAGAATTTACATCCCAAGCATTTAATGATTATTGTTTATCAATTGGGATAAAAATTGAACATCCTGTTGCTCATGTTCATACTCAAAATGGCCTTGCAGAGTCATTTATTAAGCGCCTACAATTAATAGCAAGACCTCTACTAATGAAAACAAAATTGCCAATTACTGTTTGGGGTCATGCTATCTTACATGCAGCAGCACTTGTACGTCTCAGACCGACTCATTATAATAAATACTCCCCGTCACAATTAGTATTTGGTAATGAACCAAATATAGCTCATTTAAGAATTTTTGGTTGTGCGGTATACGTGCCTGTAGCACCACCACAACGTACAAAAATGGGCCCTCAACGAAGGTTGGGCATATATGTTGGGTTTGACTCACCCTCCATAATTCGATACCTTGAACCGTTGACTGGAGATTTATTCACTGCTCGATTTGCAGATTGTCGGTTTGATGAAACAATTTTCCCGCTATTAGGGGGAGAGAAAAAGGAACCCGAAAAAGAAAAAGAAATTGCGTGGAAAGTTTCATCACTATCACATTTTGATCCACGCACCCGCACATGTGAGCAGGAGGTCCAGAAGATCATCCACTTACAGAAAATAGCAAATCAAATGCCAGATGCATTTACTGATTTGAAACGGATAACTAAGTCACATATCCCTGCAGTGAATGTACCTATCCGAATTGATGTCCCAAAAGGATCATCTACAAGTATCATAGCTTCTGAATCTCAAACACGCCAGAAGCGTGGTAGACCGTTGGGCTCAAAGGATAAAAATCCTAGAAAAAGAAGCGTAAGAAATAATAAAGATGATACTACACAGGAACTTCCTGAAGAAGGTCAAGGTTTGAGTAATCCTGATATTCTTGAAGAAATCAGTGAACCCGATGCTCAAGTGAATGAAGAACTTTCAATAAGTTCTACCGGTGATGAGATAAATTTAGATCGATCAAAAATTACGGTGGATAATGTTTTTGCGTATAATGTTGCAATTAACCTCATGCAAGATAGTGAAAGTCTTGAACCTAAATCCGTTGAAGATTGTCGACGTAGATGTGATTGGCCAGAATGGCAAAAGGCAATTCAATCAGAATTAGACTCACTTGCTAAACGTGAGGTTTTTGGACCTGTAGTCCAAACCCCTGAAGGTGTAAAACCAGTTGGTTATAAATGGGTTTTTGTTAGAAAACGAAATGAGAGAAATGAAATTGTAAGATATAAGGCACGCCTTGTTGCACAAGGATTCTCTCAAAGACCCAGAGTCAACTATGAAGAAACATATTCACCGGTTATGGATGGGATAACATTTCGATATCTCATCAGTTTAGCTGTACATAAAAATCTTGAAATACACCTAATGGATGTGGTTACAGCTTACCTTTATGGTTCACTTGATAATGAAATTTACATGAAAATCCCAGAAGGATTAAAATTGCCTGAAGCATGTAAAAAGTCTCGGGAAGTATACTCAATAAAACTCGAAAGATCATTATATGGTCTGAAACAATCAGGGCGTATGTGGTATAATCGCCTAAGTGAGTACTTAATAAATGAAGGTTATATTAATGATGTTATTTGTCCATGTGTTTTTATTAAGAAAACGGAATCAGAGTTTGTTATACTCGCCGTTTATGTTGATGACATAAATCTCATTGGAACCCCTGAAGAGGTCCAAAAGGCAATTGAATATCTAAAGAAAGAATTTGAAATGAAAGACCTTGGAAAGACAAAACTTTGTCTAGGTCTACAAATTGAACATTTAGCAGACGGAGTTTTTGTCCATCAATCTGCCTACACTGAGAAAATCTTAAAAAGATTTTACATGGACAAAGCACATCCATTAAGTACTCCAATGGTTGTTCGATCACTTGAAGTAGAAAAAGATCAATTTCGACCTCCAGAAGAGGATGAAGAAATTCTTGGTCCTGAAGTACCATATCTCAGTGCTATTGGTGCACTTATGTATCTTGCTAACGCAACTAGGCCTGATATAACATTTTCTGTTAATTTGCTAGCAAGGTATAGTTCTTCCCCAACGCGAAGGCATTGGAACGGTATCAAACACATTTTGCGATACCTGAAGGGTACGATTGATATGGGTTTGTTTTATACTAACAAAGGTTACGCAGACCTTATTGGTTATGCAGATGCAGGTTATTTATCAGACCCACATAAAGCTCGATCTCAGACAGGTTATCTGTTTACACACGGAGGGACTGCTATATCATGGCGATCTACAAAACAGTCCATTGTTGCTACTTCTTCAAATCATGCTGAAATAATAGCAATTCATGAAGCAAGTAGAGAATGTGTGTGGTTGAGGTCGATGATACAGTTCATCAAAGAAAGATGTGGTCTGGAAAATAATGTTAAAGTACCCACAATTATATTCGAAGACAATGCCGCGTGTATAGCTCAATTGAAAGGTGGCTTCATAAAAGGAGACAGAACGAAACACATTTCACCAAAATTATTCTTCACACATGATCTTCAGAAGAATGGTGAAATTGATGTACAACAAGTTCGTTCAAGTGATAATCTTGCAGATTTATTCACAAAGGCATTACCAACATCAACTTTTGAGAAGCTAAGGCATAAGGTTGGAATGCGCCGTCTCCAAAATATCAAATGAAGCTTTCATCAGGGGGAGTAAATACGCGCTGCACTCTTTTTTCCTTCACCAAGATTTTGTCCCATTGGGTTTTCCTGGTAAGGTTTTTAATGAGGCAGCAATCAAGGCGTATTATCAGATATGTAGACACAACATCAGAATAACTTAGTATATTATTTCTTGTAAAGTATTTTTATGTAAACACATTACACGTGGACATCCAAGGGGGAGTGTTAAGTGGAGTGTCCACATATAAGTGGAATGCCCACCACATTTTTATATTAAAGTGGGGCCCACTAAAAGTGGGCATCCCACTAAATTAACACCTATATATACATTACCATGAATTGGTAATTGATAGTCGGAAAGAAAAAAAAACAAAATATTCTGTGCTTTGCTTCTTCTTCAGTTCTCCTATTTACTCTCTCTTTCAGTATTAAATTGTTAATTTAGTCTCATTTTACAACAAAATGTAATTAATTCGTCGAAGCTACGTACTGAACTCAACCATTACTGAACTCAACAAAATGGTTTAATTAGTTGTGGAAATAAAAAATTATTAACTGTTATGAAAGTGGATGTTTCACTTTGTGGGATCCACTCAAAAGGGGGCAAGTTGCCCAAAACTTTCTCTTTTTTTGGCAATAAAATGGCCATAGTTTTCAAAGAAAGAACACACCAAATACACTGATCTTCTCAACTCTCTTTTTCTCTTACTCTTTCATTCTTATTAATTTGCTAAATTAGTTTATTTTATAACACGTTATCAGCGTGAATCTTTAATTTTCCCCAGACAAATTAACTTCTATATCAGGTATATCTACTGAAGAAATTTAATTTTAATTGTCTTTGTTATTTCTAAATTAATTTATATCTCAGTTTTTATCATTTCAAATTTATCAAAACTTGAGTTTGTGGCACTTGACATTACCGGAAAAAATTATTTGTCATGGATTTTTGATGCTGAAATTCACCTTGACGCTAAAGGTCTTGGTGATACTATTAAACAAGAAAATAAAGCATCAAGCCAAGATAAGACAAAGGTCATGATTTTCTCCATTATCATATTCACAAAGGATTAAAAACTGAATATTTAACTGTGAAAGACCCTTTTGAATTATGGACTAATTTGAAGGATCGATATCATCACCTAAAACTTACGATGTTACCAAAAGCTCAATATGACTGGATACAAATTCGATTTAAATATTTTAAAACTGTAACAAAGTATAATTCTGTTATTCACAAGGTAAGTTTCATGTTAAAATTATGTGGAGATATTATCACTGATGATGACTTACTTGAGAATTTTTTTCACATTTCACGCTTCAAATGTGTTGCTACAACAACAATATCGTGAAAAGGGGTTTAAAAATATTTTGAATTAATTACATGCCTACTTGTGACCGAGCAGAATAATACTTTCTGATGAAAAATAATGAAACCCGTTACACTGGATCTGCTCTATTCCCTGAAGAGAATGTTGTAGCAGCAAAAAATCAGTCTGAATCAAGACAAAATAATTATCGCGGTCGCGATCATGGACGTGGATGAGGACGTGGTAGAGGACAAAACAATTATCATCATCATAACGGAAATAAAAATGAGAACAATAAAGTTCCTCAAAATAATCCTTTCAGAGGTAAATTCAATATTTGTCACTGATGTGGTATGAAGGGTCATTGGGCACGTGAATGTCGTACGCCCGATCATTTTATGAAACTTTATCAAGCCTCTCTCAAAAGAAGAGATAATAATGTAGAAGCGCACTTGAATTTTTGGAATGATGATAATGAAGCAACCCCCTCAAATAAATACGAAGATATTGAGGCAAATCTTGTTTATAAAGATGATGATTTTGAAGGTCTATCAAATATTACTCATTTGGAAGCTGAAGACTTTATGAATATTGACTAAAGAATTGATCGTCTAATAGGGATAAATATTATAAAAGTAGTTATTATTTTTCTTATTATGTTGTCCTTCATAAAAATATTTCTTAATGCAGTGCAATTTCTTAAAGTTTCTTATGTTGTTAGTTTTTCACGTTCTTATAATGTATTTTTTTGTTTATGAAGAATATGAAAATTCCCCAATCAACAGTTGGATCCAAAATCAATTATGATAAAACGTGTCTTATTGATAGTGCCACAACACATACTATTTTAAGAGATAAGAAATATTTCTCTTATTTGATTATGAAATAAGTTAATGTTAATACAATATCTGATAGTACAAGATTAATTGAAGGATCCAGAAAAGCTAAAGTTGTACTTATCGGAGGGACAAATTTAACAATTAATGAAGTATTATATTGTAGTAAGTCTATAAGAAACTTAGTAAGTTTCAAAGACATTAGTCAAAATGGCTATCATATTAAGACTACAAATGATGAAAAGAATGAATATCTTTACATTACTACAATGATATCGGGCAAGAAGTTTATATTAAAACGTTACCCCTCTTTTATCCGGCTTATACTTCACAAGTATTAGCATGGTTGAAACACATGCCATAGTAAATCAAAGGTTTACTAACTCAAATAATTTTATTATTTGGCATGACCGGTTGGGTCATTACGATTCTAATATGATGCGCAAAATAATTGAGAGTTCATATGGACACTCTTTGAAGAACCAAAAGATTTTTCAATTTAAAAAATATTCTTGTGCTGCATGTTCTCAAGGCAAATTGATTACTGGATCATCAGTAATCAAAGTGAGAATTGAATCCCCAACATTTCTGAAGCGTATACAAGGTGATATATGAGGGCCCATTTACCCATCATGTGGACCATTTAAATATTATATAATTTTAATAGATGCATCTACAAGATGGTCACATGCGTGCTTATTATCAACTCGTAATATGGCATTTGCGAAATTACTTGCTCAAATAATTAAGTTAAGAGCACAATTTTCAGATTATGCAATAAAGACAATTTGTCTTGATAATGCTGGTGAGTTCACATCTCACACATTTAATGATTATTGTTTGTCCACTAGAATAACAATTGAGCATTCGGTTGCTCATGTTCATACTTAAAATGGTCTAGCGGAATCATTAATTAAACATCTTCAATTAATTGCTAGACCAATGCTTATGAGAACAAAGCTTCCCATTTCATTATGGGGTCATGCTATTTTGCATGCAGCATGTCTTGTGCGGATCAGACCCACAAGTTATCATAAAGTCTCCCTATTACAATTGGTTTTTGGTCATGAGCCGACTATTTCCCATCTTAGAATATTTGGATGTGCGGTATATATTTCAATTGCTCCACCACAACGTACAATGATGGGTCCCCAAAGAAGATTGGGAATATATATTGGGTATGAATCTCCTTTTATCATAAAGTATTTGGAACCTATGACTGAAAATTTATTTACTGTAGGATTTGTTAATTGTCATTTTGATGAATCAATATACCCAGCATTAGGGGGAGAAAATAAGCAGCTGAGAAAAAATAGATTGAAATGCATTATCACTATCTCATTTAGATCCTCGTACAAATAAATATAAACTAGAAGTTCAAAAGATAATTCATTTAAAAAATATTGCAAATCAACTGCTAGATGCATTCACTGACCTATCAAGAGTTACTAAATCTCATATTCCAGCTGCTAATGCTCCAATTCGAGTTGATGTCCTGTAGGACAATTAATTAATATAAATAAGTCTAAACCACGCTTAAAACGTGATAGACCGATCGATTCCAAAGATAAAAATCCTCAAAAAAGAAAAGGAGCAAACAATCAAGATGGTCATGATATAAAAGAACATGCTCAAGAAGAGCGATGAGACATAACAATTGATAAAACCTTGAGAGAGGTTAAGGCGCCTGAAAATGATGAAGAAATTTTAATAAATTATGTCTCATCAGAAAAAATATGGAACTGAAATAATGTAGTTGTCGACAATAATTTTGCTTATAATGTTGCTATTGAAATAATGCAATAAAATAGGGATCTTGAACCAAAATTTGTCTATGAATGTAGACAGGGGAATGATTGGCTAAAATGGAAAGATGTAATTCAAGTTGAATTAGCTTCGCTTGAAAAACGCAAAGTTTTTAGACCGATAGTCCGAACACCTGAAGGTATAAAATCAGTGGGGTACAAATAGGTCTTTTTGCGAAAACGAAATGAGAAAAATGAAGTCATAAGATATAAAGCACGACTTGTGGCACAAAATTTTTTGCAAAGACCTGACATTGATTATATGAAAACATATTTTTCTGTGGTGGATGCAATCACTTTCAGGTATCTTATATGTCATGCCCCGGAAGGGTACCCTAGACGTGGCCGGCACTCGAAAACCATTTCTGGCCTTCAAGCAAACCACTTGGTCCAATCACACTTTCATTCAGTTACACTCTATTAGCGGAAGACTCAAATTATAAGAATAATATTCATAATAAAGCCAAAGGCCAACCACATCTCCATTCAACAACTAGAAAAATAAAACTAGTCACAACGAAACAATTCAACATCATCCACACTCTAGTCTATGAAGCCTCTATCAACAATATAAGAGGTGCCAATGACAGATTCATGGCTACCACAAATCAAAATAAAGGAAAACTAACTCAAAGTTGAAAAGATAACTGCGGTATCCTCCGAAAACAAGGAGGACTCACCAACTAGCTGGAAGTGAATAGATCTTCAACGATGCGCCTGTTGATGATCTCTAGTACCTGTCTCTGCATCATGAAATGATGCAGGCCAAATGGCGTCAGTACGTGGAATGTACGAGTATGTAAAATGGACGAATGAAACATACATCAAGGTGGGATCAAATCAACTCAAAATCTCAACTCAGAAGAAGGTACAACTCAATCAAGATGTTCTGAGTCTAAACAAAATATAATTTAGACAGGACCAATCACATACAATCCAACCCAATCCATTCCAATCCGACTCAGAGTACTATCAAGACCTATATGGGAGTTTCTCTTATCCGACAACCATCACTTATGAGCTAGTGATAGTACAATAAGCCGACGTTGTTGCCACGTCCGTTCATACCTTGCCAGGGTACGAATGAATCAACAAATCATAAATTCATAACCAATCAAGTCCTATTATATCAGGACAGTAATTTGGAAAACATCCGACTTTAACGGTCCAATTCCTTCCTACGTTTGGCGACGTAGTTATTGGATTCGAGTTATTACTTACTCTTACCCAATTCGGTGCTCGATACTCCTCCCAAGACTCAATACTCATAAAACTCTATCCAATCAATTCAATCTAATCATATCGACCAGTCTCGTTTGGACCTCTGTCAATTCATCAATTCTATCCCAAATCAAGCCTCTTGACCAATCATATTATCCAATCAACCCCAATCTTATATATATTTTAAAGGTAATCTCAAGAATATTGCTTACTTTACTTTCTGTCATCACCTTTGACTAGAAAGAATATCTTTCCATAGTGTTCTTTTGCCAAATATTATTATTTAATAACTATCCAAGTTGTCTCAAACCAAACCAAACACTTCACGTAAAATTAGGAAATAAATGATAAAGTTAGCTTTTTCTATATTATTAGAATATATCAAAGTGGAAGTACTATATGAATATACTAATAGGAATATAACTTTTTTCTTAAATATAATTTAATTTCATGATGCTAATGGAATTCAATTGAGGCATCAACTCACAGAAATTGGATTCATGCTAACTAAAAGGTTAATCAAATATTTTCCCCATCTTATTTCTAGCAATTTGGATCTGTGAAGGTGTTAGACTAATGAAAACATCCTAACCAATATTTTAGTATTCTTTCTATGTTCCATCATTTGGTAGTTGAATTAAACTGTAACGTACCAATGGATTTCAAGTTACTGCAAGTTAATTATCTATTGTTAATATAACAAAATATGTTTAACAACTCATATCAATCAACTCTTAGACATACCAAAATATGTATAACAACTCATATCAATCAACTCTTAGACATAACAAAATATGTATAACAACTCATATCAATCAACTCTTAGACATAACAAAATATGTATAACAACTCATATCAATCAACTCTTAGACATAACAAAATATGTATAACAACTCATATCAATCAACTCTTATCAAACATGAAACATTTATCAATTTCTCAACTTATCAATATCAACATAACAAAATCAAGTTAATAGATGTATGAACTCATTAGGATATAAATCTATCAAGAAAACCCAATTCTTATGAAAATTCAATCTCAAATAAGATGTAGGGCACATGGTGAATTTAATCCATGTTTTTAGTAGCCTTACATACCTTAGTGTAGATTTTGAAGAAACCTTGATGTTAGGTCTTCAAAGGGAAACTTGAATCCTTGAGTTTGAGAGGATTTTATTGGAGATAATTTGAGAGAGAAGGGAATAAAGATTTAGGTTGTTTGGAGAGGAAAAAGACTGGAATTTTGATCCAAAACGCGTCCAGTTTATGTATATAGATATTAGGTAATTTTACCAAAATATCCCTACAAAATCTGGAAAATCGGCCAAAATTCGCTGCAGGTCTTCTCTGTTCGATCAAGCATAACTTTTGACTCCGAACTCGGAAAAATACAATCTTGGGGCGTTGGAAAGAAGACTCAAAGACCTTTAATTTGATAGGTTATGGGACACCCAGTTCGTTATATTTTAGGAGATATGGTCGTTTGAAGTTGACCCTTATACTAACTTATTCGAAAACTTAGCCGAAAGGAATTCTTTGGACTTGGCTTGATTTTTTTGGGATTCCTTATGACCCTAAATCACATATAATATTTTAAATACTTATGAATCAATCATAGATCATATATACAAATTGAAGCCTTCGAGTTTGATCTTATACATACATAAAGAATGGTTCGAATCTTAGTGAAAAAAAAATTGGGGTGTTACATTATAAATCTGGCAGTTCATGAAAAACTTGGCATATATCTGATGGATGCCGTTACAACCTACTTATACGGCTCTCTAGATAACAATATTTTTATGAAAATTTCTGAAGGATTTAAAAAGCCTGAAACATATAAAGATTCCTAGAAAACTTGTTCAATAAAACTTCAAAAATCGTTATATGAGCTGAAACAGTCAAGGAGAATGTGGTACAATCATCTTAGCAAATATTTGCTAAAAGAAGGATATAAAAATAATCCAATTTGTCATTGTGTCTTTATGAAAAGATCTGGATTTGAATTTGTCATAATAGCCGTACATGTTGATGATTTGAATATTATCAAAACTCCTAAAGAACTTTCAAAGGCAGTAAAATGTCTGAAAAAGAACTTTGAAATGAAAGACCTCGGAAAAAAAAATTGTCTCGGTCTACAAATGGGATATTTTTCCATCAATATATACAAAAAATATTTTAAAGAGATTTTACATGGATAAAGCACACCCACTGAGTACCCCAATGATTGTGAGATCTCTTAATATTAATAAAGATCCATTTCGACCTCATAAAAATGATGAAGAGCTTGTTGGTGCTGAAATACCATATCTTAGTGTAATTGCCATATTAATGTATCTTGCTATCAATTCTAGATCAGATATAGCTTTCTCTATAAACTTGTTAGCAAAATTTAGTTCTTCCCCAATGCAAAGATACTTGAACAGAATTAAGCATATATTAAGGTACCTCCGAGGGACCACCGGTATGGGATTGTCTTACTCAGATGAATCCACATTAAAATTGATTGGTTATGCAGATGTAAGATATTTGTTTGATCTCCATAAAGGTCGATCGCAGACAGACTACTTATTTACATGTGGTGGCACAGCTATATCATGACGTTCAATAAAATAAACTATGGTTGCCACTTTTTCAAATCATACAGAGATAATAGTCATTCATAAAGCAAGTCAAGAATGTGTTTGGTTAAGATCAATAACTCAACACATTCAAGAAACATGTAACCTCTCTTTGAATAGAGGCGTTCCAACAATATTGTATGAAGACAATGCTACATGTATAACTCAATTGAAGGGAGAATACATCAAAGGAGATAGAACAAAACATATTTTACCAAAATTCTTTTTTACTCATGATCTTCAAAAGAAGGGTGAAATAAATGTCCAACAAGTTCGTTCAAGTGACAATTTAGCAGATATATTTACCAAGGCATTGCTAACTTCAACCTTTGAGAAAATGAGATACAAAATTGGAATGCGTCGTCTTCGAGATATTAAGTGATGTTCTCATCAGGGAGAGTAAAATATATGTTATACTCTTTTTTCCTTAACCAAGGTTTTGTCCCACTGAATTTTCCTGATAAGGTTTTTAATGAGGCATCACTCAAGACGTCTTATCAAAAGTGTGTACTTTTTTTTCTTTACTAGGTTTTTTTTCCACTGGGTTTTTCCTAATAAGGTTTTAACGAGGCACAATATCTATGTGTGTTCAGGATAACTATGCATATTGTTTCTTGTAAAGTTTTTAATAAAACACATTACACGTGGAAATTTAAGGAGGAATGTTATGAAAGCGGATGTTCCACTTTGTGGGATCCACTCAAAAGGGATCAAGTTGCCCAAAACTTTCTCTTTTTTTTTTGGCTATAAAATGTCCATAGTTTTCAAAGAAAGAACACACGAAATACACTGATCTTCTTAACTCTCTTTTTCTCTTACTCTTTCCTTCTTATTAATTTACTAAATTAGTTTATTTTATAACATTAACATGGATGTTGCACGTAAATGTCTTTTTCTTTTCTTAAATCATGTGCTCCACCAAATATAGTAGCACATAAATTGGAACGGAGAATGATTGATTACTCTGTTTTAAAGTTATCCTATTATACATGCTTTCTATAAGGAGTTAAATAATATGTACAAAATAATAAATAAAGAGTAACGTTAACAATATATGATCTCTTAACAGAATACTACTTATATAATAATAGTATTCTCTAGTTGTAGGGCCAAAATCAAACATGCATATATACAAATGGAAACTCACCAACCCACATACAAATTAAACTAGTCCCCACACCTTGTATATATATCAAGGCCCTCCAACTATGTATATATAGAGCCTAATTATGTCCATGCAATTCAAAAACATATATACACACCATGATGACTACTTTCTTATTTTTCTTGATTCTGAGCTTCTTGGTGGTGGCTATGGCAGGGAATTTCAACCAAGATTTTGATATTACATGGGGTGATGGTCGAGCTAAAATACTCGAAAATGGCCAACTTCTCACACTTTCCCTCGATAAAGCCTCTGGCGCTGGTTTTCGATCCAAAAATCAGTATTTGTTTGGAAAGATTGATTTGAAAATCAAACTTGTCGCTGGTAACTCTGCTGGTACCGTTACTACATATTATGTAAGTCCTTTTTACATTGTTACTATATGTTATATATGTTAAGATTTTGAATATTATATGTACCTTTATCGGCTCATGCAAAAGACATAGTCTTCATAAAAAATGAGACTTATGTCAGGTAAATGTGACCTGATAGTGAAAAAAAATTATTTACATGATACGATGGATATAACTTAAAACTTTTATGTTAATTGAATGGTGATTATTGTAATTAGATGTTATATTTTATATGTTGAGGAATTTTAATTGATGTGAATAATTAAAATGCAGCTATCTTCAATAGGATCAAGTCATGATGAGATTGACTTTGAGTTTCTTGGGAATTTGAGTGGTGACCCATATATTCTTCATACAAATGTATTCACACAAGGGAAGGGAGATAGAGAGCAACAGTTTTATCTTTGGTTCGACCCCACTAAGGACTTCCATACTTATTCTATCCTTTGGAATCCTCAAAGCATCATGTAAGTAGCTCCCCTCTCTCTTTACTTCTTTGGTTTCAAATTATCTATGCGATATAATTTGATTTGATATAAAAAATTATTTTATTATGGGTAAAAGAAAAAAATTCAAAGTTAAATTGTTTTTAGTTATAGAAATGTAAATTTTATACTATTACAAAAATAGATTTTAATTTTTTACTTTTTATTTTAAACATATTAAGAAAAGACTACAATTGTTGTTTTTTTCACTCTTAATATTAATTACTTATTTCCCAAATTATTTTTCAAGACCTAATACTAAATATCAATCAATAGAAATAGTGTGGTAAAATAGTCATGTCAATTATTGTTTTCTTAATAAGTATGTCAAATTCAAATATGACAAGTGAATGTGAAATGGAGAGAGTATTATATTTCACTTACGTGTACTTTACTAATATTTCATGATATTTCTTCCCTACCTTTCTGATATTGATAAACTTCTAGTTATTAGTCAGTGTATAATAATATTGGAAGGTTTCACATTATCTATAGTAATTAAATTTTTTTTCCACCTTAGATTTACCTTTCTTGATTATTCAAGAATAACTCTACTGTAATTAATAAATTTTAATTTAGATTGAACTTTTTGGATTTAGTGCTAAAGCACAATAAGTTGAATCAAATTTTGAACTTTAAGCGATTGCTGGATATACTACTATCAATTAATGGAGAAAGAATATAAGAAATTAAAGATGAAGTGAAAGAGCCATAACAATGACCTAATTTATGAGAACCGATAAAGCATTTATCACTTTTTGTTTCGGGGCGAGTCTCCAGGCGGGGGAATATAATGTTTCCGCAAGGTGTAGATTCATAAGGCGTACATTTTAGAATTTGGGACGTAAAAGCATACATCTCGGGTGTTGTTTTTTTTCAAAAAGTTTTTACTATAAAATTGAAGATACATGATATATACATCTCATAGATTTATGAGATTTTGAAACTTATGCTTTATCCCGTGCTATATAAAACACTACGCCACACACCCCATTTTTTAAAATACTGATATATTATAAGTACTTTTCTTGAACTTAATTGATTTGTCCTTGTAGGTTAATTACTAATCTTTTTCCCCATTTTATTAAACAAAAAAAAAATCAGCTTTTCAGTAGATGGGACACCAATTAGACAATTCAAGAACATGGAAGCAAGTGGTATCCCATATCCAAAGTCACAACCAATGTGGATATACTCAAGTCTATGGAATGCAGATGATTGGGCTACTAGAGGTGGACTTGTCAAGACTGATTGGACTAAGGCCCCATTTATAGCTTCCTATACAAATTTCAATGCCCAAGCTTGTGTATGGTCTTCAACTTCTTCTTCTTCTTGCAATTCCAACAACTCCACTACACAAAATTCTTGGCTAAGTGAAAACTTGGATATAACAGGCCAGTCAAGGATTAAATGGGTGCAGAATAATTACATGATTTATAATTATTGTAATGATACTAAACGTTTCCCTAAAGGATTTCCTCATGAGTGTTCTCTCAATTAGTGCAAGTAAATTAAGTTAATTATTTTGTATTGTAATTAAAATATATAGTAACATTACAATGTTGCATATTAGAGTTAATAAAATATATAGGAACATTATAATGTTCCACTTTAGTGTTCTCTCACATCAAGGTTTATTATCCCCTGGTAATAAAAGTATATTATCAAGTTTCGGACCTGGAAAGAGAGAGTAAATTATCAAGTTCAATGTAACATGATAAAACTAATAACGGAAAGGGTAAAAAATATCCTCCCTTTATAGTTTGATTCAAAAATATCCTTATTATTATTTAATGGATCTAAAATGCATTTTTTTCAAATAAATATTTTATTTTTTTGAACACATTTTTTTTTCTAATAATTTTTTTATTAGCAAATGTTTGTCCTACTTTAGTTTGGAAAAAAACTAAAAAAATAAAAATATTTTTTTATTTTATTATAATTATTTTTTTTATCATTATCTAAATGAAAATTAACTATGAGTTTACTATGAATAATGATCTTATATATATGGTATATATTATCCGTTAAAAGAGTACATAAAGTCATTCTATTTTAATTGATAAAATGATATTTAGAAGAAAAAGATTATTTCCTACTTTTTATTAGTTAAAGTGATTTTAAAAGAAAGAAAACAAGAATAGGTTCCTTAAAAGTAATATTCTTATTAGGAATAAGATGTGTTTAAAAAGAAAAAAATAATATATTCATTCGAAAAAAATATTTTTGACCCATTTAGTAACAATAGGAGTATCTCTATATGAAACTATTAACAAAAAGGATATTTTTGGACCAAAATATTAACGATAAAAGCATTTTTTAACTAAATTATAAACAAAAAACATGTTTATTCATTTCACATAACTTAAAAATATTTTTTACCCTTTTCCGTGTATGAATGCGCAGTAAATTGACTTAAGACATAGCAATCTTATTTGGGGACAAGAAAAAAGAGTAGCTTGATATTTCTCCAATTTGGATGAGTACTTATTACAATTTTTTTAATTTAAACTCAATGGAGAAGAATATGGCCCTGAGTTTAATAGTCTGTTTGTCTAAGATACTAAAATCAGCGTATTTTAAAGTGTTTTTCAAAAATGTATTTTTGGTGAGAAACAATTATGTTTAATCAATAAATTTAAAAATATTTTGAGTAGCAATTAGTGTTTAGACAAACTTTTTAAAAGTGTTTTTATGTGTATTTTTCTTGAAAGTACTTCAAGGGAATAACTACTTTTTTTAGCATATGAAAAACAACTTCTAATATTCTCCTAAAATACTTTTCTTTAAACGCTTAGTCAAACACCTCATTTAATTTAAAATAAGCATTTTTAAAAAAGTAAAATAAGCACTTTTGAGCGAAAATAAAATAGGCTATAAATATATCATTTATTTTAGTTTAAAAATAGAAATTCCGATGGAATAAAACCAAACAATAATATGCCAAAGTAAAAGAATCCTAAACGCAATCATCCAAAATTGGGAATTCAATAACAAAATCTACAAATATTTCCTTAATTCAAGTATACGAGCACATAAATATCTAGTTAAAGCTTTTCCTATTTTATCTTTGCCCTCCATATTCTTATACTATAAGAAACCATTAATGAACATTATAAATATTATGAAAGTGACAAGAGTGTTCAAACATAAACAAAAAAGTCTTATTATTAACATTTCTAGTTCTACAAGGCATGTCCAACGCTAATGCTAGTAGCAAATATTCAATTTCTTTTATTTGTTCAGAGGCACCTAATCCTTCTTTATGCCTACAAGCTTATAACTCCGAAGGCAGATCTGAGTGGTTTATGCCAAATTGTAATAGATTTTTCAGAGTAACGAAAATAAATGAAGCAAAGAATAAGAAAGCTAAGTATTAAAATGCAAGAACAAAAATTGAAAGCAAGGAAGATTGTATATTCAGCTCTCGAACAAAGATTGTGTATTACAAGTGAAAGAAAGAGATGTAAGAGTTTACTTGTAGAGCAAAATCCTTTGGATCATAACATAACATAACAAGACATGGTCTATACCTTAGGAAAAATGTTATTCTTATAGTACTTGAATACTATCATGTGACTAAGATCTGGATCCTCATTAGAGACTGATTTGTACCATACTTGCTAAGTGATAATGGTAGTATAATTCATGTGTTGCGGTCTAGAATAATTGTACCTCATCGGAATGGTGATATTGTGAACTACATTCATCACCTCTTGTCTAGGAACTAGTTGGTCTTTGTTGTTCATATTTATAGAGAGGTTAATTCGATAGTTGATGATTTAGTTAATTTGACATTTAATCAACAATCTCGATATTCACATGATGTAGGAGATATTGTTGGGGTTGCATACTTTCATTCCCTCACATAATTTCAGACTAGTCACTTGATGTCTTAGTTCTCTTTTTTTACTTTATTTTTTTTACCCTCAATTAACAAGCCTTATGAATTTAACCATACGAAATTAACTTGGGGAGGGAAAGTATCAAAATAATTTATCTTAATATGAGTGTCATCATTACATATTAATTAGCATGCCTGGATCAGAAAGTTTCAATTGCCCAGTTAAAGTAGTATCATGGAGTGCTGCAGAAATTTCCTTAAAATTCGCCCAAGAAAACATTTTCAATCAATAAGCTATATTCCCCAATGCTTCATCATCAAAGAATTTATAACATCAAGACATCCAGAATTAATGAAATGAGCATTAGGATCCTATCCAACTGCTTCCTGGTTGCTTTAAAATTCCACATTTATTCATCAATTTCCTTACATTAGCACAGTCCTCCCAGTTCTCCGCACTGGCATAAATATTAGACAAAAGCACATAAATTGTGAGGTTATTCTTCTTTGTCTCAAGCAGAAATCCCGCAGCTATTCTACCTAGTGGAATCTACATTAACATGCCTATCTTTTACCAGTTTTTCTGCCTCATCAAGATACCCAGCCCAATCTAGAAGATCGACAATGCAAGAGAAGTGATGTGCTATAGGCTCTATCCTGTAGGTATGAACCATAGAGGTAAAAACTTTGATGCCTTTATCGATTAAGCCTGAATGGCTGCAAGTTGATAGAACTGCATTAAAGGTGGTGTTATCTGGTTTGAGTCCTCCTAATTCTTGCATCATCTTAAAGGAATGTACAACTTATATGCCTTTCCCATGTTGTGCGTAGGCAGTAATAATTAGGGCTGTTCACAGTTTTGGTTAAAACCAAAACCAAACCGAAAATTTAACCAAATCGAATAAAAAAACTGACATTCAATTTGGTTTGGTTTGGTTTGGTTTTAAATTTGAATAACCGATAATATTTGGTTTGGTTATGGTTATAGAAAAAAATAACCGAATAAATAACCGAACCAAACCGATAATTATATACTTAAAATTTATAATTATTTATATGTATAATATTAGTTTTTCATAAATAATTAAAGATATTTTATACGTTTTAATTATTAATTTAATATTAATATACTTATTTTTAAGGCTCAACAATCCAAACCCAACTCTCAATCCCAATTATAAATTCTAATAAACACTAAACAGCGGTCCAAGTCCAACAATCCAAGCCCATTAGCCCAACTCTCAAGCCCAATTCTAAATCCTAAATTCTAAATCCTAAATTTCTAATAAGCACTAAGCACTTGAGCAGCAGGCACCAACATAAAGTAAATGTTAAAACTTTAAAACTCTAGTATCTGTTTTCCTTTTACATTTTTGTTCCTCTCACGTTGGTTTCTCACAAAGTCACAGACTCACAGTCATAGACTATAAATATATCATTTATTTTAGTTTAAAAATAGAAATTCCGATGGAATAAAACCAAACAATAATATGCCAAAGTAAAAGAATCCTAAACGCAATCATCCAAAATTGGGAATTCAATAACAAAATCTACAAATATTTCCTTAATTCAAGTATACGAGCACATAAATATCTAGTTAAAGCTTTTCCTATTTTATCTTTGCCCTCCATATTCTTATACTATAAGAAACCATTAATGAACATTATAAATATTATGAAAGTGACAAGAGTGTTCAAACATAAACAAAAAAGTCTTATTATTAACATTTCTAGTTCTACAAGGCATGTCCAACGCTAATGCTAGTAGCAAATATTCAATTTCTTTTATTTGTTCAGAGGCACCTAATCCTTCCTTATGCCTACAAGCTTATAACTCCGAAGGCAGATCTGAGTGGTTTATGCCAAATTGTAATAGATTTTTCAGAGTAACGAAAATAAATGAAGCAAAGAATAAGAAAGCTAAGTATTAAAATGCAAGAACAAAAATTGAAAGCAAGGAAGATTGTATATTCAGCTCTCGAACAAAGATTGTGTATTACAAGTGAAAGAAAGAGATGTAAGAGTTTACTTGTAGAGCAAAATCCTTTGGATCATAACATAACATAACAAGACATGGTCTATACCTTAGGAAAAATGTTATTCTTATAGTACTTGAATACTATCATGTGACTAAGATCTGGATCCTCATTAGAGACTGATTTGTACCATACTTGGTGACTGTTGCAAGATATATATATATATATATTCTTTGATGTGATGATGGAATCTCCTTCGTTCCACTAACAATGTTCGAGAGCTGGGTCAACTATATATTATAAGATCCTTATCTACCCGATCATTATGTTCTAACGATCCAAGTACCACGATTATCATTGGTGTTCATTTCGAACTATTTATATATCAGTATTTTTGGTGTTGCCAACTCCTTCCACGTTTTTCATTTCGGATGGGGCTAAGTGTCCGACTCAAATTTTACCTTAGACGGAATACTTTATGAATATATCTATGAAGTAGAAGAGTCAAGAATTTTGAGCAGGAGCCCCTTTTCCATTATTAGAAAAACCTACTTTTACGATGCCTCTTAGGTTTCACATCAAGACACATGGTGCTTTTTGGCTTGAATAGATGCTTCGTTCCGCGACGGTAAAGGGAAACCCTGCTCCTTGATCATATTGTGCAATGGACATTAGTGGATGTTAACAGCCATAATGTAAAGTGAAATTTGCAACTCCTTTCTCCCTATGCTCCACAACAAATGATGAAATTAATTGGCAAGTTGGAGATTGATGAAATTTTTTGGAGAAACAATGTTAATTCATTCATAGTTGCTTCAATATATGAGGTTCTTAGCAATTTTGAGTATTTTCATTTTGGTAATGTTTGGAAATTATTTTGGGGCTGGCCTGGGCCTGAAAAAATTTGAGTGTTCCTTTGGTTATGTGTGAAAAAAGATAGAATCGTTACAATTATAAAGTTATATTACATACATTTTACTTTAGAGAGTACTTTGCACAATCTATGGAGTAGATGATGAGTCTATGATGCATGATTGTATTCATGCTCAGACTGTTTGGGTTTGCTTTCTTAATCTAGAAGACTTGTCTCGTGTTTTTCCTCTTGTTATCCATGATTGGCTTACTAATCATTTAATGTCTAAATTCAAGGGAGTTACAAATGATGATCTGAGAATGTGAATTTGGCGTCATATGATGAAGCTCTCTTTCAAAATGGGTATCTTTTGGTGGACAAAATGGTAACAACCCTTGTTAGCATGGTTGGATTTTGTATTACTTCTAGGCTTTTGTTGAAGAATTTAGGGAGGTGTCTAACAACAAGCATGTAGTTTTGTTCGGCTAGCTGATCACCTCGTAGTGTTAGTATGATGGCTTTGAACACAGATGAGGCTATTCGAAAGAGCATTTTAATGGGGATTGCAAGCGGCATATTTTGTGGTTATGATAGTAAGTGATTTGGAGTTTTTCTGATCAAGATTGAATTTTATAAATCATTCAGAATAGAGCTATGGGGAGTTCTCACTGGCCTTCAGGTAGCTTAGAATAAGGGTTGGTGTTGAATCTCCTTGCTAAGTGATAATGGTAGTATAATTCATGTGTTGCGGTCTAGAATAATTGTACCTCATCGGAATGGTGATATTGTGAACTACATTCATCACCTCTTGTCTAGGAACCAGTTGGTCTTTGTTGTTCATATTTATAGAGAGGCTAATTCGATAGTTGATGATTTAGTTAATTTGACATTTAATCAACAATCTCGATATTCACATGTAATTCTAGCATTTCTTCACATGATGTAGGAGATATTGTTGGGGTTGCATACTTTCATTCCCTCACATAATTTCAGACTAGTCACTTGATGTCTTAGTTCTCTTTTTTACTTTTTTTTTTTACCCTCAATTAACAAGCCTTATGAATTTAACCATAAGAAATTAACTTGGGGAGGGAAAGTATCAAAATAATTTATCTTAATATGAGTGTCATCATTACATATTAATTAGCATGCCTGGATCAGAAAGTTTCAATTGCCCAGTTAAAGTAGTATCATGGAGTGCTAACCACAGTGCAGAAATTTCCTTAAAATTCGCCCAAGAAAACATTTTCAATCAATAAGCTATATTCCCCAATGCGTCATCATCAAAGAATTTATAACATCAAGACATCCAGAATTAATGAAATGAGCATTAGGATCCTATCCAACTGCTTCCTGGTTGCTTTAAAATTCCACATTTATTCATCAATTTCCTTACATTAGCACAGTCCTCCCAGTTCTCCGCACTGGCATAAATATTAGACAAAAGCACATAAATTGTGAGGTTATTCTTCTTTGTCTCAAGCAGAAATCCCGCAGCTATTCTACCTAGTGGAATCTACATTAACATGCCTATCTTTTACCAGTTTTTCTGCCTCATCAAGATACCCAGCCCAATCTAGAAGATCGACAATGCAAGAGAAGTGATGTGCTATAGGCTCTATCCTGTAGGTATGAACCATAGAGGTAAAAACTTTGATGCCTTTATCGATTAAGCCTGAATGGCTGCAAGTTGATAGAACTGCATTAAAGGTGGTGTTATCTGGTTTGAGTCCTCCTAATTCTTGCATCATCTTAAAGGAATGTACAACTTATATGCCTTTCCCATGTTGTGCGTAGGCAGTAATAATTGCATTCCAAGAAACTGTCTTTTTCTGTCATTATCTGGAACGTCTTTAGAGACCAATGCAACAGTCCACATTTTGCATACAGTGTGATGAGAGCATTTCCTAAGGATAATTCTAAAATCAATCCAGATTTGAAAATGTAAGTGTGAATCTCCTTCCCTTGCTGTAGAGCTGAAATGCTGGCACAAACACTTTGTTGGTGAAATTACAAGATTACAAATTACAATTGAAAAATAAAATGAAGAAATTAACTTCACTTCTTGGCTGAGGCGCGGATATTTCTCTCTCTTTAAGGAGATTCAAGCCCACTGCAGTAAATAGTTTCACTGGTCCAGTAGTAGTCCTCTTGACTTGTCTCCTCCATGATACAACAGCCTTATCACAAAATGTAACTCAACAAACTCTGGACAAGAGTTGAGTTTAAAGCTCCACACAAAGAACACCTCCCTTCAACTAATAAGAATTCTCATTTTAGACAAACTTAATTCTCTCAATTTTTTTCTTCTCTTATCTTACATTTCAAAACAAAGAAGACCTCTCTATTTATAGGAGAGAAAATCAAACAAAGATGAAAAAATAATGGAATGCCATCATTATCATCATTTAGCGCACTATTATGATTTAGTGCACCACTTATTAGTGATAATTATGTTAAAAATACATAATGGAATGATTTAGTGCACCACTTATTAGTGATAATTAGATTAAAAATACATAATGAAATGATTTAGTCTTGCACTAACTAAAGATGATAATGAAAAACATTTTTATGCACTAAAGAGAGAATAATAACATATGTCACTTATGCAAATTAATATCACTCAATATTGATATTAAAATGTTTAAACACTTACAATCCCCCACTCATTTTAATATTATATAAGAGAGTTTATCAGCTGAAGGAAGATTACTATACATAATGAAGGTGTGCTCTGCATTGAACCTCCACTTAGTGAAACAATAACTTTTACTCCAGAGTCGTAGTGGTCTCAGACTTGAACTATGACTGCTTAAGGGACATAAAATATTACTGCTCACACATAGTAATCAAGGTGTTGTCAGGAGCTTTATAAGCCAGCACATTACGGTCTTGTGTTATCCCAGTTTTATGAGTGCTTTTGAGAATAAGCCCAATTCTCATAGGAAGCGGCCTACTTCCACACTCACATAGGTGAAATCTGTCGAGAGTCCTCCTGTAAGTTTAACACTCCACCCATACGGGCTACAGATTTTCATTAAGAGTTTTTTAAACTCAACCTCCACAATTCACTACAGGAAACAATGCACTCACATCATAGGGAGGGAATAAAAAATAGTGCATTTTTTTACAACAAGTCATCATATGATTCGTTTTTCCCATTGAACCTGGTTATAGGATCTCTAGTCTCCAGGTTGGGTTTCCTCATATATGACTCATGGATTTATAGGCTTCAATCTCATTCCCCTCGATGTGCTCTAGACCTTTTCTCTAGTTAAGACCTTAGTAAGAGAATCTGCAAGATTTTCACAATATTTGACATAATCAACATTAATGGTACCACTTGTCAAATACGATCTTACATTACTGTGTTTCCTCCTTATAGGTCTGGATTTACCATTGTAATAACGATTTTGAACTCTACCAATTGCTGCAGTGCTATCACAATGAATTAAAATTGGAGGAATTGGTTTTTCAAAATAAGGTATTTGAAATAATAAATCTCTTAACCAATTCGCTTCCTCACTAGCTGAAGCTAAAGCAATTAGTTCAGCCTTCATAGTAGAGTTAGCAATTATAGTTTATTTTTTTGATTTCCAACAAACAGCACCACCACCCAATGTAAAAATGTAACCAGTGGTAGAACAGGAATCACCTGCTAGAGTGTTCCAATTTGCATCAGAAAAGCCTTCAAGTACAACAGGATATTTTTTATAGAACAAACCACAAGTTTTTGTTCTAATTAAATATCTCATAACTCTTGTTATAGCATGCCAATGTTCATTACCTGGCTTGCTTGTAAATCTGCTAAGTACTCCTACTGCATATGCAATATCAGGCCTAGTGCAATCAGTCACATATCTCAAACTTCCAATTAAGCTAGCATACTCCTTTTGATTTATCGCATCATTTTCACTTTGAACAGGAAATAAGTGTACACTTGAATCAAAAGGAGTTAAAACATGCTTGCAATCAAGAAAGTTATATTTTTTTAAAATTTTCTCAACATAATGTGACTGGTCAATAAAAATTCCATCACATGTTCTAGTAATTTTTATTCCCAGAATAAAATTTGTCTCACCAAGATCTTTCATATCATAATGGCTTCTAAGAATGTTCTTAGTATTATCAATAACATTCATATTCGAACCAAAGATCAATAAATCACCAACATATAGGCAAATAATAACATGTGTATTATTCCAAGACTTATGATATATGCACTTATCACACTCATTTGTTTTAAAATCATTTTCAATCATGCAGGAATCAAACTTTTCATGCCATTGCTTTGGTGCCTGTTTCAAGCCATATAGGGATTTAGTAAGTTTACATACTTTGCTTTCTTGGCCTGCTTCAACAAAACCCTCAGGTTGTTCCATATAGATTTCTTCATTAAGGTCTCCATTTAAAAAAAACAGTTTTTACATCCATTTGATGAATATGCAAATCAAAAATTGCAGCCATAGCAATTAAAAGTCTAATGGATGTAATTCTTGTAACCGGAGAAAAAGTATCAAAAAACTCTAGGCCTTCTAGTTGCTTAAATCCTTTAGCAACTAGTCTAGCCTTATATTTATCGATTGATCCATCTGGTTTTAACTTTTTTTGTAAGATCCATTTGCAACCAATTGTTTTACAACCTGGTGGTAAATCAACTAACTTCCAAGTTTTATTAGAAATTAGTGATTCCATTTCATCATTTACAACCTCTTTCAAAAAAATAGAATCATGTGAAGATAAAGCTTCTTGTAAAGTGAAAGGGTCATCTCCAATATTAAAAATATAAAAATCAGGACCAAAATCTTTTTCTACTCTAGCTCTTTTACTTCTTCTTAATTCAAAATCATCAATTTCTTTATTTTTTAAAATGGAAGAAGAAGAACTAGGTAGTGATAAAATATTTTGTTCAATTCTTTGACCCCCACTATTTTTAGAAGCAAAAGGAAATTTATTTTCATGAAAAATAGCATCACCTGATTCTATTACAATATTATCTTCAAGATTAAAAAATCTATAGGCTATACTATTTGAAGCATAACCAAGAAAAACACAAGTAGTAACTTTCTTACCCAATTTTTTAACTTTGGGATCCATTAGCCTCACAAAGGCTAGACAACCTCAAACTCTTAGATATCCCAAACTTGGCTTGTGACCTTTCCACAACTCAAAAGGTGTTAGTTTAGTCTTTTTATGAAGCACTCGATTTAACACATAACACGCAGTCAAAATAGCTTCACCCCAAAAATTCAAAGGTGCATTTGACTCAATAAGCATGACATTAGTCAATTCAACCAAAGTTCTATTTTTCCTTTCCGCTACACCATTAGATGAAGGAGAATAAGGAGGAGTAGTTTCATGAATTATTCCCAATGATCTAACAAAAGAATTAAACTTATTTGACTCATATTCACGGCCTCTATCACTTCTAATTCTTTTTATTTTCTTTCCAAACTGATTTTCAACCTCATGGAGAAAAAAATTAAAATTTTCAAAAGCATCACTTTTATTTTTCATCAAGTAAACATATATAAACTTAGAAAAATCATTAATGAAAGTGATAAAATATCTATTTTCTCCACGAGTTAAAATTTCTCCAAGTTCACAAATGTCAGTGTGAACTAATTCTAATAAATCAGTTTTTCTTTCAACTTTAAAATGAGGCCTTTTAGTGATTTTTGCTTTACTACAAGCTTCACACTTTTCAAAATTCTTTTTAATCCCTGGGATTAATCCTAAACTACTCATGATTCCAACATAACGATCATTAATATGACACAAACGAGCATGCCAAAAATTAGTAGAAGAAAGCATGTAAACAGAAGTAGAAATTTTATTCATTTCAACATTCAGTTTAAACATCCCATCACAAGCATACCCCTTTCCCACAAAAATACCCTTTTTCACAATTACATATTGATCAGATTCAATAATCTGTTTAAAGCCTGATTTATTAAGAAGAAAACTAGACATCAAGTTTTTTCTCATGAAAGGAGTATAAAGTACATCTTTCAAAGTTAATACCCTTCCATAGGTAAAACACAATTCGACATCTCCCATTCCAAGCACTTGAGTAGTATGAGAATCAACGAGCATAATGGTTTTGGGCTCTCCAAAAGTAGTATATTTTTTAAACCAATCTTTGTCATAACAGACATGACAGTTTGCACCAGAATTAGCCCACCATCCATCAATATTCTCAACCATGCTTATGTCTGTAATCATTGCCAAAAAAGGCTCTTCGGTAACGTTTGCCTGAGGTATAGGACCACGTTTTTGGTATCTGCAAAATCGAGCAATATGCCCACTCTTGCCACAGACAAAGCACGGTCCTTTATCATAAACTTGTTGATTTTGTGCTTGGCTATTTTCACCATTATTTTTCTTGGAAAGTCTACCATTATTTTTTTTGAACTTTTTCTTCTTAGACTTCAAAGAGGTATTTTTGTTAGATTCAGGAGTAGCATATTTTGAAGTAACTAAATTTACCTTCGTTGTGATGTTGCTCTCTTCATTTTGTAAAAGTGCATCTTGGCCCTTTGCCTCCTCTTCCGTGAGGTCAAAATTTTAAGAGAGGTTTCCTTTTGTTTGTGGCGCATAGTTTTTTGAAACTCCTTCCATGAAGGTGGAAGTTTGTCTATTATGCCACAAACAATAAGGTTGTCTCCAATTTTGACTTCCTCGGACTTGAGCTCTCCAACTATCATTATAAAATCTTGAGCTTGGTCTATCACTGATTTGTCATCCACCATTTGGAAACGAAAAAATCGACTAGCAGCATATTTTTTTGCTCCAGCTTCTTCGATATCATATTTACTCTGCAATGCTTTCTATATTATCTTTGCACTAGAGTAAGTTCTATCATAATAATGTAACACCCCTCAAAAATTTTCCCTAAGATTCGGACCTTGCTTGTATACGTGTAGGGTCTAACTCTATTTTGAAGTATGTGCTTGAGTTAAGATGAGTCCCTGAGTAATTGATGAGTGTTGGAGGCGATGTGGAGTCACATAGGACCCCTAGGACCAAGCTAAGTCCAAAAAGGTTCATCGTGGCTAAGTTAGGATGAGTTTGTGTATGGGATCGACTTCTAATGACCCTATCTTTTGAAAGATGACAATCTAGGTGGCCTACGACCCATTAAATTAAAGTTCATCGAGTCTTCTTTCCAACGCCACCAAGAATGTAACTTTTGGAGTTCGGAGTCAAAAGATATGTCGATCCTAAGATGAACTAGCTTAGCAGGGATTTTCAGGCCTGGGTTCAACTACTGGAAATCTGGGCTTAGCGCCGCAGTGGCGCAACGCGCCACTATCGCGCCAGAAATACACCTCAATAGTTTGGCCCCTAGTGTGGCGCGCCACTACGAGGTGTGCAGGGTTTTCAAGCCAATTTCCAGAACCCAGAAAGATTTGGTCTTGGCGCTGTAAGGGCGGGATGCACCACTATCGCGCCAAGAATATGCCTCAGTAGTTTGGTCCTTGGCGCGGCGCGTCACTAACCGATGTGCAGGTTTTAGGTATAATCGGCCTGGCGCTGCACTGGCGCGACGCGCCACTATCGCGCCAAGAGCAGTTTTAGCCTATTTTGAGAACTTTTGAGAAGGGGCAATTTGGGAATTCACCCAAATTATATATGTATCATCCTTGGGCATTTTGGGATCACAATTTGCAGCCTCACTCTCTCTCTAAAAAGCCCTAGAAATCCCTCTTTCTTCTTCTTCTTCTTCTTCTTCTTCTCTATTTCCATCAAGAATTGTTCCAAGAGCTTCAAGATTTGAGTTCTCCATTGAAGACCCAACCACAAGGTTTTCTTCAAGTCTTCACTAAGGTATGTAAGTCTATCCAAAACATGGGTTGAGTCCACCCATGTGCCCTACTCTCGCTTTGAGGTTAGATGTCCATGAAAATGGAGTTCCTTGGTGTGGTTTATGCTTGAACAAGTTTTGTCTCCTATTTATTTGATTCTTTATGTGTTGAGGTTGTTGAGCTAAGAAGTTCCTAAAATCTTCATGTTAGTATAAGTTGATGGAGATGACTTGTTAATATGCTTTGTTGATTTCCTTAACCATGTGTTTATGTTGAATGTGTCAATTTCCTTAAATGTGATACCCCTCTTGAATTGTTGGTTTAAAACCTTAGAGTTGTAACGAGTCCTAAGGAGGTGATAAATGAGGCAAGGATTGGTTTGTTATGTTTGTGGGATATTGTAAATGCTTGTTAAAATTAGGCTTGATTGAGTTGATTGGAGGATAGAATTGATGAGTGGACAAGGTCCTAAACGAGACTTTCCATTATGACTTGATTGAGTTGAGATGAGAATAAAGTTGATGAGTTGGCAAGGTTCTAAATGAAACTAGCCGTGAGGGCTTGTTTGAGATGATTGGATGGAGTCTTATGATCATAGAGTCATGGGAGGAGTATCGAGCACTGAGGCGGGTGAGAGTATAGTCCGTACTCGAACCCCAGAAACTACGCCGCCAACGTAGGTAGGGATGGAATCATTAAAGTCGGATGCTTCCCATGGGATCAAACCATTAAAGTCGGATGTTTCCCATTTATTTGTCCTAAAATGATAGGACTTGACTAATCGATGGAATCCATGATTAGGGAGGCGTTGTCACGCCCCGGGAGGGTACCCTAGGCGTGGCCGGCACTCAGAAACCATCTCTGGCTTCCGAGAGAACCACTTGATCTCATTACTCATTTGTTCATCAGCGGAAGACTTAAGAATACTAATGTGGGCTTGTCATCATCAATATTAAAAGAAAAAAAATGATAATTCTTAGAAGAAGTAGTTTCTAAGGAGAACTACTCGGATTACATCATCAAACTCTGTCTATGATGCCTCTAATACTCTTAGATGGTGCCAATGACATGTCCATGGCTACCTCAAAAGAAACATCACACTCAACAATAATAAAAGGATAAGGAGTTCCTTCGAATACAAGAAGGACTCACCAAATAGCCGAAAAGAAATGATCTTCAACGATGCGCCTATTGAGGATCTCTAACACTTGTATCTGCATCATAAAACGATGCAGGTCGAATGACGTCAGTACGTGGAATGTACGAGTATGTAAAATGGCAGGAAGGTAAGGATAGATATCAAGAAACTCCTCTCAAGAAAACTCAGCTCAGAACTCAACATCATCTCAACATCAATATGTAATGCAAGTTTAAAATATAATAATAAAAATAATAGTAATAAGCAATGCTTACTCAGTTGGGAGTTTCTCTAACCGACAACCATCACTTATGAGCTAGCGATGATACAACGAAGCGATGTCGTTGCCACATCCATCCAATACCTTGCCAGGGTAAAGGACATCATCATCTTGGATCCACTCATCAAAGTCCTCTTTTTGGGACTTAAGAGGCATAGCCTCCATCCTACGCTGGCTACGTAGTTCTGGGGTTTGAGTCAATTAAACTCTTACCCAACTCGGTGCTCAATACTACTCCCAAAATATGTGCTCATATTAAACTCATCATCTAGTCTCTTTGGACTTTAATTTAAATCATCAAACTCATCTTATTACCTCTTCATCAATTATTATACTTCGAAAACATCATTTACATCTCATCAAAACATCTTGCTCAAAACATCATTTGCTCAAATTCATTCAAACTCAACTCTTTTGCTCTTTCAAAACTCAATAAAATACATATATAGTATTAATTCATATAACTTTCTTTTTATCAATGAAAATAATAAAAAAGCCAACATCTTTACTCAAAATATGTATAAAAATATTCATGAACATCAAATCAATTAGGATTCATGGGAAAGTAGCCATGAACAATAATTCCAATAATATGAGAGATAACAATAATAATAATAATATTAATGCATAAATATATCTAACTCAATAGGAGAAGAATTATTTCATTTAGAATTTACGATTTGGATAAAACTCAACTATAACTCAATTATAATGAATTTAAATATTGGGCGCATGGACGAACTCAATCCGATGCTATGAAAGCCTTACATACCTTAAATCGGAAGCTTTACTTCGAATTGGAACACTCTTGGACCCCTAGCCTTTTCTTCTCGCCGAAGCATTTTGTGTACTACCCAGAGTATAAGAATAACCGGAGTAGTATTTTTATACTACTAAAACTAAAACTATATTTGAGAAGAAGTATATAGAGAGAAGAAATGCTTAAGAAAGCTTGATGAATAAAATGAGGAAATAAGGTGGGTATTTATAGGTGTGGAGGAGGGATCTAACCATAAATAAACATAATCATAAAGGATGATCTTGAAAATTCAATGGAGAATTTTGATGTCATGGATGATGTCAAATGGTTCTAGATCTTTCTATGGTAGGTGAGATGAAATCTCTTTTAACGGAATATCCGTTTTCGAAGCTGCGTTTGAATAAGATAAATTCCTTATTATAATTTAGTGTCTTCATAAGAATTGTAGATATAGAAGTCCAGTTTCAGTTAGTTCAAGAATCATCCGATTTGGAGCATTCTACATCGAGATATGAATTTTATTCTACAAACACTCCATTCCGTCACAGCACTATGTCTTGCAAAGATCAATTTATTTGATCTACTTAAACTCCGAATATTAAGATGTGTTCTTCATGAAAGTTGTAGGTAATGATGTTGTGGTTACTCAGAAACTTGAATCACCTAATTTGGATCATTCTACATCGAGATATGAATTTTATTCTACAAATACTCCATTCCGTCACAGCACTATGTCTTGCAAAGATCAATTTATTTGATCTACTTAAAATCCGAATCTTAAGATATGTTCTTCATGAAAGTTGTAGGTAATGATGTTGTGGTTATTCATAAATTTGAATCACCTAATTTGGACCATCTTATGAAAAGTTATGCCCAGATTACTTTAGGCATGAGAGAACATAATCAAAATACTTTTAGAACATGATCAAAATACTTTAGAACATGATCAAAATACTTTAGAACATGATCAAAATCTTTAGTCATGAGAGAACATAATATAATCAAAATACTTTAGTCATGAGAGAAATAATTATGATCAAAATACTTTAGACATGAGAGATCATAATATAATCAAAATACTTTAGTCATTAGAGAATATAATTATGATCAAAATACTTTAGTAATGAGAGATCATAATATGATAAAAATATTTTTAGGCATGAGAGATCATAATATAATCAAAATACTTTAGTAATGAGAGAAATAATTATGATCAAAATACTTTAGGCATGAGAGATCATAATATAATCAAAATACTTTAAAACATTTTTATGTCTTCATATAAGGACCTTTCATTAATCAAAAAAAAATTTAATGCATTTAAGAGCTAACATAAACTAACATAAGATAGGTGATTAAACTTCAAATATTTAATAATCTATGAAATTAGAATCATGATATGAAAATCCATAAAGTTTCATGCTTGAATTAAATAGTTTTTTGATAATTTATTTGGACTTCATGAATGAAAGGATCCATGAATCAATAACATTTTAAGGGGTGTTACAGGCGTTCATGCCCTGGCAAGGTATGGACGGACGTGGCAACAACGTCTGATTGTTGTACTATCACTGGCTCATAAGTGATGGTTGTCGGATAAGATAAACTCCTATTTAGGTCTTGCTAGTACTCTGAGTCAGTTGAGTTGAGTGGCATGAGATTTGGTCCGGCCTAAAACACTTCTTGTTAGACTTAGGACCCTTGAGTGAGCTGTTACTTAAATCATGAGTTGAGATTTGCGAGCTAGATGAACCCTTATCTAATGATTGTTTTATTCGGCCATTTTACATACTCGTACATTTCATGTACTGACGCCATTTGGCCTGCATCATTTTATGATGCAGCGACAAGTACTAGAGATCATCAACCGGCGCTCCATTGAAGATCCACATACACTTCCAGCCAGTTGGTGAGTCCTCCTAGTTTCCGGAGGATGTTGAGCTTTCTTGTATAGTTTTGTTGTTGTTTCCTTTATTTTGATTGTTGGTAGCCATGGGCTTGTCATTGACACCTTCTAGACTTTGATAGAAGCTTCATAGACTAGAGTGTGGGAAGGTTGGACTACTCTTTTTTGAGAAGTCTTATTATAACTGTTTTGATGAGTTGATAGTAATTGGCCCTCGGCCCTTATATTATGAATAGTGTGTCTATGATTGAGTCTTCCTCTGAGTGAATATGAATGAATGATAGTGTGACTGAATCAGGTGGTTCGCTTGAAGGCCAGAAGTGGCTTTCGAGTGTCGGTCGCGCCTAGGGTACCCTCCCGGGGTGTGACAAATAATCATAAAAATTATCAGATAGACAATTAAGAATATAATACCGACACTTGTATGAATCATTATTGTACTTTTCCACTTTCTCTTGATGAGAAATAAGTTCATCATTATCCATGGAGAGGATGTCAACTTTATTAGGATTTTTTTGAGTTAACACATATGAAACATTGAGAAGACTTAAGTAGAAAAGTATTTTACCCTTCCATCTCTTGAAATAATTACCATTGAACTTAAATGGCTTGTTTAGATCTCCCATCTTGATATTCGCGGATTTTTCAATTGTAGCCATATTGAATCTCCTTAAAATTGTTGGTGAAATTACAAGATTACAAATTACAATTGAAAAATAAAATGAAGAAATTAACTTCACTTCTTGGCTGAGGCGCGAATATCTCGCTCTCTTTAAGGAGATTAAAGCCCACTGCAGTACAACAGCCTTATCACAAAATGTAACTCAACAAACTCTGGACAAGAGTTGAGTTTAAAGCTCCACACAAAGAACACCTCCCTTCAACTAATAAGAATTCTCATTTTAGACAAACTTAATTCTCTCAATTTTTTTCTTCTCTTATCTTACATTTCAAAACAAAGAAGACCTCTCTATTTATAGGAGAGAAAATCAAACAAAGATGAAAAAATAATGGAATGCCATCATTATCATCATTTAGTGCACTATTATGATTTAGTACACCACTTATTAGTGATAATTATGTTAAAAATACATAATTGAATGATTTAGTGCACCACTTATTAGTGATAATTAGATTAAAAATACATAATGAAATGATTTAGTCTTGCACTAACTAAAGATGATAATGAAAGACATTTTTATGCACTAAAGAGAGAATAATAACATATGTCACTTATGCAAATTAATATCACTCAATATTAATATTAAAATGCTTAAACACTTACACACTTAAAATGATGCTGAGAGTAAATGGATTAGGCACCAAATCTTCACTAACAATCTCAGAGAACAATTGTAAGCACCCCATGTAAAAATCAATGTATTCCAAGGGATCATTTTTCTAGGAAACATGTCATGAAAAACTTGATAAGTCTGTTTCATTTCACCATGCTTACAGAAGGCAGAGAGCAGTGCATTAAATACTTCAGTCTTCAAGATAAGGGCTTTCTTTAAAACAACATCCAAAATTATTTCAACAATTACTAGAGACTCTGAGCTTGCGAGTATGTTTCCTATCATAAACTCGTTTGGCTCTAACCCTTCCTTCTGCATCTAAATGTATGCAAATATTCATGCCCTGTCCAAATAAATGAAAAAAGTTTTTTTATCATTGAATATTCTATACAGTAAGTAAGACATCTCTATAGCGGTCATCATTTTTAATAGCATCACTATAACAACCAAAAATTATGGAAATAAGTGACATTGTTATAGAGATGTTGAATAGTACTGCGTGTAATATAAAACTGGCTACATTTACGATGAAGAGGTTACATTTGTCAAGAAAATATCATGAAGTCTTCTCGTGGTAATCTTTTTTCTAGGACTTGATCGTCTTGAACTTTTGATACCGCATATTACATAGGTGAACCTTAAAGGTCAAAATTTAAGAAAATTCTCATATTAAACTTGAAATTCTGCACATTCAAAAGGGTAAAAGTTCCAGAACACCCCACATTTAAAAGTCATACTTATAAGTCACCCTTTTGTTTTTGGTCTGTGCTTGAGTATATTGGACCGCGGGAATAGATAAACTTGATATTGGACTTCAACATATGCAATAATATTGTCCAAAATACTAAGAAGCTAATTAATTTGGGGTTAATGGCACTTTAATTTTACCCCGTTTTAGTAATGATCTTTACTGTTTGCGTACTAGGATTAATAATTTTTTCTTAGAGACATAATTTTATATTTTCGCATCAAAATATCTGACAGTTTATGTCTCACATTTTACATAACTTGTGCTCCATAAGATATAAGATTTGTAAGAACAAAAATTAAAGATCAGTCCATTTGAAGAATAAAAATTAGAAACTAGTCCATTTGAAGAGTAAACTATACAATTGTGCTTAGTACAAAGCTAAGACGGAACCATGACATTAGTAATGGATGTAAATTATGGAAAAATTACGTATGTACACACCTTATATTACTATATTTACTATTATTTCCTATCATTTGTAAAAATTTCAAAAATTCCTCTTTTTTTAACTCTCTCTCCAACTCACCGATACATCCCATTTCAGTTCTCCCAACTATCCTAAATTCACGCCTATTTTCAAGCCACAACTACAACGGTTTTTTTTTTGAATTTTCAATCCAAATTTTACTGAATTTCATGGTTCTAATTAAGGTAATTCAATTTTTTCCTTCTCTGTCATCTCACTTCAATTTCATCTCCTTCTATCTTTCATTGATTTCTACTGTAATTTTTTATTGGTTTTACTCTTTTGTTCACTGAAACATATGGATTTCGCTCCATCTTTTTGTGTTAGTCTCACACAATTGAATCAAAATCAAGAAATTTTTGTTTCACAGGGTTCTGATTCATCTTGGAAAGGTTACCATGAGATTAGATCCAAACATCGTAACGATCCCGTAGTTATGGATAAATTACATGCGAAATTGAAGTCGAAATCTCCAGTTCAACAAGCACCCCAAGAAGCAGAGAAAAAGATTGAATGTGTTACAACATTCCCTAATCTCTTAATGGTATTGTTATATCGAAAAAAGATGATTTAAAATTAATTTCAACTTTATAGAGAAAAAAATCAATTTTAGAAAAAGAGGAATCGACATTTAATTTTTTAAAGAAATTAAGAAAACTTAATTTAAAAGACCCTAACAGATTGAAGTCTTAAAAATTCAGAGAAAAAGGTACGAGGTTCTTATTTTCACTTTGAGAAGGTGTTAAGCATTTAAAGTGGCTGCTAACGCGCGGTTATCCGATGATTTGAAAATTATTTGACTAACTTTTAAAAATATTAATTTAAAAGGAAAAGAAGACTTTAAAATTATTTTTTGGAAAAAATGATCAAACTTAAACATTGAAAATATTATACGTGTATATAAAAAATAAAAAAAAGTTTACCAAATGCCTAAGTAAAGGTAGAAAATCATCTAAAGAGTAAATTAACATGAATTGGTTTATCTTTAGGAGAATCTAATTAAGTTAAAATAAATTAAAATTAATATCTAAGCAAGCATAAATAACATAAGTGAATAAATTATTACAACTCGAATTAATATAAATAAACAATAAATAACACATGAAAATATTGTCCGACACTTAGTTTCTGTACACCTAGACTAAGCTGTTGGGCCATCTGCGTTTTGGGCCTTAAGCACAATTCCACTATATATCGCAGTTGTATACACACTATATATCGGAATGTATATTACTGTATATTAGACTGTATATATACTATATATCAATATATACGATACTGTCTTCCACCTGTATTCCGTGTATACAACCCAATATCAATATATAAATCATTAATATTACCTTCTTTTCCATTTATCAACTTTTCAGCAATTCAAACAAGATGATGAGAGACTCAAAACTCAACGATATGCAACGATGGGGTCCAAAGATGGACTCGAATTGATATCACATGCACCAAAATAAAATTACATAAGCATTTACTTATTTTAAGCTAAACCAAGGAACATATCATGATATTTTAAGTTATCAAATCGATAAGCATCCTAGAAGTGACTAACAACATGCATATATGTGGACAAAGGAAAAGAAAGAAGAAATATATTCAAGTAACTAAAGAACACGGATTTAATATATACGTTATACTAGCTCAAATTTTAAAGAAAGAATTAAATCAATTAGGCCATGAAAGTTCTAATTGAATAATAACTTTAAGCATATTTTTGTTATCTAAATCATGTTAAAAGAAGAAATTAAAAACATAAAAATCTATATTGTCAAATCAAACTACTTGGAAAAATAATGAACAACATTAAGATCTTTCATGAAATAGTCCTAACACATTAGCTAATTAATTCTAACACATGCTAACTATAAAAAATTTCTATCATTAATCTAATTATTCTTAATACATGCTAACTAAAAAAACAAGACTACGAATTAACTAAATATAAAACATGAAATAATTAAATAATATAAAGCTGAGAAAAGATTTTACCTCTTTTAGGATAGCAAGACTGAAGACGATGAGCGGAAGACAACTTCAGCACCACCCAAGAGTTTGATGGAACTCCAATCTACAAAAAAAAAGATTAAAAATTTAGACTCGAACCTTCGTGGGTTCGACGTTATAAGAACATAGTTCTTAGCCTAAATTTCGACTTCAATCTCCTATTTTCCTTGAAGAAAAATATAGATTGAAAGGTAGAAATTTTCACAACTTTTAGGCTGGGGACAAGAGTCCAAAATCCTAGCCAACTTAAGAAAATTTCTAACTTTAGGGTGGCTAAAGAACCTCCCACTTCTTCTCCCTTGTTAATAAGAATATGAGTCTTTATATAGGCTCCAAAAACTTTAAATTTTCATGCAATTTTTGATGTGGGAGATTGAGAATTTTTGTGTTTTTTTTTTAGAAAAAAATAAAATTTTCAAAAATGTAAACAATAATTAAACTAACCTAACTAACATTGTATTTAGTTAAACAATGAAATATTTTTGAGATGATTTTCAAATAATTACATAAATAGTAATCAAAGATATAGTTTATAGAAATATGTATATTATACTAAAATTTATAAAAAAAATAAAAATAGTTAAGAATAACATGAAAATATCTTTATTTTTATAAAAGCTAATTATTTCAAAAATGTTTGAAATTCAAATAAACTCGATAGCTAATTTGCATTGTGGAGGGTCAAAATTGGGTGTCAAAAGGTATGAGTTCATCTAATCTATATTCTGTTGTTTTTATTTTTAAATTTTGATTTTTCGAATACATTTCAATGTATCATTCTTAAAGTCCATAATGATACATTTAGTCTATTTTTGATATAGGATAAATGTATCAGTTATCTTATTTCGTATCTTTTAATGTTGATACACAGTTCGTATGCTGATATATATGGTTTTGATATGGGTTTGGTTATTATGTTACTGATACATAAGGTCTACTGCTTTTTATAATGGTCATGAACATCATGTACTAATCATGATACATAAGATTTTTCTAATTTTGCGTTGTTTATGATACATTAATTTCTACTTTTTCTATTATTTTTGATACATATGGGCAAAACAAAGTATTTCATATTAATATACATAAGCTCTATATGTATATTGATTGGTCGTGCACCTGATACATAAATTCACTTTGTATTATCTATTCTAATATATCATATTATGTTATGTTTTCATAAGATCAGATATACAATGTATCAAGTACAAGTTGTATTTATTCATTTATTCTGTCAATGAAAGGACTGAAGTACGTCATCAAAAAAATCCCTTCCCACTCTTTGAGATTCGGAACTACATATACCGCCAATTTTTTTTGATGATTTCAAATCATCTATAAGTGAAGAAGGTATCAAGTTGTTTAGGCAAACTATCTTTCTTCACTACCTAGATATGCCACGGTGTAATTTTTAAGGTCATATCATCAAATATCTCTTACTTCTCTAGGTGGAGCAGAAAAACACAGATGAATTGTACATTCATCCCGTTCAGGGTAACGTACTTCATTTTTCAATCAAGAAATTTGCTATTATTATTGATTTGCGAGGTACCGATAATGTCAATGAATTTCGGTACTGGGATGCACCCCCAAGTAAATTATTGTCTAGATATTTTTCTGGTGCACAAAATAGGGTAAATAAAGGACATTTTGTTCAGCATTTCCTGATGGGAGGATGGGAAACTAATGAAGATTCTGTTCAAATGGTCATTCTCTACTTCATACACACTTTTATCTTTTCTCAACTAGGTGATTCACCTATTTCTGTTGATGACTTTAGGATGGTAGAGGATGGCCGATATAAGCAGTTCTCATGGGGTCAAATAGCATTTTCCAAATTGATGAAAGACATGAGGCAGGAGTTTACTACTACCAAACAAATGTATCATTTGGGCGTCATATCATACGCTCTCAATGCATGAATTTAAGAATGTGCATCTCAAGTCCCTTCTGAAATTATTGTAAGAGTGGAACACGATTACCCAGAATTCTTAATTGGCGTGTTGTTGCAGTCAAGCCCAAATATGAGACCTTCATCTCTATCATCTTTTCCACCTCCTCCCAAAAGAATGGAGATTGTCCATGGTAAATATTCATTCCAGTAGAAACGACTAACAAATACAAAGATGTCCTACCACCAAAATCATCAAAAAAAATCTATTTTCACTATTTCAAAATTAGTGGCAAAGTCAGTGGTAAGAGGTGAATCTTCCAGTCAATTGGACCAAATTGCTCAAGTGGAATTCAAAGCCTTAAAGGAGTCTCTAAAGAAATACGTAAGTTATTAGTATAAGATTTAAGTTAGTCAATATACTTTTAATAAGTTGATACATTCTGATTTTTTATATTTTTGTATTAAGGTTGACCAGAAGTTCAAGCAACTAGAGAATAAAATCGATTCAAATCATACTAATCTCTTAAAAGTTATTGGCAATGTAGTTCATCCACCTTTCAAGGTATAGTATTTTTTGTTAAGACAATTAAATTGTTTAGTATGTTACAATTTTTATTTTTTAAAACTTTGTAGATCCCTGATCACCACATGACTAGCACATCATCTCCAATTCAAAACAATGATTTTGTTCAACCATTCCATTGGTTGAAGAACAACAACCACCTATTGTATTGGAGGAGCACAATGATCCAAATAAATTTGATATCCCCATAGCACATAATCAATCTCATGGCCAGGAAGATATTCAGGTAGATATATTATGTAGTTCTTGATAATTCTGCTTTTCTATTTTGATATACTTTTAAACTACTTGATACATTTCATGGTCATACATTAGATCCTTAATTTTTATTTTAATAGTCATTTTTATAAGTAATTATTATTATTATAATTGTACGAAGTAGAATCATCTAAGACGATACAAGAAATTGAGGATGTGTCAGAACATCACATGAAATTAGATGCTGCAGAATTCTTTAAAGAACAGGTTGCTACTGATATATTAAAGGTAATGTATCATAACTAATTTTATGACCAATATGATGCTACATTGTTCTTGTATTTGATACATCTCTGATGATCTATAGCTCTTGATACATTTCATGTATCAGATCCATCATTTTTCATTTTAATAGTCATTTTCATAAGTAATTGTTTTTATTTTATTTGTAGGAAGCAGAACCATCCAAGATTCCACAAGAATTGAAGGATGTATCAGCACATCACATGAATTCAGCTACTCGAAAGAGCCTATTGAGTTTTCCCTAGAGTAATCTTCGAAGATGGTTGGCTATCCAGGGCTGGGAGGAAGGTTGGCGAGTTGCTCCGCTACAGGTTGACTTACAGAATCTTTTGAAGTGCCTGTTGCTTCTGATACATTAAAATTAATGTATCAGATCAATTCTTATGATACATTCAACATTAATAAGTTTAGTATTGACATGATATATTTAATTTAGAATAATGCATCAGAAGAATCAAATTATGCCATGAAAGATGCAAAAGAGGTTGTTGATAATACTGATCAAGTTGAAGAACATGTTGAGCAAATTGATAAAGACAAAATCAAGCTCGGTGTATCGGTAATATTCCATACTTGTATTTGATTCATTAAATTTAGTATAGGTTACTATACTAAAGTCATAATATTTTTATCATTCTTAAAAAACAGAATTCCACAACTTCAACCTCGATATCGTCCGAAACTTGAGATGTGGTAAATGTTCTTATATACGGACTTCAATTATCGATCACGCCATTGACTGCTATTAGTCATGAACAAGTAGCTCAGGATGAATGTCTACTACTTGATAGCCAATTTCCTACCACTCTTCCATCCAAACCCGTTATGTTGCCAGATAATGCGAAGATATCTCTTCCATGAAGTAGGACGCCTTCTAAGATTTCACAATCACCGTATCTAACAAATTTTGGATAGAGTGAAAATGGTAAGGAGAAGATGTCGACTGAAAGGTATCAAACACACCCCTTTGATAATTTTGGCATATACTATAATCCCCTAACTGAGCTTATCACCAACTACTCCCAATGGATAGATAAGGGACTATTAAAATCGCATTCCAACAAGTAAGTATGATATTTATAATTTATATCAATACAAGCTATTTATTATATATGTACTCTTATTTTAATACAAGTTTTCATTCAGAAAATCAAAGGAGGAACACTACAAAACAAAGTGCTCTTCATTCAGGTTTGAAAAAATGAACTTTGTAGTGGCATTTCCTCAAGATAAGAACTGGTTCTACCTCATGTAACAGCTGAACAAATGTTGGAATGATGAGGTAATTGTTTCTTGATATAGTATAAGACACTGTCTGATACATTTCAGACACATTGTCTGATATATAAGTATTATGGATCCGATATATCTAATACAAATGTTTCTATTCTATTTACTAATTGTGTATCAGTTTGTATAACTAATATTTTCTTAAAATGTGCAGCAAATTGTTGTAATATTTTACTACCTTCATAAGAAGTCCAAGATGCAGTTGGTCAATCAGTATCGATACACAACAACAAACTGTATCTTCAAAGTTCACATGGAATATGCACACACACGATACTATCACATTCCTCCTGATATTTCTATCCAAGAAGACATGACATGGGCCTCTGTTGTAGATCATCACGAGGGGTCTGTGAAGAACATAATCAAAGGCTTCTCATTTTTCGTCGGTTTGCTATGGCATTTGGTAGATGAGGTATACATTTCGATAAACTGTAATAGGAATTTTCATTGAGTTCTAGCAATAGTTGTGTTGAAAGAGAGGTTGATACACATATCTGATTCATCCTCTAGAACAAGAAGAAGAAACCCTTCCCCAGAGATTCAAAAGATAGCAGTAATGCTATCTATATACCTTCAGAATAGTGATTTTTTTGAGAAGAATGAACGTACTGATTGGTCATGATTCATACAAGGACAAATCAATCGGTAACATGTTTAAAGTACATCACCCTTTTGAAGTTGAATATGTTGAAGGCATTGCGCAAAAAAAAAGTGATAACTTGTGAGTATTAACAATTATACATATTTAATTCATTAAAATACTATTTTTATTTTTTTAAAGTTGGTTAATACTTTTTTGCAGGGATTGGGTGAGTTCGTGGCTGTTTTTTACTGAATATCTTAGTGATAGAATTTTTATTTTAATTACTGGACTACATGTCGAATACTTCCATTCAATATACGCCTCGCTATTGTGGAATTATGATTGTCGAAGGTCCAAGGATGGCTATAGTAGTAAAAATGAAAATCCAAAAAAATCTAAGAGAGATTTCATCTTTCCTGGTCAAGGAGAACCGGTGGACGTCGAGTAATTTTTTTGTAAGGGCGCCCTCCTAATCTCATTTTGATAGGAAGAGATATTGATAATTATCCCAAGGAGGCTTACTACTCAGCTGATAGATCAGGTGAGTCAGCCTTGGTCTTACTTCACCGTCGAGAAAGGAAAGAAGACAAAAATTGCCGGTTGAGTTGGTCCGATCGAGAAAGGCGTCTCCCACGACCTGACTGATAACCAATTTTGAGTCCCTCTTGATAGTAGTAGAATGCAGACTTTTGTTTTGGCACCAACAGTAAACACTTTTTTGGTTATGTATTATTTCTAAGATTTTTTTGAACAACTACTATGTTAATCTTTTGTTGTGCAACTATTTAACAATTTTTGTTGAGTATAACTTGTTGTTGTTCACTTTATTTACTTTTATCAGTATTGTTATTGACATGATACATAAGCCTTTGTATCATTTACATCTCTCTTATGTATCAATTCTATGTATAAGTATTCAATATATCAATCTAAAAATATAGATCATAAACATTTTAAATTTGTGGTGCATTGTATCTAATAAGTCTAAATTTAATCGAAGTCAGGGATAAATGAACCGATTATTTTTACAGATAGTCTTCTAGGATCAACTTGCTTCAAAGTGCCCATTAATTAAGAAAGAGAAAGGGCTTTCAATGTCGTCTTATCTAAAAGGGACACGCTTTTTTGACCGTCGTGGTACAATCCCTCTATGAATCAAAGGAATTAAGCTGATTAGTTTTGTTCATGATACCTAACCTTTCAATATACTAGTTACATAACAATGTTTATGTATCATCTTTTGTGGAAGATATATCATTTACAGGTAACAGTTGAAAGCTTATACAACAGTCTTCAATGTATCAATCCCAAATATCACTCGCATTGGTCATGTATCAATAATCAATGTATCAAACTCAAATATAAGTTGAAAGTTCATGTATCAGTATTTTAATGTATCGGTATTTAATGTATCTGATACATTTTAATAACAAATCTGTAGTACTTTGTATCAAATAAGCCTAAATCAATATCAGATTTATATCTGACACATTCTCTTTATATCAGATATATTTTTTAAATTTATTATTTCCATGTATCTATTAAATAATTATATAACTGCGTCTCTTGTATCAGATTCACAATAATGATGTATCAGTGACATGTATCAGCTTAAATATCTTACTTAATTTATTTATTTTGATATTTAATAACTTTTACTACTTGAGTATCAAGTAAATTACAATGAAAATAATTATCAACCATGCATGTATCAATTATTAATATTCAATTATTTTTCTGATACATAGAGTATTCATCTGTTCATGGGTATATACCAAGTAGAGCTATGTATTAAATATAATCACTAAAATGTTAAAACTCTCCGTCTTCTAAATTTTTTTAAAAAAAGAACCACTTCATTATAAAAAAAATACTAGATACTTAAGTACTTAATCCAAATTGAATGTATCTTGGGAATTCAAAATATCATTTCTCTTAGGGAATGAAATTACAAATCCTTCTGTTGTGGCCTTCGTGGCCACAACGACCACAACAGTTTGTGCTCGTACTTAGCTTCTCATTGGAGTTCTTTTCTCTTCCTTTGTTTGGTCTTTCTGACATTCTTTTGTGTCTTGGTGGCAAGATGACTTCCTCCAAAATTTATTTCGAAACAGACCAATCTTTTTTATCTGGGATTGAAATCATTGGCAATTCATAAGTATTTGCCAACGCCTTTCGCTTGTAGTAATCAAAGCAGTATGGATGCATGTCTGTAATGTTCTTGATCTTCAACACTGCAATTGCATGTGGACATGATATCTCGTCTAGTTGAAACCTCCCACAATTGCATGTTTATCTTTCAAGACACACAATGTATCTTCTACCTGATTCATAAACAAAATATAGATATTCTGATGAAACAACAACCTGAAAGAAAAATTACCACAAATATGAATACAAAACTGAAAAAATCTAAAAACTATGTATCAAGCAGATACATTCTATTAAATAATTGATGCCTACCTTTATTCTAGAACACTTCATCGTGTTTACTACTAGGATATATTTGAATTTCCTACCCAAAGTCTGTTTTGTATAAGCTGTTATTTCCCTATTTTTGCAGTTCCAAGCACCAAATATGAATACTAAACTAAAAAAAATCTAAAAACTATGTATCAAGCAGATACATTCTATTAAATAATTGATGCCTACCTTTATTCTCGAACAGTTCATCGTGTTTACTACTAGGATATATTTGAATTTCCTACCCAAAGTCTGTTTTGTATAAGCTGCTATTTTCCTATTTTTGCAGTTCCAAGCACCAAATAACATTCTCGTCTCTTTCAAAAAGTGAATTATAGGCAGCTTCCGTGCTTCAACAAGACATCCATTGATACATTCTGTGATGTTAGAAGTCATCATTCTCCCCCTGTTGACAGTTGCATGAACCCTTAACCACTTTTCGTATCTCACATTTTTCAAATACTCTTTCACCCGGTGATCAATTTTTTTAATTTTTGCCATTATTTTTCGAATTCATCTTTTCGGTATGCCTTGGCCATCGAGTAAAAGAGGTCACTTAGTATAGTTTTTTTCTCCTCTTGTAGTTAGTACACACATTTTTTCATATATGCCATATGCATGCAAAGTGAGGGACATTGGAAACACAAACCGTTACACTCTTCATTATGCTTTCATTCTTATCTGATACAACACATATATTGTCCCTCTCACCAAATGCATCTTTGAACTGCTGGAAAAATCATGACCATGATGAATTATTTTCTGTATCAACAACACCATACGCCAATGACAATTTACAACCTAAAAATGATTATCAGCCATAAAATAGTTATTAGAGTATATCAGATTCACAACAAATGTATCAAATAAGATGATATATTTTTATTTAATATACAACAGTAACAAAAAGTAATATCTGCCCAATCAAGTGTACTAGCTGATAAAATGTCCCTTTATAAGGTCCATCAAGATGAGCATCATCAACAACAACTACAGGTCTACAAAATTTAAAATCCATCATCAATGGCCTTAACGCTATGAATAGATACATAAACTCATCACTTGGTGACTTGTGCATCCTTATGAACAAATTTGGATACACGGTATTTAGCATATGGATGTATATAGGTATCTGTCTATATCCATCAACAAGTTTTCTCCTTAACATCTCCAAAGCATGTTCTTTGGCACGCCATGCTTATTGATAAGTAATATCAACCCCATATACTGCTTTAATATCATCTCTTATATTATTAGGGGTGTGAATTCTCTTATGATTAACCAATTTAGGCGCAGTGAATACAAAATCCTTTGTAGCATGAACTTTGTTGAAAATTCTATCTCTTAAGGGACATAAATGTTCATTATTAAAATATCTCACTTTGAATATATCAGAGTTTTTTCTAATGATGCTTTCATTCTCCAACAACAGTCGTCTGAATAACATATTAACACATAACTGCATATTTTTAGGAAAAATTATTAACATATACCAAATACATAAAGATTCATATGTATCATCACCAAATATAATATTGAAAAGTACATATTGATAGCAACATGTTTTCAATTGTACCAGATACATAATAATTAAGATGTATCATGACTATAAAACAAAAATTAAATTTTGAAATCAATAGAGTATTAGGGAACCTTATTGAACTTTATTAGATACATAAGATTATGATGTATCATGAATAAAAAAACTCAAAAAATTGAACGAATCTGATACAACCTGAAATGTACGAAGTTTTGCTTAACCATTGAGATACATTGTTTAGTAATGTATCAAGGTTCAGATTTTTACTCACTTTCTATAAAATAAATTTATAACTATATGTATCAGATAGTTATTAAACAATTATACTCAATGTATCAAATTCAATATACATACACACACATATATATACATGCATACATATATATATACATATATATATATATATACATGTCACACCCCGAGAGGGTACCCTAGGCGTGGCCGGCACTCAGAAACCATTTCTGACTTCTGAGAGAACCACTTGGTCTCATTTCTTATTTATTCATGAGCGGAAGACTTAAGAATACTAATGTGGGCTTGTCATAATCAAAGGAAAAATAGATAATTATTAGAAGAAGTAGTTTCTAAGGAGAACTACTCCGATTACATCATCAGACTCTGTCTATGAAGCCTCTAATACTCTTAGATGGTGCCAATGACATGTCCATGGCTACCTTAAAAGAAACATCACACTCAACAATAATAAAAGGATAAGGAGTTCCTTCGAATACAAGAAGGACTCACCAAATAGCTGAAAAGAAATGATCTTCAACGATGCGCCTGTTGAGGATCTCTAACACCTGTATCTGCATCATAAAACGATGCAGGTCGAATGACGTCAGTACGTGGAATGTACGAGTATGTAAAATGGCAGGAAGGTAAGGATAGATATCAAGATACTCCTCTCAATAAAACTCAGCTTAGAACTCAACATCATCTCAACATGAATATGTAATGCAAGTTTAAAATATAATAATAAAAATAATAGTAATAAGCAATGCTTACTCAGTTGGGAGTTTCTCTAACCGACAACCATCACTTATGAGCTAGCGATGATACAACGAAGCGATGTCGTTGCCACATCCATCCAATACCTTGCCAGGGTAAAGGACATCACCATCTTGGATCCATTCATCAAAGTCCTCTTTTTGGGACTTAAGAGGCATAGCCTCCATCCTACGCTGGCTACGTAGTTCTGGGGTTTGAGTCAATTAAACTCTTACCCAACTCGGTGCTCAATACTACTCCCAAAATATGTGCTCATATTAAACTCATCATCTAGTCTCATTGGACTTTAATTTAAATCATCAAACTCATCTCATTTCATGTTCATCAATCATTATACTTCCAAAAATATCATTTACATCTCATCAAAACATCTTGCTCAAAATATCATTTTCTCAAATTCATTCAAATTCAACTCTTTTACTCTTTCAAAACTCAATAAAATACATATATAGTATTAATTCATATAACTCTCTTTTTATCAATAAAAATAATAAAAAGCCAACATCTTTACTCAAAACATATGTAAAAATATTCATGAACATCAAATCAATTAGAATTCATGGGAAAGTAGCCATGAACAATAATTCCAATAATATGAGAGATAACAATAATAATAATATTAATGCATAAATATATCAAACTCAATAGAAGAAGAATTAATTCATCTAGAATTCAAGATTTGAATAAAACTCAACTATAACTCAATTATAATAAATTTAAATATTGGACGCATGGACGAACTCAATCCAATGCTATGAAAGCCTTACATACCTTAAATCCGAAGGTTTACTCCGAATTGGAATACTCTTGGATCCCTAGCCTTTTCTTCTCGCCGGAGCGTTTTGTGTACTACCCGGAGTATAAGAATAACCGGAGTAGTATTTTTATACTACTAAAACTAAAACTATATTTGAGAAGAAGTATATAGAGAGAAGAAATGCTTAGGAAAGCTTGATGAATAAAATGAGGAAATAAGGTGGGTATTTATAGATGGGAAAGAGGGACCTAACAATAAATAAAATAATTATAAAGAAAAATCTGAAAATTTAATGGAATATATTGATGTCATGGATGATGTTAAATGGAGGACAATTTATGTCATGCATGATGTCAAATGCATCTAGATGTTTCCATGGTAGGTAAGATGAGTTCTTTTTAACAGAATACTCATTTTTGAAGCTACGTTTGAATAAGATAAATTCCTTATTAGGATTTGGTTTCTTCATAAGAATTGTAGATATGGAAGTCTAGTTTCATATAGTTCAAGAGTCAACCAATTTGGAGCAACCTACAGTGAGATATGAATTTTCTTCTATCAACACTCAATTTCGTCACAGCACTATATCTTGCAAAGATTAATTTATTTGACCTACTTATACTCCGAATTTGAAGTTATGTTCTTCATGAAAGTTGTAGGTAAGGATGTTGTGATTACCCAGAAATTTGAATCACCTAATTTGGACCAACCTATGAAAAGTTATGCCCAAAATACAGAGGCTGTATTATTTTTGTCGAGAATTGAAATACCGACATACAACATTTTAGGGGTTGTTACAATATCTCCCCCTTGGGATCATTCGTCCTCGAATGAAGATGAAAATAGGAGACATAAAGAATGAATATCATCAATACATCAACTCCGATACTCAAATGGTTAATGACTCAAACTCAAGAATAAACATCGACTCAAAGGTAGAAGTAAGGAATATTACCTTGAATATCGTCATCAGAAGGCATAAATAGATGAGGATAGTTAGCCTTCATATCTTCTTCAGCTTCCCATGTAGCCTCTTCAATAAATTGATTTCGCCATAGGACTTTGACAGATGCCACTTCCTTAGTTCTTAATTTGCGAACCTGACGATCAAGAATTTGAACTGGAATCTCTTCATAACTCAAACTCTCTTTCACCCCAATGCTCTCAGCTGGGACAACAAGTGAAGGATCTCCCAAACACTTCTTAAGCATAGAGATGTGAAACACGGGATGAATAGCAGCTAATTCTGGAGGCAACTCCAATTCATAGGCTACGTTACCTACCCTCCTCATAATCTGATAAGGACCAATGTAGCGGGGACTAAGCTTCCCTTTCTTTCCAAATCTCATCACACCCTTCATGGGTGAAACTTTCAAGTATACCCAATCGTACACTTCGAACTCTAAATCTCTTCTTCTAACATCAGTGTAGGATTTTTGGCGACTTTGAGCAGTCCTCAACCTCTCTTGTATGGTTTTCACCTTCTCCATAGCTTGGTGAACCAAGTCTGGTCCAATCAACTCAGCTTCACCAACTTCAAACCAACCAATTGGTGATCTACATCTCCTCCCATACAGAGCTTCATAAGGAGCCATTTGAATACTCGAATGGAAACTATTATTGTATGCAAACTCAATAAGAGGTAAATGATCATCCCAATTACCTTTGAAGTCAATGACACAGGCTCTTAACATATCCTCCAAAGTCTGTATCGTACGCTCTGCCTGGCCATCTGTTTGCGGATGAAAAGCAGTACTAAGGTTCACTCTTGAACCCAAGCCCTTCTGAAATGACTTCCAAAACTGAGCAGTAAATTGAGCTCCCCTATCAGAGATGATAGACAAAGGAACTCCATGCAGTCTAACAATCTCTCTAAGATGCAGTTTGGCATAATCCTCTGCAGTGTTCGTAGTCTTAACCGGCAAGAAATGGGCCGATTTGGTCATCCTATCCACAATCACCCAAATAGAGTCATGTTGTTTGCGGGTTCGTGGTAAACCGGTAATGAAGTCCATATTGATCATTTCCCACTTCCATTCCGGTATCTCTATATTCTGAGCCACTCCACAAGGCCTTTGGTGCTCAACTTTAACTTGTTGGCAATTTGGGCACTTGGACACAAACTCTGCTATATCTCTCTTCATTCCACTCCACCAGTATACTTCTCTCAAGTCATGATACATCTTTGTTGAACCTGGATGGATGGAATACTTAGAATTATGGGCTTCTTTCATGATTCTCTCCCTAATACCATCAACACTTGGAACACATAATCTTTCTTGATATCTCAACACTCCATCTCCCCCTTTGGTAAAAGCCATTACCTTCTGCTTGTGAACCTCATCCTTCAGTTGAAGAAGAATAGGGTCCTGATCTTGCTTTTCTTTCACCTCTGCAACTAGAGATGATTCGGCTCCATTTCGTACTATTGTACCACCCTCACTAGAGTCAATAAGTTGAACTCCCAAACGCGCAAGTCTATGCACTTCCTTTGCCAACTCCTTCTTTTCCTCTTCCACATGAGTTGTACTTCCCATAGATAACCTGCTAAGAGCATCAGCAACTACATTTGCTTTACCTGGGTGGTAGAGAATGCTCATGTCATAATCCTTGAGCAACTCTAGCCATCTCCTTTGCCTCAAATTCAGCTCCTTCTGGCTGAATACATACTGCAAGCTCTTATGGTCTGTGAACACATCCACATGTACACCATAAAGATAGTGACGCCAAATCTTAAGAGCAAATACCACAGCTGCCAACTCAAGGTCATGAGTGGGGTAGTTCCTCTCATGAGTCTTAAGCTGCCTGGAGGCATAGGCAATGACCTTACCTTTCTGCATCAATACGCATCCCAACCCAACTCTTGAAGCATCACAATAGATTACAAAACCATCCATTCCTTCGGGTAGGGATAGTACTGGAGCAGTAGTCAATCTAGCTTTCAACTCTTGAAAACTTTTCTCACAAGCATCAGACCATTGAAACTTAGCCTTCTTCTGAGTCAGCTTAGTCAATGGTGAGGATATGGATGAAAATCCCTCAACAAACCTCCTGTAGTAACCAGCCAAACCTAAGAAACTCCTTATGTCGGTTGGAGAGGTGGGTCGTGGCCAGTTCTTAACTGCCTCAATCTTTTGAGTATCAACTTGGATTCCATCCCCAGATATAATATGACCTAGGAATGCTACAGACTCAAGCCAAAACTCACACTTTGAAAACTTAGCATACAACTCCTTCTCCTTAAGAGTTTGAAGGACAATCCTAAGGTGATTAGCATGCTCACTCTTACTTCTAGAGTAGACCAAAATATCATCGATGAAGACAATTACAAACGTATCTAGGTATGGCTTGAATACTCGGTTCATGAGGTCCATAAAAGCTGCTGGAGCATTTGTCAATCCAAAGGACATAACAAGAAACTCAAAATGACCATAGCGGGTTCGAAAAGCCGTCTTCGGGATGTCACATTCTCTCACTTTCAACTGGTGATAGCCTGATCTGAGGTCTATCTTAGAGAAACATGTGGCACCCTGAAGTTGGTCAAATAAATCATCTATTCTGGGGAGAGGGTACTTGTTTTTAATGGTGACCTTGTTTAGTTGTCGGTAATCAATGCACATTCTAAGGGACCCATCTTTCTTTCGCACGAATAGGACAGGAGCGCCCCAAGGTGAGACACTTGGCCTAATAAACCCCTTATCTAAGAGGTCTTTCAGTTGTTCTTTCAACTCTTTCAACTCAGCAGGAGCCATCCTATAAGGAGGAATGGAGATAGGTTGTGTATCAGGAAGGACATCAATACCAAAGTTTATCTCTCTATCAGGAGGGATTCCAGGTAGATCCTCAGGAAAGACTTCAGGAAACTCATTCACAATGGGAACTGACTCAAGAGATGGAGTCTGATCATTAATATTTTTGACTCGAACTATATGATATATACATCCCTTAGAGATTAATTTTCTGGCCTTAAGGTAGGAAATAAATTTACCCCTTGGCACTACAGAATTCCCCTTCCACTCTAAGATAGGCTCGTTTGGAAATTGAAACTTGACAATTCGGGTCCTACAATCAACCGAAGCATAACAAGAATAAAGCCAGTCCATACCAAGAATCACATCAAAATCAACCATGTCCAACTCAACTAAGTCAGCCATGGTATCCCTATGATAGATTGACATAGTACAATTTCTATAGACCCTCTCAGCTAAGATAGAATCACCAACAGGAGTAGACACACTGAAAGGCTCAAGAAGACACTCAGGAAGGATCTCAAATTTACTAGCCAAGTAAGGAGTCACAAAAGATAATGTAGCACCCGGATCAAGTAATGCATACACATCAAAAGAAAGGACTCGGAGCATACCAGTAACAACATCGGGTGCATTCTCTTGGTCTTGGCGACTACCCATAGCATACAGACGGTTGGTTCCCCCACCTGCACTTGAAGCTGCACCTCTATGATTACCTCTATTCTGTGGAGCTGCAGAAGAAAACTGAGCTCTATTACTTCCATCTCCCTGCCTTTTTGAAGGACACTCATTCTGGAAGTGACCTATCTTTCCACATCCGTAGCAAGCATTGGTGCCCACACGACACTCTCCCAAATGGAGCCTCCCACATCTAGCACATGGTGGTTTTCCTCTAGAACCTTGAGCCATACTTAATTGGGACTGAGAACCTTGAGATCGAAAGTTTTGGTGACTTAGCGATCTCTGATCATACCTGGTATTAGGTGTAAAAGCATTTGTTGGGGAAGGTGCATAATTGGAAGACCTTTTCTGAAAGAAAGACTTGTTACCCTTCCCTTGCTTCTGCTCATTCTCATGCCCAGCAGACTTAGCCTTCTTGCTTAGGTGTTCTTCTCGGTCCTTTTTCTTGTCATCCTCAACCTGCTGAGCATACACCATCAATCTAGAAAAATCCATGTCAGAAATCATTAGCATTGCCTTACATTCTTTCTTTACATGTTTGCCTAGGCCAGAGACAAACTTCCTCATCTTAGACCTCATATGAGGAATCATTTCTGGGGCATATTTGGACAATTGAATAAACTTCAAACTATACTCTTTCACAGTCATACTCTCTTGCTTGAGGTTCACAAACTCCTCAATTTTTGCTTCACGTAGCTCTTGGGGAAAAAAGTTATCAAGAAATGCTCTTTCAAACTCATCCCAAAGAGCAGGCTCTGCATCTTCACCTCTACTTTCTTCCCACTGGTTATACCAGACATTTGCGACATCCTTGAGTTGATAAGACACCAACTCAACACCCTCAATCTCTGTAGCATGTATCGCTTTTAGTATCTTCCACATCTCATCAATGAAATTTTGGGGGTCTTCATCAACGTTAGAACCCGTGAAGACCGGTGGATTCATTCTTAGAAAATCTCTGATCCTCGTGGCAGCAGACGGCTCTTGATAACTAGAGCTAGGAGTTGGTGAACTCTGGCTACTATTTCGAGCAGCCACCAACTGGGTGAGCATAGCAATCGCTCCTCGAAAATCATCCTCAGAAGTAGGAGTGGTCTGAACAGTAGGTACTTGGGGTACCTCAGTAGACCTTGCAGGTCGGCCCCTAGTTCTCCGTGGAGGCATCACTGACTGTGGAACCTCAGTGCTGGCAGCGTTCCTCTGACTAGCTGAACGTTTAGGACGCATGTCTGAAACGTGTAAACGCACGAATTAGAAAGAAAGATTTTATAGAGTTAAACTCTATCGCACGAACTCAGATTATGAAAGAAGTGAAATAATTCCTAATGTCCTATAGCTTCCTGATTATAAGTGTGGTGCACGACACACCCATAAACAAGACTCTACTAGACACGGCTTCATAGATACCCTAGGACTCTTGAACTCTGTGCTCTGATACCAAGTTTGTCACACCCCGAGAGGGTACCCTAGGCGTGGCCGGCACTCAGAAACCATTTCTGACTTCTGAGAGAACCACTTGGTCTCATTTCTTATTTATTCATGAGCGGAAGACTTAAGAATACTAATGTGGGCTTGTCATAATCAAAGGAAAAATAGATAATTATTAGAAGAAGTAGTTTCTAAGGAGAACTACTCCGATTACATCATCAGACTCTGTCTATGAAGCCTCTAATACTCTTAGATGGTGCCAATGACATGTCCATGGCTACCTTAAAAGAAACATCACACTCAACAATAATAAAAGGATAAGGAGTTCCTTCGAATACAAGAAGGACTCACCAAATAGCTGAAAAGAAATGATCTTCAACGATGCGCCTGTTGAGGATCTCTAACACCTGTATCTGCATCATAAAACGATGCAGGTCGAATGACGTCAGTACGTGGAATGTACGAGTATGTAAAATGGCAGGAAGGTAAGGATAGATATCAAGATACTCCTCTCAATAAAACTCAGCTTAGAACTCAACATCATCTCAACATGAATATGTAATGCAAGTTTAAAATATAATAATAAAAATAATAGTAATAAGCAATGCTTACTCAGTTGGGAGTTTCTCTAACCGACAACCATCACTTATGAGCTAGCGATGATACAACGAAGCGATGTCGTTGCCACATCCATCCAATACCTTGCCAGGGTAAAGGACATCACCATCTTGGATCCATTCATCAAAGTCCTCTTTTTGGGACTTAAGAGGCATAGCCTCCATCCTACGCTGGCTACGTAGTTCTGGGGTTTGAGTCAATTAAACTCTTACCCAACTCGGTGCTCAATACTACTCCCAAAATATGTGCTCATATTAAACTCATCATCTAGTCTCATTGGACTTTAATTTAAATCATCAAACTCATCTCATTTCATGTTCATCAATCATTATACTTCCAAAAATATCATTTACATCTCATCAAAACATCTTGCTCAAAATATCATTTTCTCAAATTCATTCAAATTCAACTCTTTTACTCTTTCAAAACTCAATAAAATACATATATAGTATTAATTCATATAACTCTCTTTTTATCAATAAAAATAATAAAAAGCCAACATCTTTACTCAAAACATATGTAAAAATATTCATGAACATCAAATCAATTAGAATTCATGGGAAAGTAGCCATGAACAATAATTCCAATAATATGAGAGATAACAATAATAATAATATTAATGCATAAATATATCAAACTCAATAGAAGAAGAATTAATTCATCTAGAATTCAAGATTTGAATAAAACTCAACTATAACTCAATTATAATAAATTTAAATATTGGACGCATGGACGAACTCAATCCAATGCTATGAAAGCCTTACATACCTTAAATCCGAAGGTTTACTCCGAATTGGAATACTCTTGGATCCCTAGCCTTTTCTTCTCGCCGGAGCGTTTTGTGTACTACCCGGAGTATAAGAATAACCGGAGTAGTATTTTTATACTACTAAAACTAAAACTATATTTGAGAAGAAGTATATAGAGAGAAGAAATGCTTAGGAAAGCTTGATGAATAAAATGAGGAAATAAGGTGGGTATTTATAGATGGGAAAGAGGGACCTAACAATAAATAAAATAATTATAAAGAAAAATCTGAAAATTTAATGGAATATATTGATGTCATGGATGATGTTAAATGGAGGACAATTTATGTCATGCATGATGTCAAATGCATCTAGATGTTTCCATGGTAGGTAAGATGAGTTCTTTTTAACAGAATACTCATTTTTGAAGCTACGTTTGAATAAGATAAATTCCTTATTAGGATTTGGTTTCTTCATAAGAATTGTAGATATGGAAGTCTAGTTTCATATAGTTCAAGAGTCAACCAATTTGGAGCAACCTACAGTGAGATATGAATTTTCTTCTATCAACACTCAATTTCGTCACAGCACTATATCTTGCAAAGATTAATTTATTTGACCTACTTATACTCCGAATTTGAAGTTATGTTCTTCATGAAAGTTGTAGGTAAGGATGTTGTGATTACCCAGAAATTTGAATCACCTAATTTGGACCAACCTATGAAAAGTTATGCCCAAAATACAGAGGCTGTATTATTTTTGTCGAGAATTGAAATACCGACATACAACATTTTAGGGGTTGTTACAATACATGTATATATATGTATATGTATCATAAGTCTAAAGTGATATCAGATTTGTTAATGATACATAACATTTCAATGTATCATTAATATTTCAGAACTCATTTAATACCAAATAAATAGCAAAATAACTTTAAATGCTCATACCTTTTACTGTCAGATCTTTTAACTTTGAAATTGAATCCATTATCAATTTTGTATGTGGCCATTACAACAACTATTGTTGTTTTGTCCTTATACAATTGTTTCTCCTTCATTTCCACACCAATTGTATCAGTTATGTGGTTCGTCACATCCAATTCCGATATATAACAAGTTGCAGCATTCTCAGATTCATCTAAACTAAGAACTTGTGTATCATTCGTGTTTGCTTCGACACAAACAATTGCACCAGATATAGCATCGAATGATTGTATCTCACAACTCTTTTTATCTGATGTTGTTATGCACAGGGGATACATTGCGAATCTGGGCTCGTTCTTCAACTCTATGTAAAGCTTAACACCTATATAATTGCGAATAATCATTGGCGATGAGTTATCTTGCACGATGTATCGAATTTCAATACTTTTCAATGATTCATCTATGCTCAATTCAGCAGCAATTGCTGATTTTAGAATCACGAACGATATATTGTCGCCAACTACGATTTCATCACTTATGTATCTTTCATAACTCACCTCGGATTGCCAAACTCCAGAATGTCTCAGTAAAATCGAGATATTCATCTCGAATAGTTTGATGAATTTCGAAAATTGGATTGAAATTTGATAGAATTCTATGCTTTGCTCGATTGGATTTTTGAATTTTCGAATTCCTCAAACTGTTACAATTTGTTTGGGTTAATTCTCTTCTTTTACTACGTGATTGATTGAAAAAAGGAAACTTAATTTGATTTACATTACCTTTCCATAAAAAACTCAACAACATTAATTACTATGTATCAAGCTATAGAGTTATGTATCCGAAAATTGGCCAAAAGCAGGGAATTCAGGTAATTTAAGAAAGAGTAGAAATAGGTTGTAATTGAGCTTTTTCAATATGAAATTTAAGTAAAATTTATGAAAATTATTTACATGTCTGATTTTTCTTTAAAAATTAAATTCTTCACTTAACTTTGAACAATAAATATTATGCGCTTCATTGATTGCATCATTAACAGAGTACTTGTTGAAAGTACATAAACAGACTATAAATTCCAAAAGCAGCCAAATTTACATGGTGATACATGACATGAGATTGAAATAATAAAAACTGAAAAGAATCCGTCCAGTAATTTAAATAAGAAAAACAGTAAATTACTCTGAATGAGTATTACATCAACCGCGTGGACTTGTTTTGAAAACTACCAGTTCCATAGACGGGACTACTACTAATATACAATTAGACCAGAATTGAACTGGAGAAATCTTGATCACGAACATCAACTCATGACATAGTGCTAGATTGACCTGATGCTTCATCAGTCTAGCTTGGCATGTGTTTCTGTTTTTTGGTATTCAGGAAGTCCACAGTTACCTACCAGACAAGGAACAAACAGAATAGTATAATTGAACTGCATTTTCTGAATAATTAATCAAGAGTATGAATGCCTGACTGGCATCCCATGATATGATACCAAATCATTAGAACCTGCTGGTCACACATTCTAGCAATAAGTGAAGACACGAAATAACATAAAGGGAGATCAAACACAAACATTATAAAAGAGAGATGTAGCAATAGAAGCCGCTAAGGTAGAACATAAACATTACACCATCAAGGCGGAAGTGCGTAGTAGATAAATAGATGAGTCATCGGTTAATTACTAGATTATATAAAGAATTCATAAGTGGCCAAATTCAGGCAATCGAATACAAATTGAGTCTTTCTGTACCAACCACTACTAAATATTTAATTAATCACACCAGCATCATAGTGATGAATGACCTGGCCGTAATAAGAAAACAATATTCTTTTATATGAGAAAGGTTGGTCAATAATGGCAGTACATATAAAAAGGCAAAGAACGAGCCCTTCATTAATTTTAAAACAATCATCAGGGTGCTCATTTTTAACATAATAAGGACCGGAAGACCACTATGACACAGCATAACAGAATACAGCATATGCAACAAGTGACAAAGATATGCCCTTAGATCCAGGATCTTGCTATCATATTTCAATCTGTAAAAGAAAATCAACCCCCTACTGGTGAAACAATAGGACTATCACTAATGATAGATCATCAAAAAACACTTTTTTTTGTCTTTTCAAGGTAAAATGAAATTTTATTATCACATCACGCAGAAGGAGCCTCAAAAAGTTAGAACATGATAGTCAAATTGAAAGCATACTCCCTATGATTGATTGATTGTATTCACTTTCTAGCTAATTCTCGAAAAATGTTGCCACACCCGTATCGGATCCTCCAGACATGCACTATTTTCTGAGTAACATAGATTTCCAGCACATGGATAAATTCCAAAGGCCCCTTTCTCCAATCAAATTTTTGCACCGCACAAAAGAAAGTTTATACCTACTAAAAGCATAATGGCAGCACCATTCTCTCTGAATAGTTAACTCCCCATTAGACAAAGATCAAGCAATTTATGTCTATCGACAATATCTCCAGCTATGCCAGTGTACTAAGTACTTGCCTTTAATAGAAATTAATTACTCACTAGGGAGCAATTTTTACCCAAATCAAATTTCCAGCTAGGGATATATGAGACTTTTTGGTTCTTTCCATTCCAAATATAATTCTAACTAGAGCCACTCTTACCATTAAAGCACAAGTTATCCCACATTTTCACTAACTAATTGGTTCTCTATATGGTCTTATTATCCCCGTACTCTTGAATTTTGACTACAGATTCAGGCATTCTATACAGACATCATTCAGCATGAAGCATTTCCCATCTATTGGGGAAAGGCAAAAAGCAGCGTGAAATATCAAAAGAAGCAAACCTTTCTGATAAGAAACGGATTACTTGATTACAACAACATACCCAGTAAAATCCCACAAGTGGGGTCTGGGGAGAGTAGGATGTATGCAGACCTTATTACTACCTCATTGAGATATAGAGGTTGTTTCTGAAAGACTTTCAGCTCAAAAGTATCAGCCCAAATAAGAGAGAAAAACAATATATATAGCATAATTGCTAAAGTGAAATGCAATGCAAATTTTACAAAACAAGAACAATACGATAGCAAAATAATGTGATAATCGAAAGGCAATAGCATCACAACTAAAACAAGCCATGCCTAGACCTAACACCAACCCTAAACCGTCACAAGGCAAGACAACATGATACCCCTACTAGCCTTCTACCCTATTCTGCGACCTCTACTCCTTTCTATCTAAGGTTATGTACTCGGTGATATGGAGTTGCGTCATATCCTATCTAATTAACTCTCCCCAATACTTTTTCGGTCTACCCCTACCCCTCCGCATAACCCACAAATCCAACCGCCCGCTCCTCCTAACTGGGGCGTCGACCCCCATCCTCTACACATGCTCAAACTATCTCAATCTCGCTTGTCTCATCTTGTCTGCCATAGAAGTCACCCCCACCTTCTCCTGAATAATCTCATTCCTAATCTCATCATTCGTAGTATGTCCACACATCCATCTCAGCATCCTCATCTTCGCAACATGCATCTTCTGAACATGAGAGTTCTTGAATGGCCAGCACTTCACTCCATATAACAACAACGGTCTAACCATCATTCTGTAAAACTTACCCTTAAGTTTAGCTGGTATCTTTTTATCACACAGGACTCCAGAAGAAAGCCTCCATTTCATCCATGCTGCCCCAAATGCGATGCGTGACATCTTCGTCGATGTCCCCACTACTCTAGATGACGGATCCAAGGTATTTAAATCTTTCTTTCTTGGGATAGGTTGAGTGGAAAGCCTCACTTTCATGCCCTCTTCATCCCTCGCAACACTAAATTTGCACTCCAAGTATTCTATTTTGGTCTTGCTCAATTTGAATCCTTTGGACTCCAGAGTTTGTCTCCAAACCTCCAACCTATCATTAACTCTGTCTCGAGTCTCATCAATCAAAACTATGTCATCTGCAAATAGCATACACCATGGAACCTCCTCCTACATAGACCATGTCAGCTCATCCATCACCAAGGCAAAAGGAAAAGGACTCAGTACCGATCCCTGATGTAGTCACATCTCAACAGAAAAATGCTCTAAGTCACCTCCCACTATTCTAACCCGAGTCTTGGCTTCAGAATACATGTCCTTTATCGCCCTAATATACACCATCAGTACACCTTTAGCCTCCAGACACCTCCAGAGAAAATTCCTCGAAACTTTGTCATAAGCCTTTTCAAGATCAATGAACACCATATGAAGATCCCTCTTTCTTTCTCTAAATTTTTCCACCAATCTCCACATAAGATGAATTGCTTTAGTAGTTGACCGCCCCGGCATGAATCTGAACTGATTCTCTAAAATTGACTCTCCTCTCTTCACCCTCATCTCCATCACTCTTCCATATCTTCATAGTGTGGCTTACCAATTTGATAGCCCTCTAATTATTACAGTTTTGGATATCACCCTTGTTCTTGTACAATGAAACCATAGTAGTGTTTGGAGAAGCGAGAAGCGGAAAAAAACGACGGGGGCTCGCTTCACAGAAGCGTGAAGCGAAGCGCGAAGCGAAGCGCATGCTTTTTTCAGAAAAAACACTATTTAGTATTAAAATATAAAATATAAAATATGCATAGATAAATAATCAAGAACTCAAAAGACTTAGATTAAAAAGTAACTAGATAGTCAATAATCCTCATAAGTAACAACATATAAAGCAAATGCATAATCAAATCACAAAGAGAGCAAAATCTTATTCTTCAACAAGATCCTCAAACTCTTGAAGTGCCATCAACAAGGGTTCTACTTCTACTTGGTCCTCATCTTCTTCCTCATCGGAGGACTCATCAACAAGAGTTCTACTTCTAATTCTTAGGCCAATTTTGGGTTTTTTCTCTATGATAAGCATCTTCTTGATTTCTCATTGAAGCCCATCAACTTTAGTGCAAGTAAGCCGACATGGATGCTATCACTTTCGTTTCAGGTCTTAGTAAAAAGTCTAGGCTGCAAGGTATGGAAAAGATCGAGGAAAATTATTTAAGCACCATCTATACCAATTTCATCACCGACCAAGGGTGAAGAAAGAGCTGGTTTTCATAAACCTACAACAATCGTCTTCACAGATACAGTTTCCTAAAACAATCACACAAATAAAGCCTATCTGGCCAAACCTCACTACAATGTTTTTCCTTAGTTGCCCCCTGTGCTCAGACGTACCTAAACCTATCAAAGGTTAAAGATAATTGCCAGGCTAGTTTGTACTTTTGTAGCGATCAAATAAAAAAGGTTCTTTTTAATTTCTCATTGAAAAAGATCTACTAATGCAAGTATAATGAACTGAAAGGGAAACTCCAGATTGAACAAGAAAATAGGAGGCAAAATAAGTGAACAGTTAATGACAGGCAATAATCATCCAGAAAGGTTTTTTGGATTAAGTTTGGCAGGTAACATCCTAAACAAAATCTATGAGCCTTAATCCAAATTCCAATCATCAAGGTTCTATTGGCCATTATAACTTTGCAATACTCTTGCAAGAAGCAGCAGATTACAGTTCATGAATGATTCCCATTTCTATAAGACCAATCCAGACACGAAAACCAAAACAAAAAAAAAAGAAAAACTTAAATTCTCTTTATTTTCTCATTATATTGTGAAGTACATATGTGCTGAAGGATCAGACAACTTTTGAGTAGTTATTAAAAAAGTGCGGTCCTGTGCACGAAGCATCCTACATTCACGTAAAGTTTGAGGAAGAGCCACGATGTAAGCAGCTTATCCTAACACAAGCATCAAAAACTGACCATGGCTCAACCCCATGAGTAGTTAATCAAAAAATATTGCAGATGTTATTAGCAAAATTGCTCTTTATTAACTGGCCTTACAAGATTGAGAAGCTCAACTTGTAATACAGAGAAGTTGAGAAGCTCAGTCTATAACATGGAACATGATTAGGATATAAAACACATACAGACACAAACGTCAAATAGCACAGGACACAGAAGGAAACTGATGCACAATTCAATCTGATGCTGTGGTGCTTGTATGTCCTATAGGTAAAGTGACAATAGAATAAACTGCAATTATTTGTGTCCAGGGAAAAAAGAAGTTGATAATTGGCATTATGATCAGAAAAGGAGGAAAATCTCATGATATAAACGGTGAAAGGTAGTTGATCCATAGTCTTCTACATATGTGGGCAACTCAATACAGCAATCCTGCAAAGTAACAAATTGGATAAAATGGGAGATTACCCTAAAGAAGGGTATAGTAAAAAACAGCTTATTTGGGTGCGAAGTACATTTGAGATTAACCTCAAAGCTACATATCACTCTATGGAGTGTAGAAGGTGTTGGGTTTTGGTGTTTTTCCCTTCCTATGTGGATAAATAAAAGCCCAAGTTGGACTAGCCCACTTTTGCCCATAAGCCCAATTCTTATGGTGCACATGTAAGACTCGTCTAGATATTATTTTCATAATTTACAAGAGTGATCAGCAGTCACAATAGAGAGAAAAGTGAGTGCAGATTTTCACACAAGCCCTAGCAACCTTTTTCAAATCGCAATTCCCGCTTCATTCCTTTTCCGATTGAGCTGATTTTTGGACAGCTTGTTCCTATCAACTTAATCTTTGATTGGGAACTTACAGAGGTGGATTTGGAGTCCTGTAGCTCCAGATTTTAGATCATGAACAGTAGCTGCGTTTGGTGATTTTATTCCTTTTACTTCTCTTTTTTTTGGTGCTATTTTGTAGTTGTTGTTGCTCATTGTTTGGCACTTCTTTGGTGGAAGGGGAGGACCCACCCTATATCAAGGGGTGTCAACCGACACTGCTTCGTTGAAACTTTTTAGTATTATATATAATAAAATATGAAAACATAACATTATATTATATTAATGACACTGCTTTGAACAAGTGAGCTCCATGGGTCGTTGGTTTGGTATGCGGATGGAACAGTCATCCGTTCAAGAGTGGATGAATTCGAACCTCTATAAGCTCGAAATTGGCTTATATTTTTGAGGCCTTTTCAAATAAAAGTAAATACTGAAGGGATTTGAACCTCAAACCTTTTATTCCTAGTCAAATTAGGATAACAGCTACCAGTTGAACTAGAATACAATTTGTATACGTTTTAGATAGTTTTTATTAATATACTATTGTTAGTTGTATCAATTATTTATTTTTTATGTATGTTTAAATATCGACACCGCTGGCAAAACAATCTGCGTACACCACGATTTGGTGGCCATTTTGGAGAACACTTTTGTAACTCTTGTTAATCATAGTGGAGCTTTTGGTCCCGTGGTTTAAACTCTTCACATCGAAGAGGTTTTTCACGTAAATTTGGTCTCGTATGTTGATTTAACTTTGCCTTGCTATAATTATTTTTGTTGATATGCTTGCTGCCCAAAATAGTGTTTGTGCTTGAATTTGTTTGTCTCCTCTTGGTTCAAATAGAAGAGAGTTTAGATTTGAGTTTTCTTCCACTATTTCCCTATCATGCATCTTTGCTTGTGCTTACCTTTCCCAACAAAGTGGTATCAAAACGTTGGTTGTTGTTGATTGTCTATTTGAATGATGGAGTCAAATATGAGCAAGATGGTGTGTTTGAATGGTAGCAATTATCATATTTGAAAAGACAAGATGAAAGATCTTCTATTTGTCAAGAAAATGCATTTACCTGTGTTTGCTTCTAATAAACCTGAGTCTATGAATGATGAGGATTGAGAATTTGAGCACCTACAAGTTTGTGGCTATATCAGACAATGGGTTGAAGATAATGTTAGAAATCACATTGTGAATGAGACACATGCTAGAAATTTATAGGATAAGCTCGAGACACTTTATGCTTCGAAGACTAGAAATAACAAGTTGTTCATGCTGAAACAATTGATGAATATCAGGTATAAAGAGGGCAATCCTATTACAGATCACATAAATGATTTTCAGGGTGTCCTTGACTAGCTGTCCGGTATGGGTGTAAAGTTTGATGAAGAAATACAAGGACTTTGGCTTCTTAATACTTTGCCAAACTCTTTTGAAACTCTTCAATTTTCTTTGACTAATTTTGCTCTCAGTGGTGTTGTAACTACGGAATATGCTAAGAGTGGTGTCTTAAATGAAGAGATGAGAAGAAGATCTCAAGGCTCATCTTCTTTAGTTTCACACTCCGATGTTTTGGTTACTGAAGACAAGGGGAGAAGCAAGTTCAGAGGTCACAATGAAAGCGATAAAAGTAGAAGCAAGTCAAAGTCTAAGTACAAGAATAGTACATGTGACTATTGCCACAAGAATGGGCATATCAAGAAATATTGCTGCAGGTACAAGAGAGATATGAGACAACAAAAGAAAGATGGCAATAGTGAAAATTGTGTTGCTATTGTTGCTAAGGATGATCTTCTTGTTGCTTGTGGTGAAAATGTCATTAATCTTGTTTGTGGTGAGTCTAACTGATTTGTGCATTCTGGTTCTACTTCTAATGTCACACCAAAGAAGGAATTATTTTCTTCTTACACTACAGGTAATTTTGAAATGTTGAAAATGGGCAACGAGAATGAGGTTGAGGTACTTGGCATTGGCACAGTTTGTTTGGAAAGTAACAATGGTTCGAGACTAATTCTCAACAATGTCAAGCATTCTTCAAATGTTCGCTTGAATCTAATTTCTGTAGGAAACCTTGATGATGATGGTTATGTTAACACCCTTGATGCTTGCCAGTGGAAGACTACTAAAGGTTCAATGATTGTGGCCTGAGGTGACAAGTTGTCTAACTTGTATGTATTCCAAGACTCCATTTTTAGAGACTCAGTAAATTTGGTGGAGAATGATACTTCATCAGAGTTATGGCATAGAAGGCTGAGTCATATGAGTGAGAATGTAATGACCCTGAAGGTCATTTTAGGAAACTTTTGCAAAATGACCGTTTTACCCCTCCCTACAGTTGCCCCGAGTTGTTTCTGATTGGTATCGAGTGTTGGTTTTGGAAAATTCTATGAAAAAGGTTGAGTATTGGGAGGTTTTGAGTTTTCAAAAGCTTAAAGTGTTCAAAAGTGGTATTTGGAACCAACCGGAGCTACGAGTCTTGAAACGGAATTATGTCGACTCCAGCAGCTCCGGAATGTAGAATTTGGTCTAGGAGTGTTTACGAAATAAGATTTAGAGTTGTAACGAAGATTTGAGGTCTTAAGTTGAAAATTTGAGAAAATTAAGGCCAAGGTTTGACTTTGGTCAATTTTTGGAGTTTTGATGCTCGAAATGGAATTTCGATGACTCCGTTGGTTTTGGGGGATGATTTTAGGTCTAGGAGTGACATTGGTTGAATTTTTAGAGATTCTGAGCTCGTTTCGGTATTTTGAAGCTTTAGTTAGTTTAGTTGCAACTTTTCGAGTTTCGGATCAAGGAGACCTCAAATTCGAATTTCGATAGTTTCATTGAGTTCGGAACGTTGAAATTAGTATGGTAGCATGTAAAGTTTGTGTGCTCGGGATTCCGAACGAATTCCGAGGGTCTATTTCGGACTTGATCTTAATGAGGAGTTGTATTTTAGCTGCTGCCTGGTGTCTGGGTCATTTGTTCTTTCCGATCGTGTAGGCCTAGTTGTGATCGTGAAGGGTTGGTTCAGTCATTCATCGCGATCGCGTGACTTCTCCACGATCACGATGGTCAATTAATGAGTTGACCAAATTTCTTCTTCGCGATCGCCGTGAGGGGATTCGCGATCGCGTAGGGCAATACCTGGGCAGACCTAAATTTTCTCAAAAGTCGGGATTTATCCATTTCCACCATTTTTGAACCCTATAAGCTCGGTAGAGGCGATTTTAAAGGGGTTGTTCAGGTTCTTAGTGTGGGTAAGTGACGTTGACTTCAATCTTTCAATACCCAGTAATTATTATATGATTTTTACTTCGAATTCATGATTATTATTTTTTGAATTCATGATTTTTTTATTTTTTTTTAATTTAAATTTTCCTTATTATATATAAAAGTGACAATACAAGTACAAAGAGGGAGACATGAAAGCCTTACCTCCAAATCTAAGTAGGGTGATAAGCCGGCTAACCTATTAAGGTCGGCTAACTTATCCCTGATACAAAAAGGTGCTATCTAGGTACTAGAAAAGCGGTAAGCCTATGAGAGGACTCCTCTCGGTACAATGCGACTAAGAAGAGCGTAACTGAGTGAGAAAGCATGGTGCTGCTGATTTGGATATGTAGAAAGTATACCTCATTGATGAAACTTAAGTCGGCTAACTTTTTCAGGGTCGCTCGACTAACGTTTCGAGGTTTCCGTTCGAGCTACAACTTCTTGGACTCTAAAGGTGCTGGTTCAAGAAATCCAAGATCAGCTGTAAATCCAGTACAAGGCTCAAGGTAACAGGACATCTGTACCAAGAGACACACAACAGTGAACAAATTTGAAAACTAGTTTCTTTTTTTATGGCTGTTGTGTGTGGCTCCAAGTATTGGATGTTGTGTTGCTGGTCTGGATTCTTGTTGTTGTTGTTGTGGCTTGTTGGTGGGTGGTCCATCAACCTGTATTCAAAAGAAGGCCCAAAGAGTTGTTGTTGAGTTAAACATCCAGCTGCACCAAAAGGCAAACATGAACCATCCGCTGTAGCCTCTTTTTCAGGCTGTAACAACATGGAATCTGTGGTTGGAAGAAACAGCTCCCCTTGTTGTTCTTAGAATCTGCACAGAGAAACAACCATAGGCCATTCCACATGTTGGCCCAAGAGATGCCAAGATGCAGATCAGCCCTGTAGTTTGGATTGCATTTCTGAAGCTGTTGTTGTTGGAAGTTGTTGTTGAGAATTGTTGTATGTTGTAGGTCTGAGGTATGAAAGTGCAAGGCTGCACTTGTTGCATCTCAGCTAATTTGCTGCAGGTGTTGTTGTTGTAGTTGTTGTTGCACATTGGAGGAGTTCCAAGGTCAGCTGTTGTAATTCCACTACAAAACTCCAAGCTTCTGTAGTTCTGCCTCCCAGGTATCCCTTGTTGTTGCTGTAGTTCTGCACAGGTTGAAGTTCTTGTTCTTGGAAGATGCAGCTGTGAGGAAGAACAAAACCAAAAACTGGAGTAGTTGTTGTGGGGTTGCTGCTGTAGATTCTTGGTGAGCAGCTCCAACTTGTTCTGCTGGAGTTCCATGTTGTTGCCTTCTATTTGCCAAGGTGTTGTGAAGAGCTCCCCAGTTGTTGTTGCACCTACACAAAAACAATCAAACGAAGACAAGCAACCAAACAAACACAAAAACCAGGAGGGGCTTCCAATTCTGCACAATCCTTTTGTAGGAATCTTGGTGAAGCTATTTGATTTGGTGGTTGTATCTGTGATGTTCTCTATGTAGTTGTTGTTAACAAAGTAGTAGGCCTTCCCAAGGTTTGCCCAAAGGTGGCTGAAACCTGCAGCTGCACAACAAACTACACTCATTGAAAGCAAAACAAGGGAGACTCTCCCTTTTACATTGATCCTAACAAGTATCTTCAAAGGGGCTATAACTATCAAAAATAGAGACAGTCAAGTTGAAGAGACAGTTTTACATTGATCCTAACAAGTATCCTCTTCAGCTTGTCTAACAGCTTCCTCATACTCTTTAACTTTAGCATAGATATCACCAAACTGATTCCTAGACCAGTTACTAAGAGTAGTAGCAAGCCTCTTCATCTTTTGGTGAAAGATCCACATAGGATTACCCTCAATGGACCTGCTCCAGCAGTTCTTAACAAGTTCCATAAAGGAAGGATGTTCAGGCCAACAGTTAAGAAACTTGAAATATTTGATGGGGTTTTGAAGTTGATCTACCATTTCCAAAAGTAAAGGGCAGTGATCAGAACCAACTGAGGGGAGATGAGTGATGGATGTGAGGGGCATGATTTCCAGCCATTTATCATTAACCATTCCCCTATCAAGTCTCTTCCATACTCTGGACATGATGCCCCTTTGGTTGCACCAAGTGTACTTCTGTCCTGTAAACCCAAGGTCTTGCAAGCCACTAGCCTCTATAATACTAATGAACTCAAGGCTCATTCTCATATTATACATGACCCCTCCAAGTTTTTCTTCAGGGTCAGTAATAACATTGAAATCACCTAAAGTACACCATGGAAGAGAGGTAGTGGATTGCTGCAGCATGCTATCCCATAGAGGCCTTCTGAGATGATCCTTACACTTGGCATATACAAAGGTGGTAGTAAACTGATTGGGACTCATAACATGATTGATATCACAAGTGATCAATTGTTCCTCATTCTCCAAGATGGTGCAATCCACATCTTTTGTCCAGAAGATCCAAATATTACCATTTAGATTGTGAATGGCATAGTCCATATTGAGATGGTTTCTGAAATAGTGCAACTGAGTGTTATCAGAGAGGTTCCAGAATAGCAATAATAGAGATGTGATGAATGTTCTTGAGGAGCTTAATTCTTTCCATGGCTCCTTGGGTATTAATACCCCTCACATTCCAGCTGAGGATTCTGATCATTTATAGGATTTGGAGAGGATCTTGGTACTTGGCCTGCCAGTGGGGGCAGATATAGTAGAGCTTTTGGATTTAGTGCTAAATCTGGTCCTATGTATCCCTCTAGGAGATAGGCCCTGTGAGCTAGTCACTTGTTGAATCTCTTCCTCATAAACATTATCAGAAGAGGGACTGAAGATCTTGATTAACTGCTCACTCACACTATCATCATCATCTTGATCTTGCAAAGGCTGGTTATCAAAATCTTCCTCATTTTCAGACTCACACACAACATAGTCATCTGTAAGATCCTGTATGTTGGTGTTGAGAGTGCAGGTGAGCTGAGGTAAATCAGTAACTATCTCAAGAGTGGTTTCAACTGGATGTCTGGGAGATGTGAGAATGCAATGGGCTTGGAGAGGAGTGATATCCATCCCCACCTGATCATCATCTAAAACAAATTGTTGACACCTCTGCTCCCCTTTCTGTAATACCACACTGTCCATTTTGGGAGTTTGACATTTCTCAGCATAGTTCTTTTCTTCAATTTTCTTTTTGATGGCCTCTCTTCTCTTCTTGCTCAGCTTATTCTTCTTAACTGTAGAACCTTTACCACTAGTACTAGCATGAGATCCCAGGTCTTTGGCCATGGCACCTTTGATAGTTTGCATGGTAACTTCATCAGTAGGGATAGTTGCAGGGGTAGAAATGTTTGTTGGAGCCTTGTGAGCAGAGGTAGCAGGAGCTTTAGAGTCACTCCTAGGGTCAGCAGTGTTCTCATGCATAGCATGAGGAAGTACCCCTCCCCTATTAGTTTCCCCATCCTGCATGTTAGTGGGGTTCTCCTGTACACTTCCAGCCTTACCTCCATCAACTACCAGATCAGCAGCAACAACATTAACCTGTGGGGGGTTCAGGGGTATTGGGAGTGATAAGTCAATACCTGAATTCCTTGCAACATTGGTCCTTTGAGCAGTACATGTTAAGACAGTACTTGTGTATACAATGTGGGGGGAAGGGGTTTGTGGGAGAGATAAGTCAATACCTTGTCTTTGAGTTGTAGTGTTTTCCTGCATTGTTGATGAACTCTTCACTATTGAGTTCCTTTGGATGTCTGTATCTCCTGCATCTTGGTTAGTGGGTTGATCTTGCATATCAAGATCAACATAAACATTGGGAGTAGAGATAGGGGGAGAAGTCTTACCTGGACATACTTTGTTCTGCTGCACTGCTACATACTTACCTTTGGCTATTGCTCTTGTAGGTCTGATGTCTTGGTTCAGCTGGACATTGATATGTCCTTTATTCTGTTTTCTTCTTTGGGTTTGCCAACCATTGTCATCCTTCCTAGTCTTAGTGTTTTGTGGCTGTTGTGGGGTAGTGGATGTTGAAGGATTGTTGTGCACCTGTAGGTTGGCAGGTTGTGGTTGGTCTTGATCTTTGTTCTCCCTCCCATTTTGGTTCTTGTTTTTTGTTGCATTTTCAGATTCTCTCCTTTTCTTTTGTTCTTCATCCCTTTTCTTAATGTTACAAACATGCAGTATGTGCCCCTGATGCTTACAATACATGCAGTACTCAGGTACATTCTCATATAGGAGCTCTTGCCACCTCCTTATGGTGGGATCACTTTTGTCATACCCAAGCCATACATGATGGGGTCTTTCCTGGGTAAGGTTGACCTGCACTCTCACCTTAGCAGTGCTTCCTCTAGTCTTCTGGATAGAGGCTGCATCCATGAATAGCACTTTCCCCACAGGAGCAAGGAGGGTAGTCACAAACTCCTTATCAAAGCAATGCCATGGGAGCTCAGGAAGGGCTACCCAGACTGGAACAATGGGAGTTTCCTCCTCTGGCCTAAATGTTGGTGTCCAGGTTTGTGTTCTCATAACTTGACCTTCAATTGTCATCCTCTGCTTGGTCCACACAGTTGTGTAGTCCATTTCATTGTCCAGGTCAATGTACACATGTCTTGCATTGAAGTGGGCAATTTTAACACCTCCTACCAGTTGTGTTTGGAGGATGAAGCTTCTCCTTATTAGCTCCACTTTAGGCATGGTACTACTGAATTTTCCAACAAGAGTATATTTACACCTTTCAGCCAATTTAACCATGAAGTCATCTTTGTCATAGATCACAGCAGGTAAGCCTTGTCTAGTAGTATAAATAGGAGAAGATAATTTAAGAGGGACATCATTTTTTTCCTGGTTTAGTCTTAGCTTGGAGGCAAAGGTTTGTATGACAGTGTATGGGGCTTGGTGAGGGACCTGTTCCTTTCTATTAGGGAACTTGTTCTTTTGAGGATTTGTAGTGGTACACTCTATTAGTTGGGGCTGGTTACTAACAAGTTTAGAGCCATGGTTATTGGGAGCAAGTCTATCAAAGTTGGAAGATATTTTAGGGAGGTTATTTTGAATACTAGTAGGCTTGTGGGTGTGCTGCAAGTTATTGGTATTGTTTTCAGGTTTGTTATTAGACATGGTATTGGTGTGATCAGTGCCCTGCACACAATTATTAACAGCAATACCAGGGAGCACATTTGCTCCACTGGATTTCAACAGGTTAACATCATAGCTTAGTAAATTAGAAGAGTGCCCTGCAGCAATATCCTTACCACTATGATAGTTGTGTTTCTCTAGATTATTTTTTAAAACTTGCATAGAATTACTCTGATGCTCAATGACATTAGAATGTAAGTGAGTTTCATTAGGAGAATAGTTATACTGACCCTGGATATTAGTATCAAAAGAGATAGAGTACTTACCTGGTGCTTCTTGATTTGAATTGCTGATGTGCTTATTCGAGCCTTCTTGTATTTGATCATTGCAATTCCTTGGAGATGTTTGGGATTGAGTGACATTTCCACTACATGGATATTGTTCATGAGCCAAAGTCAGCTCCTCAGATTGTAGAGCCCTGTGACTGTGAGTATCTCCTCCATTTGCACCTTGACGACTTTTTGAATTTGAACTTATGGGAGATGATTCGAGGTCAATGGTTTGCCTGGGAAGCTTCATAACACCCTTGGGAACCTTTTGGAATTGGCCTTCCATCAATTGGTTCGCCGGAGCTCCGGCGATCCCACCATGATTGTCGCCTTGACGACTTTTCAAATTTGATCTAATTGGTGGTGATTCGAGATGTGGTATATAGATAGGAATGTTCTCCACACTGTCAGGAACCTTTGGACATTGGTGTTGCATCGATTGGTTCGCCGGAGCTCCGGCAACACCTTCATGGTCAGTAGTCGAAGTGAAATTCGAAGATGGTGGTTGATATTCGAGCTGATTCTTGGTACCTGGGAGGTGCTCCTTGTCAAGCTAAACATTTTGGCATTGAGTTTGGCCGGATTGGGTTGCCGGAGCTCCGGCGCCGACGTGGTTTTTTTTGCCGGCGATTGCTACGCCGGTGGAAATTGAACTCATGGCTGCTCCTTGACCTGGAGAGCAAAACCCATGAGGTTCGATGTCTCGAAACTCACCGGAACCTGTTCGAATTTCCAGGCGCAACTCCGGCGAGTCTGTGTATTTTGTCTTAGTGAACGCCTGCTCAGTGCTTTTGATTGGAGCTTCGATTTGGTCCAATTTTTGGACTGTGTGTACTCCAAACGATAATGAATCATAATCTCCAGCTCTAGTTACTCGAATCAAACCTTTACTTTGCAATGCTATGATTTTGTGAGTAGTTTGCAGTTCCTCCTCAGAACGATGAACACTGATCGCATCAATTTTTGGTAGATTGGAGGAGCTGTGTTTGGAGTCTCGGGATGTGGTAACTTGCGTTACGTTCGTATCGACAGGTTCTACAATCCTATCTTTCGAACGAAATGTTTCGACCTTGGGAGGTGGGTCCCCCCCTCATTTCCGTATCTATGACTTAAATTCGTTCGAAAGATAGGATTGTAGAACGAATTTATCATCATCTTGATCTTGCAAAGGCTGGTTATCAAAATCTTCCTCATTTTCAGACTCACACACAACATAGTCATCTGTAAGATCCTGTATGTTGGTGTTGAGAGTGCAGGTGAGCTGAGGTAAATCAGTAACTATCTCAGGAGTGGTTTCAACTGGATGTCTGGGAGATGTGAGAATGCAATGGGCTTGGAGAGGAGTGATATCCATCCCCACCTGATCATCATCTAAAACAAATTGTTGACACCTCTGCTCCCCTTTCTGTAATACCACACTGTCCATTTTGGGAGTTTGACATTTCTCAGCATAGTTCTTTTCTTCAATTTTCTTTTTGATGGCCTCTTTTCTCTTCTTGCTCAGCTTATTCTTCTTAACTGTAGAACCTTTACCACTAGTACTAGCATGAGATCCCAGGTCTTTGGCCATGGCACCTTTGATAGTTTGCATGGTAACTTCATCAGTAGGGATAGTTGCAGGGGTAGAAATGTTTGTTGGAGCCTTGTGAGCAGAGGTAGCAGGAGCTTTAGAGTCACTCCTAGGGTCAGCAGTGTTCTCATGCATAGCATGAGGAAGTACCCCTCCCCTATTAGTTTCCCCATCCTGCATGTTAGTGGGGTTCTCCTGTACACTTCCAGCCTTACCTCCATCAACTACCAGATCAGCAGCAACAACATTAACCTGTGGGGGGTTCAGGGGTATTGGGAGTGATAAGTCAATACCTGAATTCCTTGCAACATTGGTCCTTTGAGCAGTACATGTTAAGATAGTACTTGTGTATACAATGTGGGGGGTATTGGGAGTGATAAGTCAATACCTGAATTCCTTGCAACATTGGTCCTTTGAGCAGTACATGTTAAGACAGTACTTGTGTATACAATGTGGGGGGAAGGGGTTTGTGGGAGAGATAAGTCAATACCTTGTCTTTGAGTTGTAGTGTTTTCCTGCATTGTTGATGAACTCTTCACTATTGAGTTCCTTTGGATGTCTGTATCTCCTGCATCTTGGTTAGTGGGTTGATCTTGCATATCAAGATCAACATAAACATTGGGAGTAGAGATAGGGGGAGAAGTCTTACCTGGACATACTTTGTTCTGCTGCACTGCTACATACTTACCTTTGGCTATTGCTCTTGTAGGTCTGATGTCTTGGTTCAGCTGGACATTGATATGTCCTTTATTCTGTTTTCTTCTTTGGGTTTGCCAACCATTGTCATCCTTCCTAGTCTTAGTGTTTTGTGGCTGTTGTGGGGTAGTGGATGTTGAAGGATTGTTGTGCACCTGTAGGTTGGCAGGTTGTGGTTGGTCTTGATCTTTGTTCTCCCTCCCATTTTGGTTCTTGTTTTTTGTTGCATTTTCAGATTCTCTCCTTTTCTTTTGTTCTTCATCCCTTTTCTTAATGTTACAAACATGCAGTATGTGCCCCTGATGCTTACAATACATGCAGTACTCAGGTACATTCTCATATAGGAGCTCTTGCCACCTCCCTATGGTGGGATCACTGTTGTCATACCCAAGCCATACATGATGGGGTCTTTCCTGGGTAAGGGACCAATGTTGCAAGGAATTCAGGTATTGACTTATCACTCCCAATACCCCTGAACCCCCCACAGGTTAATGTTGTTGCTGCTGATCTGGTAGTTGATGGAGGTAAGGCTGGAAGTGTACAGGAGAACCCCACTAACATGCAGGATGGGGAAACTAATAGGGGAGGGGTACTTCCTCATGCTATGCATGAGAACACTGCTGACCCTAGGAGTGACTCTAAAGCTCCTGCTACCTCTGCTCACAAGGCTCCAACAAACATTTCTACCCCTGCAACTATCCCTACTGATGAAGTTACCATGCAAACTATCAAAGGTGCCATGGCCAAAGACCTGGGATCTCATGCTAGTACTAGTGGTAAAGGTTCTACAGTTAAGAAGAATAAGCTGAGCAAGAAGAGAAAAGAGGCCATCAAAAAGAAAATTGAAGAAAAGAACTATGCTGAGAAATGTCAAACTCCCAAAATGGACAGTGTGGTATTACAGAAAGGGGAGCAGAGGTGTCAACAATTTGTTTTAGATGATGATCAGGTGGGGATGGATATCACTCCTCTCCAAGCCCATTGCATTCTCACATCTCCCAGACATCCAGTTGAAACCACTCCTGAGATAGTTACTGATTTACCTCAGCTCACCTGCACTCTCAACACCAACATACAGGGTCTTACAGATGACTATGTTGTGTGTGAGTCTGAAAATGAGGAAGATTTTGATAACCAGCCTTTGCAAGATCAAGATGATGATGAATTTAAGTCATAGATACGGAAATGAGGGGGGGACCCACCTCCCAAGGTCGAAACATTTCGTTCGAAAGATAGGATTGTAGAACCTGTCGATACGAACGTAACGCAAGTTACCACATCCCGAGACTCCAAACACAGCTCCTCCAATCTACCAAAAATTGATGCGATCAGTGTTCATCGTTCTGAGGAGGAACTGCAAACTACTCACAAAATCATAGCATTGCAAAGTAAAGGTTTGATTCGAGTAACTAGAGCTGGAGATTATGATTCATTATCGTTTGGACTACACACAGTCCAAAAATTGGACCAAATCGAAGCTCCAATCAAAAGCACTGAGCAGGCGTTCACTAAGACAAAATACACAGACTCGCCGGAGTTGCGCCTGGAAATTCGAACAGGTTCCGGTGAGTTTCGAGACATCGAACCTCATGGGTTTTGCTCTCCAGGTCAAGGAGCAGCCATGAGTTCAATTTCCACCGGCGTAGCAATCGCCGGCAAAAAAAACCACGTCGGCGCCGGAGCTCCGGCAACCCAATCCGGCCAAACTCAATGCCAAAATGTTCAGCTTGACAAGGAGCACCTCCCAGGTACCAAGAATCAGCTCGAATATCAACCACCATCTTCGAATTTCACTTCGACTACTGACCATGAAGGTGTTGCCGGAGCTCCGGCGAACCAATCGATGCAACACCAATGTCCAAAGGTTCCTGACAGTGTGGAGAACATTCCTATCTATATACCACATCTCGAATCACCACCAATTAGATCAAATTTGAAAAGTCGTCAAGGCGACAATCATGGTGGGATCGCCGGAGCTCCGGCGAACCAATTGATGGAAGGCCAATTCCAAAAGGTTCCCAAGGGTGTTATGAAGCTTCCCAGGCAAACCATTGACCTCGAATCATCTCCCATAAGTTCAAATTCAAAAAGTCGTCAAGGTGCAAATGGAGGAGATACTCACAGTCACAGGGCTCTACAATCTGAGGAGCTGACTTTGGCTCATGAACAATATCCATGTAGTGGAAATGTCACTCAATCCCAAACATCTCCAAGGAATTGCAATGATCAAATACAAGAAGGCTCGAATAAGCACATCAGCAATTCAAATCAAGAAGCACCAGGTAAGTACTCTATCTCTTTTGATACTAATATCCAGGGTCAGTATAACTATTCTCCTAATGAAACTCACTTACATTCTAATGTCATTGAGCATCAGAGTAATTCTATGCAAGTTTTAAAAAATAATCTAGAGAAACACAACTATCATAGTGGTAAGGATATTGCTGCAGGGCACTCTTCTAATTTACTAAGCTATGATGTTAACCTGTTGAAATCCAGTGGAGCAAATGTGCTCCCTGGTATTGCTGTTAATAATTGTGTGCAGGGCACTGATCACACCAATACCATGTCTAATAACAAACCTGAAAACAATACCAATAACTTGCAGCACACCCACAAGCCTACTAGTATTCAAAATAACCTCCCTAAAATATCTTCCAACTTTGATAGACTTGCTCCCAATAACCATGGCTCTAAACTTGTTAGTAACCAGCCCCAACTAATAGAGTGTACCACTACAAATCCTCAAAAGAACAAGTTCCCTAATAGAAAGGAACAGGTCCCTCACCAAGCCCCATACACTGTCATACAAACCTTTGCCTCCAAGCTAAGACTAAACCAGGAAAAAAATGATGTCCCTCTTAAATTATCTTCTCCTATTTATACTACTAGACAAGGCTTACCTGCTGTGATCTATGACAAAGATGACTTCATGGTTAAATTGGCTGAAAGGTGTAAATATACTCTTGTTGGAAAATTCAGTAGTACCATGCCTAAAGTGGAGCTAATAAGGAGAAGCTTCATCCTCCAAACACAACTGGTAGGAGGTGTTAAAATTGCCCACTTCAATGCAAGACATGTGTACATTGACCTGGACAATGAAATGGACTACACAACTGTGTGGACCAAGCAGAGGATGACAATTGAAGGTCAAGTTATGAGAACACAAACCTGGACACCAACATTTAGGCCAGAGGAGGAAACTCCCATTGTTCCAGTCTGGGTAGCCCTTCCTGAGCTCCCATGGCATTGCTTTGATAAGGAGTTTGTGACTACCCTCCTTGCTCCTGTGGGGAAAGTGCTATTCATGGATGCAGCCTCTATCCAGAAGACTAGAGGAAGCACTGCTAAGGTGAGAGTGCAGGTCAACCTTACCCAGGAAAGACCCCATCATGTATGGCTTGGGTATGACAAAAGTGATCCCACCATAAGGAGGTGGCAAGAGCTCCTATATGAGAATGTACCTGAGTACTGCATGTATTGTAAGCATCAGGGGCACATACTGCATGTTTGTAACATTAAGAAAAGGGATGAAGAACAAAAGAAAAGGAGAGAATCTGAAAATGCAACAAAAAACAAGAACCAAAATGGGAGGGAGAACAAAGATCAAGACCAACCACAACCTGCCAACCTACAGGTGCACAACAATCCTTCAACATCCACTACCCCACAACAGCCACAAAACACTAAGACTAGGAAGGATGACAATGGTTGGCAAACCCAAAGAAGAAAACAGAATAAAGGACATATCAATGTCCAGCTGAACCAAGACATCAGACCTACAAGAGCAATAGCCAAAGGTAAGTATGTAGCAGTGCAGCAGAACAAAGTATGTCCAGGTAAGACTTCTCCCCCTATCTCTACTCCCAATGTTTATGTTGATCTTGATATGCAAGATCAACCCACTAACCAAGATGCAGGAGATACAGACATCCAAAGGAACTCAATAGTGAAGAGTTCATCAACAATGCAGGAAAACACTACAACTCAAAGACAAGGTATTGACTTATCTCTCCCACAAACCCCTTCCCCCCACATTGTATACACAAGTACTGTCTTAACATGTACTGCTCAAAGGACCAATGTTGCAAGGAATTCAGGTATTGACTTATCACTCCCAATACCCCTGAACCCCCCATAGGTTAATGTTGTTGCTGCTGATCTGGTAGTTGATGGAGGTAAGGCTGGAAGTGTACAGGAGAACCCCACTAACATGCAGGATGGGGAAACTAATAGGGGAGGGGTACTTCCTCATGCTATGCATGAGAACACTGCTGACCCTAGGAGTGACTCTAAAGCTCCTGCTACCTCTGCTCACAAGGCTCCAACAAACATTTCTACCCCTGCAACTATCCCTACTGATGAAGTTACCATGCAAACTATCAAAAGTGCCATGGCCAAAGACCTGGGATCTCATGCTAGTACTAGTGGTAAAGGTTCTACAGTTAAGAAGAATAAGCTGAGCAAGAAGAGAAAAGAGGCCATCAAAAAGAAAATTGAAGAAAAGAACTATGCTGAGAAATGTCAAACTCCCAAAATGGACAGTGTGGTATTACAGAAAGGGGAGCAGAGGTGTCAACAATTTGTTTTAGATGATGATCAGGTGGGGATGGATATCACTCCTCTCCAAGCCCATTGCATTCTCACATCTCCCAGACATCCAGTTGAAACCACTCCTGAGATAGTTACTGATTTACCTCAGCTCACCTGCACTCTCAACACCAACATACAGGATCTTACAGATGACTATGTTGTGTGTGAGTCTGAAAATGAGGAAGATTTTGATAACCAGCCTTTGCAAGATCAAGATGATGATGATAGTGTGAGTGAGCAGTTATTCAAGATCTTCAGTCCCTCTTCTGATAATGTTTATGAGGAAGAGATTCAACAAGTGACTAGCTCACAGGGCCTATCTCCTAGAGGGATACATAGGACCAGATTTAGCACTAAATCCAAAAGCTCTACTATATCTGCCCCCACTGGCAGGCCAAGTACCAAGATCCTCTCCAAATCCTATAAATGATCAGAATCCTCAGCTGGAATGTGAGGGGTATTAATACCCAAGGAGCCATGGAAAGAATTAAGCTCCTCAAGAACATTCATCACATCTCTATTATTGCTATTCTGGAACCTTTCTCTGATAACACTCAGTTGCACTATTTCAGAAACCATCTCAATATAGACTATGCCATTCACAATCTAAATGGTAATATTTGGATCTTCTGGACAAAAGATGTGGATTGCACCATCTTGGAGAATGAGGAACAATTGATCACTTGTGATATCAATCATGTTATGAGTCCCAATCAGTTTACTACCACCTTTGTATATGCCAAGTGTAAGGATCATCTCAGAAGGCCTCTATGGGATAGCATGCTGCAGCAATCCACTACCTCTCTTCCATGGTGTACTTTAGGTGATTTCAATGTTATTACTGACCCTGAAGAAAAACTTGGAGGGGTCATGTATAATATGAGAAAGAGCCTTGAGTTTATTAGTATTATAGAAAATAGTGGCTTGCAAGACCTTGGGTTTACAGGACAGAAGTACACTTGGTGCAACCAAAGGGGCATCATGTCCAGAGTATGGAAGAGACTTGATAGGGGAATGGTTAATGATAAATGGCTGGAAACCATGCCCCTCACATCCATCACTCATCTCCCCTCAGTTGGTTCTGATCACTGCCCTTTACTTTTGGAAATGGTAGATCAGCTTCAAAACCCCATCAAATATTTCAAGTTTCTTAACTGTTGGCCTGAACATCCTTCCTTTATGGAACTTGTTAAGAACTGCTGGAGCAGGTCCATTGAGGGTAATCCTATGTGGATCTTTCACCAAAAGATGAAGAGGCTTGCTACTACTCTTAGTAACTGGTCTAGGAATCAGTTAGGTGATATCTATGCTAAAGTTAGAGAGTATGAGGAAGTTGTTAGACAAGCTGAAGAGGATCTGATGATAACATTATCTTTGCTTCTAGAAGGAAGCAGACCTTGACTCTCATCATGGAGACTTTAGATGCTTATGAAAAGGTCTCTGGACAACTGATCAACAAGCATAAAAGCCACTTCATGATTCCTTCCAATGCTTTTTAAGTCTACTGTGTTGAGGATCAAGAAGATTACAGGTTTCACTCAAAAGAGCAGCCACATTACTTACCTGCGATGCCCAATCTATATTGGAAGGCAGAGAATTATCTACTACTCTGACCTTATTGCAAAGGTAGTAAATAAGATCACAAGATGGAAGGCAAAGATTCTGAGCTATGGGGGTAGACCTATTCTTGTCAAACATGTCATCCAAGCCATGCCTATACACCTGCTTGCAGCCAGCACCCCCCCCCCTCTACTACCATCAAGCAAATCCAGAGTATTACTGCTAACTTCTTTTGGGGGTGGAAAAATGACAAAAGGAAGTACCACTGGTCTTCATGGAAGAACCTGAGCTTCCCTTATGATGAGGCAGGCATAGGGGTTAGGCATAGGGGTTAGACAAATTGCTGATGTAGCTAAGTCTTTTCAGTACAAGCAATGGTGGACTCTTAGAACCAAGAACACCTTATGGGGTGACTTCCTTAAAGCCAAGTACTGTCAGAGGGCTAATATCATCACCAAGAAATGGGATATTGGCCAGTCCCTAACTTGGAAACACCTGATGCACAACAAGCCTCACATTAAGACTCATATCCAATGGCAAATCCTGTCTGGTTTAAGTCTCTTTTGGTAGGACAACTGGTTGGGGGTTGGACCTCTAGCACACTTCACCACTAACAGTTGCAGGTTCAATAACACTCAGATTTCTGCCTTTATGATCAATGGTCAATGGAATGTGGATCTTGTCATACAAAAGGCCCCTCCCCAACTTGTGTCTACCATTTTGGCAACCTACATCAACTACCAACCTCTTCAGCAAGATCAACCCAGCTGGAAGCACACAAGCTCTGGGGAGTTCAGTTGTTCTACTGCATGGGAGCTCATCAGTGCTAAAAGGCCCAAGACTAAGCTCAACTCTTGTACCTGGCACAATCTCATTCCCTTCAAATGCTCTTTCCTGGTCTGGAGAGCCCTTAGAGGGAAGTTGCCCACCAATGAGAACCTGACCAAATTTGGTCACACTCCCTCTAAGTGTTACTGCTGCCATAGACCTGGCCAAGACACCATTGATCACATCTTTGTTGCAGGATCCTTTGCTACCAACATTTGGAGAGTGTTTTCTGATTCTTTGGGTATCACCAAGGAGTACACACCACTCAGAACTCTGTTGATGAGGTGGTGGAACTCTAAATACAAGAATCAGGCCCACAAGCTAATTTTGCAGGCTACCCCTATCTCCATTTGTTGGAACCTTTGGAAAAATAGATGTGCCTCCAAATATGGTGGGAAACATTCTAATCTTGCTAGAGTCAAGTTCTCTATCTATAAAGACATCCACAACTTGTTCAACACTGCTTTCCCTTATATTAATTGGCCAACCAGCTGGAAGGAACTGGTCCTTTGGGTGGATCAGTGTATCCAAATCACTCCTGTGAAATGGATAAAACCAACTGGGCACATGGTGAAATTAAATACTGATGGCAGTGCTCTTGATAACCCAGGCAACATTGGTGGAGGAGGCATCCTTAGAAATTCTTATGGTGATCTCATTTTTGCCTTTGCTGTCCCCTTAGGTGCAGGTACTAATAATCAAGCTGAGATTAAAGCAGCAATCTTTGGCCTCTCTTGGTGCCTTCACCTTGGTTACTATCAAGTAGAACTAGAGGTGGATTCTGAACTTCTCATCAAGTGGATGCAATATCAAGCAAAACCTCCTTGGTCCATCAAAGAGTTGCTGGACAATCTTCACAACATCATCAGTCAATTCCAGGCCTTCCAATGCAACCACACATTTAGGGAGGCCAATTTCCCTGCTGATGCACTGTCCAAGCACAGCCACAAATGCATTTCTCCTGAGCTTTACTTCATCAAACAGGACCTTCCCAAAGAAGCTAAAGCTTATCTAGAGTTGGACAAGCTAGGAATGGCTAGTTTCAGAAGAAAAAGGCTCAAGAGGATCAAGAAGCCTCCTTGATCAATTCCCTGTTGTTCTAACTCTATCTTCAATTTGGGTATTACTATGCATAGTCATAACTACTTTGAAGATTCTATGGTTAGAACCATTGTAAAGGTGAGAGTCTCCCATATTTATTGCTTGCTTAGAATAACCAACTTACCATTAGAGGTAAGGAATAGTATAGATTCTTCTTTCTCTTTCATTTTTCTGACTTTGCAGGTTCCTAGATCTTCAGCTACCCTTCAGCCTGGAGCACCATTGGAGCACTTGCTTTGTTATTTACCATTGCAGGGACATTACAGGGCTGCAACACAAATTCCAACACATGTCACAGCTGCAACATCTACATCTCTGGAGGATGTCCCCCATCAACACTCCAGGACTCCAACACCTCCTAAACCACTGCCACTCCAACAAGCCTCTATGGCAGCAAGCTTTGATGCTCAAACTGTCTCTTCAACTTGGCTGTCTCTATTTTTTATAGTTATAGCCCCTTTGAAGATACTTGTTAGGATCAATGTAAAAGGGAGAGTCTCCCTTGTTTTGCTTTCAATGAGTGTAGTTTGTTGTGCAGCTGCAGGTTTCAGCCACCTTTGGGCAAACCTTGGGAAGGCCTACTACTTTGTTTTCCCCTCTTGTACAGGTACAACAAAGAGTAGTAGCTCCTCTAAGAGTTGCTACACTCTTCAAGCTCTAACTAAGACCAAGCTACAGCAGGGCATGTTGTGCAGGGTGATAGCTTCAGGGCTGAGCTGCATCATGTGGCCATCACAAGGAACCTCTCTCAGCCTGCAACTGATGAACAACTCCAGGCAACAAATTGAGTTGCACTTAAGTGCAATCATATGCCTGCACTCCTCAGACCAGCAGAGCTGCAAGGCTATGATGCCCCTCAAGGGACAACTCTTAGATTGCCATCTGGTTTACCTCATTGTGCAGGAATCCTCTTTGATCTTCTTGCAGGGGCACAACTATACTGAGCTGAAGCAAGTGCAGCCATGCACCAGCACAACCCAGAACTGCAGACCACTGCTGATGGCACAATGGAGATACATCCACAGAGCTGCAGCTTCCCCCTTTATTGTTTGTTGCATCTTGTGCAGGAACATCAGAGAGTTGCACAAACCAAGCAACAGGGGCTCACCACCCACCTCCCCCTTGCACCTACAGAACTGCATCACACTGCAGACCTCTTCCAGCTTTTGGAAAAGCCCTCCAAATGTTGTAGGATTACAGCAAAAACAGTAGTGGAAAAGCCCAAGAAGTTTCAACTCAAACGGATAATTGGAGACGTTAGTCGAGCGACCTTGAAAAAGTCAGCCGACTTAAACCTAAAGAGGGAGCAATTTGCAATTTGGAAATTCCAACTTGTGGAAAAGGCCTCCAAATGTTGCAGGACTACAACAAATTCAGTATTTGCAAAGCCCAAGAAGTTTCAGCTCAAACGGATTATTGGAGACGTTAGTCGAGCGACCTTGAAAAAGCTAGCAGGCTCCAAAGCACTCTTAGAGTTCCTTTCCTTTTTGCTAGCTTGTGCAAGTCCTTTCTTGTTTTTGTTTGTTTGTTGTGTAGTTGCAGGTTGCTGGAGTTATACATCAACATGCAATAACAACAACTACATAGAGGACATCACAGATACAACCACCAAATCAAATATTTTCACCAAGATTCCTACAAAAGGATTGTGCAGAATTGGAAGCCCCTCCTGGTTTTTGTGTTTGTTTGGTTGGTTGTCTTCGTTTGATTGTTTTTGTGTAGGTGCAACAGCAACTGGGGAGCTCTTCACAGCACCTTGGCAAATAGAAGGCAACAACATGGAACTCCAGCAGAACAAGTTGGAGCTGCTCAACAGGAATCTACAGCAGCAACCCCACAACAACTACTCCAGTTTTTGGTTTCGTTCTTCCTCACAGCTACATCTTCCAAGAACAAGAACTTCAACCTGTGCAGAACTACAGCAACAACAAGGGATACCTGGGAGGCAGAACTACAGAAGCTTGGAGTTTTGTAGTGGAATTACAACAGCTGACCTTGGAACTCCTCCAATGTGCAACAACAACTACAACAACAACACCTGCAGCAAATTAGCTGAGATGCAACAAGTGCAACCTTGCACTTTCATACCTCAGACCTACAACATACAACAATTCTCAACAACTTCCAACAACAACAGCTTCAGAAATGCAATCCAAACTACAGGGCTGATCTGCATCTTGGCATCTCTTGGGCCAACATGTGGAATGGCCTATGGTTGTTTCTCTGTGCAGATTCTAAGAACAACAAGGGGAGCTGTTTCTTCCAACCACAGATTCCATGTTGTTACAGCCTGAAAAAGAGGCTACAGCGGATGGTTCATGTTTGCCTTTTGGTGCAGCTGGATGTTTAACTCAACAACAACTCTTTGGGCCTTCTTTTGAATACAGGTTGATGGACCACCCACCAACAAGCCACAACAACAACAACAAGAATCCAGACCAGCAACACAACATCCAATACTTGGAGCCACACACAACAGCCATCAAAAATGAAACTAGTTTTCAAATTTGTTCACTGTTGTGTGTCTCTTGGTACAGGTGTCCTGTTACCTTGAGCCTTGTACTGGATTTACAGCTGATCTTGGATTTCTTGAACCAGCACCTTTAGAGTCCAAGAAGTTGTAGCTCGAACGGAAACCTCGAAACGTTAGTCGAGCGACCCTGAAAAAGTTAGCCGACTTAAGTTTCATCAATGAGGTATACTTTCTACATATCCAAATCAGCAGCACCATGCTTTCTCACTCAGTTACGCTCTTCTTAGTCGCATTGTACCGAGAGGAGTCCTCTCATAGGCTTACCGCTTTTCTAGTACCTAGATAGCACCTTTTTGTATCAGGGATAAGTTAGCCGACCTTAATAGGTTAGCCGGCTTATCACCCTACTTAGATTTGGAGGTAAGGCTTTCATGTCCCCCTCTTTGTACTTGTATTGTCACTTTTATATATAATAAGGAAAATTTAAATTAAAAAAAAAATAAAAAAATCATGAATTCAAAAAATAATAATCATGAATTCGAAGTAAAAATCATATAATAATTACTGGGTATTGAAAGATTGAAGTCAACGTCACTTATCCACACTAAGAACCTGAACAACCCCTTTAAAATCGCCTCTACCGAGCTTATAGGGTTCAAAAATAGTGGAAATGGATAAATCCCGACTTTTGAGAAATTTTAGGTCTGCTCAGGTATTGCCCTACGCGATCGCGATGAATGACTGAACCAACCCTTCACGATCACAACTAGGCCTACACGATCGCAAAGAACAAATGACCCAGACACCAGGCAGCAGCTAAAATACAACAACTCATTAAGATCAAGTTCGAAATAGACCCTCGGAATTCGTTTGGAATCCCGAGCACATAAACTTTACATGCTACCATACTAATTTCAACGTTTCGAACTCAATGAAACTATCGAAATTCGAATTCGAAGTCTCCTAGACCTAAAATCATCCTCCAAAACCAACGGAGTCGTCGAAATTCCATTTCGAGCATCAAAACTCCAAAAGTTGACCAAAGTCAAACCTTGGCCTTAATTTTCTCAAATTTTTAACTTAAGACCTCAAATCTTCGTTGCAACTCTAAATATGATTTCGTAAACTCTCCTAGACCAAATTCTACATTCCAAAGCTGCTGGAGTCGCCAGAATTCCGTTCCAAGACTCGTAGCTCCGGTTGGTCCCAAATACCACTTTTGAACACTTTAAGCTTTTGAAAACTCAAAACCTCCCAATACTCAACCTTTTTCATAGAATTTTCCAAAACCAACACTCGATACCAATCAAAAACAACTCAGGGCAACTGTAGGGAGGGGTAAAACGGTCATTTTGCAAATGTTTCCTAAAATGACCTTCAGTGTCATTACATTCTCACTCATATGACTCAGCCTTCTATGCCATAACTCTGATGAAGTATCATTCTCCACCAAATTTACTGAGTCTCTAAAAATGGAGTCCTGGAATACATACAAGTTAGACAACTTGTCACCTCGGGCCACAATCATTGAACCTTTAGTAGTCTTCCACTGGCCAGCACCAAGGGTGTTAACATAACCATCATCATCAAGGTTTCCTACAGAAATCAGATTCAAGCGAACATTTGAAGAATGCTTGACATTGTTGAGAATTAGTCTCGAACCATTGTTACTTTCCAAACAAACTGTGCCAATGCCAAGTACCTCAACCTCATTCTCGTTGCCCATTTTCAACATTTCAAAATTACCTGTAGTGTAAGAAGAAAATAATTCCTTCTTTGGTTTGACATTAGAAGTAGAACCAGAATGCACAAACCAGTTAGACTCACCACAAACAAGATTAATGACATTTTCACCACAAGCAACAAGAAGATCATCCTTAGCAACAATAGCAACATGATTTTCACTATTGCCATCTTTCATTTGTTGTCTCATATCTCTCTTGTACCTGCAGCAATATTTCTTGATATGCCCATTCTTGTGGCAATAGTCACATGTACTATTCTTGTACTTAGACTTTGACTTGCTTCTACTTTTATCTCTTTCATTGTGACCTCTGAACTTTCTTCTCCCCCTGTCTTCAGTAACCAAAACATCGGAGTGTGAAACTAAAGAAGATGAGCCTTGAGATCTTCTTCTCATCTCTTCATTTAAGACACCACTCTTAGCATATTCCGTAGTTACAACACCACTGAGAGCAAAATTAGTCAAAGAAAATTGAAGAGTTTCAAAAGAGTTTGGCAAAGTATTAAGAAGCCAAAGTCCTTGTATTTCTTCATCATACTTTACACCCATTCCGGACAGCTAGTCAAGGACACCCTGAAAATCATTTATGTGATCTGTAATAGGATTGCCCTCTTTATACCTGATATTCATCAATTGTTTCAGCATGAACAACTTGTTATTGCTAGTCTTCGAAGCATAAAGTGTCTCGAGCTTATCCTGTAAATTTCTAGCATGTGTCTCATTCACAATGTGATTTCTAACATTATCTTCAACTCATTGTCTGATATAGCCACAAACTTGTAGGTAATTAAATTGGGAAGTAGTTTGGGACTATTTGATTATTCAATTGAATTTGATATCGAAGAAATGGGGTAATTATATGGCAAATTGATGAGTTATAATGATGTGATTGATATGATTTAGCCTTTGACTAATTGTGAGTATGTAAATAGATTGATATGACATGAGTTGTGACTTGTTGATATCATTCCATTATTGTGATTACATGAACATTGCCTATTTGCATTGGTTCTGATATATATTGAGATGAAATTGATTTGAGGAATATGCCGAAGGAAAATGGTTCTGAGGAGTGATGAACATACCGAAGGGAAATGGTTCCGGCAATGTCGAAGGAAAATGGTTCTAGCGATTGATGATTATGCCAAAGGAAAATGGTTCCGGTGGATACATGGTCCATGTCTGGCCCCTATGAGTTCCATCCTGCTAGTCAGCGGATGTGTATCATTTAGGACAGACATGCATCACTATATGTGACATTGCATTGCATTACATTGCATCATGTATATTTTGCCATTGTGGACTGTTTTACCCCTAATACTTCTCCTGATTTGTATTATTGACTGTGGTGATTCGATTGAGACTTGAGTTGTACTATTGTTGAGATATGTGTACTGGTGTTGTTAGAACTGTTAGACTGGGCTGAATTCTATGTAGGTTGTACTCTAAGGAATTGGATGGTATGGCAGGAGTACGTGTATTTTACTAGCTTAGCTTAGTCTTAGTTGCTCGCTTATTGGGTACCGCATCGGTAGTACTCACCCTTGCTATCTAGACTTGTGTAGGTTCCGAGCCTGGACAATGACCGAGTTCTCTTTTCTTTCATCCGAGGCTTTCAGAGGCGATTCGGGAGGTAGCTGTAGATGCCGGCAATCTTTCTTGTTCCTCTTTACCTTTACTTTGTTTTATTCGAGAGACAAAGATTGAGACTTGTATTTATTTCAGAATCTTGTATTTAGAGGCTTGTACATGTGACAACCAGTCTGTGGGGGATATTTTCCGTTATTGTCTTTCAAATTACCTATTGTAAACTATTTCTGCAATTATTGGGTTAGGCTTATTTTTCCGATGGGAATGGATAAGTGTCATCACGCCCGGATTTCGTGTCATGATAGAGAAAGGGATTGATAATTTGGCTAAGAAAAATTTGTTTTCTAGAGTGAGACAAGCAAAGTTGAAGAAATGTATTTATTGCTTAGCAGGTAAACAGAAAAGAGTTTATTTTCAGTCATCCGCCTTCAAGAAAGCTTGATTTGCTGGAGTTGGTACATTCTGATTTGTGTGGTCCTTACTTTACTTTGTGACTTTTATTGATGATCATTCTCGCAAACTCTAGGTATACTCTTTGAAGTCCAAGGATCAAGTACTTGATGTGTTCCAGAATTTTCAAGCCTTGGTTAAGAGATAGACATGGAAGAAATTGAAATGCATCCGCTCAGATAGTGGTGGTGAGTATATTGGTCCTTTTGATAAATATTGTAGAGAGCAGGGTATTCGGCATTAGAAAACTCCTCTAAATACTCCTCAGCTAAATGGTTTAGCAGAGAGGATGACCAGAACTCTAGTTGAGAGGGCTAGATGTATGCTTTCAGATGCTAAGTTGCCAGATTCCTTTTGGACAGAAGCATTTAATACTGTGCCTATATTATCAATTTATCTCCTACTGTTGTTTTGAATGGTGATGTTCCTGACAGAGTTTGGTCTAGTAAGAATGTTTCTTATGATCATCTTAAAGTATTTAGGTGTAAATCCTTTGTGCATGTTCCTAAGGATGAGAGGTCAAAGTTGGATGTTAAAACTAAGTAGTGTATCGTTGTTGGTTATGGTCAAGATGAATTTGGTTATCGTTTCTTTGATTCGGTTGAGAAGAAACTTGTTAGAAACCGTGATGTTGTGTTCTTTGAAGACCAAACAATTGAAGATCTTGACAAAACTGAGAAAATTTATTCTCAGAGTAGTGAGTGCTTAGTTGATGTTGATCCAGCTCCTTTGACTACTGCTCCTGAAGAAAATCTTCATAATGATGAAAATGAAGTTGATAATGAAGAAGAAGATCATATTCAAAATGACCAATATGATGTTGATGCTCCAGTGCAAGTTGATGTGGTTGGTCAGCAACCAACTATTATTAATGCTCCAGAGAGTTCTCTCAAAAGATCTACTAGAGAGAAAATATCTTCATCTCGTTATTCTCCCAATGAGTATGTACTCTTGACTTACGGGGGAGAACCTTAGTCTTGAAGAGGCCATGGAAAGTGAAGAAAAAGAAACGTGGTTTGATGCTATGGAAGATGAAATCAAGTCTCTACATCATAATCATACCTTTGATTTGGTTAAGCCGCTTAAAGACAGAAAAGCTTTGAAAAATAGGTGGGTTTTCAAGGTAAAACATGAAGATGGCAACCCAATTCCACGGTACAAGGCTAGATTAGTTGTGAAATGATTTAACCATAAGAAGGGAGTTGATTTTGATGAGATATTCTCTACAGTTGTGATGATGTCAACCATTTGTGTGGTTCTAGGCTTGGCTACAAGTCTGGACTTGGAAATTGAGCAAATGGATGTTAATATTGCTTTCTCCATGATGACTTAGATGAAGAAATTTATATGGAGCAGCCAGAAGGCTTTGAAGTCAAGGGAAAAGAGAATTATGTTTGCAAATTGAAGAAGAGCTTGTATGGTCTAAAACAAGCTCCTAGGCAATGGTGCAGGAAGTTTGGTCTTTTATGAGTCAGAAGGCTTCAAGAACACTTCTTCAGACCATTAGGTTTTTGTGCAAAAATTCTCCGTTAGTGACTTTATCATTGTTTTGCTTTATGTTGATGATACGCTTGTTATTGGTCAGAATGCTTGCAGGATTCAAAAGTTGAAGCAAGAGTTGAATAAGTCTTTTGCTATGAAAGACTTGGACCAGCAAGACAGATTCTTGGCATGCAGAATATCTGTGATGGAAAGGCCAAGAAGTTGTGGTTATCACAGGAGAAGTACATTCAGAAAGTACTTCGTAGATTTAACATGGACAAAGCTAAGGTTGTCAATACACCTTTAGCTATGCACTTCAAATTGAGCAAGAAGCATTGTCCTTTCAGTGATAGGGAGAAGAAAGATATGAAGAAAGTTCCTTATGCTTCAGTCGTTGGTAGTTTGATGTATGCAATGGTGTGTACAAGACCGGATATTGCTCATGATGTTGGTATTGTTAGTCGTTTTCTTTCTAATCCAAGAAGAGAGCACTGGAATGCAGTAAAGTGGATTATGAGATATCTTTGTGGCACTTCTAATCTGAGTTTGTGTTTTGAAACAGGAAAGCCTATTCTCTGTGGTTACACTAATTTAGATATAGCTTGTGATGTTGATACTCGTAAATCTACTTCAGGTTATTTCACTACTTTTGCAGGGGGAGTTGTGTCTTGGCAATCTAGGTTGCAAAAATGTGTTACTCTATCTACTACAGAAGCTGAGTTTATTGTTGTTGTTGAAGCTTGTAAAGAGTTGCTCTAGATGAAGAGATTTTTGGGAGAACTTGGTTGTGCTCAGGAGAGGTATGTGCTTTATTGCGACAATAAAAGTGCTATTCACCTTGGCAAAAATTCTACATTTCATGATCGGTCTAAACACATTGATGTGAGATACCATTGAATTCGAGATGTGTTGGATTCTAAAGTTGCTTGAAATTGAGAAGATTCATACGAATGATAATGGTTCCGACATGATGACAAACTTTTCCAAGAGGGAAGTTTGAAGAATGTTGCATGATCGTCGGGATGGCGGGCTCCTCCACATAGTCGGGAGGAGGAGAATTGTTGGGTTTTGGTCTTTTTTCCTTCCTATGTTGATAAATAAAAGCTCAATTTGGACTAGCCCACTTTTGCCCATAAGCCCAATTCTTATGGTGCATATGTAAGACTCATCTAGGTATTATTTTCATAATTTACAAGAGAGATCAGCAGCCACAATAGAGAGAAAAGTGAGAGTGCAGATTCTCTCACAAGCCCTAGCAACCTTTTTCAAATCACAATTCCCACTTCGTTCCTTGTCCGATTGAGCTGATTTTTGGACAGCTTGTTCCTTTCAACTTAATCTTTAATTGGGAACTAACAGAGGTGGATTTGGAGTCTTGTAGCTCCAGATTTTAGCTCGTGAACAGTAGCTGCATTTGGTGATTTTACTCCTTTTACTTCTCTAGTTTTTGGTACTATCTTGTAGTTGTTGTTGCTCATTATTTGGCACTTCTTTGGTGGCCATTTTGGAGAAAACTTATTATAGTGGAGAATTTAGTCCCGTGGTTTTTACTCTTCACACCGAAGAGGTCTTCCACGTAAATTTGGTGTCTCATATGTTGATTTAGTTTTGCCTTGCTATATTTATTTTTGGTGATATGTTTGCTGCCCAAAACAGTGTTTGTGCTTGAATTTGTTCGTGTCCTCTTGGTTCAAATAGAAGGAAAAGTTTAGATTTGAATTTTCTTCGGCTATTGCCCTGTCGTGCACCTTTGTTTGTGCTTGCCTTTCCCAACAGAAGGATGTCTAACTAACATCCAAAATACTATCTGCTTTGAGAACTTGAGTAGTTAAATTTTAGCTAGAAAACCATATAAATTCAATAGGGGAAATAGTAAAACCACATGAGCAATCCATTCTATACAACATCCATGCATAGAAGTAGAATAAAGAAATGGGAAATACCCAGAAGTAAAAAAGACTAAACAATTAATAATTGAGATTGTCTCCTTGCTTACTCTTTTCATGCTTAGCTAGTTGCCTCAATCTTCAAAGTTATGAGTTTGACTCTGCATTACATCATTTCATCAATTATCAAAAACATAGGCATGAAAATTTTGAATTCTAGAAAATATATGAAACTTGTAGCTTCGCTACAAATGAATAATACAATGCAGCAGAAAAGGAAAACTCTTTTCTATTAATCTCACTTATTTTTTTTGAGAACATAATGCACATATGTTTTAACACGTTAAGATTTGACCTCATCTGAGCTTGTTTTTTTGGTAACCAACTCTTATATTAATTACCAGAAACGTCACTACATATCAAGTAGCTAGACACAAAATACTTTGTTCTCATATGTATCCCTCATTACATTAGCTCTAACAAAACTTATTGCTCAAAATGCTAAAGTACTAAGAAAACTTTGTAATCTAACATGAGACCTAACAATGGTAGTGTAGGCTATCTCTTTGGCCACTACTTCTTCTATTCTACTACTCTTTACAAAGACTTAATTGTTCCTTTCTATCCATATCCCATACACACATTCAGCCATAATGATCTTAAAAGCTTGTGCTGATAATGCCCTGCCCTTCCCTTGGTTGATGCACCATTGCAAGAAATGGTTCCAATCTATGGATGGAAGGTCTGTCTTCTGAATCCATGCCAGCAATCTGTTCCATAAGTTTTGGCATTAGACAAACGCATGTTCAATACTCTCATCTGCACATTGACATAATGCACATGTTCTGTTCACTTCCAGTCCCCATTTGGTTAGCCTATCAGCAGTAAGTAATCTCTGTTTAAGCATGAGCCACATAGTGAAACAAGCTTTTGGCCTGGCTTCATAGTGAAACAAGCTTTTGGCCTGGCTTCATTCTTGAATATAAGACACTTCCATTCTACTCTTGTCTGATCCCCTATCATAGTCAGGTAGATTTGGCTAATCATACTTTCCTTTCTGCTTCTAGCTTGTTGCATTTGATCCACCATCTGTTTAGCATTCATGATTTTCCTGACCATCCAACTTGCCTGTCCTGAATGTGGCCATGTCTCTTGTTCTTTTATATAATAAGTGTGTATCCATTTGATCCATAGCTTGTCCTCTTTGTGTGCTAAATCCCAGCATAGCTTGGCAATTGCTACTTTGTTCCATAGTTGTATATTAATCAAGCCCATGCCCCCTATATATTTAGGACTGCATACTCTTTCCCAGGCCACAAGAGCCTTTTTTGTCACTTATCCTTCACCTAACCATAAGTAGCTCCTGCATAATCCTTCACGTAGCTTAATAATTTTTTGCAGGAATAATGAATATCTGTGCCCAATAAGATTGAATTCCAAACAACACTGTCTGAATCAGTTGTGCTCTCCCTGCATAGGATAGTTTCCTAGCAGTCCAAGAGTTAATTCTAGCCATAATTTTCTCAATCAGAGGATACCACTGTAAAACAGTTAAGTCTCTTTGATGACAATGGTATACCAAGACACTTAAAGGGAAGTTCACCAACTGTGTATCCTTGTTGTTGAATAATTTGCTGTCTAATCAATGGTGCCACCCCTCCGAAATAAATGGAAATCTTATTCAAACTGGCCTGCAGACCTGAAGCTTGAGAAAATTGAAAGAATTTCTTTTGGAGGGCTTTGATGGACTCTATATCCCCTTTAGAGAATATTAGCAGATCATCAGCAAAACATAAATGAGTGATGCCTAATTTGGAGCATTGTGGGTGAAACTTAAATGTTTTATCCTCTTTTAGGCCATTAAGAGATCTACTACGGTATTCCATTGCTATAGCAAATAGGAAAGGAGGCATAGGATCTCCTTGCCTAAGTCCTTTAGCTGCTGCAAAAGCTTGTGAAGTGTTTCCATTCACAACAATAGCATACCTGACTGTTGTCACACATGCCATGACCCACTGTGTGAACATTTCAGGAAATCCTAACTCCTTCATTACTTGTTCTAAGTAGTACCATTCCAATGATTCATAAGCTTTCTGCAGATCAATCTTCAGCATACTCCTAGGTGATATGTTTTTCCTAGTATAACCTTTTACCAACTCATGAGCTAGTATAATGTTATCAGAGATCTTTCTCCCAGGTATGAATCCTGCCTGACTATCACTAATAATTGTGGGGATAACATCGTGCAATCTGTTGGCCAAGACCTTTGCAATAATCTTGTAAAGTACAGTGCAACATGCAATGGGTCTGAGCTCTGTCACAGTACTTGGACTATGTACCTTTGGCACAAGACTTACTAGAGTACAGTTAATAGGATCATATATCTTTCCAGTGGAAAAGAATTGTTTCACTGCATCAATAACCTCATGCTTGATGATATGCCATGTGTGTTTGAAGAAGAAAGCATTATATCAATCAATACCTGGGCCTTATCCATTACCCATTGCCTGCAATCCCTCATATATCTCTTGTTCAGCCACTTCTTCACAGACTAATCCTTTGTTGTCTAGATAGAATAGGCCCTCTTCTCATTATCTGAATATCTATAGCTGGTAGAGTATTTGCTGAAGATCCCATTAATCCTTTATAAAACTGCACAAACTCATTTTGGATATCTGTAGCCTCATATAATACCTGGCCTGATAATGCTGTTATACCTCTAATTTGCTTCTGTTGAGTCCTCTCTTTGATCAGGGCACTGAAATATTTGTTGTTGGCATCCCCAAGTTGTATCCATTTTGCTCTTGATTTCTGTCATAGTGCATTTTCTTCAATCAAGGACCACTTCTCTAGTCTCAGTATTGCCTCCTTTTCCTGATCAATCAATGCATCAGTGACTTGGTTGTTGATACTCTCTTGAATTCTAGCAAGGTCATCCCTAGTCTTTTCAATCTTCTGGCTAATAAACTTGAATTCACAATTATTAAGCTTCCTCAGTTTTGATTGTAGTGCTTTCAGCTTTTTCCACACCTGCTCCATATTATCCCCCCTATACCACTGCTTCCATGTGTCCTCAACTCTATGCATAAAGGAATCATGTTGAGTCCACACATTAAAAAATTTGAAGTTCCCCCCGACCTCCTGTTGATTTTCTTGCAGAGTAAGTAGCATAGGACAGTGATCTGATATTCCAGGCTTCTCATATTCAGTAGAAACATGTCCCCATTGCATCATCCACTCATAATTACCAAAAGCTCTATCAATTTTACTTGAGATTCTATCTACCCCATGCTGCTTATTGGTCCAAGTATAATATGCTCCCTTCCAAGGCAATTCATTCACCCCTATATTTTGAATACATTCAGCAAGGTCCTTGACGTCATTCATACTAGCCTATCTTGAGGGTATAAAAGTGCATTAAAATCCCCAGCTATAAGCCAAGGTAGGGAAATTCCTTGTGCAAGTGCATTCAAATTCTGCCACAAACTCTTCCTTAACTATATAGTGTTGAAACCATAGATCACAGTTAGCATAATATATTGTCCCTTGTTCCTGTCCGTGATTTTGCAATGTATTACTTGTGCAGTGCTTAGTATTCCTTCAACTTCATACCAATTCTCATCCCATACCACCCAGATTCTTCCATTAGAAGCTGCATGATAATTATTCAATATCCCCCATCCAGGTGCTATTCCTCTCATTGTTGCCTTCATATTATGTTCCTTTACTCTAGTTTCCACTAGTCCAGCTAACTTTATTCTCTATCCCTGAAGGTAGTTTTTGAGTTCCTTTTGTTTATACCTTTTATTCACACCCCTCAGGTTCCAAAATACCCACTTCATTAACAAGTTTTAGGTGCTTCACCTCTATCAACAGGTAGTGAAGCAAGTTTTCTGTTCATCAGACTCTCATACCCATTTCTAGTTGATATAGTTGCCAGAATTGGAAAGTTTTCAAGACTAAGTTCTGGTCTGGCTTCCCCTGCATTGGACCTTTGATTATACTGCCTCATCTCCCCAGGTGTTTGGTTGATTGGCCTTATCCCCTCACCTTGTTTGCCACTGTTCTCATCTCTAACTTGTGGCCTAGGACTAGGTACCTGCTCCTTCTCTTCACTATCCACATGTTACATCTGAGGTTGAATCACACCTTTATATTGTCATTCTTGAGTTACTTTTTTCCCAGGTCTACTCCTCCTTGTCTGTGCATCCTTGTTCGTTTTAGGGGGTTGACATGTGTCCAATCTGCTGACACTTCTCACAATATTGAGGCTTCCATTCCAGTTCCACTTGTTGCAAAAAGGTTTCTCCATTAGGATCTTTCACAGTAATTTGCTGAGGGATAGCTTTGGTAATATTAACTTCAATAAGCATTCTGGCATAAGATATTCTAGTCTGCTTAGTAGTGCATTCATCAGCAAATAAAGGCACTCCAATTGCACTTGCTATTCTACTCAAAGATCCTACTCCCCAACAGCTACGAGGCAACTTTGGAAATGTTACCCACAATGGCTTGTTAATAGGGAGAAGGTTCACAAACAATAAAATCCATATAAAATTCAACCAGCCACCAAAAAATGAGTTTAAGGAATGGATACTTGGTGAGAAACACTTTCTTCGCAACCCACTCTACCCCAAGGATAAAAAGTATCCGATTTCACCATGCTGGCTCATTGATGAACTTCATTTACTATATATAAATCAGGTTAACCCTAAGAACATTAGCATCAGTCAGCCACTATGCAGCAAGCATTAAAAAGATTAAAGAAATTCAAGAGACTTGAAAGCAGGAGCTAATTCTCTGAATGACTAAAACAGATAATAAATTGTTGGTTCCTTACTATCTGCAATTTCTTTTCTGCTGTGATTTATCCTCTATCTACGAAGCAGCATTCAAGTTTTTTTGATGAATATATTCAGTAGAAAGGTGATTAAAAAATCTAGAAACTGGAAAAGGAGAATCACTTTTTTTTGTTAATTACATAATACTTACAATAACTTTCCTTATAATACTTGTTTCAAAAATATAATGGAGTCATCAACACAACTTTTTAATCAAGAACATAAAAGTTGTCAAAGATATCTGTACTTGAAAAATGGCTATTCGTCATTCTGAAAACGTACCTTTTGATGGATCTATTGTCCTTTGGTATGGCAATAGCATCAAGAAATTGCCCAGTTCAAGTAGATACATTGCGTGCTGACCACAGTGCAAAATTTTCCTAAAAATTCGTCCAAGAAAACATTTTCAGCCAATAAGTTATTCCCCAATGAGTCATCATCAAAGAAATTATAACATGAGCAGAAGGCAGGGGAAGGATGCAGAGGAAAGAGCTCACTGGTGGAGTGGACTAGGGAGTCATTGGCACTTGCGAGGAATGTAGCATGCCTGGCACAGAACTGAAGTGGGAAATGTAGGACTAAGACTACCTGTTACCCTAAGTCCTGCAGGCATGGATCAGAAAGTTTCAATGTTCCATTTACATTGCTAGTCTAAAATCTTTAAGACATATTTCCTTTCCTCCACCATGAACAATCTCCGTTTGATGAGTAAGGTTGAACTTAGAAACAAATCACGTCAAGACATCCAGCATTAACAAAATGAACGTTAGGATCCTATCCAACTGCTTCCTGGTTGCTTTAACACTCCACATTTATTCATCAGTTTCCTCACATTAGCAGAGTCCTCCCAGTTCTCCGCACTGGCATAAATATTGGATAAAAGCACATAAACCGTGGGGTTATTCCTCTCAGTCTCAAGAAGAAATCCCGCAGCAATTCTTCCTAGCCTAACATTGCCATAAGCAGCACATGAACTGAATAATGTCCACCAAACAGTGGAATCTACATCAACATGCCTATCTTTCACCAGTTTTTCTGCCTCATCAAGATACCCAGCCCGACCTAGAAGATCGACAATGCAAGAGAAGTGGTCTGCTGTAGGTTCTATACCATAGGTATGAACCATGGAGGTAAAAACTTCAATGCCTTTATCGATTAAGCCTGAATGGCTGCAAGCTGATAGAACTGCATTAAAGGTCGTGTTATCTGGTTTGACCCCACCTAATTCTTGCATCATCTCAAAGCAATGTACAGCTTCCTTGCCTTTCCCATGCTGTGCATACGCAGCAATAATTGAATTCCAAGAAAATATGTCTTTTTGTGTCATTATCTGGAACACCTTTAGAGACCAATGCAAGAGTCCACATTTTGAGTACAATGTGATGAGGGCATTTCCTAAAGATATTTCTGAAATGAATCCAGATTTGAGAATGTAAGTGTGAATCTCCTTCCCTTGTTGTAGAGCTGAAATGCTGGCACAAACACTCAAAATGATGCTAAGAGTAAAAGGATTAGGCGTCAAACGCTCACTAACAATCTCAGAGAAGAGGTGCAAGCACCCCATGGGTAGTCCGTTAAGATGACAACCAGAAATCAAGGTATTCCAAGAGATCATGTTTCTAGGAAACATGCCATGAAAAACTTGATAAGCTTGCTTCATTTCACCATGCTTACAGAAGGCAGAGAGCAGTGCATTAGATACTTCAGTCTTCAAGATAAGGGCTTTCTTTAAAACAACACCCAAAATCATTTCAACAACTACTAGAGACTCTGTGCTCGTGAGTATGCTTCCTATCGTAAACTCATCTGGCTCTAACCCTTCCTTCTGCATCTGAATGTATGTGAAAATTGCTGCTCTGCCCAAACAATTTTGGGCATAGCTCGTAATCATGGCATTCCACGACACGTTATCCCTCACCTTTAGTCTTTCAAAAACTAAAAAGGCGGCATTCAAGTTCCTGCAACTAGCATACATGGTTATTGTTGCATTACCGATAGACGTATAGTTTTCTAAGCCTATTCTAGCAACTTGACCATGCAGTTGAGAAGCAATTCTAATACACGAACATGAACTCATTATGCTCACAAAAGTGAGCTCTGTAGGTCTCAAAGAAAACTTACGCATATCCTTGAACATTATTAGTGCCTCCTCAGCTCTTTCCATACTCACTAAGCCAGCAATCATTGCATTATAAGTTACAGGATCAGGCACTTCATCCCCAGCTTCTTCAAATACTCCAAAAGCATCAAAATCATTGTTACAGTTGAAATACATGGTAACCAAAGCATTAATCACTGACACTCTAGCCAGATACCCCGCTTTGATGACCATCGAATGCACTTGTCTTCCGAAATCCAATAGCTCCATATTGCACAAACTTAAAACACAAGCAAAAGCATAATTATCATATTTAACACCCAAACAATGCATTCTTTGAAATAAATTCAAAGCAATCCCATGACACCCACTTTCAGCACACCCAGTAATCATTGCATTCCAAACAGCCAAATTTCTCTGTGGCATTTCATCGAACACCTTACAAGCATACCCAACTTCCCCCAATTTAGTACAAGCAGATAACAGCGTAGTCCAAGAATAAACATCTGGGGTTTCAATTTCTTTAAAGACCCTTTTAACTGAACCCAAATCTTTAGATTTGGCATAGAATGAAAGGAGAGAATTTGATACATGGGGGTATTGTTTAAGGTCTGTTTTAATGGCGAAGGCGTGGAGCTGATTGCCGAAGCTAGTGTTGTATAGGATGTTGGCACAGGCAGTGAGGGTTGTTGAAAGGGTGTAATGATCTGGTCGGAGATGAAGGGAAGAATGGATTTGGTTGAAGAGATGGAGAGCATCGGAGAATTGGTGGGAACGAGTGAAGTTTAAAAGAAGGCAGTTGAGTTTGATGAGTTGTTTTATGGAGCTTTCAGTCAAGTTCATTCTAAATGTCAAAAGCAGACATTCAGTCAAGGTATGTTAATAGATCATGAATAATCTCATAAAAAGAATATATTACTAAAAATACGCATTCAGTCCGTTATTTTTGGTAAATTATGTGACTAAGTTATACTAAAATTTTCTTTTGGACGGACTTCTCTATTTTTGTGCAAAAATGCTTGCAATATATTTTTTAAAAGTCTAGATCACTATATAAGTCAGAGAATAATTGTATCATATTCTAACTAATTCAACGGATTCTCTCAATTTTTCGCAAAAATTAAACCAAAAAATTATTGTTCATAATAAATGGAATTTGTCGCCTTTTTTTGCTATACCTTGCAATTCATGAGAAAGAAAAAAAGCGCATTTATGCGGACATTGGTGTCATGTTATGAATTTATGTGATTATTTGACTTGTTTGGGGTTAATTCCTTGATTTAATAGCATTACATGACTTATGGCTTATCTTGAACACCCTAGTTAATGATTTTACTCTGCTCTGCGGATTCAAAGTTGGCCAATTATAGTTATATCATGTTGAAGGTGTTGTTCTAGTTAATTTTGGATTGATGTGAAATGTTTGTATAGACTGAAGAGTGAAAAGATGGAAATTGAAATGATAGTAGAATTTAGTTATTACATGAATAAATTGATTGAGATCGGAGTTGCACGTCTGTATGTTATGCATTGTCTTCTGTATAGATTAGAGCAGCACGCCTGCCCAATATTATATAGATGGATCGGAGTGGCACTTTTGCACAGTACATGAACTTCGCTAGTAACCATGTCTCCCGGCTAGCTAAATTATGACAGCAAGTGTATACATGACTAATGTGTTGAGAATCCGACTTTGTGGTTTTCTAGTATTGTCCAGGAGTTGATTGAATATATATATTGATACCAATACAAAGAGTGATTTAGATAAAGGTAAAAAGAGGAAAGTGAAGTTGAAAATAATTTTAAAGGTAAAGTAAAAAAGCAATTTTTTAAATGCGATGTTAGCAAATAAGTTGTAAAATCCTACTCAATATTCTCTCTCGTATGTCTTGTCACGTTTTAGCCTCGTAATTATTGAAATCAACCTATATTCTCCTAGTTTTTATTTTTATTTTTTATCTTACCCTGTTCTTCTCTCTCTCTCTTAACTTGTGTTCTTAACAATTTCTTCTTTAATCACACCCCGAATATGGCTTAAGGCAACGGCATCCTTTTAATTCAAGTAGATTTTAAAGCCAAGCCTTCAAATATTTCCTAGGAATTTACAGGTTAATCCATCGTTATTATTAAGAGATTAAGAGGTTAACCATATACTAAAGGTAATGCATACTATGCAAATAATATGCAAACTACTTTAATACATTCACAAATATACATCTATAAATATAAAAACATATTTTTGGGGGAGAGAGATATAAGTCATATAACAATATTAAGGACTTACATGATTAAACTGAGAGAAGTTTTCCTTTCGAGAACCTCCGAAGAACTTTCACAAACTTGAAAAAAAACTTTATTACACAAACTTAGATATTATACAAGGCTTGATTATACAAAGAGGATAGTTGATTTTTGGATAGTAGTTGAAAACATGAAGGAAAGAGGATTATGTTGTGTGTTTAGTTGGTTACTCTCCAAGTTCTGTGTCATTCCTCTTCTACTGACTTAGTACACCTTATATAGACATAAGGGTAAAGACACTAGTGGACTCAAAATAAGAAACGTGGCCTAAAACAAATAGGCCGACAAAAAAACACCATTAGACTGGTACCAGACCTAAATAGTCTTAATGCAAACAGTTGTTTTAGTCTCAGTCCAAATAGAACTAGATCTCCAAGTCCAGAAGACGAAGATAATTATGAAGAACATTTGTATTACCAAAATGCTCAAGACCCTAATGAAGATGATGATTCTGATATAAGTTTTGACTCTATAGCATTACATAACTTAGACACATGAAAAATAAGATAATAAAGACAAGACATTAGCAATAATGGAGCTAGACTAGATAGAGACAAGACTAAATGGGAACCTCAGCAATAATGGAAGAAGAATGAATGATAGAGAAGGACAAGAAGAGATAAAGACAAAGGAAAAAAGTGATCAAAGAGTACATGATAAAAACATGGTAAAAAGATGAGATGAGAAGATTAGCAATGTGGATGAGTTACTACCACCTACTTGGAGGAGTTACTACCACTTACTATGTAAATAAATAAAGAGTGTGTCATGTGGGTATGCCCACATTTGTCTTGTGAGTGCTTACTTTATCACTAGCCTGTCACAAGGGAAAACCTGATAAGCACGCGTTTGTACGTATCAACTAAAGTAAGAAAAGAAACTAATAATGCATGTGACGATGGGGCCCAAATGCGTACCCGACTTACATATAGGAAATCTTATTTGATTTTTGTCGGCCTATTTGTTTTAGGCCACGTTTCTTTGTTTGAATCTACTAGTGTCTTTACCCTTATGTCTATATAAGGTGTACTAAGTTAGTAGAAGAGGAATAACATAGAACTTAGAGAGTAACCAACCAAATACACAACATATTCCCCTTTCCTTCATGTTTTCAACTACTATCCAAAAACCAACTACCCTCTTTGTATAATCAAGCCTTGTATAATATCTAAGTTTGTGTAATAAAGTTTTTTATTCAAGTTTGTGAAAGCTTTGGGAACCTCTTTCAGTTTAATCATGTAAGTCCTTAATTTTGTTATATGGCTTATATCTCTCCGCTCAAAAAATTATATTTTTATATTTATAGATGTATATTTTTGAATGTATTAAAGTAATTTGCTTATTATTTGCATAGTATGCATTACCTTTAGTATATGTTTAACCTCTTAATCTCTTAATAACAATGATGGATTAACCTGTAAATTCCTAGTAAAAATTTGAAGGGTTGGTTTTAAAGGGAACAGGTTAGAGTAAAAGTTAGACTAGTAATTGTAATGACTTTGCGGGTCATTTTTTAAAATTTATGTGAAATTACTATTTTACCCCTATCATTAGTGTCCTCGAGTATTATTGTATAGTTGAAAATATCAAAATCTTAATGGTTTGTAAATTGTGCAAATTCTTAAGTTTTATAGAGTTAAAAGTGAAAAAGTCATTTTTGATACCAACCGGAGCTACGGGTCTCAGAACGGAATTCCTTTATTTTCAGCAACTCCGTAATGTGGAAATTGGTCTAGGAGAGTTTACGAAATTAGTTTTGGAGTTGTAATGAAGATTTGAGGTTTTGAGTTGGGAATTTAAGAAATTTTAGGCCAAGGTTTGACTTTGGTCAACTTTGGAGTTTCGATACTCAGAATGGAATTCTAAATACTTCGTTGGATTCGAGGGGATGATTTTTGGTCTAGAAGAAGTGTTGGCCAAATTTTTAGAGGTCCCGATCCCATTTTGATATTTTGAAGGTCTTAGTGGTTTAGTTGTGACTTTTCAAGTTCTGGGTCAAGGAGACCTTAAATTTGAATTTTGATGGTTCCATCAGCTCTAAAATGGCCAAATTAGGCTAGTAGCATTGTCTTCATAACTATCGAGGCAATCGATACGAGTTTGGGGTCATTTGGCGCTTTTGACTTTGGTCAACATTCTTGGAAAACGCACTCAAATAAAAATTATGACAACGCAGTTAGTTCCAGAATATCAATTTTGGTCTAGAATGACCCTTCGTTTGCTTCCCAAAGTTTCCGATCTAACCCCATGGCCAGTTGTGGAATTTGACTTAAAATGACACTTTGATGTGGGATCTATTTTTTATTAAAATGACCCCGTATAGGAATTCTGAATGTTCTATTGAGTCTAGAATGTCGAAATTAGTGGATTAGCATATTTGGTTTATTTTTATCGGATTCTGAATGAATTCCGAAGGTCCGTTCGAAAACTTTAAAATGCAATAAAAGCTGGAAATCTGGTGCATAGTGCGGATTTTTTTTCAGCTTTTCTTTCAACTTTGAATCCTAATTTCTTGAGTTTTTCAAGTCTAAATCTGGCGATTCAAGAGGCTATCTTCAAGAGAATTTAATGGGGAGTCCATTGGTAAGCTCGGAATCTTGATTAGAAGCCTCGTTGAAGGTAAAATTTGATGTTTTAGATGTTGCCTTGACCATTTTCGGATTCAAATTTTTGTTAACTTTGGAAGATGATTTCTTGGCCATCTTAAATCCGAATTCAGTGATTTAAAGCTCTGAATTATGTATTTTTTCCGTAGAAATCTAGTGGTGAGCAAAAACTTGATTAGGAGTTTTGTGTGAGGTAAATTCGCTAATCTAAGTGTTGCCTTTATCATTTTCAAGTTCAAATTTTAATGGATTTTAGAAGATTATTTCTTGGTCATCTTAGCTCCATTTTTAATTATTCTCTAGTCTAAATTGTGAGTTTTTCCACAAGGAACATCGTGGTGAGATTATCTTTTACCAATTTCTACAATTATTATCTTCCAAAACATCTTTAAATCAAGATTTCAAAGGTGGGTTATGGGGTTTTCTTTCAATTTAGAAAATTTTATTTTCATGATTTGGAGTCGATTCTTGCTTGATTTTAATGGATTTTTCAGCCACGAACTTTAATCGATGTATAGAACATAATTTTTAAATAAAATTCCAGATTTGACCCTTTTCGAAAATAACTAATTTTTGGATCATTTTACCCCGGTTCTAAAATCTATCAATATGGGTGTCATTGGACTCCTTGTGATATGTATGTTTTATTGTTGATAGTGGGTTGTCATTTTGAGAATTGAATTCGAGATTTTCTTTTTTGGTGGAGTTGTTCAAGTGCTGTTTCGACAATTGAGGTAGGTATAGCTATCCTTCTTTGAGATTGAGATGGGATAATTAGTCATTTATATGTTATAGACTTTGAGATGGGATTGTAGTATGAGTTGAGAATGTTATATATATTGTAATGCCCTTGTGGGGGCTTATTTGTATTACATAGCCCACCTGGGGGCATTATTTGTTATATTATTTCTATTAAGAGCATGTGATTCATAATTTGCTTGTGAGAGAGGCTTGAGGATATTATTTGACTTCTGATGTCCACCTGAGGGGTTGAGTTGGGGGTTTTGAGCATGTATAAGTATTGAAATATTGTTGAGAAAGGGGTGAACACTTACATTGAAATATTTCCTTCCCATTGCTATTTATTGAGGGTGAGTATCATGCGTAGGTTAAGTCTTGAGAACTTTGAACCTTGTACTACATGTTGAGTTGAATATTGCTTCCATGTCATATGTGTTTTGATGCATTCATTCTCATTCATCATATCATGAAACATGGGAAGTTGAGCAATATGAAAATTCTTTTTGAGAAAAAAAATGAAACATCTTTAAACCTTTGTATCTTGAGTCCCTGACCAAGGTAGTTTTACGGTAGGGTAGTGGATACATTGTGATCCCTTGATCATGATGAGGTGGTAAGGATAATTTGATATTGTGATTGAGGTATATGGTCTGTGAGACCCCCATGGATCTTGCTAAGTAGCACAGCTCTACAGGTGTATACGACAGGCTGTGCGACAGTCTTGATTCCACCGTACCACCACATCATTGGATCATCATATTATATTGCATTGCATTAATAGGTGTACTACTTGAATTATCTGGTTAATTGTGATTATGAGCTGTTGTTATGGCATTAATTTATTTGCGTTATTCTATATAAATTGGCAGCATCGATGTCAGAGTGGGACTTTTTTGTATGCAGGTGGAAGTGTTCCTTAGTTTATTTCATAGGTTTGATTAATTTTTTATACTCAATCGGCTAAAACCTAGTCAGTGCATATGAATTATACTCATCCCTACTTCTATGTCCCTTTTTGATGCAGATACTAGCCAGGGTACCTCATGTGGGAGCTGATATTCTAGCGAATTGTGTATTCTCAAATTAGTGGTGAGGTCCTAAAATTCGAATCGTCACTAGTCTATCTTTATTTCTCAGTCTTTTGTATCATTTAGAGACTTATATTATATCTTCAAACTCGAACCTTGTATTAGATGGTCTTTATACTTATAACACCAGATTTTGGGATAATTTCATTGTTGTCCATTTATTGTGTTTAACAGTGGCCTGACTTCCATTTGGGAGTCTCGTATGGTTCTATTTTTAGTCATACACATCGGGATGAGGTTTGGAATGTGTGCCATCATGACCTCAATTTTTGGGGTCGTGATAGTAATAAATTAGAAAAGATTAAATGATAATACTAGAATAGATACATTTAAATTATCTGACAAAAATGAATTAATTAATAAAATATAAGGTAAAAAGTTATTTAGTAAATTCGATTGCAAATCAAAATATTGGCAGGTTAAAATACACCCAAATAATATAGAATGGACAACATTCACTTCTCCTGAAAGACATTTTGAATGGTTGGCCATGCCAGTTGGTTTAAAAACAGCACCACCCATATTTCAGAGGAAAATTGATGACATGTTTGGAGACTATAAAAATTTTGTTTTAGTATATGTAGATGATATTCTAGTATTTAGTAAAGACATACAAGAACACTTAGGACATTTACAAACAGTTTTTAGAGTATTTGTAAAATATGGAATAATAACTAGTAAAAAGAAAATGGAATTATGTAAGACACATATTAATTTCTTAGGAGTAACCTTAGGTGATGGAAAATTACAACCACATATAGCTAAAAAAGTATTAGACATACCTGATAGACTAGACAATACAAGAAAATTACAAAATTTTTTAGAATTAGTTAATTATGCTAGAAAATTTATTCAAGATTTAGGAAAAAATAGCAGGACATTTATACTCTAAGATAAGAAGTAAAAGCCAGAAACATTTTATTATTGAAGACATAAAATTGGTACAACTAATTACAGAAAAAGTTAAGAATATTTCAAACTTAAAAATACCATTAGAATCTGATTATCTAATTATAGAAACAGATGAAAGTTTTTTAGGATGAGGAACCGTCTTAAAAGCTAGACTAAGCAAATATAGTAATAATAATGAAGAAAAAATATGCACTTACCAAAGCGAAAAATATAAAGAAAAAAGAAATATGAGTAGTATAGATGCAGAAGTATTAGCAATCATATACGGATTAAATAGTTTTAAATTTTATATCTTAAATAAAATAGAAATATTAATAAGAACTAATTGTGAGGCTATAGTAAAATTTTATCAAAAAATAATAATAAAGCTAGCAGCAAAAGACGGTGGATTAATTTTATAGATACAATCTCTATATGTAATAATATTGTATTTGAATATGTAAAATGTAAAGAGAATGATTTAGCAAATCAATTAAGTAGATTAAAAATAAAAACCAAAACTAAATAATATCTATTTCAGCATGAGACCTACAAGCATGAGTGTCACGCCCTGGGAGGGAATCCTAGACGTGGCCGACACTCGAAGACTATTGATGGTCCCCAAGTGAATCACTTGGTCCAATCACACATTCATTCAATCTTATTCTATCAGTGGAAGACTCAACTCATAAGAATATTATTCATAAATAAGGCCAAAGGTCAATCATCTATCCAATCAACAACTAGTAAGAATGAAACTAAACAAAATGAAACAAATCAACACTCTAGTCCATGAAGCCTCTTTCAGCAATCTAAGAAATGCCAATGAAAGGTTCATGGCTACCATAAATCAAATAAATAAAAGATAACTCAAAGATGAAAAGATAAATGCGATATCCTCCGAAAATAGGGAAGACTCACCAACTAGCTGGAAGCAAATAGATCCTCAACATTGTGCCTGTTGTGTCACGCCCCGAGAGGGTACCCTAGGCGTGGCTGGCACTCAGAAACCATCTCTGGCCTCTGAGAGAACCACTTGGTCTCATCACTTATTCGTTCATCAGCGGAAGACTTAATAAGAATACTTATATGGGCTCTCCATTAACAACATCTCATGAAAGAAGAAGTTTTTAGAAAAAGTAGTTTCAAAGGAGAACTACTCCAATTACATCATTAAACTCTGTCTATGAAGCCTCTAATACTCTTAGATGGTGCCAATGACATGTCCATGGCTACCTTAAAAGCAACATAATACTCAACAATAATTAAAGGATAAAGAGTTCCTCTGAATACAAGAAGGACTCACTAAATAGCTGAAAAATAATGATCTTCAACGAAACGCCTGTTGAGGATCTCTAACACCTGTATCTGCATTATAAAACGATGCAGGTCGAATGACGTTAGTATGTGGAATGTACGAGTATGTAAAATGGCAGGAAGGTAAGGACATATATCAATAAACTCCTCTCAAGAAAACTCAGCTCAAAACTCAACATCATCTCAACATCAATATGTAATACATGTTTAAAATATAATAATAAAAATAATAGTAATAAGAAGTGCTTACTCAGTTGAGAGTTTCTCTAACCGACAACTATCACTTATGAGCTAGCGATGATACAACGAAGCGATGTCGTTGCCACATCCATCCAATACCTTGCCAGGGTAAAGGACATCACCATCTTGGATCCACTCATCAAAGTCCTCTTTTTGGGACTTAAGAGGCATAGCCTCCATCCTACGCTGGCTACGTAGTTCTGGAGTTTGAGTCAATTAAACTCTTACCCAACTCGGTGCTCAATACTACTCCCAAAATATGTGCTCATATTAAACTCATCATCTAGTCTCATTAGACTTTAATTTAAATCATCAAACTCATCTCATTTCATGTTCATCAATCATTATACTTCCAAAAACATCATTTACATCTCATCAAAACATCTTACTCAAAATATCATTTGCTCAAATTCATTCAAACTCAACTCTTTTGCTTTTTCAAAACTCAATAAAATACATATATATTATTAATTCATATAACTTTTCTTTTTATCAATGAAAATAATAAAAGCCATCATCTTTACTCAAAACATGTGTAAAAATATTCATGAATATCAAATCAATTAGGATTCATGGGAAAGTAGCCATGAACAATAATTCCAATAATATGAGAGATAACAATAATAATAGTATTAATGCATAAATATATCAAACTCAATAGAAGAAGAATTAATTTATTTAGAATTCAAAATTTGGATAAAACTCAACTATAACTCAATTATAATGAATTTAAATGTTGGGCGCATGGACGAACTCAATCCAATGCTATGAAAACCTTACATACCTTAAATCTGAAGCTTTACTCCGAATTAGAACACTCTTGGACCCCTAGCCTTTTCTTCTTGCCGGAGCGTTTTGTGTACTACCTGGAGTATAAGAATCACCGGAGTAGTATTTTTATACTACTAAAACTAAAACTATATTTGAGAAGAATTATATAGAGAGAAGAGTTGCTTAAAAAAACTTGATGAATAAAATGAAAAAATAAGGTGGGTATTTATAGGTGGGAAAAAGGGACCTAACAATAAATAAAATAATTATAAATAAAAATTTGAAAATTTAATGGAATATATTGATGTCATGGATGATGTTAAATGGAGGTCAATTTATGTCATGAGTGATGTCAAATGTATCTAGATCTTTCCATTGTAGGTAAGATGAGTTCTTTTTAACAAAATACTCTTTTTCGGAGCTGCGTTTGAATAAGATAAATTCCTTATTAGGATTTAGTGTCTTCATAAGAATTGTAGATATGGAGGTCTAATTTCATATCATTCAAGAATCAACCAATTTGGATCAACCTACAGTGAGATATGATTTTTCTTTTATAAACACTCAATTCCGTCACAGCATTATATCTTGCAAAGATTAATTTATTTGATCTACTTATACTCTGAATCTTAAGATATGTTCTTCATGAAAGTTGTAGGTAATAATGTTGTGGTTACTTAAAAATTTGAATTACCTAATTAGGACTAACCTATGAAAAGTTATGCCCAAAATACAGAAGCTATATTATTTTTGTCGAGAATTGAAATACCGACATACATTATTTTAGGGGTTGTTACATATTGATGATCTCTAGTACCTGTCTCTGCATCATGAAATGATGCGGGCTCAAATGGACGTTAGTACGTGGAATGTACGAGTTTGTAAAATGATAGAATGAAACATGCATCAGGGTAGAATCAAATCAACTCAGAATCCCAACTCAGAAGAAGAAACAACTCAATCAAGATGTCCTAAGTCTAAACAAGAATATGATTTATTCAAGACCAATCATATATAATCCAATCCAATACATTCCAATTCGACTCAGAGTACTATCAAGACCTATATGAGAGTTTCTCTTATCCGACAACTATCACTTATGAGCCAGTGATAGTACAATAAATCGACATTGTTGCCACGTCCATTCATACCTTGCCAGGGTAGGAATGAATCAACAATCATGGATCCATAACCAATTAAGTCTTATCATGTCAGGACAATAATTTGGAAAATATCCGACTTTAATAATTTAATCCTCTCCTATATTTGGCGACGTAGTTATTGGGCTCGAGTTATTACTTACTCTTATCCAATTCTATGCTCGATACTCCTCCCAAGACTCAATGTTCATAAAACTCTATCCAATCAGTTCAATCAAGTCATTTCTACAAGTCTCATTTGGACCCTTATCAATTCATCAATTCTATCACAATCAAATCTCTCGATCGATCATACTATCCAATCAATCCTAATCACATTTTTCAAGGCTAGTTTAGATATGCATTTATGACAATATTTAATCCTATCCAATCATTTTTCCATTCATTCAACCAATCTTTTGGGGCTAAATCATGACTCATCAAGACTCGAAATCAACAATTAAGGAGACTCAAAATATTTAAGCTTATAAAAAATATATGTATAATAACTCATACCAATCAACTCTTAGACCCAACCATAGTATAAGAATATTGTAATATAGGAATCAAATCGGGTTCATGGAGATGAAGACATGAAGCATTTATCAATTTCTCAACTCATCGACATCAACATAACAAAATCAAGTTAGTAGATGTAAAAACTCAATAGGACATAGATCTCTCAAGAAAACTCAATTCATATGAACATTCAACTCAAAGAAGATGTAGGGAATATGGGTGAATTCAATCCATATTATGAGCAGCCTCACATACCTGAATCTTAGGAGTTATTGGATAAAAGTGTTGGGTTTGAAACCTTGTATCTTGAAGTTGAGAAACAAATGTATGGATTTCTAAAGGAGATCTTGAACTTAGAGACCTTAGATCTCCCAATATTGGAGAAATTCCTTTCTTGAAGTTCTTGATCTTTGAGAGAAGGAGAATTTGAGATTTTGAGAGTATCTCTACCATAAGAATATTATTAGGTTGAAAGATTGAGAAAAATCACCTTTTAATAAATTCCGTCGGCAATTTTGGCGAGTTGGAGGTCTCCTCGCCGAACCATTCGGTGAGTCGCCAAAGGGTGTTTGAGATCGCCTAAAATAACAGTTTATGGTGGATTTTAGATCCATTTGGTGAGCTAAATCGGCTTGTCGATGAACCATTCGACGAGTTGCCAAATTGGCAGGTGAGCTAGTCGAATTGTCCTATCCAGACATGCTTCAGTAAAACGATCATAACTTTCTACTCCAAACTCCAAAAAATGCAATCTTGGTGGAGTTATAAAGAAGACCCAAAGAACTTTAATTTGATAGGTCATGGTCTACCAATTCAATATATCCTAGGAGATATAATCGTTTTAATATGACCCTTATACGAACTTATTCGAAAACTTAACCGATAGAAATTCTTTGGACTTTGTTTGATTTTAGGGATCCTTTATGACCCTAAATCACATCTAATACACTTTAAATACTTATGAATTGATCCTAGATCATATATACAATTTCAAGTCTTTGAGTTCAAGCCTATACGCATACGAAAAATGGTCTAAATCTTAGCGTAGAAATTTTGAGGTGTAACAATATCTCTCCCTTAGATCATTCATCCTCGAATGATGAGTAAACTAAGAATGGACTAGAGATACAAATAAAAATCAAGACTCAATCATTCAACCAATCTAATGCTCAAAATACTTTACTATTCAAACCCAAGTATGGACATACCAATTCAAATCAAGAGAATGGGCATTACCTTCAACATTCTCATCTATAGGGACGAATAGATGCAGATATTTGGCTTTCATATCAACCTCAGCTTCCCATGTGGCTTCCTCAACAAATTGATTCCTCCACAAGACTTTAACTGAGGCAATCTCTTTGGTCCTTAATTTGCAAACCTAATGATCAAGAATTTGCACCGAAATCTCTTCATAGGAAAAGCTATCCTTAACTCCAATACTATCAATAGGGACTACCAATGAATAATCTCCCAAGCACTTCTTCAGGATCGAGATGTGAAATACCAGATGAATGGCGGCTAGCTCAGAAGGTAACTCCAACTCATAAGTAATACTCTCAATCCTCCTCATAATCTGGTAAGGACCAATGTATCAAGGACTAAGCTTTCCCTTCTTTCCAAACCTCATAACGCCCTTCATGAGTGATACCTTCAAGTACACCCAATCATCCACCTCAAACTTTAAGTCTCTCCTTCTCACATCGGTGTAAGATTTCTAGCAACTTTGGGTTGTCTTTAGCCTATCTATAATAACCTTCACCTTCTCCATAGCTTGATGAAAAAAATCAGGCCCAATCAACTCAACTTCACCAACCTTAAGCCACCCAATTGGTGATCTACACCTCTTTCCATACAAAGCTTCATAAGGAGCCATTTGAATACTTGCATGATAACTATTATTGTATGCAATCTCTATGAGAGGTAAATGATCATCTTAATTTCCTCTAAAGTCAAGTACACACACCCTCAACATATGCTCCAATGTCTGGATGGTGCGCTCCTCTGCTTGGTCATCTATTTAGGGATGAAAGGTTGTACTAAGATTCACCTTTGAACCCATTTCTTTCTGAAAGGATCTCCAAAATAGGGAAGTGAATTGAATTCCTCTGTCTGAGATGATAGACAAGGGAACCCCATGCAATTTGACAATCTCTTGAATATACAATTTTGCATAATCCTCTGCGGTGTTAGTAGTCTTTACTGCCAAGAAGTGTGCTGATTTAGTCATTCTATCCACAATCACCCAAATCGAATTATGCTGTTTTGGGGACCTTGACATACCTGTAATAAATTCCATATTGATCATCTCCCACTTCTATTTTGGAATCTCAATATTTTGAGCTAACCAATATGGTCTTTGATGCTCAACTTTAACCTGTTGGCAGTTTGGGTACTTGGAAACAAATTCAGCGATATCGCTCTTCATTCCACTCCACCAATAGACTTCCCTCAAGTCATGATACATCTTTGTAGAACCAGGATGAATAGAGTATCTAGAACCATGTGTTTCGGCCATAATCATTTCTCGAACATCATCAATATCCGGGACACACAATCTATTCTGATACCTCAACACACCATCTCCCCCTTTGGAGAAAACCATCACCTTTTGTTTATGGACAGCTTCTTTCAACTGAAGGAGGACAGAATCTTGGTCTTTCTTCTCTTTCACCTCTGCCACAAGGGAGGATGCATACCCATTCTGAACATTAAGTCCACCATCATTATTTTCCTCAAGCTGAACTCCCAATCTAGCTAATCTATGCACCTCTTTAGCTAATTCTTTCTTTCCCTCCTCTATATGGGTAGTGCTACCCATAGACAACCTGCTAAGAGCATCTGTAACAACATTTGCTTTACTTGGGTGGTAGAGAATGCTTATATCATAATCCTTGAACAACTCTAACCATCTCATCTGCCTCAGGTTGAGTTCCTTTTGACTGAAGACGTACTGGAAACTCTTATGATCGGTGAACACATCAACATGCACTCCATACAAGTAGTAGCGCCAATTTTTAAGAGAAAATACCATAACTGCCAGCTCAAGGTCATGAGTTGGGTAATTTCTCTCATAAATCTCAAGCTGTCTTAAAGCATAGGCTATCACTTTTCCCCTCTGCATCAACACACAGCCCATACCAACTCTAGACACATCACAATAGATTACAAATATGAATTTTGGCTTGCATCAGTGGCTTTCCTATCAAGAAGACAATTACGAACATATCATGATACGGTTTAAATACTCAATTCATGAGATCCATAAAGGCTGCAGGGGTATTAGTCAACCCAAAGGACATGACCAAGAACTCAAAATGGCCATACTGGGTCCAGAAAGCTATCTTTGGGATATCACACTCCCTTATCTTCAATTGATGGTAACCTGATCTTAGGTCTATCTTTGAGAAACAAGTGACACCTTGAAGTTGGTCAAACAAATCATCTATTCTGGGGAGAGGATATTTTTTCTTTGTGGTGACCTTATTCAGTTGCCTGTAATCAATGCACATTCTAAGGGACCCATCTTTCTTTTGCACGAATAGGATAGGAGCACCCCAAGGTGAGATACTTGGCCTAATGAATCCTTTATCTAACAAGTCTTTCAACTGTTCTTTCAACTCTTTTAACTCAGCAGAAGCCATTGTATATGGCGGGATAGAGATAGGCTGCGTAACAAAAATGACATCAATCCTAAAGTCGATCTCCCTATCATGAGGGACTCCGGGCAGATCCTCAGGAAAGACTTTAGGAAACTTGTTAACAATCGGAACCGACTCAAGGGATGAATACTCAACACTATCATCTTTCACTCGCACGATATGATAAATACACCCTTTCGAGATTAACTTTCTAGCCCTAAGGTAAGAAATAAATTTATTCTTAGGCACGATAGGACTACCCTTCCACTCTATGACAAGCTTATTTGGGAATTTGAATTTAACAATCCGAGTCCTATAATCAACAAAGGCATAACAGGCATATAGCCAGTCTATGCCAAGAATCACATCAAAATCAACCATGTCCAACTCAACTAAGTTAGCCAAGGTATCCCTGTGATAGATTGACAGAGTACAATCCCTATAGACTCTCTTAGCTAAGATAAAATCACCAAAATGAGTAGATACACTAAAGGGTTCTAGAAGACACTCAAGAATTTTATCAAATCTACTAGCTACATAAGGAGACACAAAAGATAGTGTGGTACCCGAATCCATCAAAATATAACAGTCAAGTGTAAAGACTCGAATCATACCCCTCACAACATCTGGGGAGTTCTCCTAATCTTAGCGACTACCTATGGCATACAGACGGTTTGTACCTCTGCTCGTACTTGAAGTAGTGCCCATTTGATTATCTTTAGCCGGTGGTGCTGTGGTAGAATATTGGGCAATGTTTCCCCATGTCAGACACTCTCTCTGAAAATGGCCCACTTGGTTATATTTATAACAACCATTCTTTCCCTCTCTACACTCTCCTAAATAGAGCTTACCGTAGGATGGCTTTCCCCTCGAACCTTGACCCACACTAACCTAGGATTAAGAACCCTGGGATCTAAAATTTTGGTGACTCTGTCTCTGCTAATCATACCTATTATGCAATGCAGGTGCACTTCCTGAAAATGGGGCATAGTTGGAAGACCTATTCCAAAAAGGACTTGTTTCCCTTGCTATACCTCTGCTCACTCTCATGTCCACCTGATTTTGCCTTCTTGGTCAAATGCTCCTCCTTGTCTTTACTCTTCTCATCATCTACCTACTGAGCATACACCATTAATCTAGAAATATCCATGTTAGAGATCAACAATATTGCTTGGCACTCCTTCTTCACATGTCTTCCCAATCCGGAGATAAATTTCCTCATCTTTGATCTCATATCTGGGTTCATCTTCGGAGCATATCTGGATAATTAGATGAACTTCAGACTATACATATTAACTTCTATACCCTCTTGTTTTAAATTTACAAATTCTTCTACTTTCGCTTCCCTCAATTCTCTAGGAAAGAATGATCAAGAAATGCTCTCTCAAACTCATCCCAAATGGCAGGCTCCACATTATCACCTCAACTTTTTTTCCACTGGTTATACCAGATATTTGCCACATCCTTGATTGATAAGACATCAACTCAACCCTCTCGATCTCTGTAGCATGCATCCTTTCAGGATTTTCCACATCTCATTAATGAAATTTTAGGGGTTCTCGTGGCAGCGGACGACTCTTGACAACTAGAGCTAGGAGTTGGTTAACTCTGGCTACCATGGAGAGCTAATTGAGTGAGCATAGCAATCGCTCCTCATAAATCTGCCTCCGAAGTTGGTGTAGGATGTGTAGTAGGCACTTGAGGTGCCTCAGTATATCTTGCAGGTTCCCCTAGTCCTCAGTGGGGGCATCTTTGACTTTGGAACTTCTATGCAAATATCGTTCCTTTAACTTGCGGTACATTTTGGAGGTATTATTTGCAAATGCATAACGTGTGAATTAGCAATAAACTCTTAGTGTTAAACTCTTTCGTACGATCTTAAAGTAGGAAGAAGTGAAACAATTCCTAATGTACTATAGCCTCCTGATTATAAGTGTGGTGTATAACATACCCATAAGTAAGACTCCACTAGACACGACTTCATAGACTCCCTAGGACTCTTGAATTTTGTGCTCTGATACCAAGTTTATCACGCCCCGAGAGGGTACCCTAGATATGACCGACATTTGAAGACCATTGTTGGTCCCCAAGTAAACCACTTGGTCCAATCACACATTCATTCAATCTCATTCTATCAACGGAAGAGTCAACTCAGAAGAATATTATTCATAAATAAGGTCAAAGGCCAACCATCTATCCAATCAACAACTAGTAAGAATGAAACTAGACAAAATGAAACAAATCAACATCATCAACATTCTAGTCCATGAAGCCTTTATCAGCAATCTAAGAGGTGCCAATGACAGGTTCATGGATACCATAAATCAAACTAACGAAAGCTAACTCAAAGCTGAAAAGATAACTGCGGTATCCTCCAGAAGCAAAAAGGACTCACCAACTATCTGGAAGCGAATAGATCCTCAATGATGCACCTATTGATAATCTTTAGTACCTGTCGCTGTATCATGAAATGATGCAGGCTCAAATGGATGTCAGTACGTGGAATGTACGAGTATATAAAATGGTAGAATGAACTATGCATTAGGCTAGAATCAAATCAACTAAGAATCCCAACTCAGAAGAAGAAACAACTCAATCAAGATGTCCTAAGTCTAAATAAGAATATGATTTAGACAAGACCAATCATATACAATCAAATCCAATCCGACTCAGAGTACTATCAAGACCCATATGAGAGTTTCTCTTATCCAACAACTATCACTTTTGAGCCAGTGATAGTACAAAAAATTGGCGTTGTTGCCACGTCCATTCATACCTTGTCAGGGTAGGAATGAATCAACAATCATGGATCGATAACCAATAAATTCCTATTATATCAGGATAGTAATTTGGGAAACATCCGACTTTAACGATTTAATCCTCTCTTATGTTTGGCGAAGTAGTTATTGGGCTTGAGTTATTACTTACTCTTACCCAATTTCATTCTCGATACTCCTCCAAAGACTCAATGCTCATAAAACTCTATCCAATCAGTTCAATCAAGTCGTTTTTACAAGTCTCATTTGGATCAATTCATCAATTCTATCACAATCAAATCTCTTGATCGATCATACTATTCAATCAATCCCAATCATATTTTTCAAGGGTAGTTTAGATATGCATTTAAGACAATATTTAATCCTATCCATGTTATGAGCAGCCTTACATATCTGAATCTTAGGAGTTATTGGATAAAAATGTTGAGTTTGGAACCTTGTAACTTGAAGTAGAAAAACCAATCTATGGATTTGTGAAGGAGATCTTGAAATTGGAGTCTTTAGATCTCCCAATATTGGAGAAATTACTTTTTTGAAGTTATTGATCTTTGGCAGAAGGATAATTTAGGATTTTGAGAGTATCTCTACGTATAAGAATATTATTAGGTTGAAATATTGAGAAAAATCACCTTTTAATAAATCCCGTTGACAATTTCGATGAGTTGGAGGTCTCCTCACTGAACCATTAAGCGAGTCTCCAAAGGGTGTTTGAGCTCGCCTAAAATAACAGTTTATGGAGGATTTTGGATCCATTCGGCGAGTCGCCAAATTAGCCGGTGAGCTCGCTGAATTGTCTAGTGCGGACATGATTCAGTAGAACCATCATAACTTTCTTCTCTATACCATAAAAAATGCAATCTTTATGGAGTTGAAAGAGGGCTCAAAGAACTTTAATTTGATAGGTAATGGTCCACTCAATTCATTATATTCTAGGATATCTGGTTGTTTGAAGTTGATCCTTATACGAACTCATTCGGAAACGTAGCCGATTGAAATTATTTGAACTTGGCTTGGTTTTAGGGATCCCTTACGACCCTAAATCACTTCTAATACACTTTAAATACTTATGAATTGATCCTAGATCATACATACAATTTGAAGTCTTAAATTTCAAGCCTATACGCATACGAAGAATGGTCTGAATCATAGCGTAAAAATTTTGAGGTGTAACAATTAGACTATTTGGTCCAACACCAGTAGACAAAGGCAAAGGTGTAGCCTCAGCACCAGACTCATATGTTCAAACGTTATTACGTAATATAAATTTTAGACCCCAGACATCAGTAAATATGATGGAACATATGTATGTTGATAAACATATTTTAATTTCTTATGCACAATGTAATTTATGTTTTAGAATACTTCCAGAATGTAGTGTAGATAGACCCCAAAAATGTCTAGTAGACAATCTATGGATGACATATAACAAAAAAGACACTAAATATTTTATAGCAGCATGCAATGCATTATGTTAATATTTCACAAACAAAAATAAGGATAATAAGTTTAAATATTATGTAGTTATATATGGAAGAACTAATGGTATTTTTCAGACATGAATTGAAGTAGTAGACTCCATAAATGGGATTAAAAACCCACTTTTAAAAAGTTTTAATGATTTTAATTCCGAATTACTATATCTCTCCTGCACTCAGACAAAATTCAGACAAGACCCTTCAATATAACATCCAAAAAGACACAAATAAGATAATTTTTTGTGACCATTTTTTTCGATGACCGAAGCCTTCAAGCAACTTAATGCTAAAAATAAAGCCCTAATCTAAGAAAATACCAACCTAATGGAGCAGGTGAAAATACTCAAAGGCAAGGTCATCCCTCAGAAGGTTAATGTTAGTACACAGACGATAGAATCGACTTTTCCATCTCAAGAAAAAATGGATGAGAAGGGTGTGCATTCCTTAATGAATGCAAAGAAATTCACTGTATCTGATGTTGATACATCTAGTTCGGTTCAAACGATAGCCGGTAAAGACTTATCAAATCTGTTCATGGTTGTCACTTTACCAAAAAGTGAAGATGAAGGTTCTTCATCTCGAAGACGATTGTCAGAATCATTTACTCAAGGAGATGTAAAAAATAAAACATACTTTCAAAAAAAACTGAAAAAATAAAATCCATAATTAAACAGACATTAAAACAGTTTTTCCAAAATAGTGGACAAGATAAACATATAATTAGCAAAGATGGTCCAAATACCAACTCAGATAAATTGGTACTGGACCTAAATAGTCTTAATGCAAATAGTAATTTCAGTCTCAGTCCAAACAGAACAAGATCTCCAAGTCCAGAAGACGAAGATATTTACGAAGAACATTTCTATTACCAAGATGCTCAAGACTCTAATGGAGTTGATGATTCTGGTATGAGTTTTGACTCCATAGCATTACATAACTTAGACACATGAAAATAAGATGATAAAAAAATACATTAGCAATAATGGATCAAGACTAAATGGGGACCTCAACATTAATGGAAGAAGAATGAATGATAGAGAAGGACAAGAAAAGATAAAGACAAAGGACAAAATTCATCGAAGAATGAATGATTAAAACTTGGTAAAAAGATTAGATGAGAAGATTAGCAATGTGGATGAGTTACTACCACTTACTATGTAAATAAATAAAGAGTGTGTCATGTGGGTATGCCTACATTTGTCTTGTGAGTGCTTACTTTATCACTAGCCTGTCACAAGGAAAAAATTGATAAGCACACGTCTGTACATGTCAGTTAAAGTAAGAAAAGAAGCTAATAATGCGCGTGACGATGGGCCCAAATGCATACCAGACTTGCATTATAGGAAATCTTATCTTATTTTTGTCGGCCAATTTGTTTTAGGCCATGTTTCTTTTTTTGAGTCCACTAGTTATGTCTATATAAGGTGTACTAAGTTAGTAGAAGAGGAATAACATAGAACTTAGAGAGTAACCAACCAAACACACAACATATTTCCCTTTCCTTTATGTTTCCAACTACTATCCAAAAATCAACTAGTCCTCTTTGTATAATCAAGCCTTGTGTAATATCTAAGTTTGTGTAATAAAGTTTTTTTCCAAGTTTGTGAAAGTTCTTCGGGGGTTGACGAAAGGAAAACCTCTCTCAGTTTAATCATGTAAGTCCTTAATATTGTTATATGTCTTATATCTCTCCCCCCCCCCCCCCAAAATATGTTTTTATATTTATAGATGTATATTTGTGAATGTATTAAAGTAATTTGCTTATTATTTGTATAGTATGAATTACCTTTGTATATGGTTAATCTCTTAATAACAACGATAGATTAACCTATAAATTCCTAGGAAAAATTTGAAGACTTGGTTTTAAAGTCCGCTTGAATTAAAAGGACATTGTTGCCTTAGACCATATCTGGGATGTGGTTAAAGAAGAAGTTGTTAAGAACATAGGTTAAGAGAGAGATGAATAGGGTAAGATATAAAAAAGAAAAAAAAAGAAAAATGGGGAGAATATAGGTTGATTTCAATAATTAAGAGGCTAAAACATGACAAGACATACGAGAGAGAGTACTGAGTAGGATTTTACAACATATTTTCTCACACCGTATTTATAAAATTGCTTTTTTACTTTACCTTTAAAATTGTTTTCAACTTCACTTTCCTCTTTTTACCTTTATCTAAATCACTCTTTCTATTGGTATCAAAGCGAGAAGTTTTTGGGAACTACATATTTAATGAGAAGATCATTAAAAAGTACAAAGACATATAAAGCTATTAAAGAAGAATTAAAAGGTTTGTATTGGGAATATGAAAGACTAAATCATACAAACGAAGATAATAAAAGGCTTGATCATCTAATAACAATAATCTCTAGACTAGAATATAAATTGATTATACAACTTAAATCTAGACAGAATATATGAAAAGGAATCTTATCTTCCCGTCTATAAGATCAAGATATTAGTATCTGAATACAGAAATTAAATATAAACAAATTGCATGTGACAAACTAAAAGCTTTAACCTTATATTTAAAAGTAGTAGAAACTATAAACATATTATTTCATGTATATACTCAAGGAAGACAAAGATTTGTTGCTTCAGAGTTTAAAAGTGCAATTAATTGGGAGTTACAAAGTATAGAGAGTGATATTACACAATATAATAAAAGAATAGCATTTCAGAGAAATTGGGTAAAGCCATTTTATATTGCTTTAGGATAAATTTATGATAGATTTACCAGTATTTCAAAGACTAAAACAAATATATCAGTGGCTAGATGAAGAATTAAAACACATATCAAAATTAACAAAAATTGAGACAGGTTTGCTAGAATGGATGTCGCATTGCATTTGCTCGAAACTTTAGCTTTAGCTGGTCGTGACCAAGAAACCACAGGCAAGCGCAAGCTTGGTGGGCCCGTGAGTAATAGAACACAGGGAAAGAAAGTCCACTACCTGCATTCACCCTGACAGGCTAATCCGAGCCTATTTTATTTTCTTCTTCCAAACCAAGCTCTTCTTAGAAAGCACTCACTACAAGATGATCCTAACTTTGCCGAGAGAGTTCATGGAAAAAACCAATCAGAATGAATCTTTGGAAAGGGATGTGGTAGATACTCAATAGTTTGTCCTTTCTCCATTATAGTAGTAGTGGTCAATTGGTCTTCTTTGAAGTTGACAAAAAATGGACTCCCAAGCGGCCTCCATACTCTCTGAAGAGTAATTGCTAGTGCGCAACGGCTTAACTTTACCTATGGATAGAAAGAAAGATGCAGGAAAGGTGCGAAGCAAAGAAGAAATCTAAATTTGCTTTGGTAGTGTGAGATAGGCAGACGGGGAGTACGTAGCCGAATAACCTCTTACTCAGAATAGCTAGCGAGAGGAATAAAGAGTATTTTAGTGGAATGACTTAAGATCTGAATAGTAAAGCGTCCTTAGACAAAGAAAATTTTATAGTAAGACAAGAATATTTAAGACAAGAATTAAATCATCTTGAAAGAAATATAGGATATTCTAATTAGAGAATAAGGTACTATCAAAGAAGAATTTAGACAATTTCTTTAGGGTAAAATAGATGCCCCTTGAATTTGTTAAAAGAATAAGACTACGTTATAGTTGGCTTTACGACAAAGTTCAATATAGATTTGAGTTAAGACACTCAGTAAAACAATTGAAAGAACATCTAGAGTGGGTACAAGAACAACTAAATAAAAATGTACATACCAATTTGTTTTTAGACTCTCTTAAAAGACATCAAATTAGCCTAACTAAAGAAATTGATAATATAGAAAAGGACATAGGATATTGTACTAGTAGAATAAATTATTATAAAAAGATTTGTAAGATTAGAAGTTCATTAGGATAATAGTTAAAATAGATTCATTAAAATATTTAGACACCTCAACTAAGCTTTGTTCACTTTAGACATCTCAAGTAAGGTCCCGATGTGTCATTTTGACACTTTTTTTCAATTACCCAAATATCTAAAGTGTGTGCAATGCACTCACGATGACGTGTAAAAGTGACGAATTAAATGAAGACATATGACATATATATCAAAAATAATTCTAAAGTGATGAATTTTGAGTAGGAAAATAAGGGCCAGTGACTCAACGACATGTGACATCTTTTTAAATCCAAATAATTTAAAAAAAGAATTGAGAAGCACAACCCCACCCCAAATTGTCTTCTACACTACCCCCACCCACCCACCCCAAATCATCTTCTACACTACCCCCACCCCTCACCCACCCACCCCCTAACCCCTCCCCACCCAGATTGTCTTCTCTATCACCACCACCCACCTTCACATTCCGACCCTCCCCCTCCAAAAATCAATGCTTTAATACAGATATAATTTATTATTATACAAAAAAGTGAGCTCGTAGTAGCAATGAGATTGGGGACGATGATGAGGGGTAGAACAAAATTCTATTTAACACAATTCATTTTATATTTGGTATCATCAAATCTATTTCACCATTGATGAAAAATGGTAGCTTGAAAATGGAGAAGAAGAAAAAGAACAAGAAAAAAAATTAAAAAATATATATATTTTAAAAAACGCTCTTCACGGGCTCAAAATGGGTGCAGAACATGCAATGTGTCAAGTCATCACAAAGTGTCAAAATGACACATTAGGGGCTTTACTTGAGGTGTCTAAAATGAACCAAGACTAGTTGAAGTGTTTAAGTGAAAGTTGGTGCCAACTTTAGGGGGCCACCGATGGGTTCCTCCTTAGATCTAAGAATTCACCCTGAAAAGAAATATAGATCATTAAAAGAAAATACAGTCATAAAGTGTAATTTTAGTAAAGGAGAATATATATTACACTTCGACGATAAACAGTATAATACATTAATAGACTTCATAATAAATTTTAGTGATAAGGTCCAAGATCAAGATAAAAATATAGTAAGATTCTTAGAAGTAATAGAGACCACTCTTTATAAGCAGAAAAAGATACTAGAAAAATTAGAACAAAATTTTGATTTTTTAAAATCACAAGAACTAGAAATAGATAGAAAACTTCAGTATTTAAATACAAAATTTAATTTAGAAAAAATACCTACAAAAATTGAAATAGAAAAATTAATTAACATAATAATAGAAAAATCTAAAGAGTTAGAAATTAGAACTACTCAATTAGTGAAAAAGATAACAAGACAAGTATAAACAATAAATACGGATATAAGTGAATTAAAAAGAATAATTCAAAGATTAGAAGAAATTTCACTTTCATAAGAGACGAAGATGTAAATTATAAAAAAGCATTAGATTATACAATAAAATTTCACACCGAGCCAGAAAAATTTTCAAAACATATTATGTCAAGTCAAATAGATATAGTCATACTAAAACAAAATAATATGATAATAGCATTATTGGTAGAATTAAATCTAAAAATAGATAAATTAATTAAAGAAAAGCAAACTGAAAAGCAAGTACCAAAAAATATTGAAATAGACGAGTTAATTACTCAATTAAAAAGAGTTGAAATAACTCTGCAAAAAGAAACCAAGTGTATCTAGAAGACAACAAAAATGGATTTTCTTTCAAGTAGCTCAAGAAGAATCATCGAAGAAGAAAGACTAAGAGTAAGTTTTTCGAATAATAGAATAGGGAATAATTTGAGAAATAACTTTATATCTAGAATATTATCAAGACTACAATCAAACAAAGAACAAGAACTATATAGGTATTTTCCATGCTAGCACAGGCCCAAAATTTAAATATTGCAGCGCTTATACATTATGGATATCAATTTTGACTTAAAATATGTGTACAAATTTGTTAGATAAATACAGATCAATAATATATCAATGTAAATTGGGGGGAATATTTATAGGTGGTGGATTAAGAGGAATACCTTTTGAAAGGAGGATTGTCATAATTGAATATTTTTTTGTTAATTTTAAGGAGAAATTTTGATTAAATATTATTAGAAAAATAGGGCACTAAATATTTTTTTGCTATTTCTGGGAAAAATGATTATATGATTCATATGGTGCTAATATTTTTGACCAAAAAGGGTTAAATAGTCATTTTATGCAAATTTCTTAAAACATAATCAATGTAGCACTTATTGTATTTATAATCCAACTTCTTTATCGTGGAATCTTTGGTATAGAATTATGGCTATCAATATGGGATTGTGTCACCTGCTATGTGTTGACACTTAATTTTGATTCTCCACAACATAAATTAATAATCAAGCTTCTTTAATTTCTCACAATTTTAAAATAATTAGCTTGTAAAAATCCAAAATATATTCTGATTATTTTTAAGTCATTTTTTCATTTTTATAATTTTTGAATTATATATATATATATTAATATGATTTCATGTATATTAGCTTTTATAAATATTCGAAATTGATCTCAAAAGCTTTTATTTTTAATTAATTATTTCATAAAGTAGTAGTTTATATTTTTTGAATTAATTAGTTTAATTAATTTATTAGAATTAAGAAGCTCATTAATTAATTAGTGCTAATTCATCTTATTTAAATTTTTAGCTGGATTTGTTAATTAAATTCATTTTGAGTTAAATTCATAATTCAATTGGCTATAATTGAAATTGTTTGACCATTTGTTAATACAATCCTAGCCGATTTTCCTACCTATTTCCTTAATTTTCTACACTTAACAATTCCCAACCCAACCGACCCCACCTTTCCCATTTCCTACAACCTACACATACACTATCTAATAACAACAACAATCATTGCAGGAAACTAATACCTATAAAACAAAAGCCCAATATAACAATATACTACACTACAACAACATATAACAAACACAACCAACACACAAAGCAAAGTCAAAAATATTCAAGCAACACTCTCATTACAACCAACCCATGTCCCTTTTTCCCTTTACTTTACATCACATCCTTTTTCCCTTTACTTTACATCACATCCTTTTTCCCTTTACTTCACATCACATCACCTGTAATGACCAAACCCATCGTTACCAAAAATATCTGGGTAAAGGTATACGAATCTCTTTCATCATAATACTCAGATCAATTCCTTGGATGTGGTGCAATAGTTATGAATTAAGGTCGTAATATGCTCCTATATCAAAGTTAAGTTGAAAGTGTCTTTCCGATTTAGTTTTGAACTTGAGTTTAAACTAAGTTCAAATTAAAATGACCATATATCTCAGCCTATAATGAATTTTATGGCCCATAACCTATCAAATTAAAGGTATTTGAGTCTTCTTTCTAACTTCACCAATTTTTCCTCATTTGGAGTTTGAAGTAAAAAGTTATTTCCATTTTCCTTGACACTTTTTGGGTCAGGCCGCTAGAGCGGGATTGAGGCCGCTATAGCGGGATCCAACGGGATAGAACTTAAAAGTGGCATATTTGAATTATCTTCTTCTTCCCCTAAATGCCAAAATAGATGAAGGTTATCCTAGAAACCCCCAAGAATCTATTCTAGGCTTGTAGAGAAAGGGAGAAGAGATTTCTAACGCAAGGAAGGCTACATCCTACAGATTCAGGCCCGTCTCCATAAATTCTTCTTCCAAAAGTCAAGGATCGTGCTATAGTCCTTCTAGAATTACTTGGCGCCCAGGTAGGCTAGGTTTCTTTAATTGATTAGTTGTAAATCTGTTCCCACGCATTCTATATTATAGTTTATAGGAGATTTCATGCCTAGACCTTCAAGCATGGAGTTTGGATGGTTGAATATATTGTTATTGTTGTTTAGGATAAGAATGTACCATGTGGCTATGATTATCTTGTGACTAGTGATGATAGTCTAGTTCTTGATTGATAACTGTAATAATACTTGTTGACATGATTGATGGTTCTTGTAAAGATTAAGGTGAAGGAAATTGTCAGGTTATAGTGAGATCTTAAGGCTTGTGATAATCAAGGAGGGTCCATAGCAATATAGAGGCTAAATACCTATATTTATATGCGTGAGTTCATATTGATGGTTTTATGTGAATTATCTGAGTAATGTGAATCATGAAGTAAGGGGAGGAGGTAATTGATTTAGTATTGATAAATCTCTTGAATGAACCTATTAATTATATGTGGCTATAGGTTATGGTTAGTCTATATCATAGAGAGACTCTCAATAGTGATTGAGTAAGGTTATGACGTCTTCTATGCATTAATTGTTATGGTTGAATGGTTGATATGTTGTTGTAATGGGTCTACAATCCCAGGACTGTGAAATCCATAATTTTGAACTTGCTCTACCAAAAGTGATGCTTTAAATAAAAAAGGCTTGCCGAAATATTATTAATGAAGGGAAAGATAGAATGTAACCAATGAAATGACTATTATCAACAATTACATGCAATGAACCTGTTAGTTGATTGTGTAAGTATGTGAACTATTCATTGTGAACTGTGATTGTGGTTGTGATAGTGATGTTAGATCGGGTGTCACATACCGACACATGTATTGGATCGGGTGTCATATTTTGGAACATAAATATAGGATTGAGTGTCACATTCCGACATGTATAGAGGATCAGGTGTCACGTTTTGACACATATATAGGATCGGGTGTCACACTCTGACAAATATATGATTTTGGTATGGGTTCCATGAGAGAACCAATGTGTGACTATTATCTGTGAATTGATCTTGACTATATGTGTGATGATAGAGAAAATGATTGGATTATAATTGAGCATGCCTATCTTGTGTAATAACTGATATAAAAGGACCGAAGGTCCAAGTGTTATCATGTTGACTGTTGTAATTGAGATTTACCTTGTAAAACTATATATTTCTCCTGAAATGGTAAATTGATAATGTGTTCAAGTATATGCTTGATTGGATTATGTTATGAGTGCTAGATGCATCCGCATAGTAAGTATAAGTTTGCGGGTAAATCAATGAAAAACAGTCAGTGTGTTGTTAAGGGAGATTAATGACTTAAAGTTAGTGATAGTTGATGTCTTGTGGACACCTGGGTTAAAAAGAGAATAGGGAAGTTTTTGGAGATTCTACCTCTAGGCAGGCCGCCCTAGCGGGAGGAATCCCGCTATGGCGAGGCTGCCAGACCAGGATAGGTCCCTTCATGGCGGAATAGTATCAGGTTAGGAGGTGAGCTTTAGTACCCCAAATATTTTCCTCTTTCAAGTGAGATGTTAATTATCCTAAGACCATGCGATGGTGTGAAATTAAATATAATAAATGGGTTAGACGGAGTTAGTACTAGCCCGTAGTTTGGAAACTTCTCTTTCTGATAGAAGGGCTAGGTCTTGATCTATAATAGAGTTGACAGCGGACCAATTAGAAAGGGTGAAATTTAGGCTTGAACGACTCTAATGAGGTTAATGGGAATGATAAGAGTTTTGCACAAGGTTTGGTAAGGGATCTCTTATGAGCATGTTTCCTTCTTGTCGATTTCTTTATATTATGCGGTGGGTATCGAGTTGATCAATGATGTCTATCAGTATATGTTGTTTGTACTGATATTACTCTTGCTATGCCACTTGACATAGTCTGTTTGCAGGGTCAGTGATATTTCATAAATAAAGAAGAAGATGAGTTTTCAACAACTTTTACTCTTTCTTCTTTATGGTGGGAGTTGTGTCTTATTTTTATTTATACTTTGTATCTTTAGAAACTCTTGTATCTGCTTAGACTAGTATCCTTGGAGGTGTTAAAGTGTCTTCTTATAATCAAATTGGAGTTTTAAAAATTTTATTTACGGTGTTTTCACTACTATTTTTGGCTATTAATGGATTTTTGTCAAACTTTTGCATGTATTTTTTGTAAGGGTTTCCTATCTAGGTGTTAGAGTAGGTGCCCAAAGGTATATCGATCCCTTTGAGATTCTGAGGAGAGTTGGTGATGTTAATTATGAGGCTTTGCCACCAGCATTTTTAGCTATACACCTTGTTTTTCATATTTATATGCTGCGTCGGTACATTCTAGATAAGTCTCACGTGCTTCAGTGTGATTCTGTTGAGTTGGATGATCGTCTGACTTTTGTTGAGGAGCCGGTTGCTATTCTAGCAGAGATGTTTGCCAGCTTCGTTCTATGTACATCCCTGTGGTTAAGGTCTAGTAGTGCCATTGTCTGATTGAAGAGTCTACCTAGGAGATCGAGCAGAAGATGCGGGAGCAGTTCTCCAGCTAATTTGGCCCTCCAGGTATACCTTTTTCGTTACTTTCGCGGATGAAAGTTCTTTTAGTAGTCGATGTTGTAATGACCCTCCAGGTCATTTTCCTAATACTACTTTCGTTTCATTATTTAGAGAATTCCTATAGTGACCTCAAGTCATTTATGATCTACTAGCACCGGTAGCACGGTTGTCTGGTCATTCATTTGGGTTTTAGACCCATTTCCATATTTTAGAGCTTTTATAACTTGAAAAGTTGACTTCGGTCATAACCTTAGAAAAACAACCTCAGAATGGAATTCTGACAGTTCCATTAGCTCTAGAATGGCCAATTTAGGCTAGGAGCATGGTCAACATGAGTTTTGAGGCAATTTATACGAGTTTGGGCCATTTGACTTTTTGACTTTGAAAGTTAGCCTATAGTTGATTTTAGTCAATATTCTTGGAAAACGCACTCGAATGGGAATTTTGACGGCACGATTAGCTCTAGAACATCGAGTTTAAACTAAAGCGACCTTTTGTTCGATTATCGAGACTTTCGGGTTCATTTTGACCCTCTCGATGGATTTTGGTATTTGGAGGTGGGACCCACATTTGATTGTAACGATCTCTGATGGGAATTTTGATTACACCATCGAGTCTGGAATATCATTTCCAATCAGATTTTATATATAGTTTGTGTTTTTCCGACTCCAGATAAGTCTGAAGCATCGTAACGAAGAATTGGGTAATTACTGAAATCTGGTGTTGCGCTGGTGCACCGTATCTGGTGCACCCTTATCTCTATTAAAGCAACCAGTTTCAGCATTTACTTGGATATTAGCTTCATTTCATACCTCAATTTCTCCTTCATTTAAAGCTCAAATTTGACGATCTAAAGTCCAAATTCAAGAAATTTTCGTGGGGAATTTAGTGGTGAGCTCAGAAATGCGAGGAGAAGCTTCTGTGAGGTAAGAAATCAAATTTAGCCACTGCTCTAGTATTTTTCAGAGTTGTATTTTGTTAAAATTGTGGGATTTTTCGCAAAGAGCGTCATAGTGTAATTTGTTTGGGCTAGAAGAGTCTCAACCTTTTGAAATTAGATGATCAAAAAGCTGCCATTTTTGCCCTTTTATTCGAATTTTATGAATTATTGTTGCATGCTCGTCCCGCATAGTTTTTCACCCGAAATTATGTTATATTGTTGATTTTTGAGCGTAGGTGATGTTTGGAACCTATTTTCGGGGTCAAATATGAAATTTCGAATGCGGGTCCCTTATTTCTAATTTTAGACCCCGAAATTGGTCCATCTCCAAAAATTGGGAAATTAGTGTCTAAATGATCGTAACGACATTGTGATTCTATTTTTGGTAGCGTGGCAATGTTTTGAGGCCGTTCAAAAGGGAAAAGTTTCAGCATAGTGATTTGGAGCTCGTGTGTTCAGCCTACAGGTAGGTTATTTTTTTTTCTTTAGATTGAGTCGGAATGTGTGAAATTATGTTGAGATTGATGAAATTTGGGTTGGGTAGTTTATCAGTATATCTTAGGTGTTAGAAATCATGTTTAGGCTTTTATCGGGTTTTTGGGTAGTTAGAAGCATGTGTATCTTGCCATTATTCGTTGGTATTGTTAGGAGAGTTGAATGAGCATGTTTTTGATATTTTGGAGTATGTTGGACTTAGTATAGGTTGTAAACCTGTTTTAGTTCCCCTGGCGTTGCTCCGATAGACTTAAATTCTTGTAGAATGGTGTAGCGGGCTAGAGCCTAGTAGTTGACCTTAGTTAGGAGATACCCTTGCTCTTAATAACACCCTCATCCTTAACTCAGTGTAATCAATACTTCGAGATACGTCGGCAATACTAGTCCCAACCTTGACCCCTAAGGCACTCCTTGTTCTTCGATTTCTGACATCGCAGATTCTTAGTTCCTAGCCTTGGTAGTTGTAGCTATTCTGTGTACTCAGTGGGATTATGGGGGTTCATCTGAATTTTTATTTAACTTGCGTACAAATGTCCCTGCTGGGATTACGGGGGCATAGTTGGGTATAGTTAGCTATAGTTCTTATAGACAGTACTCTTTTCACTTTAGATGCTTATGTTGATTCCTATTTAGGCTTATTCTTTTTTTCATATTATTTTTACCTTTTCTGCTCAGTTGGCCTATAATTCCTACTAGTTACCTGTTGTCTTGGTACTCATACTACACTCTGCATCTACTTTCGTGATGCAGGACCGAGCACCACCTACCGCCGTAGATAGATTGAGCCTATTACAGTCAGCTTTGGAGACTAGAGTGAGCACTTGACGTTTTTGGATCATTTTTGTCTCCTTTAGTAAGGATGACCTGTCTTTTGCCTTTTGATACTAGCCAGTTATTGTATATATATTTTTGGTCCATTTTTGGGACTTGTACTCATCTTTTATTTTGTAGCAATTCTGTACTTGTGAATTCCAAGTTCTAGGAGGAATCTTTTGTTGTTTATATCATATTTTGACTTACTTCAACTTATTCTTTCTGCTTATCTTTATAATTCACCACTCTTGTTTAGTTTCTTCCCTCAAACCCATTACTTGAAGTTTCGGATTGACAGGTTGGCTTATCTACTGGTACGTTATAGTAGGTGTCATCATGACCTTAGGAATCATGTCGTGACATGCCCGCATGGCCCGGTGGGTCAGGTTGTGATAATTTAGTATCGGAGCCCAAGTTACTTGTCTCCTAGTATAAGAGCAAGTGTGGAATAGACTCCTGCGGATTGGTGTGTTGACATCCACATCTAATCTTTAGGAAGCTATGAAGCATTTTAGGAAGTAGTTCTATTTCTTCTCTCCTTTCGTGCGATTTATCGCTTATGGTATGGGTTGTATCCAATTAGTATCTCTGGATTTCAATTGGTATCTCAATGAAGTAAACTTGATGTCATTGTCGCAACTGAAAGGACACAAAGAAGAGGAATTAGAACCGAGACGATTCCAATTTATTATCTAGCCTTATAGGTTGTGTAAGTACATAGATGGTTAGTTGAATGTTATCCATAAAGAGAACTAATTAAATAAATTGACTTGTTTTTGTGTTGTAGCCTTAAATTGTCATTATATGCAGAGTATTGCCTGAATAACTGCCAAGGTGTGAAGTGTACTTCCCTGATATGATGTGATTATATGTACAGTGTTGCTTGAAGTACCTGCAGTGTGTGAAGTGTACTTTTATGAATGGTTGAAATTATGAGAGACAGGATTGCTTAGGTTTCTGTAAACTTGTTGTTAGAAAATGAGTCATAACTTGGTTATGTACAATGGTCTAATGATAAACCACAAGGTGATTAATGAAAGAATTTATGACGTGTGAAATGATATACTCATATGTGGGAATACAACTCTTAATTGTGCGTGGACTTACCATTGGTAAAGATGGTAAGGAAAAAGAATGAATTATAACTATAGAGAAACTCTGATTTCGGGACAGTCTGGATTGGTTGGGAACCATGTGAGAAAGGGGCTATTGTTGCATAATAGTGGAATTTGTTGTTATGAAAGATCTCCTTAACATGTTTCATAATTGGTTTAAGATAATGTGATGCTGCATTTTGGTCTATACATTGCTTGAGTTAACCTTGGAATTATATTAAATACCTCAAGGCGATGTCATGTGTTTATTAAGTCAAGACTTGAGATTGGGGGTCCGAGTTATGTTGTACTTATGATCATAATTGTTTTGACTAGTGGATTGAGTTTATGCGGACTCAATACTTTAGCTGTTGCTAGATTGTATTTCTATCTGTGATGATTGTTTGAACTATTGGATTGAGTTTATGAGAACTAAATTAGTTGTTCCTAAATTGTGCTCCTATTTGTCATGAGGTTATTGGTCTAATAGGGGGGGTAATGAATGGTTTCTTGTGGTGTGCATAGTTGTTATGCTAAGTAATGGGGAGCGATAATCTCCTACATGTAGTGCTGGGTTCGACTCTGGGATAGTTCATGTTAAAATTCTCTTGAAAAGGAGTCAAATGGGTTAAGTTTAACTCTGAAAGTCCTAAGGGGGATATAGGGTAGGAAAGTGCACCAAGGAAAGTTATTGAGGCTACTATCTCGGCGATTTCCACGCCAGCACGGGATCGCCAGAGTGGGAGTTATCCCGTCAGAGCGGGATTTCGCGAGATAGAAACCTCAGAAAGAGGTCCCCTGTTCTCCTCTGTTTTGCCTTGTCCCACCCTTCTACTCTAGAACGAGTAATAGTTAATTCTCTTATTTGAGTAGTTAAATCTATACCCATTGTGTAGTATAAAAGGGAATTTAATAAGAATTCGTATAACTAAGTTATGAGTCACGAGTCACAGGCAGAAATTCGGTTGTCTTAGTTGTTTAATTTGAAGTGACCTAGGTAAGAGGGTGATGTAATGATTAGGGAGACATTGATTGTGATATTGTTGCATACAGACGGGAGAAGTTGTAATGGACACAGTAACATGTACAGAGATATAAAATATATGAACATTAATGATAAACCTTGGGGGTTGGAAACATAGATAATGGTTTTATTTCCCGTAGGTGTTTCATGTACTTGTTAAATTGCTTCATGATATGCATATATGTATATGAATAGGGAAACATGCTAGAATATATGTGAAATGATCACATGCTGGCTTATTTTGTGATGAGCATGTTCTTGGTGATATAATGCTGAAATATTGAATGTAATTATGGTTGTTTATATGTTGGGATCTGGTGTCATGTTTTGACATAGCTCTTAGATCGGGTGTCGCGTTCCGACACAAATAGGTGGTTGTAGGTCCCATGAGAGGACCCTTTATTAAGAATGCATGATATTGGCAGGGGTGGGAATCTTATGGTATGCCTTTATAGTCCCATTGTGATAGTGAATTGCTTGAGCTTGACATTCTTCATTAATGTGTGAACATGCCGAATTGCATTTGTTCTTGAATCATATGATGGGATGGAGAGTGTGATGCCAGGATCATTGCTGGCGAATGTGATTGATGCTCGATTATTGATCGTGAATGAGCATCCTTATAAACCTAATCGTGATCTGTTGATTCTTGTGTTTGATTAGTGAGATGCCTTGTGGTTACTACTTTTTGAGTGGGGATGATATGCTAGTTATAGCATTGGTTAGGGTGTAAGTACCCGAATAAAATTTTCCCTAATATGAGAGTTGACAAGGTTTCAGTTAGCATAGAATCCAATGAACCTTATTGATTTGGTGGTTTAGAGATATTTAATAGGCTCGAGGTGTAACGTTTGAAAAAAAATTAAGATGGTATCAAGATATACAAGGGATGTAGTATCCCATAGAAACTTCTGGAATGGATTTCAGGTTAGTAAAACTTTACATATAGCAATTGACGTAAGAGTGATTAATCTGGGATGTGAGTTTTCCTTAGTTGTAATGTGTCTCATCGTTGGTTTCGAAAGACTCTTAGATCGGTTTGTGCCCTCTCTTTCGTGTTGTTGTTCGGGGACGAACGAAGGGTAAATTGATATCAATTGTAACGACTGTTAACACCCAATTTTGGCTCTTTGTGCTCAAAATTAACGTCTTCAGACTTCTTGATCATTAAAAAACACAAATTATTATTTTTACACATTTTTTTAATTATTAATAATTATCATTATTTTAGGATTTTCATGAATTTATTTTCATCTTTTCCCTTTTAATAATTTATGGATAAGCATTCTTAGTTTCGTAAATAATAGAATTCTTATCCATTTATTGTCATTGTAAATTTTAATAGTCACACTATTTTTACATTCATCAACAAATGTTTTTAATTACACAACATAACATTGTAATTCATTCTTTACAACATAGTATATCTTTCAAAATATTGATTACATTTTGTATTTTTTTGGTGTTACATATCAATACATATATTATTTTTACATTAATTATACTTTTAGCACAGTCCGCATATATAGAAAGTTGGAACAGTCATCAAATTTTGGCTTGATATTTTCAAAATTCATACTTTAAAGTATTTTATTTGTTAATAAGTTCAAAAGTACATTTTTATAATTTTAAATCAATTTTATCTATAATTATCCTTAGATTAAGATTTTTATTATTTTATTTTATTTAATTTCAATTTTAGTTATTTTTATCACAGTTCATTATTTTGCATTTTTACATGCTATTGATTATATTTGTTTCATATTTATTTTAATATTTTTTAGCATAATTTAAGAATATATTAAAATACATATAAATATTAAATTACTCAGATATTTAATTAGTTAGTGATTTTGAACCCATAATTTTGAGCCCATAACTTAATAAAATAAGTGATTTTTAATTTTGTTTTTATAATTTCTTTACTTACCTCAAAATAAGGGATGGTAGAATAATTTTAGGATTAGTGAATAAAGTTTTTCAAATTTAATAGTATAAAATCCCAAAAAAACCTAAAGAGGGTCCTGGCCACTTTTTCTTTGGTAGCCGCCATCACCTTCTCCAAAAAAAATAACCTATACCCATTTTCACACTTCTATTTATTGCCCAATGAAAAAAATTCTGCATCGGTTTTTGAGGTCTCTTTATTTTAAAAGACGATTTTTTTTTCACTTTTACATCTTAAATCTATTACACATTTTTGACGTTTAAATCCATTTCATTTTTTGACATTTGTTACTTATACAGTTGTGATAATTGTTTGCTATTGTTAAGATTGATTCCTATTATTATTATATTTATTTTAGAATATTGCTTTATGACATACATTTATGTTGTTTTCAGTCACTCGTGTTAGATTTGAGCCAATTAATTGTTCGCTTTATTTTTCACTATTCTCTTGACTTTGGATTTTCATTTCTTTTGTTTCATTTTTTTTCCTAATGATGACTTGTATAGTGGTTGTTCTATTTTGACTATAATTTTGATATTCCTCTGTGATTGAATTGATTCCCATATTTTTCTAGTAATTTTTTTTAAAATAAGTTATGTAGTTATGATTTGATTACTGCCTGTTGTTGCAAATTATTTTCTTTTATTTTGAGTTAGTTATTTTTTATATTAGTTTTCGTATTTTAGGAAAAATAATAATAATTAGTTGATCAATGAAAAATCTTTTCGTCGATTTTTAAGGCTACCTCATTTTAAAAGACAAAAAATTTAGTTTAAGTTTACATTATATATTATATCTTACAAGTTAAAAGTGGCCGATGAAGAATTTACGGTCGATTTTCAAGGCCTCCCATGTTTATAAGACAAATTTTATTTTTCTTTTCACACATTACAAAAGTGTTTTTTATGATAAAAGAGTTTTTTTTCCATATTAATAAAGGGCAATTCTTTTAATATTGCATATAAACTACTCTTTTTATATACATTTATATCATCTTTCTCATATTTTCATACACATAGTTGATAATAATATACATTATTTACTTGATACATATTCTTTTATACATATATTTTATACAATTTTAGTACATATTTCTTTATACATATGTGTGTTATATTTATAAATAATAATTTTATCTCCTTTCTTTTTAATAAATTAAGTCTAGCTGGGTATCACATTTTATGGATTTTGAAGGATGTCTAACATCTTCCCTTTGAAATAATATTAATTCTTACCTAGAATCTAAATTGATTTTTTCGCAAATTGAAACGTGAGTTATACTGGTCATGTATCAAATAGGTTTTTTTTTTTTTTTAAAATTAGGTGGTGACTCTATACAATAATTAATCCTTTTAGAGTTTATAATGTTGTGTTTTATCTAACCTCGGTAAAAATGGATCATAACAATGATCTAGTCCGTCATTACTAAAAATATCTGCAGTAAAGGTATACGAATCTCTTTTGTTATAATACTAGGATCAATTTCTTGGTATGCGAGTGCATCAGTTGTGAATTAAGGTCGTAATATGCTCCTATTTCAAAGTTAAGTTGAAAGTGTCTTTCCGATTTAGTTTTGGGAGTTTAAACTAAGGTCAATTTCAAACGACCATATATCTCAACCTATAATGAATTAGGTGGCCCATGATCTATCAAATTAAAGGTCTTTGAGTCTTCTTTCTAACCCCATCGAAATTTTCTCATTTGGAGTTCATAGTAAAATGTTATGCCCATTTTATTGCACACTGTCTGGGGTCAGGCTGCCAGAGCGGGATTGAGGCCGCATTAGCGGGATACGACGGGCCAGAACTTAAAAGTGGCATATTTTTGTTAGCCTCTTCTTCCCCTAAGTGCCAAAATAGATGAGGGTTATCCTAAAAACCCCCAAGAAGCTATTCTAGGCTTGGAAAGAAGGGGAGAAGGGATTTCTAACGCAAGAAAGGCTACAAGCCATGAATTCAGGCCCGTCTTCATAGATTTCTTCCAAAAGTCAAGGATCGTGCTATAATTCTTCTACAATTGCTTGATGCCCAAGTAGGTTAGGTTTCTCTAATTGATTAGTTGTAAATCTGTTCCCATGCATTCTATATAGTAGTTGACATGAGATTTCATCCCTAGGTTTTCAGGCATGGAGTTTGAATGGCTGAATATATTGTTATTATTGTTTAGGATAGGAATGTACCATATGAGTATGATTATCCTATGACTAGTGATGATAGTCTAGTTCTTGGTTGATAACTGTAATACTATTTGTTGAAATGGTTGATGGTTCTTGTAAAGATTAAGGTGAAGGAAGTTGTTAGGATAGAGTGAGATCTTAAGGCTTATGATAATCAAGGAGGGTCCATAGCAATATAGGGGCTATATACATATATTTATATGCGTGAGTCCATATTGATGATTTTATGTGAATCATGAAGGGGAGGAGGTAATTGATTTAGTATTGATAAATCTCTTGAATGAACCTATTAATTATCTATGGTTATAGGTTATGGTTAATCTATATCATAGAGAGACTTCTAATAGTGATTGAGTAAGGTTATGAAGTCTTCTATGCATTTAATTGTTATGGTTGAATGGTTGATATGTTGTTGTAACGAGTCTACAATCTCATGACTATGAAATTCATAATCTTGAACCTGCTCTACCAAAAGTGATGCCTCAAATAAAGAAGGCTTGACAAAATATTGTTAATGAAAGAAAAGTTAGAATATAATTAATGAAATAACTATTGTGAATAATTACATGCAATAAACCTGTTACTTGATTGTGCAAGTATGTGAAATATTCATTATGGACTGTGATTGTGATTGTGATTGTGATTGTGATTGTGATATTGGATCGGATATCACGTACCAGCACTTATGAATTGGATGTCACATTCTGACACATAAGTATAAAATTGGGTGTCACGTTCCGACATATATATAGGATCGGATATCATGTTCCGACACATATATAAGATTGGGTATCACGTTTTGACATATATGGTTTGAGTATGAGTTTTATGAGAGAATCAATTTGTGACTATCATCTGTGAATTGATCTTGACTATATATGTAATGATAGAGAAATTGATCGGATTATAATTGAGCATGCCTAGCCTGTGTAATAACTGATATGAAAGAACCGAAGGTCCTAGTGTATCATGTTGATTGTTTAATTGAGATTTACCTTGTGAAACTGTACATTTCTCCTAAAATGGTAAATTGATAATGTGTTCATGTATATGGTTGATTGGATTATGTTATGGGTACTAGATGCATCCGCATAATAGGTCTAAGGTTGTGGATAAATCAGTGGAAAGTAGTCAGTGTGTTGTTAAGGGAGATTAATGACTTAAAGTTAGTTATTATTGATGTCATGTGGGCTCTTGGGTTAAAAAGAGGATTGGGAGGTTTTAGGAGATTCTACCTCTAGGCAGACCGCCCTTGGCAGGAGGAATCCCGCTGTGGCGAGGATGTCAGAGCGGGATAGGTCCCTCCATGGTGGAACAATACCATTTAGGAGGTGAGCTTTAGTCCCCCAAATGTATTCCTCTTCTAAGTGAGATGTTAATTATCCTAAGATCATGTGATGGGGTGAAACTAAATATAATAGACGGAGTAAGTACTAGCTCGTAGTTTGGAAGCTTCTCTTTGTGATAGAAGGGATAGACCTTGATCTGTATTAGATTTGACAGTGGACCAATTAGAAATGGTGAAATTTAGGCTTGAACGACTCTAATGAGGTTAATGGGAATGATAAGAGTTTTGCACAAGGTTTGGTGGGGGATCTCTTAAGAGCATGTTTCCTTGTCAATTCTTTAATATTATGCGGTGGATATCGGGTTGACCGATGATGCCTATCAGTATGAGTTATTTGTACTGATACTACTCTTGCTATGCCACATGACATAGTCTGATTGTAGGGTCAGTGATGTTTCATAGGTGAAGAAGAAGATGAGTCTGCAACAATTTCTACTCTTTCTTCCTTATGATGGAAGTTTTGTCTTGTTTTTATTTATACTTTGTAGTTTTAGAAGCTCTTGTACATGCTTATACTAGTATTCTTGGGAGTGTTAAAGTGTTTTCTTATAATCAAATTGGAGTTTTAAAATTTTCATTCATGATATTTTCACTACTATTTTTGGCTATTAATGACTTTTTGTCAAACTTTCACATGTATTTTTTTGTAAGAGTTCTTTTATCTAGGTGTTAGAGTAGGTGTCTGCACGGCCCGGTGGATTGGATCGTGACATCACCCCACCAAACTTTATACTTTACAACAATACCGAATTTCCTCTCTTCTCTTTTCTTTTTTTTCCTCTCACCTCACACGCACACACCCCATATTAATCTTCTTCACAAAATCAACGACAAATCCCAACATCAACTCATCGATGTGACGCATCTCTCTCCATATTTGAAAATTTACAAACTTAAGCCTCAATTGTTGATTTTGGATTAGAAAAATCTCACTCAAATCTAATCCGAATCAGAGGCTGTCAAAATCAAATTCGAATTATTGAAGTATATTTTTATAAAAAAATTCAAATTGGCTATTTTTCGGCTATTAATTGTTGAATCATTTCCATTGAAGGGAGGAGAGTGAAGTGGTAGAGAGCTTGAGGAATATTCGAGTTTTATATATTTTTCATTCACTAATTTCTCTATTGTTTTTTCTATGATTTTCGATGCAATCACTCCACATTTTTTTGTTTTGTTTTGTTTTAATTACTTGCACTCGAAATTGGTGTGGAAATTGATCTTCTCAACTTGTAATCTTAGTTATTTGCTTCGAACAAGGTAATTCTTTTTCATTTTTAAACTTTTGTCTGTTTTAATCATCTATTTTAAGCTTTAAGTTCGGTGTGTTATTTAGATTAAGTATATATTGATTAGTTTTCTTTTAAAGTTTCTTTTTTTTTTCTTTACAATTTGAATGATATGTGGTGGGGTTAAATTTTTTTTGATCATGTATGGGTTTCTGGTTTATCCTTGCATTTTCTTTAGCATCATTTGAATGGATGATTGTCATTTGTTTCTATTTTTTAAAGAAAAAATTACCTACTTACACATCTTATATTACCATATTAATAATAAAATCCCTACCATTTGTAAAAATCTCAAAAATCTCTTTTTTAACTCTATCTCCATCTCACAGATACATCAGATTCAACTTCTCTCAACTATCCTAAATTAACGCCTATTTTCAAGCCAAAGCTTCTACAAATTTTTTTTTGAATTTTAAGTCCAAATATTACTCAATTTCAAGCTTCTAAGTAAAGTATATTCAAGTTATTCCTTCTCTGACATCTCACTTCAATCTCACCTTCTTCGATTTTCATTGATTTATTTTGTAATTTTTTATTGTTTTTACTCTTATTGTTCACTGATACATATGGAATTCACTCCATCTTTTAGTGTTGGTCTCACACAGTTGTATAAAAATCAAGGAATTCTTGTTTCACCGGGTTCTGATTTATCTTGGGAAGGTTACCACGAGGTTAGATCCAAACATCATAACAATCTAGTAGTTATGGATAAGTTACTGCGAAATTGAAGTCGAAATTTGCAGTTCAACATGCACCCACAGAAAGATTGAAGGGGTTACAACACTCCATAATCTCCCAAAGGTATGAGTTCATCTAAGCTGTGTTCTATTTTTTTTTTTTAAATCTCAATTTTTCTGATATATTTCAATGTACCTTTCTTTATGTTCGTATTTGGATACTTAAGCTTCTAATATGGTTTTTGTTATTATTTTTCTGATATATAAGGTCTAATGTTTTTTTATAATTTTCTGTTACATCAAGTATTAATCTAGATAAATAAGGCGTTTCTGATTTTGCATTGTTTATGATACATTAATTTCTGCTTTTTCTATTGTTTTTGATACCTAAAGGCAAAACAAAGTGTCTCATATCAATATACATAAGCTCTATATGTATAATGATTAGTCATGCACTTGATTCATAAGGTTACTTTTGTATCATCTATTTTAATATATCATATCAGATATACAATGTATCAGGTTCAAGCTGTATTTATTCATTTTTCTTGTCAATGCAGGAACTGAAGTACGTCATAAAAAAGATTCCTTCCCACTCTTTGAGATTCGGCACTGCATATACGACTAATTTTATTGATGATTTCAAATCATCAATAGGTGAAGAAGCTATACAGTTATTTAGGCACACCATCTTTGGTCACTACCTAGATATGCCATAGTGTAATTTTCAAGGTCAAATCATCAAATGTCTCTTACTTCTTGAGGTGGAGCAAAAAAACAAAGAGGAATTGCACATTCGTCACGTGCAGGGTAATGTACTCCAATTCTTAATCAAGGATTTTTCTATTATTATCGATTTGCGATGTATCGATAATATCAATAAATTTCGATACCCGAATGCACCCACAAGTAGATTGTTGTCTAAATATTTTCTTGGTGCAAAAAATGGGGTAAACAAAGGATGTTTCGTTCAACATTTTCTGATTGGAGGATGAAAAACCAATGAAGACGCTGTTCAGATGGTCATTCTCTACTTCATCCACACTTTTGTCTTTTCTCTACTAAGTGATTCACCTATTTCTGTTGATAATTTTAGAATGTTAGAAGATTGTAGATATGAGCAATTTTCATGGGATAAAATAACATTTTTCAAATTGATGAAAGGCATGAGGTAGGAGTTTTCTACTGCCAAACAAATGATATTTGGAAATTGCTCATATCTACAATCTTCTACCATTCTAAAATTATCAACAGAAATAGGTGAATCACTTAGTAGAGAAAAGACAAATGTGTGGATGAAGTAGAGAATGACCATCTGAACAGCGTCTTCATTGGTTTTTCATCCTCCAATCAGAAAATTCTGAATGAAACATCCTTTGTTTACCCCATTTTTTGCACCAAGAAAATATCTAGACAACAATCTACTTGTGGGTGCATTCGGGTATCGAAATTTATTGATATTATCGATACATCGCAAATCGATAATAATAGCAAATTCCTTGATTAAGAATTGGAGTACATTACCCTGCACGTGACAAATGTGCAATTCCTCTTTGTTTTTTTGCTCCACCTCAAGAAGTAAGAGACATTTGATGATTTGACCTTGAAAATTACACTGTGGCATATCTAGGTAGTGAACCAAGATGGTTTGCCTAAATAAATGTATAGCTTCTTCACCTATTGATGATTTGAAATCATCAATAAAATTAGTCGTATATGCAGTGCCGAATCTCAAAGAGTGGGAAGGAATCTTTTTTATGACGTACTTCAGTTCCTGCATTGACAAGGAAAATGAATAAATACAACTTGAACTTGATACATTGTATATCTGATATGATATATTAAAATAGATGATACAAAAGTAACCTTATGAATCAAGTGCATGACTAATCATTATACATATAGAGCTTATGTATATTGATATGAGACACTTTTTTTTGCCTTTAGGTATCAAAAACAATAGAAAAAGCAGAAATTAATGTATCATAAACAATGCAAAATTAGAAACGCCTTATTTATCTCGATTAATACTTGATGTTTCGGAAAATTATAAAAAAACATTAGACCTTATATATCAGAAAAATAATAACAAAAATCATATCAGAAGCTTAAGTATCCAAATACGAACATAAAGAAAGGTACATTGAAATATATCAGAAAAATTGAGATTTAAAAATAAAAAAAATAGAACACAGCTTAGATGAACTCATACCTTTGGGAGATTAGGGCGTGTTGTAACCCCTTCAATCTTTCTGTGGGTGCATGTTGAACTGCAAATTTCGACTTCAATTTCGCACGTAACTTATCCATAACTACTAGATTGTTACGATGTTTGGATCTAACCTCGTGGTAACTTTCCCAAGATAAATCAGAACCCGGTGAAACAAGAATTTCTTTGATTTTTGTTCAACTGTGTGAGACCAACACTAAAAGATGGAGTGAATTCCATATGTATCAGTGAACAATAAGAGTAAAAATTACAAAATAAATCAATGAAAATCGAAGGAGGTGAGATTGAAGTGAGATGTCAGAGAAGGAATAACTTGAATATAGTTTACTTAGAAGCTTGAAATTGAGTAATATTTGGACTGAAAATTCAAAAAAAAAAACGTAGAAGCTTTGGCTTGAAAATAGGCGTTAATTTAGGGTAGTTGAGAGAAGTTGAATCTGATGTATCTGTAAGATGGAAATAGAGTTAAAAAGAGAGAGATTTTTGAGATTTTTATAAATGATAGGGATTTTATTAGTAAATATGGTAATATAAGATGTGTAAATAGGTAAAAAAAAATAATTTGAAAATGGGCTGAAACCCAGTTGTTATTATTAGGAAAAAATTACACGGAATGACAAACATTAGTACTATAATTATGCGATAAGGGTATAGTTTTCATTAATTATACGAATTAGATATAGTTTAATGTAATTTGCTATTATACAAATCTGGAAACGAATATATAAATTTCTAAAGAAAAGCTAGAAGCGAATAGACAAATCTGGAAGTAAATATATATATACAATCTTTTTGAAAGCCTAATTTGAATAATGCAGTTAGATATAAAAACAGAAAAACTCAATTTATATAAAACAACGAGATATACAAACGTTAATGACCATAGCAAACATAAATATAGCTATGAAGAGTAATTAGGAAAACTATTCCAATAGAGAATAATTAAGCTTAATATGTTTGTCATTTCTGAAATTTTCTCAATTTATTATGCAACCATGTTGTTAGAACTTTAGGACACGGAAGAAATTGTTCCAAAAGCCCAAAATCTGCAAAATTAGGACCAAGTACTGGCCTAGGTGAACAGAACCAGATTTAGGCCCAATTTTATTTCTTTTATTGTATTTGATTTGTTTAATTCTCATTTGTTTTATTTGACACTTAATTTTGGTTTTGACTTAATTCAAATTCCCCAAAACATGAACTACTCTTGTGTTGGTTTATTTATAATAAATTTTCGAAAAATACTTGTCTTTCTCCATTTTATTTAATTAAATCTTGGTTGATGTACTTAACTTGTCTAAATTATTTTCAATTGTCAATTCTTTCTAAAATTTCTAATGTTCTCTTTACTTGGTCATCTTTGAGAAAGTGTGTTCTCATTCCGAATTTATTTCAAGTGTTAAAAATTAATTACTTCTTAAATAGATTTTTGATATGACTTTAATTTCTTTTAAAGTGAGTCAAATAATTTTTTGCCTTCTTAATTGATTAAGTGTAGTAACATTTTTGTAGAATTATCATAAGCGGAGATTAAATAACAACATTCAAGTTGGTTGGACAAGAAGAAGAAGAAAAAGAACTGCAGAATGTGCTACGAACCAGAAATTCAGGATCATAAAAGGCAGTGTCTTTCATATATATATATATATATATATCATTATTTATTTCTCAGTGATATGTTGAGGTCTCCATTAAAGTTATTAACATTCCCAAAAATTTTAAAATAATTCAACCTATTACTTGTAATATACTTTATATCCAAATGTTGTTCTAGAGTGCCACAAAACTAACCTCTACAAATTGTAAATGTTGGGTACGTGCTAACACCGACCGATACCTATATATATATAAACAAAATAAAGGCAAAATTTTTATCAAATATGTTGTAAATCCTACTCTGTACTCCATCTCTTGTTTAGTCTCGCCATGTTCTTTCTTGTGTTTTACACCAAAATTTCCCCATTTTATATATATATAACTTCATCTTTAATCACACCCCGGACATAGATCTGGCGACAAATTGGTCTTTTGTTCATTAAGCGGACTTTTACGGTCAAGAATTCTAGGAATTTGTATGTTAATCCATAGTAGTTATTAAGAAGTTAAGAAGCTAATCATATACTAAGGGTAAAGAAATAAAACTGTACAACAGTTTACCTATGAAAATAGTAAATCAAAGTAATAACATATTTTTGGAGGAAAACTTGGGTATAAAACATCGTAAGACTTGTATGATTTAACTGAGAGAGAATCGGGATCCCCGAAGAACTTTGCAAATAAGCTCAAAACTTTAGATAAAGGTGATTTTTCAGGAATAAAGACAAAATAAAGGCAAAGTTTTTACAAATATATTATAAATCTTACTCAGTACTCCTTCTCTCGTTTAGTCTCGCCATGTTTTGTCTTGTGTTTTACACCAGAATTTCCCCATTTTTCACTTTTATTTTTGTATATTACCCCGTTCATCTCTTCTCCTTAACTTTTGTTCTTAACAACTTCATTTTTAACCACACTCCGGACATAAATCTGGCGACAAATTCGTCCTTTGTTCATTAAGCGGACTTTTACGGCCAATAATCCTGAGAATTTACAGGTTAATCCATAGTAATTAATAAGAAGTTAAGAAGCTAACTATATACTAAGGGTAAAGGAATAAAACTGTACAGCAGTTTACATATGAAAATAGTAAATCAAAGTAATAACATATTTTTGGAGGAAAATTTGGGTATAAAACATCGTAAGACTTACATGATTTAACTAAGAGAGGTTTTCCTTTCGGGAACCCCGAAGAACTTTGCAAAGAAGCTCAAAACTTTACACAAACACTTATTATTATACCAACTTTAGTACAAGTCAGGGATGATTGGTTGAAGGATTGAAATACTGTACGTGAAGGGAAGGGGAATGTGTTGGAGGTTTGGAGTAGGCTGATTTTTTCTTAAGTGTTCTCCCTATTCTCTCTAATATTTTTTTTTCTAATACACACAACTATCTCTTATATAGACTTAAGAGATAAGAAATGAAAAGTTTAAGACACGCTACGTGGCCCAATAGATGGCCAACAACATGATAAGATTCTTTTAATAATGCATGTCGGGTGCTCATTGGGCCCCATCATCACATGCATTATTAATTCATCTCTTTGACTGACACGAACTGACAAACGCGTGCTTGTCAACAATTTTTTTTTTGAAGGGTAGTGATAAAGTGACAGCACTCTTTACAGGACTATTGTGGGCATACCCACATGGCACACTATCATACACTATTTTTTTTTACATTATTGGTCTGCAATCACAAGCATTTTATCTCTTCAGCATCTTGATCTTATCGTCGTACATATATTTATCATCTTGTCTTTATCATCTTTATCTCTATTGTTTAGGTATTTTGAATGTATTCTGAACTTAGGTATCCAAATTATGCAAAACAATGGAGTCGAAGCTCATTCCGGAGTCATCATCTTCATAAGGGTCTTGGGTATCTTGATAATTATTACTTCCATAATCTTCATCTAAACTTGAGGTTCTAATTGAACCAGTGTATTCATCTGAATTTGGAACTACTCTATCAGTATTTGGATTAGGATTGTCTTTGCTAATAACATGTTTATCTTGTCCTTGGTCTTTGAAGAATTGTTCTCGTGTCTGTTTAATTATGGCTTCAATTTGGTCATTTTTTTCTTTTTCAGAGCCATATTTTTTTCTAAAATTATCTTTTTGAAAGGATTTAGGTAATCTCCTTCATGAGGAAGAAGATTCCTCATCTTCATTTTTTGGAAAAGTGACAATCATTAACGGATTTGATATGTCTTTACCGACTACCATTTGAGTCGGACTAGTTGTATCTTGATCTGATATAGTAGATTTCTTAGCATTCAGAGTGGAATGCACACCCTTTTCATCCATTTTTGAGAGAGATGGAGAACTCTCATTTGGAGTTTGAGTAGTCATATCAGTCTTAGGAACATACTTGTCACGACCCAAGCCTAGGGCCTAGACGTGACATGGCGAATGAGGAACCCGAAAGTACCTCAATCAAGTCTCTTAGCATTCTTTTAGCCTTTCATAGGTAATGATGATAAATAAACAAGCGGAAATCATAATAGTAAATCTTCAACTTACATATGTCCAACAATACCTCTAACTATTAGATTTAACGGGGCTAAGACAAGTCCCTAGCTCACCCTCAATTATAATAGAAGAAATGTCATAGTAAAATATCTTAACATATCATAAACTAGAAAGATAAAGGAGCATTGTTCCCGGAACATGGGAACTCACCAAAAGTAGTCTCTAATGGAATATCAACTAGCCACGTGGAGGAGAACGAGGAGGAGCACCGATCTCTACATGGTGATATCATGTAGGCAAAAGAGTATTCGTTAGTACTTTGAATGTACTAAGTATGTAAGGATGCATGAACATTGAAGAAACATTAAAACATTTATGTAATATGGAACATAATTTAATGTATGCATAATAAATCATATAGATATCCTTTAAAACATTCATTTTCTGGGAAATTAACCATAACTGACATTTAAGACCATGCGAGCTATTACATGGAATCCAACATAACCCCCTACGTTGGCCGGGGAGACTACTTGCCGGGTAGAACTCCGTCAACTTCATTTATTTCTTTAACTTTAACTTTAAGGGCTATTTATGGATCCATTAGTCTAAGCCTACAAGGGCTCCTATGTTGGCACATAGTTAATGAGACAAGGGGTTGCTACTAGGATTCCCTTACCGAACCCCACCTCAATGCCTCATTCGGTGCTAAGTCAATCTCACGGAATAGTTTAATACTTCAAAATATTCATAGCATATAACTTGAGATTTCAAACATCATATTCGGTAGAATAGCTCATTAAAATATTTGATAATTCAAATATGCAAGAATTGTCCTTATTGCATTAAGAATCCATCATTCATATCATTTCATCATTCTTTCATTTCATAAGACTCCTTTTTTATCATAGATATTGCTTTCATAAACATTTATTTGGAGTCAAAGCTTTCAAGTCAAACTTTATTAAAAACATAGTAAAACAGGTGAGTTCAAATCACTTCAACTTGCAAATATGTATGTAAACAAATATACATAAATACTTTGAAATCCATTAATTAAAAATCATGCTTTAAACAACCCACCATGAATTTCAAGAACCTTTAAATAGATAAATAAAAGAATTACTTGTAAACCATCAATTCATACATATGAAATTATGTTGCATCAAAAAAGAGCAATAATCATTAGTTTAACCATGATTAATACTATTAAGTAAAATTAAGAATTAACATAAAAAAATATTACTTGAAATTAAAATATTTAATTGAGAGAGTTTTTGGGCTACATGGGTGGAAGAACCCATGGATAAACACCCACATAACTTATAGTAAAGCTTAAAGAAAATAAACATAATTTATCATATAATCAAAATAATTTAGACATGAGAGTGGAAGGAATACTCTCATTGAAATCTTACATACCTGGAAACCGAAGCTTTAGTTGGTACCGGAAGACTTAATGAACACTCTTGAGTCCTAGCTTCTCTCCTTGCCGGAACATTTTGTGTACTACCCGGAATATATGAATCACCGAAATAGTATTTCTTCACTACTAAGAACTAAAACTATATTTGAGAAAGTGTAAAGAAGTGTATAGAGAGAAGATTTGCTTGAGAAAGCTTGATGAATAAAATGAGAAAATAAGGTGGATATTTATAGGTGGGAAAGAGGGACCTAACAATAAATAAAATAATTATAAAAACAATCTGAAAATTTAGTGGAATATATTGATGTCATTGATGATGTTAAATGGAGGACAATTTATGTCATGAGTGATGTCAAATGTATCTAGATCTTTCTATGATAGGTGAAATGGGTTATTTTTGACAGAATACTCTTTTTGGGAGCTGCATTTGAATAAGATAAATTCCTTATTAGGATTTGGTGTCTTCATAAGAATTGTAGATATGGAAGTCTAGTTTCATATCATTCAAGAATCAACCAATTTGGATAAACCTACAGTGAGATATGATTTTTCTTCTATAAACACTCATTTCTGTCACAGCATCCTACCTTACAAAACTTAATTTATTTGACCTACTTAAACTCCGAATCTTAAAATATGGTCTTCATAAAGGTTGTAGGTAATGATCGTGTGGTTACTCAGAAATTTGAATCACACAATTTGGATATTCCTATGAAAAGTTATGACCAAAATACAGAGTTTGTATCATGTTTAGACAAAAATTGAAACATCGTATACAACGTTTTTAGAGGATGTTATATTATCTCCCCTTTGGGAACATTCATCCTCGAATGAGAAAAAACTTAGCTTGAGTAGAGTAGAGTGTTAACAAACAACCTATCATTAATGCAATAGTGTAATTTAAAATATCGTTTAAAATATATTTCATAATTTTGCAAGCATATGACAAGAAAAGTTGAGATGTAAAGATTTAAAGTAATTGAGCAAGGACAACTTAATACCTTAGGTTTGGGTAGAGGGGAAAAGATGAGGGTATCTCTTAATCATATCCGCTTCCGCTTCCCATGTTGCACTTTCTATTTGTTGATTCCTCCAAAGGACTTTAACAGATGCAACTTCTTTGTTCCTCAATCTCTTAACTTGCCGATCCAAAATTTCCACAGGAACTTCTTCATAGGTCAAGTTTTCTTCAATATTCACTACTCCCATAGGTACAATGGAACTAGGATCACCCACACTTTTTTTTAACATAGACATGTGAAACACCGGATGAACCATGGCCATTTCCAATGGTAATTCTAACTCATATGCAACCTTACCAACACGTCTCACGATTCTATAAGGCCCTACATACCTAGGGCTCAATTTCCCTTTCTTACCAAATCGAACCACACCTTTAATGGGTGAAACCTTCAGATACACCCAATCATCCATATTAAACTCAAGATCCATTCTTCTAGTGTCAGAATAGGACTTTTGACCGCTTTGAGCTGTCTTCAACCTTTCTCTAATGATCTTCACCTTCTCTAAAGCATCAAGTACCAAATCGGGTCCCAACAAGGTCATCTCACCTACTTCGAACCAACCAACTGGTGATCTACATCGTCTCCCATACAAAGCCTCAAATGGCGCCATCTCAATACTTGAGTGGTAACTATTATTATAGGCAAACTCGATGAGAGGTAGATGATCATCCCAATTCCCTTTAAACTCCAACACACAAGCCCTTAACATATCCTCTAGTGTTTGAATCGTCCTTTCGGCTTGCCCATCCGTTTGAGGATGGAATGCTGTGCTCAACTTTACCTTAGTACCGAGGCCTTTTTGAAATGATCTCCAGAAGTGAGAAGTAAATTGGGTACCACGATCCGAAATAATGGATAATGGCACACTATGCAACCTCACCAACTCCCGAATATATAACTTGGCATAGTCTTCGGCACTATAGGAAGTTTTAACCGGTAGGAAGTGAGCTGACTTAGTCATTCTATCAATAATTACCCAAATCGAGTCATGACGCTTCCGGGTATAAGGCAAACCCACTACAAAATCCATATTCACATCTTCCCACTTCCAAGTTGGGATTTCAATGTCTTGGGCTAGGCCACCCGGCCTTTGATGTTCGGCCTTCACTTGTTGGCAATTCGTACATTCGGACACAAACCTTGCTATGTCCTTCTTCATGCCACCCCACCAATACAACTCCTTTAAGTCTCGGTACATTTTCGTTGAACCGGGATGAATAGAGTATGTAGAATTATGAGCCTCCATCATGATCAAACTCCTTAAGCCATCAACATTTGGAACACATATCCGACCTTGATAGTATAGTACCCCATCTCTCCCTTGGGAAAAGACCTCTATCTTCTTTTCCTTTACCAACTTCTTTAACTCGATAAACTTTGGGTCAAGATCTTGCTTGGATTTAACATCCACCACCAAAGAGGATTCAGACCTATTTTGAACAACCATACCCCCATCATTAGTACCACACAACTTCACCCCTAATCTAGCCAATCTGTGAACATCTTTCACCAACTCCCTCTTACTTTCATCCACATGGGCCATACTCCCCATAGACACTCTACTAAGTGCATCAGCAACCACATTAGCTTTACCCGGATGATAGTGCACACTCATGTCATAGTCCTTAAGGAGTTCTAGCTACCTCCTTTGCCTTAGGTTAAGGTCCTTTTGGGTGAACACATACTGAAGACTCTTATGATCAGTATACACATCCACATGCACCCTATAGAGGTAATTCCTCCAAATCTTCAGAGCAAAAACAACGGCCGCCAATTCAAGGTCATGGGTAGGGTAGTTACGCTCATGCACCTTTAATTGCCTAGAAGCATAGGCTATGACCTTGCCGTTTTACATTAAGACACAACCTAAACCAATCTTTGAAGCATCACAATAAACTACAAACCCCTCTAATCCTTCTGGGAGAGTCAAAATAGGAGCAGAGGTAAGTCGATCTTTTAAGGTCTGGAAACTCTTCTTACACTCATCTGTCCATATGAATTTGGATTTCTTTTGGGTCAATTTTGTCATAGGAGATGAGATGGAAGAAAAGCCTTTGACGAACCTTCTATAGTACCCGGCTAGACCTAAGAAGCTCCTAATATCTGAAGGAGATAATGGTCTAGGCCAATTTTTGACTGTCTCTATTTTCTTAGGATCAACCTTGATTCCATCACCGGACACTACGTGACCAAGAAATGTTACCTCCTTTAACCAAAATTCACACTTACTAAATTTTGCAAATAATTGCCTATCCCTCAATGTTTGAAGCACAACTCTCAAGTGATTTTTATGTTCTTCCTCACCCCGAGAGTAAATTAAAATATCATCAATGAAGACTACTACAAAGGTATCAAGGTAAGGTTTGAACACCCTATTCATCAAGTCCATAAACACCGCCGGTGCATTCGTCAACCCAAAACTCATCACCACAAACTCATAGTGACCATACCTTGTTCGGAAGGCTGTTTTGGGAATGTCACACTCCCTTACCCGTAGTTGGTGGTAGCCGGACCGAAGGTCGATCTTGGAGAAGTGACTTGCCCCTTGTAATTGATCAAACAAGTCATTTATTATAGGGAGTGGGTACTTGTTCTTAATGGTTATCTTATTTAATTGTCGGTAGTCTATGCACATTCGAAGTGACCCATCCTTATTTCTTACAAATAGAACGGGAGCACCCCATGGCGAAATACTTGGTCTTATGAACCCCTTCTCTAACAAGTCCTTTAATTGTTCCTTCAGCTCTTTTAATTCTGCTGGGGCCATGCGGCAAGGAGGAATAGAGATAGGTTGGGTATCGGGGAGGAGATCAATACCAAAATCAACTTCCCTTTCGGGAGGGACACCGGGAAGGTCATCAAGAAAGACATCAGGGAATTCATTGACTATAGAAACTGACTCAAAAGAAGGACTTTTGGAGTTGACATCCCTAACCCTCACAATATGGTAAATACATCCCTTAGAAATCATTTTGCGAGCCTTAAGATAAGAAATAAACTGACCCTTAACCACCAAATCACGACCTTGCCATTCAATAACAGGCTTATTTGGAAATTGGAACTTGACTCGACGATTCCTACAATCTATGGAAGCATAAGATGCATGTAACCAATCCATCCCAAGAATGACATCGAAATCTATCATATCAAGCTCAATAAGATCACAAGGAATAACTTTATGCAAGATAGACACAAGGCAACCCCTATAGACCTTTCTAGCAATAACTGACTCACCAACAGGGGTAGACACCAAATAAGGCTCTAATAACATTTCAAGTAAAACATCAAATCTATTAGCAAGGAATGGAGTAACAAAAGATAAATTTGCACCCGGATCTAATAGTGCATACACATCAAAAGAAAAGACCTTTAACATACTAGTAATGACATTGGGTGCATCCTCAACCTCTTGTCTCCCATGAAAGGAGTAAAAGCGGTTGGTGCGTTGGACACCTCCTTGGACTTGTTGACCATGAGCAATTTGTCCTTGAGTCCTACCACCACCATCTCTACAATCCTTAGCATGGTGGCCCAGCTTTCCACACTTAAAGCATGCATTGGAGCTGGCTAAGCATTCCCCTTTGTGAGTCCTTCCACACTTCTTGCAAGTGGGGAAAGTTTGAGTAGCAACATTCTCTCTTGGAATCATTGGTTTACCACTTTTGTCCTTGTTGAACTTTGGAGGAGGAGTATTGGTGGAACCTTGTCCCATAAATCGTTGCCCACCTTGGCCTTTGCCATTGTTACCATGATCGGACCTTTGAGGGTTAAACCCTCCACCATCCATTCTAGCCTTTTTGAACCCCCTTGATCTCTCTCTAAGCTTCTCTTCTTCGATTTGTTCTGCGTAAGTCATTAACCGAGAGATGTCCATCTCTTTGACCAACATGGCTGTTTTGCACTCCTTGGACACCAAGCTTGAGACACCGGAAATAAACTTGCTCATCCTAGCTCTTGGGTCGGAGACCATAAAAGGAGCATACTTTGACAACTTAGTAAATTTGAGAGCATACTCCCTCACGCTCATACTCCCTTGGCGGAGGTTGATGAACTCTTGGATTTTGGCCTCCCTTAGCTCTAATGGGAAGAAACGGTCTAGGAAAGCACCTTTGAACTCTTCCCATCCTATCGATCCTATTTCTTCATCCCTCTCAACAACCCATTGTTCATACCACACTCGAGCTACACCTTTGAGTTGATAGGCCACTAGCTCAGCCTTCTCATTTGGTGGAACACCCATGATAGCCACAATCCGATACACCTCATTAATGAACTCCATAGGGTCCTCATCTAGTTTAGAACCATTGAACTCGGGTGGATTTATCCTTTGGAAATCCCGAATTCTAGAGGCTGGATTTTGCATTTAGGGAGGAGGAACACCTAGATTCCCTTGGTTAGCTACGACTTGAGCTAACAAAGTAATAACACTGCGAAACTCGGCATGGGTTACCCTATCCTCATGATGTTGGGCATTAGGAATCGGAGGAGTTTGGTCCTCATCGTCAACCCTTGCTCTTCGAGGTGGTCTTCCACGAGTCATTATCTAGAGAACATAAAGTGGGTCATTAGTTAAAGGAAAGCTTAGGACACTCTAAGGCACGACATAAATTTGAAAGAAGTGAAAAATTTCCTAAACGCCTCATAGTCTCTTATTCATAATTGTGGCGCGCTTCACAACCATGAACAAAAACCTATTCGACGTGGCATGTTGGACTTCCAAGGATAATTCAAAACCTCGGGCTCTGATACCAAGTTTGTCACGACGCAAGCCTAGGGCCTAGACGTGACATGGCGAATGAGGAACCCGAAAGTACCTCAATCAAGCCTCTTAGCATTCTTTTAGCCTTTCATAGGTAATGATGATAAATAAACAAGCGGAAATCATAATAGTAAATCTTCAACTTACATATGTCCAACAATACCTCTAACTATTAGATTTAACGGGGCTAAGACAAGTCCCTAGCTCACCCTCAATTATAATAGAATAAATGTCATAGTAAAATATCTTAACATATCATAAACTAGAAAGATAAAGGAGCATTGTTCCCGGAACATGGGAACTCACCAAAAGTAGTCTCCAATGGAATATCAACTAGCCACGTGGAGGAGAACGAGGAGGAGCACTGATCCCTACATGGTGATATCATGTAGGCAAAAGAGTATGCATTAGTACTTTGAATGTACTAAGTATGTAAGGATGCATGAACATTGAAGAAACATTAAAACATTTATGTAATATGGAACATAATTTAATGTATGCATAATAAATCATATAGATATCCTTTAAAACATTCATTTTGTGGAAAATTAACCATAACCGACATTTAAGACCATGCGAGCTATTACATGGAATCCAACATAACCCCCTACGTTGGCCGGGGAGACTACTTGCCGGGTAGAACTCCGTCAACTTCATTTATTTCTTTAACTTTAACTTTAAGGGCTATTTATGGATCCATTAGCCTAAGCCTACAAGGGCTCCTATGTTGACACATAGTTAATGAGATAAGGGGTTGCTACTAGGATTCCCTTATCGAACCCCACCTCAATGCCTCATTCGGTGCTAAGTCAATCTCACGGAATAGTTTAATACTTCAAAATATTCATAGCATATAACTTGAGATTTCAAACATCATATTCGGTAGAATAGCTCATTAAAACATTTGATAATTCAAATATGCAAGAATTGTCCTTATTGCATTAAGAATCCATCATTCATATCATTTCATCATTCTTTCATTTCATAAGACTCCTTTTTTATCATAGATATTGCTTTCATAAACATTTATTTGGAGTCAAAGCTTTCAAGTCAAACTTTATTAAAAATATAGTAAAACTAGGTGAGTTCAAATCACTTCAACTTGCAAATATGTATGTAAACAAATATACATAAATACTTTGAAATCCATTAATTAAAAATCATGCTTTAAACAACCCACCATAAATTTCAAGAACCTTTAAATAGATAAATAAAAGAATTACTTGTAAACCATCAATTCATACATATGAAATTATGTTGCATCAAAATAGAGCAATAATCATTAGTTTAACCATGATTAATACTATTAAGTAAAATTAAGAATTAACATAAAAAAATATTACTTGAAATTAAGATATTTAATTGAGAGAGTTTTTGGGCTACATGGGTGGAAGAACCCATGGATAAACACCCACATAACTTATAGTAAAGCTTAAAGAAAATAAACATAATTTATCATATAATCAAAATAATTTAGACATGAGAGTGGAATGAATACTCTCATTGAAACCTTACATACCTGGAAACCGAAGCTTTAGTTGGTACCGGAAGACTTAATGAACACTCTTGAGTTCTAGCTTCTCTCCTTGCCGGAACATTTTGTGTACTACCCGGAATATATGAATCACCGAAATAGTATTTCTTCACTACTAAGAACTAAAACTATATTTGAGAAAGTGTAAAGAAGTGTATAGAGAGAAGATTTACTTGAGAAAGCTTGATGAATAAAATGAGAAAATAAGGTGGGTATTTATAGGTGAGAAAGAGGGACCTAACAATAAATAAAATAATTATAAAAAAAATCTGAAAATTTAGTGGAATATATTGATGTCATGGATGATGTTAAATGGAGGACAATTTATGTCATGAGTGATGTCAAATGTATCTAGATCTTTCTATGGTAGGTGAAATGGGTTATTTTTGATAGAATACTCTTTTTGGGAGCTGCGTTTGAATAAGATAAATTCCTTATTAGGATTTGATGTCTTCATAAGAATTGTAGATATGGAAGTCTAGTTTGATATCGTTCAAGAATCAACCAATTTGGATAAACCTACAGTGAGATATGATTTTTCTTCTATAAATACTCATTTCCGTCACAGTATCCTACCTTACAAAAATTAATTTATTTGACCTACTTAACCTCTGAATATTAAAATATGGTCTTCATAAAGGTTGTGGGTAATGATCGTGTGGTTACTCAGAAATTTGAATCACTCAATTTGGATATTCCTATGAAACGTTATGACCAAAATACAGAGGTTGTATCGTGTTTAGACAAAATTTGAAAAATCATATACAACGTTTTTAGGGGATGTTACAATACTTACCTTGGAATGTCTCTAGCTGCTTCATTAGTAGCATATTTTCTTGAATAAGGACCTCATTTTTGGCATTGAGTCTTTTGAAGGCCCCAGTAATAGTAGAACAATGGTCACAGAAAATGATTTTGTCGGAGTTTTTTGGCTGAGTCTTTTGGATATTATACTTGTCACGACCCAAGCCTAGGGCCTAGACGTGACATGGCGAATGAGGAACCCGAAAGTACCTCAAACAAGCCTCTTAGCATTCTTTTAGCCTTTCATAGGTAATGATGATAAATAGACAAGCGGAAATCATAATAATAAATCTTCAACTTACATATGTCCAACAATACCTCTAACTATTAGATTTAATGGGGCTAAGACAAGTTCCTAGCTCACCCTCAATCATAATAGAAGAAATGCCATAATAAAATATCTTAACATATCATAAGCTAGAAAGACAAAGGAGTATTGTTCCCGGAACATGGGAACTCACCAAAAGTAGTCTTCAATGGAATATCAACTAGCCACGTGGAGGAGAACGAGGAGGAGCAGCGATCCCTACATGGTGATATCATGTAGGCAAAAGAGTATGCATTAGTACTTTGAATGTACTAAGTATGTAAGGATGCATGAACATTGAGAAAATATTATAACATTTATGTAATATGGAACATAATGTAATACATGCATAATAAATCATATGGATATCCTTTAAAACATTCATTTTTGTGGGAAGCTAACCATAACCGACATTTAAGACCATGCGAGCTATTACATGGAATCCAACATAACCCCCTACGTTGGCCGGGGAGACTACTTGCCAGGTAGAACTCCGTCAACTTCATTCATTTCTTTAACTTTAACTTTAAGGGCTATTTATGGATCCATTAGCCTAAGCCTACAAGGGCTCCTATGTTGGCACATAGTTAATGAGACAAGGGGTTGCTACTAGGATTCCCTTACCGAATCCCACCTCAATGCCTCATTCGGTGCTAAGTCAATCCCACGGAATAGTTTAATACTTCAAAATATTCATAGCATATAACTTGAGAATTCAAACATCATATTCGGTAGAATAGCTCATTAAAACATTAGATAATTCAAATATGCAAGAATTGTCCTTATTGCATAAAGAATCCATCATTCATATCATTTCATCATTCTTTCATTTCATAAGACTCCTTTTTTTTATCATAGATATTGCTTTCATAAACATTTATTTGGAGTCAAAGCTTTCAAGTCAAACTTTATTAAAAACATAGTAAAACTAGGTGGGTTCAAATCACTTCAACTTGCAAATATGTATGTAAATAAATATTCATAAATACTTTGAAATCCATTAATTAAAAATCATGCTTTAAACAACCCACCATAACAAAAATATTACTTGAAATCAAGAGACTTAATTGAAAGAGTTTTTGGACTACATGGGTGGAAGAACCCATGGATAAACACCCACATAACTTAGAGTAAAGCTTAAAGAAAATAAACATAATTTATCATATAATCAAAATAATTTAGACATGAGAGTGGAATGAATACTCTCATTGAAACCTTACATACCTGGAAACCGAAGCTTTAGTTGGTACCGGAAGACTTAATGAACACTCTTGAGTCCTAGCTTCTCTCCTTGCCGGAACGTTTTGTGTACTACCCGGAATATATGAATCACCGGAATAGTATTTCTTCACTACTAAGAACTAAAACTATATTTGAGAAAGTGTAAAGAAGTGTATAGAGAGAAGATTTACTTGAGAAAGCTTGATGAATAAAATGAGAAAATAAGGTGGGTATTTATAGGTGGGAAAGAGGGACCTAACAATAAATAAAATAATTATAAATAAAAATCTGAAAATTTAGTGGAATATATTGATGTCATGGATGATGTTAAATGGAGGACAATTTATGTCATGAGTGATGTCAAATGTATCTAGATCTTTCTATGGTAGGTGAAATGAGTTATCTTTGACAGAATATTCTTTTTGGGAGCTGCGTTTGAATAAGATAAATTCCTTATTAGGATTTGGTGTCTTCATAAGAATTGTAGATATGGAAGTCTAGTTTCATATCGTTTAAGAATCAACCAATTTGGATAAACCTACAGTGAGATATGATTTTTCTTCTATAAACACTCATTTCCGTAACAGCATTCTACCTTACAAAGATTAATTTATTTGACCTACTTAACCTCCGAATCTTAAAATATGGTCTTCATAAAAGTTGTAGGTAATGATCTTGTGGTTACTCAGAAATTTGAATCACACAATTTGGATATTTCTATGAAAAGTTATGACCAAAATACAGAGACTGTATCATGTTTAGGCAAAAATTGAAACATCGTATACAACATTTTTAGGGGATATTACATTATCTCCCCCTTGGGAACATTCGTCCTCGAATGACAAAAGACTTAGCTTGAGTAGAGTATTAACAAACAACCTATCATTAATGCAACAGTGTAATTTAAAATATCATTTAAAAAAAATATTTCATAATTTTGCAAGCATATGACAAGAAAAGTTGAGATGTAAAGATTTCAAGTAATTGAGCAAGGACAACTTAATACCTTAGGTTTGGGTAGAGGGGAAAAGATGAGGGTATCTCTTAATCATATCCGCTTCCGCTTCCCATGTTGCACTTTCTATTTGTTGATTCCTCCAAAGGATTTTAACAGATGCAATTTCTTTGTTCCTCAATCTCTTAACTTGCCGGTCCAAAATTTCCGCAGGAACTTCTTCATAGGTCAAGTTTTCTTCAATATTCACTACTGCCATAGGTACAATGGAACTAGAATCACCCACATGTTTTTTCAACATAGACACGTGAAACACCGGATGAACCATGGCCATTTCCAATGGTAATTCCAACTCATATGCAACCTTACCAACACGTCTCACAATTCTATAAGGCCCTACATATCTAGGGCTCAATTTCCCTTTCTTACCAAATCGAACCACACCTTTCATGGGTGAAACCTTCAGATACACCCAATCATCCACATTAAACTCAAGATCCCTTCTTCTAGTGTCAGAATAGGACTTTTGACGACTTTGAGCCGTCTTCAACCTCTCTCTAATGATCTTCACCTTCTCTAAAGCATCAAGTACCAAATCGGGGCCCAACAAGGTCATCTCACCTACTTCGTACCAACCTACCGGTGATCTACATCGTCTCCCATACAAAGCCTCAAATGGTGCCATCTCAATACTTGAGTGGTAACTATTATTATAGGCAAACTCGATGAGAGGTAGATGATCATCCCAATTCCCTTTAAACTCCAATACACAAGCCCTTAACATATCCTCTAGTGTTTGAATCGTCCTTTCGGCTTGCCCATCCGTTTGAGGATGGAATGCTGTGCTCAACTTTACCTTAGTACCGAGGCCTTTTTGAAATGATCTCCAGAAGTGAGAAGTAAATTGGGTACCACGATCCGAAATAATGGATAATGGCACACCATGCAACCTCACCAACTCCCGAATATACAACTTGGCATAGTCTTCGGCACTATAGGAAGTTTTAATCGGTAAGAAGTGAGCTGACTTAGTCATTCTATCAATAATTACCCAAATCGAGTCATGACGTTTCCGAGTATGAGGCAAACCCACTACAAAATCCATATTCACATTTTCCCATTTCCAAGTTGGGATTTCAATGTCTTGGGCTAGGCCACCCGGTCTTTGATGTTCGGCCTTCACTTGTTGACAATTTGTACATTCGGACACAAACCTTGCTATGTCCTTCTTCATGCCACCCCACCAATACAACTCCTTTAAGTCTCGGTACATTTTTGTTGAACCGGGATGAATGGAGTATCTAGAATTATGAGCCTCCATCAAGATCAAACTCCTTAGGCCATCAACATCTGGAACACATATCCGACCTTGGTAGTATAGAACCCCATCTCCCCCTTGGGAAAAGACTTCTATCTTCTTTTCCTTTACCAACTTCTTTAACTCGATAAACTTTGGGTCAAGATCTTGCTTTGATTTAACATCCACCACCAAAGAGGATTCAGAACTATTTTGAACAACCATACCCCCATCATTAGTACTACCCAACTTCACCCCTAATCTAGCCAATCGGTGAACATCTTTCACCAACTCCCTCTTCCTTTCATCCACATGGGCCACACTCCCCATAGATATTCTACTAAGTGCATCAGCAACCACATTGGCTTTACCCGGATGATAGTGCACACTCATGTCATAGTCCTTAAGGAGTTCTAGCCACCTCCTTTGCCTTAGATTAAGGTCCTTTTGGGTAAACACATATTGAAGACTCTTATGATCAGTATATACATCCACATGCACCCCATAGAGGTAATGCCTCCAAATCTTCAGAGCAAAAACAACAGCCGCCAATTCAAGGTCATGGGTAGGGTAGTTGCGCTCATGCACCTTTAATTGCCTAGAAGCATAGGCTATTACCTTGCCTTTTTGCATTAAGACACAACCTAAACCAATCTTTGAAGCATCACAATAAACTACAAATCCTTCTAATCCTTCTGGGAGAGTCAAAATAGGAGCAGAGGTAAGTCGATCTTTTAAGGTCTGGAAACTCTTCTCACACTCATCTGTCCATATGAATTTGGATTTCTTTTGGGTCAATTTTGTCATAGGAGATGAGATGGAAGAAAAGCCTTTGACGAACCGTCTATAGTACCCGGCTAGACCTAAGAAGCTCCTAATCTCTGAAGGAGATAATGGTCTAGGCCAATTTTTGACTGCCTCTATTTTCTTAGGATCAACCTTGATTCCATCACCGGACACTACGTGACCAAGAAATGCTACCTCCTTTAACCAAAATTCACACTTACTAAATTTTGCAAATAATTGTTTATCCCTCAATGTTTGAAGCACAACTCTCAAGTGATTTTTATGTTCTTCCTCACCCCGAGAGTAAATTAAAATATCATCAATGAAGACTACTACAAAGGTATCAAGGTAAGGTTTGAACACCCTATTCATCAAGTCCATAAACACCGCTGGTGCATTCGTCAACCCAAAACTCATCACCACAAACTCATAGTGACCATACCTTGTTCGAAAGGCTGTTTTGGGAATGTCACACTCCCTTACCCGTAGTTGGTGGTAGCCGGACCGAAGGTCGATCTTGGAGAAGTGACTTGCCCCTTGTAATTGATCAAACAAGTCATCTATTCTAGGGAGTGGGTACTTGTTCTTAATGGTCATCTTATTTAATTGCCGATAGTCTATGCACATTCGAAGTGACCCATCCTTCTTTCTTACAAATAGAACGGGAGCACCCCATGGCGAAATACTTGGTCTTATGAACCCCTTCTCTAACAAGTCCTTTAATTGTTCCTTCAGCTCTTTCAATTCTGCTGAGGCCATGCGGTAAGGAGGAATAGATATAGGTTGGGTATCGGGGAGGATATCAATACCAAAATCAACTTCCCTTTCGGGAGGGATACCGGGAAGGTCATCAGGAAAGACATCGGGGAATTCATTGACTATAGGAACTGACTCAAGAGAAGGACTTTTGGAGTTGACATCCCTAACCCTCACAATATGGTAAATACATCCCTTAGAAATCATTTTGCGAGCCTTAAGATAAGAAATAAACTGACCCTTAACCACCGAATCACGACCCTGCCATTCAATAACAGGCTCATTTGGAAATTGGAACTTGACTCGACGATTCCTACAATCTATGGAAGCATAAGATGCATGTAACCAATCCATCCCAAGAATGACATCGAAATCTACCATATCTAGCTCAATGAGATCACAAGGAATAACTTTATGCAAGATAGACACAAGGCAATCCCTATAGACCTTTCTAGCAATAACTGACTCACCAACGGGGGTAGACACCAAATAAGGCTCTAATAACATTTCAGGTAAAACATCAAATCTATTAGCAAGGAATGGAGTAACAAAATATAAATTTGCACCCGGATCTAATAGTGCATACACATCAAAAGAAAAGACCTTTAACATACCGGTAATGACATTGGATGCATCCTCAACCTCTTGTCTCCCATGCAAGGCGTAAAAGCGGTTAGTGCGTTGGACACCTCCTTGGACTTGTTGACCATGAGCAATTTGGCCTTGAGTCCTACCACCACCATCTCTACAATCCTTAGCATGGTGGCCCAGCTTGCCACACTTAAAGCATGCATTGGAACCAGCTAAGCATTCCCCTTTGTGAGTCCTTCCACACTTCTTGCAAGCAGGGAAAGTTTGAGTAGCAACATTCTCTCTTGGAATCATTGGTTTACCACTCTTGTCCTTGTTGAACCTTGGAGGAGGAGTATTGGTGGAACCTTGTCCCACAAATCGTTGCCCACCTTGACCTTTGCCATTGTTACCATAATCGGACCTTTGAGGGTTAAACCCTCCACCATCCACTCTAGCCTTTTTGAACCCCCTTGATCTCTCTCTAAGCTTCTCTTCTTCAATTTGTTCTGCGTAAGTCATTAACCGAGAGATATCCATCTCCTTGATCAACATGGCCGTTTTGCACTCCTTGGACACCAAGCTTGAGACACCGGAAATAAACTTGCTCATCCTAGCTCTTGGGTCGGAAACCATAAAAGGAGCATACTTTGACAACTTAGTGAATTTGAGAGCATACTCCCTCACGCTCATACTCCCTTGACGGAGGTTGATGAACTCTTAGATTTTGGCCTCCCTTAGCTCTAATGGGAAGAAGCGGTCTAGGAAGGCACCTTTGAACTCTTCCCATCCTATCGACCCTATTTCTTCATCCCTCTCAACAATCCATTGTTCGTACCATACTCGAGCCACACCTTTGAGTTGATAGGCCACTAGCTCGGCCTTCTCATTTGGTGGCACACCCATGATAGCCACAATCCGGTACACCTCATTAATGAACTCCATAGGGTCCTCATCTAGTTTAGAACCATCGAACTCGGGTGGATTCATCCTTTGGAAATCCCAAATCCTAGAGGCTGGATTTTGCATTTGGGGAGAAGGAACACCTAGATTCCCTTGGTTAGCTACGACTTGAGCTAACAAAGTAATAACACTGCGAAACTCGGCATGGGTTACCCCGTCCTCATGATGTTGGGCATTAGGAATCGGAGGAGTTTGGTCCTCATCGTCAACCCTTGCTCTTCGAGGTGGTCTTCCACGAGTCATTATCTAGAGAACACAAAATGGGTCGTTAGTTAAAGGAAAGCTTAGGACACTCTAAGGCACGACATGAATTTGAAAGAAGTGAAAATTTTTCCTAAACGCCTCATAGTCTCTTATTCATAATTGTGGCGCGCTTCACAACCATGAACAAGAAACTATTCGACGCGGCATGTTGGACTTCCAAGGATCATTCAAAACCTTGGGCTCTGATACCAAGTTTGTCACGACCCAAGCCTAGGGCCTAGACGTGACATGGCGAATGAGGAACCCGAAAGTACCTCAAACAAGCCTCTTAGCATTCTTTTAGCCTTTCATAGGTAATGATGATAAATAGACAAGCGGAAATCATAATAATAAATCTTCAACTTACATATGTCCAACAATACCTCTAACTATTAGATTTAATGGGGCTAAGACAAGTTCCTAGCTCACCCTCAATCATAATAGAAGAAATGCCATAATAAAATATCTTAACATATCATAAGCTAGAAAGACAAAGGAGTATTGTTCCCGGAACATGGGAACTCACCAAAAGTAGTCTTCAATGGAATATCAACTAGCCACGTGGAGGAGAACGAGGAGGAGCAGCGATCCCTACATGGTGATATCATGTAGGCAAAAGAGTATGCATTAGTACTTTGAATGTACTAAGTATGTAAGGATGCATGAACATTGAGAAAATATTATAACATTTATGTAATATGGAACATAATGTAATACATGCATAATAAATCATATGGATATCCTTTAAAACATTCATTTTTGTGGGAAGCTAACCATAACCGACATTTAAGACCATGCGAGCTATTACATGGAATCCAACATAACCCCCTACGTTGGCCGGGGAGACTACTTGCCAGGTAGAACTCCGTCAACTTCATTCATTTCTTTAACTTTAACTTTAAGGGCTATTTATGGATCCATTAGCCTAAGCCTACAAGGGCTCCTATGTTGGCACATAGTTAATGAGACAAGGGGTTGCTACTAGGATTCCCTTACCGAATCCCACCTCAATGCCTCATTCGGTGCTAAGTCAATCCCACGGAATAGTTTAATACTTCAAAATATTCATAGCATATAACTTGAGAATTCAAACATCATATTCGGTAGAATAGCTCATTAAAACATTAGATAATTCAAATATGCAAGAATTGTCCTTATTGCATAAAGAATCCATCATTCATATCATTTCATCATTCTTTCATTTCATAAGACTCCTTTTTTTTATCATAGATATTGCTTTCATAAACATTTATTTGGAGTCAAAGCTTTCAAGTCAAACTTTATTAAAAACATAGTAAAACTAGGTGGGTTCAAATCACTTCAACTTGCAAATATGTATGTAAATAAATATTCATAAATACTTTGAAATCCATTAATTAAAAATCATGCTTTAAACAACCCACCATAACAAAAATATTACTTGAAATCAAGAGACTTAATTGAAAGAGTTTTTGGACTACATGGGTGGAAGAACCCATGGATAAACACCCACATAACTTAGAGTAAAGCTTAAAGAAAATAAACATAATTTATCATATAATCAAAATAATTTAGACATGAGAGTGGAAGGAATACTCTCATTGAAACCTTACATACCTGGAAACCGAAGCTTTAGTTGGTACCGGAAGACTTAATGAACACTCTTGAGTCCTAGCTTCTCTCCTTGCCGGAACGTTTTGTGTACTACCCGGAATATATGAATCACCGGAATAGTATTTCTTCACTACTAAGAACTAAAACTATATTTGAGAATGTGTATAGAGAGAAGATTTGCTTGAGAAAGCTTGATGAATAAAATGAGGAAATAAGGTGGGTATTTATAGGTGGGAAAGATGACCTAACAATAAATAAAATAATTATAAATAAAAATCTGAAAATTTAGTGGAATATATTGATGTCATGGATGATGTTAAATGGAGGACAATTTATGTCATGAGTGATGTCAAATGTATCTAGATCTTTCTATGGTAGGTGAAATGAGTTATCTTTGACAGAATACTCTTTTTGGGAGCTGCGTTTGAATAAGATAAATTCCTTATTAGGATTTGGTGTCTTCATAAGAATTGTAGATATGGAAGTCTAGTTTCATATCGTTTAAGAATCAACCAATTTGGATAAACCTACAGTGAGATATGATTTTTCTTCTATAAACACTCATTTCCGTAACAGCATTCTACCTTACAAAGATTAATTTATTTGACCTACTTAACCTCCGAATCTTAAACTATGGTCTTCATAAAAGTTGTAGGTAATGATCTTGTGGTTACTCAGAAATTTGAATCACTCAATTTGGATATTTCTATGAAAAGTTATGACCAAAATACAGAGACTGTATCATGTTTAGGCAAAAATTGAAACATCGTATACAACGTTTTTAAGGGATATTACAATACTGAGGAGTTTGATTTGGGTTTTGTCTTAGAGTTGGAGAAATATAGTAATTTGGTCCAAGCATTCCTCTAGCATAGTCTAAAGTTTCAGTAAATTTATTAAAACCTTTAAAAGGAGGAATTTTAACTCCACTTATTGAGTCTACTACTTCTATCTAGATCTGAAAAACTCCATTTGTTTTTCCATGTATAACAACGTAATACTTAAATTTATTTTCTCTATTTTTGTCTGAAAAGTATTAACATAAAGCATTAGTAGCTGCAATAAAATGTTTAGTGTCTTTCTTATTATAAGCTATCAATAGATTGTCTACTAAGCATTTTTGTGATTTACCTATATTACAGTTTGACATTATTCTGAAAGATAGGTTGAACTGAGGATAGGAAATTAAATTGAACTTACCAAAGCAAATCCTTTCCATCATCTCGACTGCACCTTGAGGTCTAAAATTTATCTTACCTAGAAAAGTTTGTGCGTACGAGTCTGGTTAGGCTATGCCCTTGCCTTTGTCTGCTGGCGTTTGGCAGTTGATCTCATGCTGAAATAACATTAACTTAGTTTTTAATTGTAATCTACTTAATTTATCAGCTAATTCATTATTTTTTCTTTTTACATATTCAAAGACTATATTGTTATATATAGATATAACATCCATAAAATTTAACCACCATCTTTTGTTACTAGCTTTACTATTTATTTCTTTGTGAAATTTGACTATAGATTCACAGTCTGTCGTACTAGTACTTCATCTTTGTTTAATATGTATAATTTAAAGCTATTTAAACCATATATTATTGCTAATACTTCGGCGTCTATGCTACTCATATTTTCTTTTTCTTTATATTTACCTCTTTGGTATGCACATATTTTTTCTTCGTTTTTACTACTATATTTACTGGGTCTAACTTTTAAACGGCTCCCCATCCTAACTGGCTTCCATCAGTTTGGACTTTTAAATAGTTTGATTCTAAGGGATTTTTAGGTCTAGTATATTCTTAACTTTTTCTTTTATTTGTTGTACCAATTTAATATCTTCTGCATTAGAATGTTTTTGGCCCTTACTTCCTTTTTTTGCATATAAAGGTCCTGCTATTTTCCTAAGTCTTGAATAAAATCCTAGCATAATTTACAAGTCCTAATTTTTTTGTAAATCCTTAGTATTATCTAATTTGTCCGGCATATCTAATACCTTTTTTACTATATGTGGTTGTAACTTTATTTTTTCATATCCTAAGGTAACTCCTAGAAAATTAATATGTGTCTTATATAATTCCATCTTCTTTTTACTAATTATTATTTCATATTTTATAAATAGTCTAAATTTTTTTTGTATGTGTCCTAAATGTTCTTGGATATCTTTACTAAATACTAAAATATCATCTATATAAACTAAAAAAAAAAATTGTAGTCTCCATACATATCGTCCATTTTTCGTTGAAATATGGGCAGAGTTTTTTTTAAAACCAAAGGGTATAGCTAGCTATTCGAAATGTCCTTAGGGACAAGTGAAAGCCGTTCATTCTATGCTTTCTGGGTGCATTTTTACCTTTCAATAACCAGATTTACAATCAAACTTGTATCCTATTAATTAGTTCATTTTTATCTGGTAGTTTGTATGCATCTCTTCTTGCATTATCATTTAGTCTTTTATAATTTATTACCATCCTAGCTTTCCCTCTTACTTGCTCACTATGATTTCTTACCATAAATGCAACAGATATATGTTTAGAGGTTGATCGTCTAATTACTTCTAATTTTAATAATTCTTTAATTTGTTTACTAAATTTTTCGGTGTCTTCATTATTAGCTTCTATAACTGCTGTTTTTATAGTATATTCAGGATTGATTATGTCTAATTTACACATAATCTTATTGCAACCCCAATGTATTAGTGGTTTTTCTCAAATTATTTCCATTTCATCTAATATTGCTATTATATTGTCTAAGTCTTTAAGATTTTTTATCATTCCTATCTTATTTATTCCTTTTTGAAAATTATAATATTCAGTTTCTACATTTATTAATGTATAATCTTTTTCTATATCTTCTAAATATAATTGTTTTAAATAATCCTCATTTTCTTCATATAGGTTTTTTGAAGAGCAATTACATTTATCTCCATAATCGTCACAACATGGCGTTGTATCCTTTTTGGGACTTGTTATGTCTTTAATTTGGGATCTTCCTTTTGTAGGAGGTCTTGTAATTTGCACTGGAATATAAGTGGAATTTCTAAATAACATTATTCCGTCTCTAGAGAATAAACAACTTTCATTGTTTTGTGTAAGAAAGTATAATCCTATTACTAAATCGGTTTTAATGTCTAAATCTCTTGCTAATATTTTGTACATATTATAGGTTGGTTTGTAAAATTCATTACATCTATTAATAAAGCTTATTTGAGCCTTTTCTATGTAATAATCATAAAGGTTATACGTTCCGTCCATTTGTATTGCAGATACAGGCTCTTTAAAAGTCTTTAACACTTTTGTTGGTAATATCTTTTTATTTATAAGGAAACTAGTGCATTTGGTATCTACGAGGGCTAGGGTCTCTATCTCTATATCTTGAATGCTAATCCTAGCTAGAGCTTTTATTGTTCCAAATCTTGTCTTCATTACATATAAAACTAGTATTATTTTCTTCAACATTCATGAGTTCTGTTTCTAAATTGTCTAGATGTATTGTTCCTTGGGTATATAAGTCTTCTATTTCTAGTTTTTCATTTTCTTTTTCTAGAGAAATTAGTCTTTGTTCTAATTCATTTAGTCTTGTTTCTAAGGTTATTAATCGTAGATTCGTGGCTGAGTCTTTTACTGGCGTTTGATCCTGTTGTTTACTTACTTTTACTTTTAATTTATCTTGTATGCAGGTAATACATGCTTCCATCTAACATTTTTGACATTTAGCTCTATTAGCCTTACTAAGGTACCATTTACATATTTTACATTGATTACTATCTATTCCTTTGTGTCGTTCAAAGTTATGATTACATTCTTGCACGACGTTCATCATGGTACTGATCTGTAGATCGTCTAGGTTTAATGTACCTCTTTCTAATCCTATTTCATCTATAAGATTATCTTCTTCAGAATCAGAGGATTCTGATTGAGTCCTTTCTTCTACCTCCATACTCAAAATAGAGTATATGCTTTCGGTATCTGACATGTATTCATCTTACATTTAACAATGTTTATTGTAATTCTTCTACTAATTGGGAATTTTACTATTGTATCTTTTGGGACATATATTTGCTAGATGTTTTATACTTCTGCATGTATGACATTCTAATTTATTTTTATAATTTCTATCATTTCTGTATTTTCTAACATGTCTGTCTTTATTTAAATAAGATTTTTTTGCTGAGGATCTACATAAGTAGTATTTTTACGTCTGTATGGTTTTTGATTATAAGAAGATCTTCTTTTATATTTTTGTTGCTTACGTGGTTCTTTATCATAACTTTGTGTTGTAAATATCATTATCTTACAGAAATTTATTTCGTTTTGTTTTAATTATTTCTGTATTTGTATATTTGCACACTTCTCTTGTAGTATTTCCATAACATATTGTTTTTTTTGTCCTATAGACCATAAGGCTGTAAGAATTTGTACTACACCTTCTCTTTTATACCATCTTTCTTCTATTTCTCTTCCTAAAGCTCCGGATAATTTATGAAATAACTTTTTACCTAGTTCTTCATCAAAAATATTACTACTTATGGTACAATAATAGAAATAGTCTTTGAGGAAGTCTTTTATATGCATCCAATTTGAAATACTTAATTATTCTAATTTTATAACAACACTTCTTTGTAGTGCTACTAAATCATTATTTGGGTCTTTTCCTGTTAATAGAACGTGTATTTTATTTGTGAAATTATATGGATTTGGTCCCAATTCTATTAGACTGTGAAATTCTTGGGGGTATGTCTGTTTATATGCTTCCCATACTGCTTTACATGACTCTCCTAAGAAGGTTTCTAAATATTTATACATTATTTCTGCGTCTGTTTCATTGTATTTTTTTATGAAATCTGCTACTACTATCCCTTTCCATAATAGTTTTAGAAATGAACGCGTAGTTAAAGGAAATCTTATAAGTGCCTTGTCAAAGTGATATAAACAATAGTAATAATCGAATTAGATGGTGTAAAATGCGAATTAGACAAAACGCTTACCAGCTAGGAAAAATTAATGCAAAATCAACCTTTATTTCGAAGATTTAAACAAGTACATATGTGGCTTCAACAAGAACTACATCACAAGTCAAAAGTAACAAAGACAGAAAAGGAATTAAAAGAATTTTCAAGCTCATTAGGACCAGATCTAGAGTATACAGGATATTTATACAGACAACTCGATAGTCTTGAAAGACAAATTAATTATTCTAATTTTAGGATTAGACGATATAAAGAAATATTTCAATCTATTCTGTTAGGATAATATTATTCATGCCATTAGAATATGTAAAAAGAATTAGATTATGATAAAATAGGATACACGAAGAAAGAAAATACAAATTCGTACTTAGAACGAATCTAGCTTGGTTAAACGAACAATTAAACAAATCAATATTTCAAATACAACCTTATTCTACAGAATCCTTATACAAGGAACAGACTGAGCTTAGGGCTGAGTTACTTAAAGAAATTTCTAATTTAAAAGCAGATATTAGATTTAGTACTAATAGAATAGACTTATACGGAGTAATTTGGAAAGTTACAAGTTCTTTAAGATAATAAAATAGATTCATTAAAATATCTTGAATACTTAGATCTACAAATACATCCTAAGAAGAAATATAGAGCTCTACAGAAATATAATACGATCAGGTGTAATTTTGCACAAGGAGAACATATATTACACCTTGAAGATAAACAACACAATACTTTAGTAGACTTAATTATAAATTTTAGTGATAACGTTCAGTTAAAGGATAAAATTATAATAATACTTTTAGAAGCACTCGAAGCTACTCAAAGTAAATAGAGAAGGATACTAACTCAATTAGAACAAAATTTTGACTTCTTAAACGCTTAGTCAACCCTGCTTTCTTAAAGACAATACGAAACCCTAAAATGATGTTAATGCATATGGAATTAATAGTCATAGGAATAAAAGGACGAACTAGAAAAAAATTAGGATCTAAAGTTTTAATTGTACAATATGATAATAGATGGTCAGACTTAAAGAAATCTATAATAGGATTAACTGAAGTAAATATGATAAATAATGGAGGAATATTTTACATTAGCACAGACTTTTTGATAAACTTAAAAAAATTTCGGAAAGCACATTAAGATAGAGATCCAGACTAAAGAATACGAAGAGATAAATAATGTAAATAATCTATTAATGTGTGTAGGTTTCATAGGAAAAATGACACTAAGTAGTAATACAAAATTTAAACTTCAACTAAATGATGTTGTAGAAGTAATGGGTAACAAATGTATAAAATTAATAAAGCCAATAAAAATTAACCCAGAAGAATATGCAGGATTAGAATGGAACTTAGACAAACTAAGCAAACCAAAGGTATTCGCTCCTGAGAACCACTTAATATATACTAGCTCTAAAGGAGAGACTTCAATTAGGTTTACAAACTATAACAAACAGTACTATCGCAACAGAACAAGAAGAATTTATGAATATAGAACTAATACAAAAAGGCTATGAAGTAGATAATGCTATAGAAGAAGCAAAAAGACTATACAAGGAAACTGAATACATAGTTTTTAAATGTAAAGGATGTAAAAAAAGGTACAATGGATTTAATAGAAACTATAGAACATTTTTGAATGTGTAAAGATAGAGATGATAATTTATTATATAGAGCAGAAGAAACAGAATCCTTATACACAACTTCTGAAAATGAAAAAGACATATTCTCTACAATTAGTCATAAACAACTAATGAATGAAGCAACTAGTTGTCATAGTGCTAGCCCATTCCAAAGAACTAGTCAAGCCCCGACTGTTAGTGTAACACCTCAAAATTTCTACGCTAAGATTTTGACCATTCTTCTTATGCGTATAGGCTTAAACTCGAAGGCTTCAAATTGTATATATGAGTTAGGATCAATTCCTAAGTATTTAAAGTATATTAGATGTGATTTAGGGTCATGAGGGATCCCTAAAACCAAGTCAAGTCCAAAGAATTCCTCTTGGCTAAGTTTCCGAATGAGTCCATATAAGGATCAACTTCAAACGACCATATCTTCTAAAATATTATGGATTGGGTGGCCCATAACCCATCAAATTAAAGGTCTTTGAGTCTTGTTTCCAACGCTACCAAGATTGTATTTTTCCGAGTTTGTAGTCAAAAGTTATGATTAGTCGAATAGAGAGATCCACGACAGGTCCGCGTCGCGGACCTAAAGCGAACTTTGACGAATTCTTTTTCCAGATTTCATTTTGTCGACCAGAAAGGTCCGCGACACGTCCGCATTGCGGAACTGAAGTGAACTTGTCCCGATTTCCAGATTTTGGAGGGGCATTTTGGGAAAATTTCCTAACACCTATATATACAACTTGGTCACATTTTGGGATGATATTTTTAGTCTTTTGCCCCAACAAAGAACCCTAAACCCCATCCTCTTCTTTCTCAATTCATCTCCAACAAGACATTTTCTCAAAAAATCGAGGATTCAAGTTCCCCATTAAAGACCTAACATCAAGGTTCCTTCAAAATCTACTTTCAAGGTATGTAAGGCTACTCAAAAATGGGTTGAGTCCACCCATGTGCCCTACACTTTCTTGAGGTTAAATGTTCATAAGAATGGAGTTTCTTGATAGGTTTATGTTCAAATGAGTCTTGTCATCTATTAATTTAATTCTTGTTGTGTTGATGTTGTTGAGTCAAGAAATTTCTAAAAAGAACCTTCATATTAGTATGAGTTGATGAAGATGAGTTGGTAAACATGCTTGATTGACTTTCTTAACTATGTGGATTATGAAAAAAATGTTAACTCTCTTAAATATGTTGTTCATCTTGAATTGTTAGTTTAAAACCTTGGAGTTGTAATGAGTTCCAAAGATGTGTTGAATGAATAGAGGAATGATTGGATATGTTTGTATGTGGCTATAAACGTAAATTTAAATTTACTCTTGAAAGATATGATTGGGATTGATCGGATAGTATGATTGGGAGATGTTTGATTGTGATAAAGTTGATGAGTTGATAAGGTTCTAAATGAGACTTGTCGATATAATTTGATTGAGTTGATTGGATGGAGTTTTATGAGCATTGAGTCTTGGGAGGAGTATCAAGCACCGAATTAAGTAAGAGTATAGTCCATACTCGAACCCAATAACTATGTCGCCAAACGTAGAAGGGGATTGAACCGCTAAAGTCGGATGCTTCCCTAAAATTATTATCCTGAAATTATAGGACTTGGTTGGATTGGATCCATGATTGGTTGATTTATTCATACCCTGGCAAAGTATGAATGGACGCGGCAACAACGTCAGTTTGTTGTACTATCACTGGCTCATAAGTGATGGTTGTCAGATAAGAGAAACTCCCACATAGGTCCTGATAGTACTCTAAATCGGATTGAGTTGAATTGTATGTAATTTGGTCCCGTCTAAACTATATTCTTGCTTAGACTTAGAATGCTTGATTGAGTTGTACTTCTTTCTGAGTTGAGATTGCCGAGTTGATTTGGTCTTTTCTGATGTTGTTTCATTCAGCCATTTTACATACTCGTACATTTTATGTACTGACGCTATTTGGCCTGCATCATTTTATGATGCAGAGATAGGTACTAGAGAGCATCAACCGACGTACCATTAAAGATCCACACACTCCCAGCTAGTTGGTGAGTCCTCCTAATTTCCGGAGGATGTTGAGCTTTCCTGTATAGTCTGTGTTGTTTTCCTTTATTTTGACTGTTGGTAGCCATGGGCTTGTCATTGGCACCTCCTAGATTGTTGATAGAGGCTTCATAGACCGGAGTGTAGAAATGTTGGATTGTTCTTTTGAGTAGTTCTTCCATAATTATTATTGATTCGATAGTTGTTTGGCCTTCGGCCCTAATTTATAAATAGTATTTCATTGATTGAGTCTTCCGCTGAGAGAATATGATTGAATGAATGTGTGACTGGACCAAGTGGTTCTCTTAGAGGCCAGAAATGGCTTTTGAGTGCCGGCCACGCCTAGGGTACCCTCCCGGGACGTGACAAATATGGTATCAGAGCACAGAGTTCAAGAGTCCTAGGGAGTCTATGAAGCCATGTCTAGTAGAGTATTGCTTATGGGGTGTGTTGTGCACCACACTTATAATCAGGAGACTATAAGACATTAAGAATTGTTTCACTTCTTTCATACTCTAAATTCGTGCGATAGAGTTAAACTTTATAAAACTCCTTTCTAATTCGTGCATTTATACGTTGCAGACAATGCCTCCTAAACATACGGCCAGCTAGAGAAGTGTTGATAACACAGAGATGCCTCAGTCAGAGGTACGCCCACCGAGGGCTAGAGGCCGACCAACAAGGTATGCTGAGGCACCTCAAGTGCCTATTACCCCGCCTGCACCAACTTCGGAGGCAGATTTTTGAGGGGCGATTGCTATGCTTACTCAACTAGTGGCTGCCCGAAATGGTAACCAGAGTTCGCCAACTCTTATCTCTAGTTCCCAAGAGTCGTTTGCTACCGTCAGAATTAAGGACTTTTTAAGAATGAATCTGCCAGCATTTATGGGGTCTAAGGTTGATGAAGACCCCCAAAACTTTATTGATGAGATGTGGAAGATCCTGAAAGCTATGCATACTATGGAGGTTGAGGGGGTTGAGTTGGTGTCCTACCAGCTCAAGGATGTGGCAAACATCTGGTATAACCAATGGGAACAAGGTAGAGGTGAGGATGCTGAACCTGCTATATGGGATGAATTTGAGGGAGCCTTTCTTGACCACTTCTTTCCCCGAGAATTGAGGGAAGCGAAAGTGGAGGAGTTTGTGAATTTGAAACAAGAGGGTATGACTATTAAGGAGTACAGCCTGAAGTTCATCCAGCTGTCCAGGTATGCTCTAGAAATGATCCCAAATATGAGGTCAAAGATGAGAAAGTTCGTCTCCGGATTGGGGAGACATGTGAAGAAGGAGTGCAAATCAGCATTGTTGATCTCTGATATGGATATTTCTAAATTGACGGTGTATGATCAACAGGTTGAGGAGGAGAAGAGAAAGGACAAGGAGGAGCATCTGAGCAAGAAGGCAAAATCAGTTGGGTATGAGGATGAACAAAAGCAGAACAAGGGCAACAGGTCCTTCTTCCAGAGAAGACCTTCCAACTATGCCTCGTCCACCGCCAGTGCTCCTATGCCGCAGAACAGGTATGATCGGCAGGGACAGAGTCGCCAGAATTTTAGACCCCAGGGTTCTCAATCCCAAGCTAGCGCGGGTCAAGGTTCAAAAAGGAAGCCACCATACGGCAAGTGCGGTAAGCTCCACTTGGAAGAGTGCAGAGCGGGGAGGGCTGGTTGTTATAAGTGTGGCCAAATAGACCATTTTCAGAAGGAGTGTCCAACTTGGGGAGACAGATCCCAGTTTTCTACCACCACACTACCAGCTAGAGGTAATCAGAGGAGCACTACTTCAGGTACGAGTGGAGGTACAAACCGCCTATATGCCATGGGTAGTTGCCAAGATCAGGAGAACTCTCCAAATATCGTGACGGGTATGATTCGAGTCTCTTCTCTTGACTGTTATGTTTTGATGGATCCGGGTGCCACCCTATCTTTTGTGACTCCTTACGTGGCTAGTAAATTCAATAAAATTCCTGAATGTCTTCTTGAGCCTTTCAGTGTAGCTATGAATAAATTATTTACAAGATACATCTCCTTAGGAAATTAGATAGTGGTATGATTTTGGAGCTATGAATTTCATTCATCTTACTTCTTCAAATTTTTCAGAAATTAGTCGACTACCGTCATGGGTACAAGACGGAGTAAAAGATTGTTATCTCAATAATCCAACGATTACCGTAAAAAATATTTTGGTCCTTAAGTTTATTTCTGCCTGATCAGATTTTCACAAAGAAAAAAGATATCCTGCCTACCATTTTATGCAAATTGGAAAGGCTGATGATTTTAATATCATAAATAATTTTCAAGAAAAGATATTTCAAAGATTCACCAACAAAGATATCCATTATAGACGTGCTATTGGATTAAGAATTGTGTTACAAAATATGGAACACAACTTTAAAAAAGGATTTAGAACTTATGGAGGAACCAAAATACATTCCTCTATTTTGATTGCCCCGGCAAAGAACACTCCGCCGGCAGCTGAAAGTTATCTAGAAACAAAAATAAATTTAATTAATAAATGTATTATTAAGTCTAGCCCCCAAGCTCAGCAACGATTGTGTGAGATGAAGAAGCACGCCAAAGGCACATGTGAATTCTGCTCCTCAAGGAAGGAAAAGATAATTGAAGATGTCATGTCAACATCTTCCGAATAAAACAAAGACAGATGGACGGATAGAACAAGATAAGGAAGATGAAAAGATAAGGCCAACAAGTCAAAGATAGAAGATGATAAAAGAGATGATAATGACATATCTCTAACTGATGGTGACTAACATTTTGTCTTCCTTGAGAAGATACGTAGAAGATAAGATTTGAAAGGCAAAAAGATAAGAAGATGAAAGCGATTGATAGCTAAATTTGTCATTTTGTAATAAGATAGGATAGTGACTAGTAGCTAATATTTTTGTCATTTTGTAATAATTTTAAATGGATAGTATGCGTAGAAAATAAGAAGAAGATGACACTTTTGTCATTTTGTAAGATAGAAAAGTCTTTAGATGTTTAGGATAGGTATAAGGTCATTATCAAGTTATTTTCTAATTTTGAAGTCCGTAGTTGAAGTCCGTCTCCTTCGTCTATAAAAGGAGACAGTTTGTAACACAGAAGGGGGCATTGATCAGAAAAGAACCTCAAATGCTCTCCTCTCTTTTGTAAAATACCCTACTACTAAGATATGAATAAAAACTAAGAAGTTTTTGAGTTACTTTCTTGAGCAAATATTATTATTACTATTATAATCTTTTTCCTTTTATAAAAAGACAAGTCTCCCCTTTCATATCACTCTTACGCCTTAGAGTAAAAAATGAACTAAGACTGTGTTGAGTTACGCTAAAGGAACGACAGAGAAGTTACCTGTTTTCAGGTTGGGACTGTGATGTCCGGTAAAAATTTCGTCGGATACCCAGTGTAATTTTGGTGAAAGCGAGACAGATATGGAAGCGTGTTGGACCCTTGACTTTTTATTTAAGTTAAAGTATTATACTATTATAATATTACCATGCTCTTGAAAGTTATTCAACTTTAATTATTATGTTAATTTTAGACATAACATATTCCTTCTCAGGATAGGATAATGAAACGAAAGATTTAGAATATGAGCATTACATCTAACATGTAAGAACTCATTTCCTAAGATGCCTCCTTTGCAATCTTCAATTCTTCTCTTCAAGCGTTTAATTGCAGAATCATTAGCAGTTGCATTATCTAAGGTCACCGTGAATATGTTATCAATTTCTCAATCAATTAAGAAAGGTAAATTCGATCAATGGCAAATGTTCATCCGAACTCCCTTTAAAATCAATGACACACGCCCTCAACATATCCTCTAAAGTTTGGATTGTTCTTTCGTCTTAACCATTGGTTTGAGGTTGGAAAACAATACTTAAATTAACCTTCATACGAAGACCCTTTTGAAATGACTTCTAAAAGTATGAAGTGAATTGAGTACCTCGATCTAATATAATGGACAAGGGAACACCATGAAGTCTTACCAACTCACAAACGTACAACTTAGCATAGTCTACGGCACCATAAAAAGTCTTAACTGGTAGAAAATGAGCCAACTTAGTCATCTGATCAACCATAACCCAAATGAAATCATATTGTTCTTAGTACAATGCGAACCCATTACAAAGTCCATATTCACATCTTCCCACTTCCAAGTAGGAATTTCAATGTCTTGGGCTAGATCTCCTGGTCTTTGATGGTCAACTTTAACTTGTTGGCAATTTAGACACTTAGCTACAAGCTCCACTATGTCATTCTTCATGCCATTCCACTAATACACTTCCTTCAAATAATGACACATCTTGGTGGAACCCGGATGAATCGAATATTGGGAATTATGAGCTTTATTCAATATCAATTCTCTTAACCCATCAACATTGGGCACACACAACTGCCCTTGATAAGGAAGCACACCATCTCCCCCTTAGAAGAAACCCTCAATGTATTTATTGGCAACTGACTTCTTTAACTCAACCAACACTAGATCATGGTCTTGTTAGCCTTAACATCTGCCATAAGAGATGATTTTGAACCATTGTGAACAAGAATACCTCCATCATCGGAGACCAACCACACACCTAAACGTGCCAATCTATGAACATCTTTAATCAATTCATTCTTACCTTCTTCAACGTGTGCCACACTACTCATGGACAATCTACTTAGTGCATCGGCAACCACATTAGTTGTGCCTGGATGGTACAATACACTTATGTCATAGTCCTTCAACAATTCAAGCCATATCCTTTGCAAAGGTTAAAGTCCTTTTGCTTAAACACATATTGTAGACTCTTATGGTCGGTGAATACATCCACATGGACACCATACAGATAGTATCTCCAATCTTCAAAGTGAACACCCCCGCCGCTAGTTCAAGATCTTGGAAACTCTTCTCACAAACTTCCGACTAATGAAACTTCACCTTCTTTTGAGTCAACTTAGTCAAAGGTGGCGAGATCAATGAAAATCCTTCCACAAATTTCCTATAATTTCTGCCTAAGCCCAAGAAACTTCTAATACCTGAAGGGGACAATGGTCTAGGCCAATTATTAACCACCTTGGTATTCTTAGGATCGACCATAATCCCTTCACCAGACATAATGTGATCAAGAAAAGCCACATCCTATAGCCAAAACTCACATTTATCAAACTTGGCTAATAATTAATTGCCCTTTAGAGTTTGCAACTTAATTTTCAAGTGATTAGCAACTCTTCCTCACTTCTAGAGTAAACTAAAATGTCATTAATGAATACTTTTAAAAACATGTCCAAATATTGCTTGAACACCTGATTCATCAAGTTCACAAATGTCGTGGGGGCATTGGTTAAACTTAATGATATAACCAAGAACTCATAATGACCATACCATGTTCAAAATGTCGTCTTGGGAATATCACACTCCCACACCTTTTGGTGATAACCAAAACGAAGAGCAATCTTAGAGAAATAACTTTCTTCTTGCAATTGGTCAAATAAATTATTTATCCTTGGAATAGGGTACTTATTCTTAATGGTTACTTTGTTCAATTATGGGTAGTCAATGCACATACGTAGAAAACCTTCTTTCTTTCTAACAAACAAGACAGGAGCACCCCACGGGGATATACTTAATCTGATGAAACCTTTGTCTAATAAGCCTTTCAATTAATTCTTCAACTCCTTTAATTCTGGCGGAGCTATTTGGTAAGGACGAATAAAAATGCGTTGAGTAACCGAAAGAAGGTCTATACCAAAAACAATTTCTCTTTCGGGAGGAACATCGGGTAGATCATCGAGAAACATATCCAGAAACTAATTTACAATATGGGCCGACTCCAGAGAAGGGGCTTCGAAATTATCATCCCTAACCCTCACAAGATGGTAAATACAACCCTTGGAAACCCTTTTTTGAGCTTTAAGGCATGAAATGAATAGACCTTTGAACACAAAATTGTCACGACCCAACCCCATAGGCCGTGACTGGGGTCCGACCTGGACCTCGTATATGTAACTTTCAAATATAACCAAATTAAACTATGGGTAATGTGATAAAACACCCAAAAACCCCAATGGGTCAAAACTTTTTCATGTTCATGTAGCCTCATTCATTCGTATCGTATCATGAAAGAGAATGCAAGCCGACAAGGCTGCCATAACGTAAAAACATTTACAACGTGCCATATAGGCACATCCGAAATAAATTCATGAACAACCCACACATATATGTCTACAGACCTCTAAGAATAGTACGGTAATAGATGGCGGGACAAGGCTCCCGTCATACCCTTGAATAAACAAATACATATATACATCAGAGGACCAGTACAAAAAACTAGGCTCCGAAATAGTAGAGCACCTCCAATCATAGGTGAGCGGAAATCTTGAGCTGGCGGATCTTTGAAATGAACATCTGTACCTGCGGGCATGAGACACAGACCCCGAAGAAAGAGGGGTCAGTACGATACATGTATTGAGTATATAAGCATAACATAACTGAGATAACAACTGGAACAGGGATGCAGGAAATCAAGTATAACATTTAGTAGGGTACTGTACCTATACCTCATAAAATAAATTCCTGTCTACCAGTATCACGTACCGTATCTGGCCCGCTCGGGGACTCGGTGTTACGAATATATCATCTATCATGATAGGCATATGCATATTATTAGCACTGTGGAACGTACAGCCCGATCCATATATATAGCAATCACATGCCGAGAAACGACGGCCCGATCCATATATCATGTAATAATGCCGAGGAACGATGGCCTGATCCGTATATCTCATAATAATGCCGAGGTACGATGGCCCGATCCATATATTGTATGATAATGCCGAGGTACGACGGCCCAATCCGTATCTCATATATTAGTGTCGAGGAACGACGACCCGATCTGTATACATGCATATCATATAATAATGCCGAGGAATGATGGCCCTATCCACATATCACATAACAATGCATATACGTGCCTGTAAGACTTGGTAACATGTCAAACATCCCCCAGGTATCACCATAAAATATGTTCCAAAGCCCCTAGGTATAGGAGCTTACACATTCCATCACTATTCAGCCTATAGAAGGCTCGAGGGTCATAGTTCAACTACTTTAAGACCCTTATCATTCGAGAGTGAGTACAAGTCATGAGTCACATCCAGAGCCTGTAAATGGATCTGTCTCTAACTCATATCATACATCATTTCACTTATATTAAGCCATTTTAAGAAAAGGAAGGGATAGGCTTCACGTGTATTACTTTTTATCACGTAAAAGGCATACAAGACCATAACTCAACCATCGCGGGAGTTCTAACATCAAGAAGTGAATAAGATTAATGAATCATGCCCGGGATTCTAAGAATGGGACTATCTCCACATTATATATACCAACCACTTATGGCTAAGACATGCCAAAAGAAAAGAAGATAAGCTTTACATACTTATGCCAAAAACATGCCAAAAGAAAGCTTCACATACCTCGTATGGACTTCTCTTAATCACGTCCACGTCATCGTCCTCCAAACCTATTTAATATGGAAGAAATGCGAGTATCAACAACCTTAACTTTTCAGTGCCCTCAGTTGCACCTTAGTATTCATGGAACCTATTTCCTTATTCGTCTCCTCGACTAGTTCTTTAATTAGTTAAGGTGTTAACAAAAATTGGGCAACACCTCCCCTATAAAGTGCCCTATCCGAATTTCCAATTACATTCCTAATCACTACAGCCAACCAACAACAATACCCTACAACATATACACATAAAACATGGCGACATTACACAACACAAGCTCCAAACAACTTGCTGAAAATTACGACACCAAAATAGGGTTTCTAGTCTTTATTTTGCAAAGCCTTTATTTATATGAAAGGAGGGGTCGTGTGGATGCTACCAGCAGCACCCAAACCTCTTTTAGAAACCATTTAGGCCCTGCAACAACACACCACACCCCTGCAACAGCACCTCACAAGAACAACACTTTACTTCGACGACAATTCAACTATAACGACTACAATTTAGTTTGTTTCGAACGTCAAGCATTACTATGATATTTACACATTTCCAGCCACCTATAGGGCATGTAAATTACTCCATGACAACACCATAAGGCTAAAATTGGAAGAAAGAACCTTACCTTACCCGAAATTGGCCACAATTTGCATGGACGCTCCTCGAAACTTCTCTAGACGCGCTGAAATTGAGTGGACTGTTTGTATGACTTCCTCGCTGCCCCAAATTGGAATTTGTTGTTATTAAACACTATTATATAATCATGGGAGACCTCAAATAATCAATTCATGAAACAAAAGTCGGAGGCTCACCTCCAAAGGGCCAAACCCATAGCTCCCTCCTCTTGTTCCTAGAGTTTTCCTTTCCACTTTCTCTTGTTTGTTCCAAGTGTAAAGCTGAAGTTATTGTTCCGTAGACATCGTAAGATACATGTATACACATCCACAATGCTGAGGAACACCGTAGATAATTAATTCACGGAGGAAAAATTGGAAACTTACCTTAATTTCTCCAAAACATGGCCGCCTTTCTCTTCTTCTTCTCTCACATTTTTTTTCCTTCTCTTTGGCTGCTGTTTTGGCTAAGAACTGAAGTTCTTAGTCACAATACATACATATGTAGGGTGTTTTAGGAGGTGACACGTGTTCAACCCTTATTGGACCACCGTAACTATGCAACCACTTAGGGGCTGCCATATAGCAGTGGGGTCCACCCCCACCCCCAAGTAGGCAGGTGGGTCACCTCTTTGCTTGAGGTGCTACCACGTGTCACTGTCTTATTGACTGCCTCGTGTCATCTTGTTCCCTTCCCCGTGGGTTCGTAATTTCATCTTACTTTAGGAGCCTATGTAATCCTTGATACGTAAGCTCAATATGTACTCCAATGGCTTAGTTATGTAAGTCGTCCAAGTTGGTAGCTTACGTAAGTAAGTCGAGTCCTACGACTTGTTATTTTGGTCTCAAACTCATTTCAAATCCTTATAGACCTATTTCCAGCCTTCACTCTTAAGGGGCATCACGTCCTCCCTTTTTTAGAGTTATTTAATCATATTATAGATAATCTAGGTCACGGGATAATTTTCAAGAAGCTTAAGAAGACATTCCGAAACATAAAGGTATGGGGTATAGCAGAAATACTACCCTTCCATTCTAAGATCAGATCATTAGAAAATTGGAACTTAACCACTCAAGTTCTACAATCAATAGAAGCATAACATGAATATAGCCAGTCTATATCAAGGATAACATCAAAATCGGTCATCTCAATCTCAACTAGATCACATAGGATAACTTTATGGAAAACCAAAACCGAACAACTTTTATAAACTCTTTTAGCCACAACTGACTCACCTACAAGACTATAAACAGAAAAGGATCTAACAACGTTTCGGGGCTAACATCAAATATCATGGCCACATAAGGGGAAACAAAAGAAAATTTTGGACTCGGATCAAGTAACACATAGACATTATAGTGAAAGACCACTAACCCTGGTAACAACATCAGGAGTCTCCTCCACCTCTTGCCTACCATGAATAGCATATAACTTATTATTGTGTTGACCACCTTTTGGTTGCAATTGATCACCTTGATCACCTTGGACTCTATGAGAAACATGGCCTTGAGGAATAACATCTTTGACCTTGCATTCCTTAGCATGATGACCTGGATTACCACATCAGTAGCACACATTCAAACCCGTTAAACACTCACCCTTGTGTTTTTTACCACACTTTTTGCATGCGGGAGTAACTTAACCAATAAGAGCACCTCTTTGAGGCTTAGGGTTAGGCACCTTATCTTTGTCAAACCTTTGAGTAGTGGCATTTGAATAACCTTGACCGGAATACCTTTGGCGAAAATGAGGATGTCCACCACCTCCAGGCTTACCATGAGAGAATTCACCATCATCGGTCATTGGCCTCTTGGACTCCCTATTCTTCTCCCTTAACTTGTCACTCTCTATTTGCTCAACATAGGTCATAAGTATAGAGATATCCATCTCCTGAATCAACATAAACATCTTGCACTCCATTGAGACCATATCCGACACACCCGATACAAACTTGCTCATACGAGTTCTTAAGTCGGCAACTATGAATGGAGCATATTTTCACAATTGAGTAAACTTGAGGGCATACTCCCTCACACTCATACCTCTTTGTTCAAGGGTGATAAACTCTTGTACTTTGGCCTCCCTCACTCCAACAGGAAGAAACAATCAAGAAACAGCCTTCTGAACTCATCCCATGTCACGGGATCCACTTCTATAGTCCTCTCACTCTTCCATTGATCAAACTAAATTTGAGCAACGCCCTTCAGTTGATACGTGGCGAATTCCTCCCTTTCTACCGGTCTAACCCCTATGATATCCATAATTTTGTGAATGCTATCAACAAACTCTTGGGGATCTTCTTCCACTTTAGAACCCCAAAACTCCAGAGGATTCATCCTCATGAAATCACGAACCCTTATTGCCTCTATACCCACATTTGGGTTCAAGGTAGAAACCACCTCACGGTTGGCTTAAGCCATAATGGCCTGAGGAAGTACTTAGAAAGCTACACGAAACACGACATTGGAGACTTGGTCATTCAAGGGATTATTTGGAGCTTATTTCTCCTCTTCAACCATATTCCTTCTATCGGGGTACCTTCATGGAGGTATATTCTTAAAATCTCAAAGAACAAGCATTAGAGGGAAAGACTTAACCACTCTACCGCACGATATGCATCGTGAAAGAAGTGAAATTTTCCTAAGACATCTTGTATCCTCCTATTCATGGATATGGCGTGCTTCACACCAATGAATAAGACTCTACTTAACGCAGTATGTTAGACTTTCTAGGACTCTTCTAAACCTTGTGTTCTGATACTAAGTTTGTCACGATATGAACTAGGGTGAAGCCACGACACGGCGATTGGGATATGAGGGACCCTAACCAAGCCATATTAGCATACATTGCATACATAAGGTAAAGGAACATGATAAAGATAAGCAAAATTAAAAGTTCAAAGGAATGGGTCTAAGGGTATCCAATAGATGTCCAAATGAACTACATCAAATCATGTCTAAACATGCTTGTATTTTAGTCTTTGATGGGGGCTTAGGACAAGTCCTAGCTCACCCGAAACAATAGAAAAAAATTCAATTAGTAGTAGCATGGAAAGAAAGTCATTGTCCTCGAAAAGATGAGGACTCACCAACTCCTTCAAATCTAAAACAAACTCTAGCCACAAAGAGGACGGTCGTGAGTGTCGTCCGCCCCTACATTATGAGACAATGTAGGAAAAATATATGTTAGTATATAGAAGGTACTAAGTATGTTACATATGCATGAACAAGTAAGGGAACATAAGATATATGCCATAAGATGCAAGACCAATCACCATGAACATGAGTAAGGCTTAACAACATTTGAAACATCTGAAAACTCTTGGTCAATGAATATCATAAAACTTCATCATAAACTCATAGCTTAATATTTAACTTGTGTGGGATAAAACCTTTAACCACCATCTTAGACCATGCGAGCAATAACATGGAATCTGATAGAACCCTCATTAAGAAGGGGTAGGCTACCTTACCAGGGTATACTCCATCATGATATTCAACTTAACTCAACTAAGCTATATGTGGATCCACTAGCTAGGTCATGAAGGCAACCTATGTGGGCAACGTAGTTTGGGACTTTAGGTTGCTACTAGGATTCCATTGGGTAACTAACTGTGTTACCAAACCAAACTTGTAATGACCTCTAAGATCATTTTTGTACTTTTGCATTTTTTTACCATTTTAACCCTTATCGTAGCTTCTTGATAACTCTAAAGTGATATTGGGATGGGTGGCATGCTTCCTAGGGTGTTCGTTTGAGTTTTGGAAGTGGTTTGGCCATTTTAGAGGGTTAAGGTTTGTTAGAGTTGACTTTGGTCAACATTCAGAGATTCGGGCGTCGTGTAAAAATTTTAACAGTCCTATAAGCTCCGGAAGGTCCATTTTTGTATAAAAGAAAGGTTGGTTTGAGTTTTGGAGTCTTCATTTTGAATATGGGCAGTTTTGCTATTTTAACTTCAAGGTTTGTCTTAGTTTAACTTTGGTCAATATTTTTAGTAAACACGCTCAGATAAAAATTTTGTAAGCACGGTTAGATTTGGAATGCCTTTTTCAGTTGATGTAAGCCCCTGGGAGAATTCGGGAAGTTCGTATTCAAAATAGAAACAAAGAATGAGAATGCGGAAAGATGCAGAAAAATATCACTAGAGATTGACCACGGAAGGCCATCACGAGATGTAAAACACACCATGTCCCATGGTGAGCCACTGTGGTGGTGATTCAGAGGCTCAATCCGCAGGCATGGACCACGAAGGAGGATCACAGACCGTATTGATCACCACGGGTCGTAAACATCTCTGTGGTGAGCCATCCTCAAAGTATTTAGAAAACATTCCAAAGCATAAACCAAAGGCGACCACCATGGGTCGTGGAGCATTTCATAGACTGTGGAGTGAGCCGTGGAGAGTTCCTTTGCAGGTCTTCTACAGGACCTGCACCACAACCACTCTTCAGGGGCCGTGATGCTTTTTACTGACCGTTAAAGAGCCCGTAAATAAACTTTAGAGGCTACCCTGCAGGCCCTTTTCTGAGATATTTCCAAGTCCCTTACAATGGGACACCACCACGGACAGTGAAGGGGTCCCGTGAAGCCAGTTTCGGCCAGAATTTTTAAAAGGCATTTTGGTCTTTTCCTTATGTTTTAACACAAAATTAGGTCATTTTGTAGGCAAATTTCACCTAGATATAAGACCCAAAGTCCTCCTACTCTCATTTACTCTCCCTCACCTTCTAAGACACAAACCCTAATTCCTTAAGTTCTCTCAAATCTCTCTCTCATCTTCAAGAAAGGGATCTAGGGTTTCACTACAAGAAGATTAAGTTTTCTCTTCCCTCTCATATTTGCCATTATTTATTCATACACTCCCCGTATATCTTGTGGGTTGAGATTGTTGATGTCTTTCTTGATAATTTGATAGATTGTCATCATTTGGAGTCGGCACGAAAAGGAAAGACTCAAATTTAACGGTTCGGGTGCGGTTTTGGCTTTGAGGTAGATTATGGTTTACTTTTGTTAGAATTGGCTTGACTAGAATTGATATATATTGAGTAGTAGTGTATTCTTAGGTTGGTGATTTAGGTGTTGTGATCCCATTGAAAAATTTAGAATCGATGATCATCGATAGTGACTATTTCGGGTTATAGTCGTTGGATCCTTAGCCTAGGTGATATCTTGCCTTGGTTAGATCATTTAGAATCCTTAGATATTGCTCCTAGGTGATTTGAACTTAGGATGCCGATTGTTGACTTGTTAGGTTTTGGTTGGCCGCTTGGTATGATTTTTGGCTTATGCTCATGCCTTGGTTGATTATGATTTTGAAATGTTGGGCCCGATAAGTCAAGTATCCGAGTGGGTACATTTTCATATCTAACAATGTTATTATCTTGTTTAACAAGTAAAATTAAGCCTTCTGAGAAGGAATATGTTTTGTCTAAAATTAACATAATAATTAAAGTTGAATAACTTTCAAGAGCATGCTAATATTATAACAGTATAATACTTTAACTTAAATAAAAAGTCAAGGGTCCAACACGCTTTCATACCTGTCCCGCTTTGATCAAAATTACATCGGGTACCCGACGATACTTTTACCAGACATCGCAGTCCCAACCTGAAAATAGGTAACTTCTCTGTCGTTCCTTCAGCGTAACTCAGCACAGCCTTTGTTCGTTTTCTACTCTAAGGCGTAAGGGTGATATGGAAGGGGAGACTTGTCTTTTTATAAAAGAAAAAAGATTATAACGGTAATTATAATATTTGCTCAAGAAAGTAACTCAAAAATTTCTTAGTTTTTATTCATATATTGGTAGTGGGGGTATTTTACAAAAGAGAGGAGAGCATTTGAGGTTCTTTTCTGATCGATGCCTCCTTCTGTGTTACAAACTGTCTCCTTTTATAGACGAAGGAGACAGACTTCAACTACGGACTTCAAAATTAGAAAATAACTTGATAATGACCTTATACCTATCCTAAACATCTAAAGACTTTTCTATCTTACAAAATGATAAAAGTGTCATCTTCTTCTTATTTTCTACGCATACTATCCACTTAAAATTATTACAAAATGACAAAAATATTAGCTACTAGTCACTATCCTATCTTATTACAAAATGACAAAATTAGCTATCAGTCGCTTTCATCTTCTTATCTTTTTGCCTTCCAAATCTTATTTTCTACGTATCTTCTCAATGAAGACAAAATGTTAGTCACCATCAGTTAGAGATATGTCATTATCATCTCTTTTATCATCTTTTATCTTTGACTTGTTGGCCTTATCTTTTCATCTTCATTATCTTGTTCTATCCGTCCATCTATCTTTGTTTTATTCGGAAGATGTTGACATGGCATCTTCAATTATCTTTTCCTTCCTTGAGGAGCAGAATTCACATGTGCCTTTGACATGCTTTCTCATCTCGTACAATCGTTGCTGAGCTTGGGGGCTAGACTTAATAATATCTTTATTAATTAAATTTATCTTTGTTTTCATATATCTTTTAGCTGCCGACAGAGTGTTCTTTGCCGGGGCAATCAAAATAGAGGAATGTATTTTGGTTCCTCCATAAGTTCTAAATCCTTTTTTGAAGTTGTGTTCCATATTTTATAACACAATTCTTAATCCAATAGCACGTCTATAATGGATATCTTTGTTGGTGAATCTTTGAAATATCTTTTCTTGAAAATTATTTATGATATTAAAATCATCAGTCTTTTCAATTTGCATAAAATGGTAGGCAGAATATCTTTCTTCTTTGTGAAAATCTGGTCTGACAGAAATAAACTTAAGGACTAAAATATCTTTTACGGTAATCGTTGGGTTATTGAGATAACAATCTTTTACTTCGTCTTGTACCCATGACGGTAGTCAACTAATTTCTGGAAAATTTAGAGAAGTAAGATGAATAGAATTTATAGCTCCAAAATCATACCAGTATCTAATTTCCTGAGGAGATGTATCTTGTAAATAATTTATTCGAGGATATATCTCCGTAAAATTAATATATCTGTTTGGAGTAGTTTTGAGAGAAAATAAATCTTTCATTATCTATTCTTGATCTCCAATGGCTTGAAATAGCTTATCGAATTTTTCTTTAGATCCCAATGTAATTCATTTTTTAGGTAATTGGGGTCTAAAAGACATTTTTTATACTTATTTTTTTCCTCCGTAGTTGTAGAGGTATTATCATCTTTTTGAGCTTTTATCAAGCTATTAATAAAATCATAAGAATCACTGCATTGTCCGATTTTAGACGTTATCTGGGCACATACGCTGATTAATTTGTCAGCAATCAGTTGTTCACAATCGAAATTGACAATTTTGATAATATCAAAAACTGCTGTTTGAATATCTTTAAATCCTTTATCAATATCTTGAAGATGGTCGTTAATTCTTTCCATCTCTGGTGAGAAAATCTGCTACAATATTTTTGTTAGTTTGAACAATTTTGATATCGAAGGAATATTTGGATAATAACATTTACCATCGAATAAATCATTTATATTCCGATTTTGACAGAAGATTATTATGAACAAAAGTCTTTACTTGAGTATTATCAGTTCTAAGTGTAAATCGTTTAGGTATTAAGAAGTAATATAATTTTTGACAACTTTTTACTACAGCTAACAATTTTTTTCATTAATATGATATCTAGTTTGTGTATCTGAAAAGGTTCCGAAACAATATCTACATAGACTTTCTCCTATCGTCTTTTTATTAAGCTCATAATCTATCTTTTTTAATACTCCGCTCCAGCACTGTTCTGAGGCATCTGTTTCTAAAATTAAATCATCACTATCTTTTGGTAATTGTAATTTCGGTAAGTTTTTACAAAGGGATTTAATATCTTTTACTTTTTTTATTAAGACTTCGTTAAATTCAAAGCTCTTATCCTTTTTTAATAATTCTTGTAATGACTTTCTTAGTTCAGCCAAATTTTGAATATAACCTAAAGCATAGTTAAGTATTCCTAAAAAGCTTTGTACTTGCTTTTTATCGACTAATTTATTTGGGAAAACATATATTTTTTCGATGATATGACTTTGCAATTTTATACCATGTCCGTCAATTATCATTTCTAAAAATTCTATCTCATTTTTTAATAAGCTTGCTTTCTTTTTAGAAAGTGCTAATCCATTTTCTAAGCATAAGTTAGTAAACTTATTTAGGTGTATCAAGTGTTCTTCAAGACTATCAGACAAAACTAAAATATCATCAACGTAGACAAATATATAGTCATAATCTTTAAAAATATTATCCATCTTTCTTTGAAATTGTCACAACCCGAATCCAAGTGTGATGGCACTCATCTCAATCCACCGAGATAAGTTAGCCTAAAACCCAACAGAAAGTAAGTGTGGAAGTAAATGAAATAAAGTAAGATTTAACTTAATCAAAACCAATAAATAATCTCAAAATTCCCCCCCCCCCCCAAGACTAATTGTCAAGTATACAAGCCACTAATAAATTACCGAAGTACGAAAGAAAATAGAGTCACAATGTCTTTGTCTCTAGAATAGGACTAAAACATAATGAAAGAGTAAGAGGTGTCCACTAGATGGATGTAACAGCTACCTCAACACTCGAAATAAGAGCCTCGGATGTGGTAGAAAATAGTGGGAGATCAAGCAGATTCGGGCTCACAACCTACACAAGTGTAGAAGCAAGGGGTGAGTACCAAACAACACGGTACTCAGCAAGTGGACATCTAAAACTAAGCAAAGCTCAATGGATACAAGTACTCCTGTCCTTCCAACCGAACCTCCTTAACTACAACCTGCATAAAATCAGCCCAACTCTAGACTTGTGCAATAACAACAGTAATACAGTCCACAAATTCTCATAAATAGTCTCATCAATGAATCATACCAAGTCAAGTTCAACATACACAGAGCAATCTAGGGGTAAACACAAATTCACAAATATCAAAAAGGTGCAATGCAATGCAATGCAATGAAATGACGCATGCCTGTCCTATCGGTACACATCCGCTGAATAACAGTCCGGAACCCATGGAGGACATTTCTGTCCATGTAACCTGCCACGGAGCGTGTGGCCCATCCCCTCAATATACATATCCTTCCACGGAGCGTGTGGCCCGACCCTTTTTGTTTTATATCATTTTCAGTCTCAACACAATATGTCAAAACCAATGCAATCAATTCATGTTCATATAATTCACGATAATAACATGACAACAACAATAAGTTTTCCTATCTCACATCAACATAGTCATTTCACATGTCCAAAATAAACTCATAGTCACAACATATCAATTCCACCCATACATGTTATTAGATCACAATTTTATATCCCTCATCTCTATTTTTAAGGCCAATCATATAGTCAATAACCCAGTCTAATTCTCATTACTTCCTAGTACACATAACACGGAAATACAAGCTTCTACAAGCTTAAACTGAGGTTTAGAAATTCATTTGCCTCAAATAGTCAAGCAATTACTCCAAGACCCGAGCCTTCCCCTTTCGATGGGTTTTCAAATCAATCTAATCTAATCAAATGAATAATCACCATAAGATTTTGAAACTAACAACACCTATGTCTAGCCTAGACCCAAAACTCACACAAATCTATAATCAAGTTCCCAAATCTTGATGCCAATTAATAAATCAAATATTATATTTTCTAAATTTCAAGCTTAGGTTTAAGTCTCAATTTCTCTAAATACACCAATACACATATTCAATATGGATAAATAAATTCGGAGCACCTAAACAATTTTAACCCCATTCAAAATTATGATAGAAAAATAAAGAGATCTCAGAACCAATAACCTGTATTGATTCGCATACACCCAAGATTTCCCCAATTCTTTGTTTATGGTGGCATAACATTAATATTTAATTGACAGTAAGTATGGAATTTACGGACAGAACAAAGAAGTGAAAAAGAAAGACTCAAAACTTATAATTTTTCTATAAGAATGTCAACTTTATCAATCATTACCTACAGGGCAATCATGAAACTTCTATCCATTAATATACCACCACTAATTGCTAAAAAAAATAATATGGAAAGAGATATCCCAAGGTACCTGAAGCTATTTTCTCAATGAGACCCTTAGGGCTTTGCTTCCGTCGATTTCTTACTCGTTTTTTTTTCTTCTCAAATTATATTCTAAATAAATGTTACATTCACCAACTTAATTTATATGAGCAAAATAGAATAAGGTCTTAAAAAAATATCAATTTAGCCTAACAATTAAATTAATTCTCTAAAATTATCCCTCAACTAATTAATCGAAGTTACCAAAAGGTCCAAAATTTTCAACTTAAATTTACGAAAAGGGTCTTCTATGAAAGGAGGAGGACCCGTTCTCAAAATGACCTAACGGGTCATTACAGAAATATCTGTGGGGCATTTTTTAATCCAAATGACATAACTAACCATTCATATTGCCCTTGCGGTGTAGAAAATGCAGTATAATGAATACTATCTATATTTATTTTTATTTGCCAAAATCCGCTTTTACAATCAAACTTAAAAAATATCTTTTTGTTAGTAGTTTCATTAATTAGGCTTTTTTTATTTGGTAGGAAATATTCATCAAATATAGTATTATCATTTAATTTTTTATAATTAATAACCATCCTTAGTTTATTTCGTACTATCTCTGCATGGCTTCTAACCATAAAGGTTGGTGAGCTATGAGGGGAGTTACTAGGTCTTATTATTCTAAGACTTAATAATTCTTTAATCTGTTTTTGGAATTCTTCTTGGTCATCGGGGTTGTATCTCATTGGTTTTACTCTAATAACTTTGTCTTTATCCTTCATTTCTAACTTGGCTTCTATCTTATTTTTATCCCAAAATTCTAAGGGATTTTCTGAAAAACATTGTTCTAGCTTTTGTTTAATCATGTCTAAACTTTTTTCTAATTTATTAAAAGTTATCTGATATTCTAACAAGTTGTTAGATTGTTGATTTATAGTTTGAGGGTTGTCCCAATCCGTATCGTATTGAAGTAATTGAATACTTTTTGGAAAAATTGGCTTATCTTGATATCTTATATCACCATGCTGGGCTGTGCGGGGTTTAAAGTGAATAGGTAATCTTTTGGAATAAGCAGTTTTAAATTATTTTATCACAATAATATGTTGGCAAGGAGTTTTGAATTTTATTTGAAATAAAACTCTATCGTATAAAACAGTATGAAACATTTCTAAAAAGTTGTTTCCTAATAGAACATCTTGTCCAGTATTATGAAAATAAAATGGAGGACATTTTATTAGAAAATATCCTAGTATTATAATCGGTTGAGCAATGCCTTTAGAAATTATTACGATATTATTAGATATATCTTTTCCCTTAGTAACGGGTAATTCCTAATGATATTCTTTGGGGAATATTTCTGGTCTACAACAACATATTCCTGATCCGTTATCTATACAGCCTACAAGCAGCAAAATATTCTGCTTTGTAATCTTTATAAGTTATTCTTATTGGTATATAGATACTATATAGACTTGTCATTTTGATATGAAAATTATCTTATCGTCGTAAGTAATCTTGATACCATGATCAAGGATATCATATGGTTTTATACTATCTAGGAAAGTGGTTTCTATCAGTATTTCTAACATATCATTATTTTCTTCTGGTTCAACCAATAGTCTTATAGGTATAGTGTTATTTTTGAATTTTAAAATGTTTTCTATCATGTTTGTTATTTCATGTCTTTTTCCATTAAAATCAGTATAAAGATGATTATCTTTTAGTTTATATTATTGGAGATGGTTACATAGCCTAAGTCTAATGTAATTTCCACTAGCTCCTGTATCTAATAGGATGTTGATGGGAATAAATTGTATACCATTAAAATATTCTCCTTTTATTTTATAATTTTTTATTTCATCATTTTTTGCTTCTAAGATAGGTTGTCTAACTCTTTCCGATTGTGTTCTTCTTATCATCACTGTAGGATTTATGACTCGAGTTTCCTCAAAGGATAGTCGAGATGTGGAATCTTGTTGATTGTACAAAGGTTTAGATTGTAAATCTAAATCTAATGGTATATCTTCTATTTCTTGTATCTGTATTATACTAGGCATTTGTATCTGACTAACTTCCTCAAATAGATGGGGATAATCTATTGTCTCTTTTATGGCAAAGCAATCAGAATGATGTGTATTAGAAATAGCATATGAGATTACATATGTTATCGAATAGGGTCTATTGTATTTATGAAAGAAATCTTTTCTTTTAAAATCTTGTATTAAGCTTAAAGTTTTATCAAATTCTTTATCTAGAAGATGGTATGAAATTCTAGGATAAACATTAAATTTAATCTTTCCATATTGTAAATTTCCTCGTAGTATTCCTAAGCAGGCTTCTTTCCTATTTATTATCCTATTATCTATAATAGTTAAATCGATTAGGGTATCTAGTCCTTCTCTAAATGTGGATTTTATTATTATCTGGATTGCTCCTATATGTATACATCCTAGAGTATTTTGAATTTTTGTTTTTATTTTTCGTAATTTATCTTGAATATCTTTTTTGGATAATAAAGGAATTATTATTTTATTAGAAGTAACTAAAACTTCTAACGCTCTTTCTTGGATATTTAATCCATAAAATAAATAATGTTGTCTTCTTCTTAATCCGAATCTATCAAGTATATTTACGTCAAATCTTGAGTAGTTAGTTAAAGAAAATTTTTCTTTTTGTATTTGTTTTAATTTTTTTTATCAATAAAAATATCTTGTTTATATTCCCCAACTTGTTCTATTGTTTCTTCTATTATATCAGTTTCTATTTCATTATTCATTTTGACTGTCTTCTTCTGTCGAAGAATAATAATCCGTATCGGTTAATATAAATATTGTATCGTCTGATTCAACTTCTTCAAAATTATTTAGTTGTATAAATTCTTCTAAATTTATCATTTCTTTGATATCTTCATCGATTTTTATTTTCTTGTTATTATTAGCAAATTTCTTTGGACATCTATTGGCGTAGTGTCCTATCTCTTTGCAGTAGTAACATCTGCATTCTTTTGGATTTTTTCTTTTATTATTCCTTTTGTAAAAAAGTTTTTGATATTGTGTATATCCTTTCTTTTTGTAATATCTAGCCTTTGTCTTTTTAAATATTTTTTCTTAAAGAGTTTCTTTTTCTTATATTTTCTTTTAATCTTTTTGTAATAATAGGGACTTTCACATCTAATCATTATAGGCATTTTAGGATTATCACAACATACACTAACTTTCTTTCTTAATCCTTTTGTTGCTTTAGCTAATATGGCATCTGCACACCATGTACTAAGCTTATCTTTTAAATGAGTTATATTTTTTTTCTAAAGTATCGACTATTCCGGGATTATAAGTATTTATTAACCTTTACCCCAAGGGTCTGGTATCTTAGTGAAAAACATCGGTAAATACATTTCTGTATTTTTAACTCTGTTATAAACATAGTAATAATAATGTTGAAAGACACAAATATATTTATCTATTTCACACATATCACATAATTGTAATCTTAACAAAGCAATTTCGTATTTTTTAATCGTTGCAGGGTCTTTTAAAATATTACCTTCTCCGGCAAATTCTAATCTTATAGCTTCAGTAGCTCTTGTAATTAAATTAGCAATATTATCATCAGTACCAAAAATATCATTTTGAGTGGCATCATTTAAGTTTTGCCAAAATCTTAACACACTATTTAATAGACTTCGTTCTATAAAATGTTTAGTGGTGTCATAATCCATTTTGTTTACTGTTACTGCTATCCTTAAAGAAGTTTCCCATTTATCTATAGCTTCCTCAGTATTATTAATACAATCTAAATCTAGATATATTATAAACGGATTAATTGCTTCACTTTTCATTGATCCTACGGGTGTGTGACTATCTTTTGTTCTTAATGCAGTATTTATACCTGCATAAGCCCTAGTGGGTCTATTAAAATGTAACATCCGGAATTTTTTTCACAAAGACTCGAACATTTCTCCACGTGTGTGTAGACTCGAACCGAAGGACTTGTAATTATATATATGAGTTAGGACTAATTCCTAAGTATTAGAAGTGTGTTAGATGTGTTTAGGGGTCATAAGGGATCTCTAACACCAAGTCGAGTCCAAAGAATTAATCTTGACTAAGTTTCTGAATGAGTTCGTATTAGGGTCAACTTCCAACGACCATATCTCTTTGAATATAACTAACTGGGTATCCCATAACCTACTAAATTAAAGGTCTTTGAGTCTTCTTTCCTACGCCACCAAGATTGCAATTTTTGGAGTTCGGAGTCAAAAGTTATGACCATTTTACTACAGACTAGTACTGCTGGAATTTCAGGCCTGGGCGACCACTGCAGAAAATTTAGGCTTGGCGCTCCAGTGGCGCCCGACACCACTATAGCCCCAGAAAATAGCCTCAGTAGTTTGGTCCTTGGCACGACACGCCACTATTAGATGTGCAAGGTTTCAAGCCTATTTTGGCTTGGCGCTGCAGTGGCGCGATGCGCCACTATAGCGCTAGGAGAGTTTTTGCTCAGTTTTCCAGATTTTTGAGGAAGGGAAAATTGGACTTTTTCCCTAATTATATACTCTAGCCTTGAACGATTTGGACCATATTTTCAGCCTTGTGCCTCTCTCTAAAAATCCCTAATCTCCATTCTCTTCTCTTTCAAACATCTCCAACAAAATTTGCCCTCAAAAGCTCAAGGATTCAAGTTTCCCATTAAAGACCCAACAATAAGGTTTCTTTAAAATCTACTCTAAGATATGTAAGGCTAACCTAAAATATTGATTGAGTTCTTCCATATGCCCATAGATGTGTTGGATAGAAGTTGTAAAATATTTGAACCTTCTATGAAGGTTTTCTTGAAATTTCCTAAACTATAGAATATTACTAAAATGTGTTAGTGATGTTCTTGAGTTGACTTAGTTGAGAGTATGGATTCATGATTCATTCACATGAACCCAAGATGAGATTTCTTTTATCATAATTGTCTTGAGGTTGAGATTGATGGTTTTGTGTGTATACATTGGTTGGGATGAAAAGAATGAATTGGGGTAGTTATGAATGTGAAAGGCATAAAAAGGAACGGAACCTTGGTAGAGTTAGAATGTCCGTTTGTCTCTATAAATTGAACATAGAATTAAATAAGAATTTTGGAGTAGAGGTTTGATGATGATGATGATGTGAATGATGATATTTGATGATGATGTGATGATTATGTTTGATGATGATGTGAATGATGATATTTGATGATGATGTGAATGAAGAGGTATGTTGATGATGATGCTTGAGGTGAAGTGGATTGGAGTCTAATGTGATTATGTGATATGTGATTTGCATAATTTGATTTGATGGGAGTCTTATGAACATTTTAAAAATAAATGATCTTTTGAGAAGGAGTTTTAAATAAATGATTTGTGAACCTTTTTGCATAAACTATTTATACACTATTTTGAGTTTAAAGAATGATTATTTTCATCTTTGATTTAAAAAGGAGTTTAAGTATGAGTTGAGTATTTTTATATTAAAATATCTACTCTGAGTTTGAGTTGAGGAGTTGGAATTATATTTTAAATGCATATAATATTTTCTACATCCATTGAGTTGAGATAGTATCAAATTTAAAGAGAAGAGTTTGATGATTGAGATGAGTCGATTTGAAAGAAGGTCCAATGAGGCCAGATTTGATTTGAGTTTTGAAAAGAGTCCAATGAGACTAAATGAGTTGATTTGAAAAAGTCCAATGAAACTGAATGAGTATTTTGAGTATTTTTACTAATAGATATGAGCATATTGAGTCTTGGGAGGAGTATTGAGCACCGAATTGGGTAAGAGTATAGTCCATACTCGAATCCCATGAACTACGTAGCCAACATAGGAAGGAATTGTACCGTGTCGGATGTTTCCCTATTTCATTATCCTGAAATGATAGGACTTGATTTATTGATGGATCCATAATTGGTTGATTCATTCATACCCTGGCAAAGTATGAACGGACGCGGCAACAACGTCGGCTTGTTGCATATCACTGGCTCATAGGTGATGTTTATCGGTTAGACAAACTCCCAATTGAATGGATTGTGTTTGATATGATTGGTTTGATTGTGATTGTAGATGATTGAGTTGAATTGTAAAACATTGCATAATTTTAATTTGCATAGCTATTCAATTGACTTGATTGCATATGATTGGATTGGATTGGGTATGTGATTGGATTGGGTTGGCTATGGGATTGGATTGGATTAGATAATATGTGATTGAATTAGAGTTGATGGTATGTAATTGGATTGGATTGGATACATGATATGATTGGATTGGATCGAATTGTAAATGATTTGATTGAATTGTATTGTACATGATTGGATTGGATTGTATGGTATATGATTGGTCTTTGTCTAAAAATGTATTCTTACTTTAGACTTATGACACTTTGATTGAGTCTCTCTTATCTTTCTGATTTGAGATATTTGAACCAATGTTATTCTTCCTTGAGGTATGTTTCATTCTGCCATATTATATTCTCATACATTCCATGTACTGACGTCCATTTGGACTTGCATCATTTCATGATGCAGAGACAGGTTTAATAGATCATTAATAGGAGCACCATTGAGGATCTATACACACTCAGCGTATTGGTGAGTCCTCCCCTGCATTCGGAGGACACCGCTTATGTTATTCTTGCGTCGAGTTAGCCCTTTTTATTTTGATTTGAGGTAGCCATGAACATGTTATTGGCACCAATTAGATAGTAGTGATAGAGGCTTCATATACTAGATAGTGATGGGTCGATTACGTATTTTCTTTCCTTGAATTATTCTTGTCAAACTAATTTAAATGACAAAGATTAGAGTTGATTTGTTGGCCCATGGCCTTTCTTTCTTGAGTTAGAATTGTTGATTTGGATTGCCCACTAAATTATTTCTTTATTTTAAACTTTTCGCTGACTGATTAAATATGAACGAATATGTGATTGGACCAAGTGGTTTGCTTGGGAATCAGCAATGATTTTTGAGTGCCGGTCATGTCTAGGATACCCTCTCGGGGCATGACATAAAACTTGTTCGGCTGGTTCCAGCCTGCTGTAACGACCCATTAGGTCATTTTGAGTATTAGAAATTTTTAGTTCATAAAAGACTCCTCCCGTAAATTTTAATTGGTTATTTTGGACTTTCCAATAATTACGGTTATTTAGTTAAGGGGAAAACTTAGATAACTTATTTAATTAGTGGGTTAAAATATTAATTTAATTAATACTCTATACCAATTATTAAAGAAAAAGGATAGGGTTTATTAATTTTGATACATAATTAATTAAGAAAAGAAAAAGGAGCCAAACCCTAACAGGTGAGAACAGCGAGAAAGCATACGAGAAACAGAAACTAGAAGAAAAAAATACGGAGGAAGAAAGAAAAGAAAGGGGAAAAGAAAAATAAAGGAGGAGAAAAATAGGGATTTTCATTTCAAAGCGTCAAGGTAATTATTCTCATCCTTTCCATTAAATTTTTATGTGATTATGAACATATTTTTAGGATATATTGGTGGAGAAATAACGCTGAAATAAAAAAATATGACCCTAGGGTTCTTAACATAAAATCTTGATTTGGGGGTCGAATAACGATCCGTTTTAGCTGAAATTTGACATGTGAGTTTATTTTATCATGAGCAAACATAATCGGAAAGAAAATTTCAGATTTGACTTTAATGACTCAGGATGACTTTTTGATCTAATTTTTTATTCGAAAATAAATATAGCAATATGGGTGTCATTGAATTCGTATTCTTATGAAGATTATGTATTTGAACAGATTTTGGTCGTTTAAAAGCGTTACAAAAGGTTCAAGTTTTAAAATAATTATTTAATTTAATTGAGGTTTAACCCTAGTTTTAAAATTCAGAAAGTATGGGAGTTTACATGTTAAGTGGCATCAAGATTAGGAACGTGTTTATAGAATTGGGTGAGCTATTGGGTCTAGGTTAAACATATATATAATATTGGTGTTTACGAATTAGTTTACTTATAAATATTATATATTTGATAGATTAAAATTGGTCTGAGGTATTGAAGAAAGGAAAGACATTGGTGGATTAGCTTGCTTTACTTCGGTTCTTCGGTTGAGGTAGGTTATGGTTTTTATTCTATATCATAGATAGACTCTTAATAGTGATTGATATTCATTGAGTAATGTGTGAAGTTTACTATGCATTTAATTGTTCTGGTTTGGATGGTTGATATGTTGTTGTGATTGGTCTGAAATCCCGAGACCGTGAAATCCATAATCTTAAACTTGCTCTATCAAAAATGGTGCCTTGAATAAAGAATACTTGATGAAATATTGTTAATGAAATGGAATATAATCATGAAGAATGATAAATTAATTATATTTGGATCGGGTGTCATGTTCCAACACGGTATATTTGAATTGGGTGTCATATTCCGACACAGTATATTTGGATCGAGTGTCATATTCCAACACGGTATATTTGGATCGGGTGTCACACTCCAACACGGTATATTTGGATCGGGTGTCACATTCCGGCACGGTAATATTAAAGGAAAAATAAATTAAAATGACTTAATACTACCCAATCTCCAATAACTCATTTTCCAAAAGGGTGTGATATGGAGGCTTAAGTCCTCATGTGTGATCTTAATATTATTGATTGGTTATGAAATTGTTCATTGTGTTGTCACTTGATCTTGATCTTGTTGGTTGCCACCTGTTAAGTGTTATAGTTGATTTCCCGCTATTACTTATTGTATATTGATTCCTATTTTGAGTCGGACGATGATACCTACTCAGTACATGTTGTCCTGTACTAACCTCTACCTGTATCGTTTCTTGTTTTATTTTGTGGGGTGCAGTGAGTGTTCCACCGACTTTGACTCGACCTCAGCTCTAGTCAGTCTCTAGTTCATAAGATTTCAGGGTGAGCTATCCTTCTAGCTGGCGATGGAAGCTCTTTTCATGGCATGGTGTCCTTAATTTTCGGATACGTTATGTTATTTATTTATTTGGTGTTTGATAATTCGAGACTTAGTTTTAGAATTTTGATGTCCTTCATGCGATGACTTTTAGGTTTTGGAGAAAACATATTTATTTGAGCTTCCGCGTTATGTTATTAGTTGGGGTTTGTATCATTGGTTCTCCCACCCAGAAAGTTAAGTGTGGGTGCCAATCATGACCCATTTTGGATCGTGACAAACTTGGTATCCGAGCTTTAGGTTCGGTGATCTCATTACACAATGACAGGTCTAGTAGAGTCTTGCGGAATGGTACAGAGACGTCTTTACTTTTCTTCGAAAGGCTACGGGACTTTAGGAAAACTCCATTCCTTCTTTCTTTTGTGCTATTACTTGAATCCAATTGGTATCTAGGTGATACAAATTGGTATCTGACCTTCTTCATTCTATTTTCGCAAATGTTCAGAACTAAAACAATAGCATCGCCTGAGCCAACCATTAAGGTTGTAGCTAGAGGGGGTTAGTGACGAGAGATCATGGTAGAGGTCGCAGGAGAAAGCCCACCAGGGGCAGAGATCAGGCAACTAGACAACGTCTTTTGACTTCTTCATAGAAAAGTATATCCTCCGAACCTAGAGGGACAAGATGGGAGATGAGTTCCAAAATATAGAGCAAGGAAAGATATTCGCCTGTGAGACCAGGTTTCGTACCTTATCCAAATATGCAACTTTGCTTCAGTCTAGAAGAGCGGATTTTGCCACTTTTTAAAAGGATTGTGGTCAGAATCTCTACTGCATTTTCATAGATTGAGTGTATATCAAAGAGGGTCAAGATATGACTACTATAATGATATCGATGCTTACTTAGTTAGATTATGGATTGTGTTACTTCTGTTAGTGACCTGACCTACGAAAGAATGTATATCACTTGGGATAGAGACAGAATGGGTCAAATTCAGTAATGTTTTGTAGTTATTCAATGGGTAGAAAGGTGCGGGTCATTTGGGGTACGGTCTTCTTGATAGGTATAATGTGTTCTAGGTGTAGATCTTAGATACGATTAATGCATTTAGGTTGTTGAGTATATTTCAAAGATTCTAAATAAGGATCGATGACTTCATTGTAAGCTCCAAGAGAGTGGATCGGTATAGGAACGACAAGATTATGGGTACAGGAAGACCCAATAAGTAAACTTGGGTAAATGCAATCGAAGATTTTAGTAAGAACGTGCATATAAAATTGGGTTAGACCTTTGAAAGTGGTTAATTTTTTGATAGAGGTAAAGGGGGTGAAGCCAGATAGCTTCGCTACAGAGACCATTATTATGCTTTCCCCGGGAGGTCAGAGGAAGAGACATTCAATGCTATTATCACATGTACTCTTCTGGTCTGCAATAGCTTAGCTTTCGTATTGTTTGATCCTGGATCCATATTTTCTTATGTATCTTCCGCATTTGCAGATGCACTCGATTTACATTGTGACTTACTTAACATGCCCATTCATGTTTCTACTACTGTTGGTAGGTCTGTGCTAGTTGAGAAAGTGTATAGGTCTTGCCTTGTGACTTTTGTGGGGAGCAGAACTTATGTAGATTTGATTATTCTGGAGATGGTTGAATTTGATGTAATTTTGGGTAAGACTTGGCTCTCTCCAAGTTTTTCTATCTTAGATTGCAATGCTAAGATTGTGACATTAGCCAAGCCTGGGATGGATCAATTGGTATGGGAGGATGACTATCTTCCCGCTCCAGTTTGGATTATCTCTTTTCTTTGTGCTAAGAGGTTGGTAAGTAAGGGTTGTTTAGCCTTCCTATCACATCTCAGGGATGATAGTTCTGAAGTGCCATCGATTGAGTCTATTTTGATAGTGCGTGAGTTTATGAATATTTTCCCCGCAAACTTACCTGGTATGCCACCTGATAGAGATATAGATTTTGTATCGACCTGGAGCCCGGCACTCGCCCTATTTTCATTCCACCTTATAGAATGGCCCCAACTGAGTTGAGGGAGTTGAAGGCCCAACTTTAGGAGTTGTTGGGTAAAGGTTTTATTAGACCGAGTGCCTCTCCTTGGGGTTCTCCAATTTTATTTGTAAAGAAGAAGGATGGTAGCCTTCGTATGTGCATAGAATTACAGGCAGCTGAACAAGGTGACTATTAAAAATAGGTATCCCCTTCCTCGCATTGATGACTTATTCGATCAGTTGGATGGTGCTTGTGTTTTCTCAAAAATTAATTTGAGGTCCGATTATCATTAGCTGAAAATACGGGCAGCGGATGTACTGAAAACTGCATTTCGAACCAGGTATGGACACTATGAATTTTTTTGTAATGTCTTTTGGGCTTACAAATGCAACCGCTGCTTTCATGAGTCTGATGAATGGAATCTTTAAGCCATATTTAGATCTCTTTGTTATTATTTTTATTGATAATATATTGATCTACTCAAAGAGCATAAAAGAACATGAAGAGCATCTGGGGATTGTTTTGGGATTGTTAAGGGAGAAAAGGCTATATGTCAAATTCTCCAAGTGCGAGTTCTGGCTTGATTCAGTATCTTTCTTAGGGCACGTGGTTTCTAAAGATGGAGTGATGGTAGATCCCCAGAAGATTGAAGCAGTGAAGAGTTGGGCAAGACCCACTAATGTCTTAGAGGTAAGGAGCTTTATTGGTTTGGCTAGCTACTACCGCCGGTTCGTCAAGAGATTTGCTTCTATTGCTTCCCAGCTGACCAATCTGACCAAGCAGAAAGTTCCATTTGTGTGGTCGGACAACTGTGAAAAGAGTTTTCTGAAACTCAAGACTTTATTGACTACTGCACCGATTCTTGCCTTGCCAGTAGAAGGTAAGAATTTCATTGTTTATTGTGATGCATCATATTCTGGTTTAGGCGCAGTTCTAATGCAGGAGAAGAATGTAATTGCCTATCCTTCAAGCCAATTGAAGGTGCATGAACATAATTACCCCACTCACGATTTAGAGTTGGCTGCGGTCGTATTTGCATTGAAGCAGTGGAGACATTATCTATATGGGGTAAGGTGTGAAGTGTATACAGATCATCGCAGCTTACAACATGTGTTCACTCAGAGAGACTTGAATTTGAGGCAAAGGAGGTGGATGAAATTGCTAAAGGACTATGATATCACTATTTTTTATCACCCGGGAAAGGCTAATGTAGTGGCCGATGCCTTAAGCAGAAAAGCAGGGAGCATGGGAAGTTTATCTCATTTGCAGGTTTCCAAACGTCTATTGGCTAGAGAGGTTCAAACTCTGGCCAATAGCTCTATGAGGCTGGAAGTAACTAAGAAAGGAGGATTCTTAGCCTGTGTGGAGGCAAGATCTTCTTTTCTTGACAAGATTAAAGAAAAGCAGTTTGATGATGAGAAGTTGAGCCGGATTCGTGATATGGTCTTGCAGGAAGAGGCCAAAGAGGTTTTGATCGATGAGGAAGGCGTCTTGAGGATTAAGGGGCGGGTATGAGATCTCCGTATTAATAATTTGATTCAGATTATTCTTACAGAGGCTCACAGTTCAAGGTACTCTATACATCCTGGTGAAACTAAGATGTATCGCGATCTGAGACAACATTATTGATGGAGCAGAATGAAGTGTGACATTATTGATTTTGTTGCCCATTGTCCAAATTGTCAGCAGGTAAAATATGAGCACCAAAGGCCTAGAGGGACACTTCAAAAAATGTCCATTCCTGAATGGAAGTGGGAAAGGATTGTAATGGATTTTATGGTCGGTCTTTCAAAGACCTTGGGTAAGTTTGATTAGATATGGGTGATTGTTGATAGGTTAACTAAGTCTGCCCACTTCATTCCAGTCAAGGTGACTTATGATGCTGAGAAGTTAGCCAAACTCTATATCCGCGAGATTGTTCGATTACATGGAGTTTCGGTTTCTATCATATCAGATAGAGGTATGCATTTACTTCTAACTTTTGGAGGACCTTGCATGCTGAGTTATGTACTAGATTGGATCTTAGTACTGCATTTCACCCTCAGACCGATGGGCAGTCTGAGAAGACAATTCAAGTGTTGGAGGATATGCTTAGTGCGTGCGTGATAGATTTTGGCGGTCATTGGGATCAGTTTTTACCCTTGGCAGAGTTTTCGTATAATAATAGCTATCACTCGAGTATTGATATGGCTCCATTTGAGGCATTGTATGAGAGGAGATATAGGTCTCCTATTGGTTGGTTTGATGCGTTTGAGGTGAGACCTTGGGGAACTAATCTTTTGAGGGAATCATTAGAGGAGGTGAAATTCATTCAGGAGAAGATTCTAGCAGCTCAGAGCAGGCAGAAAGAGTATACAGATCGAAAAGTCAGGGACATGGAGTTTATGGAGGGAGATTGCGTCTGTGAAGGTTCAATAGAAGAATCGTCCGATTGAAGAGTCAACTTGGGAGACTGAGGCAGATATGTGTGGAAGATATCCACATCTATTCGTCGAGTCAAGTACCCTTTTCAACCCTCGCTCTTCTTTTGACCGTTCGGGGATGACCGGTGGGTAAATTGGTATCTATTGTAATGACTCATTAGGTCATTTTGAGTATTAGGAATTTTTAGTTCATAAAAGACTCCTCCCGTAAATTTTAATTGGTTATTTTGGACTTTCCGATAATTATGGTTATTTAGTTGAGGGGAAAACTTAGATAACTTATTTAATTAGTGGGTTAAAATGTTAATTTAATTAATACTCTATACCAATTATTAAAGAAAAAGGATAGGGTTTATTAATTTTGATACACAATTAATTAAGAAAAGAAAAATGAGCCAAACCCTAACAGGCGAGGACAGCGAGAAAGCATGCGAGAAACAGAAACTAGAAGAAAAATATACGGAGGAAGAAAGAAAAGAAAGGGGAAAAGAAAAATAAAGGAGAAGAGAAAAATAGGGATTTTCATTCCAAAGCGTCAAGGTAATTATTCTCATCCTTTCCATTAAATTTTTATGTGATTATGAACATATTTTTAGGATATATTGGTGGAGAAATAACACTGAAATAAGAAAATATGACTTTAGGGTTCTTAACATAAAATCTTGATTTGGGGGTCGAATAACGATCCGTTTTAGCTGAAATTTGATATATGAGTTTATTTTATCATGAGCAAACATAATCGGAAAGAAAATTTCAGATTTGACTTCAATGACTCAGGATGACTTTTTAATCTATTTTTTTATTCAAAAATAAATATAGCAATATGGGTGTCATTGAATTCGTATTCTTATGAAGATTATGTATTGGAACAGATTTTGATCGTTCAAAAGCATTACAAAAGGCTCAAGTTTTAAAATGATTATTTAATTTAATTGAGGTTTAATCCTAGTTTTAAAATTCAGAAAATATGGGAGTTTACATGTTAAGTGGCATCAAGATTAGGAACGTGTTTATAAAATCGGGTGAGCTATTGGGTCTAAGTTAAACATATATATAATATTGGTGTTTACGGATTAGTTTACTTATAAATATTATATATTTGATAGATTGAAATTGGTCTGAGGCATTAAAGAAATGAAAGACATTGGTGAATTAGCTTGCTTTACTTCGGTTCTTCGGTTGAGGTAGGTTATGGTTTTTATTCTATATCATAGATAGACTCTTAATAGTGATTGATATTCATTGAGTAATGTGTGAAGTTTACTATGCATTTAATTGTTCTGGTTTGGATGGTTGATATGTTGTTGTGATTGGTCTGAAATCCCGAGACCGTGAAATCCATAATCTTAAACTTGCTCTATCAAAAATGGTGCCTTGAATAAAGAATACTTGATGAAATATTGTTAATGAAATGGAATATAATCATGAAGAATGATAAATTAATTATATTTGGATCGGGTGTCATGTTCCAACACGGTATATTTGAATTGGGTGTCATATTCCGACACAGTATATTTGGATCGAGTGTCATATTCCAACACGGTATATTTGGATCGGGTGTCACACTCCAACACGGTATATTTGGATCGGGTGTCACATTCCGGCACGGTAATATTAAAGGAAAAATAAATTAAAATGACTTAATACTACCCAATCTCCAATAACTCATTTTCCAAAAGGGTGTGATATGGAGGCTTAAGTCCTCATGTGTGATCTTAATATTATTGATTGGTTATGAAATTGTTCATTGTGTTGTCACTTGATCTTGATCTTGTTGGTTGCCACCTGTTAAGTGTTATAGTTGATTTCCCGCTATTACTTATTGTATATTGATTCCTATTTTGAGTCGGACGATGATACCTACTCAGTACATGTTGTCCTGTACTAACCTCTACCTGTATCGTTTCTTGTTTTATTTTGTGGGGTGCAGTGAGTGTTCCACCGACTTTGACTCGACCTCAGCTCTAGTCAGTCTCTAGTTCATAAGATTTCAGGGTGAGCTATCCTTCTAGCTGGCGATGGAAGCTCTTTTCATGGCATGGTGTCCTTAATTTTCGGATACGTTATGTTATTTATTTATTTGGTGTTTGATAATTCGAGACTTAGTTTTAGAATTTTGATGTCCTTCATGCGATGACTTTTAGGTTTTGGAGAAAACATATTTATTTGAGCTTCCGCGTTATGTTATTAGTTGGGGTTTGTATCGTTGGTTCTCCCACCCATAAATTTAAGTGTGGGTGCCAATCATGACCCATTTTGGGTCATGACACCTGCGTAGGGAGCTCAGTAATATTATGATTAAAATCTACTTCTTCTTGTTTGACAGTATCTATTTTTAACTGAGTTCCTTTTATATATTATAAGGCTATATATTATTAAATCTCTTTGTAAAACTTACCAAAAGTACAATTACCAAAAGGTAGTGATGATTTAATTTTAGAAATAGATGTTTCATAACAGTGTTGGAGCGAAGTATTAAAAAAGATAGATTATGATCTTAATAAAAATAAGATAGGAGAAAGTTTATGTAGATATTGTTCCGGAACTTTTTCAGATACACAAACTAGATATCATATTAATATAAAAAAATTGTTAGCCGTAGTAAAAAGTTGTCAAAAATTATATTACCTCTTACTACTTAAACGATTTACTCTTAGAACTGATAATACTCAAGTAAAGGCTTTTGTTCATAATAATCTTCCATCAAAACCAGAATATAAATGATTTATTCGATGGCAAATGTTATTATCCAAATATTCCTTCGATATCGAAATTGTTCAAACTAACAAAAATATTGCAACAGATTTTCTCACCAGAGATGGAAAGAATTAACGACCATCTTCAAGATATTGATAAAGAATTTAAAGATATTCAAAAGACAGTTTCAGATATTATCAAGATTACTAATTTTGATTGTAAACAACTGATTGTTGACAAATTAATCAGTGTATGTGCCCAGATAATGTTCAAAATCGGATAATGCAGTGATTCTTATGATATTATTAATAGCTTGATAAAAGCTCAAAAAGATGATAATACCTCTACAACTACGGAGGAAAAAGATAAGTATGAAAAATATCTTTTAGACTCCAATTACCTAAAAAAAGGAATTACTTTGTGATCTAAAGAAAAATTCGATAAGCTATTTCAAGCCATTGGAGATCAAGAACAGATAATGAGAGATTTATTTTCTCTCAAAACTACTTCAAACAGATATATTGATTTTACGGGGATATATCCTCGAATAAATTATTTACAAAATACATCTCCTCGGGAAATTAAATAATGGTATGATTTTGGAGCTATAAATTCCATTCATCTTACTTCTCCAAATTTTCCAGAAATTATTCGACTACCGTCATGGGTACAAGATGGAGTAAAAGATTGTTATCTCAATAACCCAACGATTACCTAAAAGATATTTTGGTCCTTAAGTTTATTTCTATCGGACCAGATTTTCACAAAGAAAAAAGATATCCTGCCTACCATTTTATGCAAATTAGAAAGGCTGATGATTTTAATATCATAAATAATTTTCAAAAAAAGATATTTCAAAGATTCACCAACAAAGATATCCATTATAGACGTGCTATTGGATTAAGAATTGTGTTACAAAATATGGAACACAGCTTCAAAAAAGGATTTAGAACTTATGGAGGAACCAAAATACATTCCTCTATTTTGATTGCCCCGTCAAAGAACACTCTGCCGCCAGCTAAAAGATATATGGAAACAAAGATAAATTTAATTAATAAAGGTATTATTAAGTCTAGCCCCCAGGCTCAGTAACGATTGTGCGAAATGAGGAAGCACGCCAAAGGCACATGTGAATTCTGCTACTCAAGGAAAGAAAAGATAATTGAAGATGCCATGTCAACATCTTCCGAATAAAACAAAGACAGATGGACGGATAGAACAAGATAATGAAGATGAAAAGATAAGGCCAACAAGTCAAAGATAGAAGATGATAAAAGAGATGATAATGACATATCTCTAACTGATGGTGACTAAATTTTGTCTTTATTGAGAAGATACGTAGAAGATAAGATTTGAAAGGCAAGAAGATAAGAAGATGAAAGCGACTGATAGCTAATTTTTTCATTTTGTAATAAGATAGGATAGTGAATAGTAGCTTATATTTATTATTTTGTAATAATTTTAATTAGATAGTATGCGTAGAAAATAAGAAGAAGATGACACTTTTGTCATTTTGTAAGATAGAAAAGTTTTTAGATATTTAGGATAGGTATAAGGTCATTATCAAGTTATTTTCTAATTTTGAAGTCCGTAGTTGAAGTCCGTCTCCTTCATCTATAAAAAGAGATAGTTTGTAACACAGAAGGAGGCATCGATCAGAAAAGAACCTCAAATGCTCTCCTCTCTTTTGTAAAATACCCTCACTACTAATATATGAATAAAAACTAAGAAGTTTTTGAGTTACTTTCTTGAGCAAATATTATTATTACTATTATAATCTTTTTTCTTTTATAAAAAGACAAGTGTCCCCTTCCATATCACCCTTACGCCTTAGAGTAGAAAACGAACTAAGGCTGTGCTGAGTTACGCTGAAGGAATGATAGAGAAGTTACATGTTTTCAGGTTGGGACTACGATGTCCGGTAAAAGTCTCGTCGGATACCCGGTGTAATTTTGGTCAAAGCGGGACAAGTATGAAAGCGTGTTGGACCCTTGACTTTTTATTTAAGTTAAAGTATTATACTGTTATAATATTACCATGATCTTGAAAGTTACTCAACTTTAATTATTATGTTAATTTTAGACATAAGATATTCCTCCTTAAGAGGCTTAATTTTACTTGTTAAACAAGATAATAACATTGTTAGATATGAAAATATACCCATTCGGATGCTTGACTTAACGAACCAATGATTTTCTAGACCCCCTCTCCCCGTTGGTATCAGAGCCATGATAGACATTAAAGACGTGGAAGTAGATATTACTCAAAACATGTTAACTTTAGATATTAATATTAGACAAGATGACAGTGAAGATAAATTTGATAAAATAACTAACTCTTTAAGATGTAATGATAATTTTAATGACATAGATATAGAATGAAAAGGCATCCCTCTTTTGCTGATGTAAAAATAGATAATAATTATTTATGGAAGTTCAAAAAACATTTAAAAGATACCTAAAACAGTAAAGAAAAATGCAAAAGATTATTACGTTTAATGTTAAAAGATAACAAAAGTGAGATAGATTCTATAATTAGGACAAAACAAATTCTAGATGATCATGATGACATCATAAAAGGACTAACAGATAACATAAAGCTTATTAAAATTGAAATTGAAACTCATCCGTCAAGTATAGGATAATGAAACAACAATCCCCCTTGCCGAGATAAGGGTAGATAACCAATTATATTGGACATCTCAAAAAAATTTAAAAAATGCTAAAATAAAAGACGAGGTTTTTAAAAGATATTCACAAAGATTAGATCCTACCATTCCTGAACAGATAAAGAGAGTACAAGAAAAAATACTTGCTAATAATGAAGATATAATAAATGAAAAATATAATAAAAATTTGCTAAAAACTATTATTTCAAAAGTCAGATAGCTAGTCTAGGATAAAATGGAAAATAAATCTAATTATAAATTACTTAATGAAGAAGATCCTCTAAAAATAGAACAAGATTTGTACGAAATACAAAAAATGATAATTTACTTTGGAAATTTAATAGTTAAAGAAATTCAAACTTTGAAAAATATACTAAATCAAAAAGAAATAATTATTGATAAAGAACCTATAAATAAAACCTTAGATATTATAGGATCCTATATTTCGAAAATAAAAATACCAGAAGGATATGGAGGAAATAATCTAAAATGGTAAGCTCTGATTCAGAAAATTCAGAAATAGATAGCCTTATAATAAATATAAAAGGAACTCAGTTAAAAAATGAAGGCAATATGATTAATTTAAAAATGGATAACGTCAAATTAGAAGAAGTAGATTTTAATCATAATATTACTGAGCTTCTTACGCAGGCTGGACCAGCCAAATAAGTTTTAATAGACCCACTAGGCTTATGCAGGCATAAATGCTACATTAAGAACAAAAGATAGTCACACACCCGTAGGATCAATGAAAAGTGAAGCGATTAATCCGTTTGGATTATATCTAGATTTAGATTGCATTAATAATACTAAAGAAGCTATAGATAAATGGGAAACTTCTTTAAAGATAGCAGTAACGGTAAACAAAATGGATTATGACACCACTAAATATTTTATAGAACGAAGTCTATTAAATAGTATGTTAAGATTTTGGCAAAACTTAAATGATGCCACTCGAAATGATATTTTTGGTACTGATGATAATATTGCTAATTTAATTACAAGATCTACTGAAGCTATAAGATTAAAATTTGCCGGAGAAGATAATATTTTAAAAGACCCTGCAATGATTAAAAAATATGAAATTGCTTTGTTGCGATTATAATTATGTGATATGTGTGAAATAGATAAATATATTTGTGTCTTTCAATATTATTATTACTATATTTATAACAGAGTTAAAAATACAAAAATGAATTTACCGCTGTTTTTCATTAAGATACCAGACCCTTGGGGTAAAAGGTTAATAGATACTTATAATCTCGGAACAGTCGATACTTTAGGAAAAAGAATAACTCATTTAAAAGATAAGCTTAGTACATGGTGTGCAGATGTCATATTAACTAAAGCAACAAAAGGATTAAAAAAAAAGTAAGTGTATGTTGTGATAATCCTAAAATGCCTATAATGATTGGATGTGAAAGTCCCTATTATTACAAAAAGAATAAAAGAAAATATAAGAAAAAGAAACTTTTTAAGAAAAAATATTTTAAAAAGAGAAAGTCTAGATATTACAAAAACAAAGGATATACACGATATCAAAAACCTTTTTACAAAAGGAATAATAAAAAAAAATCCAAAAGAATGCAGCTATTACTACTGCAACGAGACAGAACACTATGTCAATAGATGTCCAAAGAAATTTGCTAATAATAATAAAAAAATATAAATCAATGAAGATATCGAAGAAATGATAAATTTAGAAGAATTTATATAACTAAATAATTTTGAAGAAGTTGAATCAGACGATACAATATTTATATTAACAGATACAAATTATTATTCTTCGTCAGAAGAAGACAGTCAAAATGAATAATGAAATAGAAATTGATATAATAGAAGAAACAATAGAACAAGTTGGAGAATATAAACAAGATATTTTTATTGATAAAAGAAAATTAAAAGAAAAAGAAAAAGAAAAGTTTTCTTTAACTAACTACTCAAGATTTGACGTAAATATACTTGATACATTCGGATTAAGAAGAAGACAACATCATTTATTTTATGGATTAAATATCCAAGAAAGAGCGTTAGAAGTTTCAATTAAATCTAATAAAATAATGATTTTTTTATTATCCAAAAAAGATATTCAAGATAAATTACGAAAAATAAAAACAAAAATTCGAAATACTCTAGGATGGATACATATAAGAGCAATTCAGATAATAATAAAATCCACATTTAGAGAAGGACTAGACTCCCCAATAGATTTAGCTATTATAGATAATAGGATAATAAACAGAAAAGAAGCCTCCTTAGGAATACTATGAGGAAATTTACAATACGGAAAGATTAAATTTAATGTTTATCCTAAAATTTTATACCATCTTCTAGATAAAGACTTTGATAAAACTTTAAGCTTAATGCAAGATTTTAAAAGAAAAGATTTCTTTCATAAATACTGTTACGACCCAAGCCTAGGGCCTAGACGTGACATAGCGAATGAGGAACCCAAAAGTACCTCAAACAAGCCTCTTAACATTCTTTTAGCCTTTCATAGGTAATGATGATAAATAAACAAGCGAAAATTATAATAGTAAATCTTCAACTTACATATGTCCAACAATACCTCTAACTATTAGATTTAACGGGGCTAAGACAAGTCCCTAGCTCACCCTCAATTTTAATAGAAGAAATGCCATAGTAAAATATCTCAACATATCATAAGCTAGAAAGATAAAGAAGTATTGTTCCCGGAACATGGGAACTCACCAAAACTAGTCTTCAATGAAATCTCAACTAGCCACGTGGAGGAGAACGAGGAGGAGCACTGATCCCTATATGGTGATATCATGTAGGCAAAAGAGTATGCGTTAGTATTTTGAATGTACTAAGTATGTAAGGATGCATGAACATTAAGGAAACTTTAAAATATTTATGTAATATGAAACATAATGTAATGCATGCATAATAAATCATATAAATATTCTTTAAAACATTCATTTTATGGGAAAATGACCATAACCGACATTTAAGACCATGCGAGCTATTACATGGAATCCAACATAACCCCCTACATTGGCCGGGGAGACTACTTGTCAGGTAGAACTCCATCAACTTCATTCATTTCTTTAACTTTAATTTTAAGGGCTTTCATGGATCCATTAGCCTAAGCCTACAAGGGCTCCTATGTTGGCATATAGTTAATGAGACAAGGGGTTGCTAGTAGGATTCCCTTACCGAATCCCACCTCAATGACCCATTCGGTGCTAAGTCAATCCCACATAAATGTTTAATATTCAAGATAAATTATGAAAAATAAAAATAGAAATTCGAAATACTCTAGGATGGATACATATAGAAGCAATCCAGATAATAATAAAATCCACATTTAGAGAAGGTCTAGATACCCCAATAGATTTAGCTATTATAGATAATAGGATAATAAACAAGAAAGAAGTCTGCTTAGGAATACTACGAGGAAATTTACAATACGAAAAGATTAAATTTAATGTTTATCCTAGAATTTCATACCATCTTCTAGATAAAGACTTTGATAAAACTTTAAGCTTAATACATAATTTTAAAAGTGTAACATCCCTTAAAAATGTTGTATACGATGTTTCAATTCTCTTCTAAACAATGATATAACCTCTGTATTTTGGGTATACCTTTTTATAGGATTGTCCAAATTGGATGATTCAAATTTTTAGGTAACCACAGGATCATTACCTACAACTTTTGTGAAGACTATAATTTAAGTTTCGGAGGTTAAGTAGGTCAAATAAATTAATTTTTATAAGATAGGATGTTGTGGCGGAATAGAGTATTTATAGAAGAAAACTCATATCGCACTGTAGGATTATCCAAATTGGTTGATTCTTGAACGATATGAAACTAGACTTCCATATGTACAATTCTTATGAGATACCAAATCCTAATAAGGAATTTATCGTATTCAAACGCAGCTCCGAAGAAGAGTATTCTGTTAAAAAGAACTCATCTAACCTACCATGGAAAGATCTAGATACATTTGACATCACTCATGACATCAATTGTCCTCCATTTAACCTCACCCATGACATCACAATTTTCCATTAAATTTTTAGATTTGTTTTATAATTATTTTATTTATTGTTAGGTTCCTCCTCCACACCTATAAATACCTACCTTATTTCCTCATTTTATTCATCAAGCTTTCTCAAGCAATTTTTCTCTCTATACACTTCTTTACTCATTCTCAAATATAGTTTTAGTTCTTAGTAGTGAAGAAATACTATTCCAATGATTCATATACTCCGGGTAGTACACAAAACGTTTCGGCGGGGAGAAAAGCTAGGAGTCAAGAGTGTTTATTAAGTCCTTCGGTTCTGACTAAAGCTTCGGATTCCAAGTATGTAAGGCTTCAATGAGAGTATTCCTTCCACTCTCATGTCTAAATTATTTTAATTATATGATAAATTATATTTATTTTCTTTAAGCTTTACTCTAAGTTATGTGGGTGTTTATCCATGGGTTCTTCCACCCATGTAGTCCAAAAACTCTTTTAATTAAGTTTCCTGATTTCAAATAATATTTTCTTATGATAATTCTTATTTTTACTCAATAGTATGAATCATGGTTAAACTAATGATTATTGGTCTATTTTAATGCGACATAATTTTACATGTATGAATTGATGGTTTGTAAATAATTCCTCTATTTATCTATTTAAAGGTTCTTGAAATTCATGGTGAGTTGTTTAAAGCATAATTTTTAATCAATGGATTTCAAAGTATTTATGTATATTTATTTACATACATGTTTGCAAGTTGAAGTGATTTGAACCCACCTAGTTTTTGACTTGAAAGCTTTGAGTCCAAATGAATGTTTATTAAAGCAATATCTATGATCAAAAGGGAGTCTTATAGAATGAAAGAATGATGAAATGATATGAATGATGGATTCTTTATGCAATAAAGACAATTCTTGCATATTCAAATTACCAAATATTTTAATGAGCTATTCTACCGAATATGATATTTTAAATTCACAAGTTATATGCTATGACTATTTTAAAGTATTAAACTATTCTGTGGGATTGACTTAGCACCGAATGAGTCATTAAGGTGGGATTCGGTAAGGGAATCCTACTAGCAACCCCTTGTCTCATTAACTATATGCCAACATAGGAGCCCTTGTAGGCTTAGGCTAATGGATCCATGAAAGCCCTTAAAATTAAAGTTAAAGAAATGAATGAAGTTGATGGAGTTCTACCTGGCAAGTAGTCTCCCCGGCCAACGTAGAGAGTTATGTTGGATTCCATGTAATAGTTCGCATGGTCTTAAATGTCGGTTATGGTCATTTCCCCATAAAATGAATGTTTAAAAGGATATTTATATGATTTATTATGCATGCATTACATTATGTTTCATATTATAGAAATGTTTTAAAGTTTCCTCAATGTCCATGCATCCTTACATACTTAGTACATTTAAAGTACTAACGCATACTCTTTTGCCTACATGATATTACCATGTAGGGATCAGTGCTTCTCCTCGTTCTCCTTTACGTGGCTAGTTGAGATTTCATTGAAGACTACTTTTGATGAGTTCCCATGTTCCGAGAACAATACTCTTTTATCTTTCTAGCTTATGATATGTTGAGATATTTTATTATGGCATTTCTTCTATTATGATTGAGGGTGAGCTAGGGACTTGTCTTACCCCCGTTAAATCTAATAGTTAGAGGTATTATTGGACATATGTAAGTTGAAGATTTACTATTATAATTTTTGCTTATTTATTTATCATCATTACCTATGAAAGGCTAAAAAATGCTAAGAGGTTTGTTTGAGGTACTTTTGGGTTCCTCATTCGCCATGTCACGTCTAGGCCCTAGGTTTGGGTCGTGACAGAAAGAAAAGATTTCTTTTATAAAAACAATCGACCCTATTCGATAACATATATAATCTCATATGCTATTTCTAATACACATCATTCTGATTGCTTTGCCATAAAAGAGACAATAGATTATCCCCATTTATTTGAGGAAGTTAGTCAGATACAAATGCCTAGTATAATACAAATACAAGAAATAGAAGATATACCATTAGATTTAGATTTACAATCTAAACCTTTGTACAATCAACAAGATTCCACATCTCGACTATCCTTTGAGGAAACTCGAGTCATAAATCCTATAGTGATGATAAGAAGAACACAATCGGAAAGAGTTAGACAACCTATCTTAGAAGCAAAAAATGATGAAATAAAAAATTATAAAATAAAAGGAGAATATTTTAATGGTATACAATTTATTCCCATCAACATCCTATTAGATACAGGAGCTAGTGGAAATTACATTAGACTTAGGCTATGTAACCATCTCCAACAATATAAACTAAAAGATAATCATCTTTATACTGATTTTAATGGAAAAAGACATGAAATAACAAACATGATAGAAATCATTTTAAAATTCAAAGATAACACTATACCTATAAGACTATTGGTTGAACCAGAACAAAATAATGACATGTTAGAAATACTGATAGAAACCACTTTCCTAGATAGTGTAAAACCATATGATATCCTTGATCATGGTATCAAGATTACTTACGACGATAAGATAATTTTCATATCAAAATGACAAGTCTATATAGTATCTATATAACAATAGGAATAACTTATAAAGATTACAAAGCAGAATATTTTGCTGTCTGTATAAATAACGGATCAGGAATATGTTGTTGTAGACCAGAAATATTCCCCAAACAATATCATCAGGAATTACCCGTTACTAAGGGAAAAGATATATCTAATAATATCATAACAATGTCTAAAGGAATTGCTCAACCGATTATAATACTAGGATATTTTCTAATAAAATGTCCTCCATTTTATTTCCATAATACTGGACAAGATGTTCTAGTGGAAACAACTTTTTAGAAATGTTTCATACTGTTTTATATGATAGAGTTTTATTTCAAATAAAATTCAAAACTCCTTGCCAACATATTATTGTGGTAAAACTATTTAAAACTGCTTACTCCAAAAGATTACTTATTCACTTTACATCCCGCACAGCCCAGCGTGGTGATATAGGATATCAAGATAAGCCAATTTTTCCAAAAAGTACTCCATTACTTCAATACGATACGGATTGGGACAACCCTCAGACTATAAATCAACAATCTAACAACTTGTTAGAATATCAGATAACTTTTAATAAATTAGAAGAAAGTTTAGGCATGATTAAACAAAAGCTAGAACAATGCTTTTCAGAAAATCCCTTAGAATTTTGGGATAAAAATAAGATAGAAGCCAAGTTAGAAATGAAGGATAAAGACAAAGTTATTAGAGTAAAACCAATGAGATACAACCCCGATGACCAAGAAGAATTTCAAAAACAGATTAAAGAATTATTAAGTCTTAGAATAATAAGACCTAATAACTCCCCTCATAGCTCACCAGCCTTTATGATTAGAAGCCTTGCAGAGATAGTAGGAAATAAACCAAGAATGGTTATTCATTATAAAAAATTAAATGATAATACTATATTTGATGGATATTTCCTACCACATAAAGAAAGTCTAATTAATAGAACTACTAACAAAAAGATATTTTTTAAGTTTGATTGTAAAAGCGGATTTTGGCAAATAAAAATGAATATAGATAGTATTCATTAGACTGCATTCTCTACCCCGCAAGGGCAATATGAATGGTTAGTTATGTCATTTGGATTAAAAAATGTCCCACAGATATTTCAAAGAAACATGGATAATATCTTTAAAGATTATAACTATGTATTTGTCTACGTTGATGATATTTTAGTTTTGTCTGATAGTCTTGAAGAACACTTGATACACCTAAATAAGTTTACTAATTTATGCTTAGAAAATGGATTAACACTTTCTAAAAAGAAAGCAAGCTTATTAAAAAATGAGATAGAATTTTTAGGATTGATAATTGATGGACATGGTATAAAAGTACAAAGCCATATCGTCGAAAAAATATTTATTTTCCCAGATAAATTAGTCGATAAAAAGCAAGTACAAAGATTTTTAGGAATACTTAACTATGCTTCGGATTATATTCAAAATTTGGCTGAACTAAGAAAGTCATTTCAAGAATTATTAAAAAAGGATAAGAGCTTTGAATTTAATGAAATCTTAATGAAAAAAGTAAAAGATATAAATCTCTTTGTAAAACTTACCAAAAGTACAATTACCAAAAGATAGTGATGATTTAATTTTAGAAACAGATGTTTCATAACAGTGTTGGAGCGAAGTATTAAAAAAGATAGATTATGATCTTAATAAAAATAAGATATAAGAAAGTTTATGTAGATATTGTTCCGGAACTTTTTCAGATACACAAACTAGATATCATATTAATATAAAAAAATTGTTAGCCGTAGTAAAAAGTTGTCAAAAATTATATTACCTCTTACTACTTAAACGATTTACTCTTAGAACTGATAATACTCAAGTAAAGGCTTTTGTTCATAATAATCTTCCATTAAAACCAGAATATAAATGATTTATTTGATGACAAATGTTATTATCCAAATATTCCTTCGATATCGAAATTGTTCGAACTAACAAAAATATTGCAGCAGATTTTCTCACCAGAGATGGAAATAATTAACGACCATCTTCAAGATATTGATAAAGAATTTAAAGATATTCAAAAGACAGTTTCAGATATTATCAAGATTACTAATTTTGATTGTAAACAACTGATTGTTGACAAATTAATCAGTGTATGTGCCCAGATAATGTTCAAAATCGGATAATGCAGTGATTCTTATGATATTATTAATAGCTTGATAAAAGCTCAAAAAGATGATAATACCTCTACAACTACGGAGGAAAAAGATAAGTATGAAAAATATCTTTTAGACTCCAATTATCTAAAAAAAGGAATTACTTTGTGATCTAAAGAAAAATTCGATAAGCTATTTCAAGCCATTGGAGATCAAGAACAGATAATGAGAGATTTATTTTCTCTCAAAACTACTTCAAATAGATATATTGATTTTACGGGGATATATCCTCGAATAAATTATTTACAAGATACATCTCCTCGGGAAATTAAATAATGGTATGATTTTGGAGCTATAAATTCCATTCATCTTACTTCTCCAAATTTTCCAGAAATTAGTCGACTACCGTCATGGGTACAAGACGGAGTAAAAGATTGTTATCTCAATAACCCAACGATTACCTAAAAGATATTTTGGTCCTTAAGTTTATTTCTATCGGACCAGATTTTCACAAAGAAGAAAGATATTCTGCCTACCATTTTATGCAAATTACAAAGGCTGATGATTTTAATATCATAAATAATTTTCAAAAAAAGATATTTCAAAGATTCACCAACAAAGATATCCATTATAGACGTGCTATTGGATTAAGAATTGTGTTACAAAATATGGAACACAGCTTCAAAAAAGGATTTAGAACTTATGGAGGAACCAAAATACATTCCTCTATTTTGATTGCCCCGTCAAAGAACACTCTGCCGCCAGCTAAAAGATATATGGAAACAAAGATAAATTTAATTAATAAAGGTATTATTAAGTCTAGCCCCCAGGCTCAGTAACGATTGTGCGAAATGAGGAAGCACGCCAAAGGCACATGTGAATTCTGCTACTCAAGGAAAGAAAAGATAATTGAAGATGCCATGTCAACATCTTCCGAATAAAACAAAGACAGATGGACGGATAGAACAAGATAATGAAGATGAAAAGATAAGGCCAACAAGTCAAAGATAGAAGATGATAAAAGAGATGATAATGACATATCTCTAACTGATGGTGACTAAATTTTGTCTTTATTGAGAAGATACGTAGAAGATAAGATTTGAAAGGCAAGAAGATAAGAAGATGAAAGCGACTGATAGCTAATTTTTTCATTTTGTAATAAGATAGGATAGTGAATAGTAGCTTATATTTATTATTTTGTAATAATTTTAATTGGATAGTATGCGTAGAAAATAAGAAGAAGATGACACTTTTGTCATTTTGTAAGATAGAAAAGTTTTTAGATATTTAGGATAGGTATAAGGTCATTATCAAGTTATTTTCTAATTTTAAAGTCCGTAGTTGAAGTCCGTCTCCCTAAGGTCCTAACTTTGGATAACATTATTTTACATGGTCTGGTAATTTTATAAAGTCAAATGTATATTATGTAAACTATGATGTTTTTGGAAGTATAATGATTGATGAACATGAAATGAGATGAGTTTGATAATTTAAATTAAAGTCCAATGAGACTAGATGATGAATTTAATATGAGCACATATTTTGGGAGTAGTATTGAGCACCGAGTTGGGTAAGAGTTTAATTGACTCAAACCCCAGAACTACGTAGCCAGTATAGGATGGAGGCTATGCCTCTTAAGTCCCAAAAAGAGGACTTTGATGAGTGGATCCAAGATGGTGATGTCCTTTACCCTGGAAAGGTATTGGATGGATGTGGCAACGACATCGCTTCGTTGTATCATCGCTAGCTCATAAGTGATGGTTGTCGGTTAGAGAAACTCCCAATTGAGTAAGCATTGCTTACTACTATTATTTTTATTATTATATTTTAAACATGTATTACATATTGATGTTGAGATGATGTTGAGTTTTGAGCTGAGTTTTCTTGAGAGGAGTTTATTGATATCTATCCTTACCTTCCTGCCATTTTACATACTCGTATATTCCACGTACTGACGTAATTCGACATGCATCATTTTATGATGCAGATACAGGTGTTAGAGATCCTCAACAGGCGTTTCGTTGAAGATTATTATTTTTCAGCTATTTGGTGAGTCCTTCTTGTATTCGGAGGAATTCTTTATCCTTTAATTATTATTGAGTATTATATTTCTTTTCAGGTAGCCATGGACATGTCATTGGCACCATCTAAGAGTATTAGAGGCTTCATAGACAGAGTTTGATGATGTAATCGGAGTAGTTCTCCTTAGAAACTACTTCTTCTAAGAATTATCTATTTTTCCTTTGATTATGACAAGCCCACATTAGTATTCTTAAGTCTTCCACTGATGAATAAATAAGAAATGAGACCAAGTGGTTCTCTCAGAAGCCAGAAATGGTTTTTGAGTGCCGGCCACGCCTAGGGTACCCTCTCGGGGAGTGACAAACTTGGTATCAGAGCATAGAGTTCAAGAGTTCTAGGGTGTCTATGAAGCCGTGTCTAGTAGAGTCTTGTTTATGGGTGTGTCGTGCACCACACTTATAATAAGGAAGCTATAGGACATTAGGAATTTTTTCACTTCTTTTATAATCTGAGTTCGTGCGATAGAGTTTAACTCTATAAAAGCTTCCTTTCTAATTCGTGCGTTTACACGTTTCAAACATGCCTCCTAAACATTCAACTAGTCAGAGGAACGCTGCCAGCACTGCGATTTCACAGTCAGTGATGCCTCCACGGAGAACTAGGGGCCGACCTGCAAGGTCTACTAAGGTACCCCAAGTACCTACTGTTCAGACCACTCGTACTTCTGAAGAAGATTTTCGAGGAGTGATTGCTATGCTCACCCAGTTAGTGGCTGCTCGAAATAGTAGCCAGAGTTCACCAACTCCTAGCTCTAGTTATCAAGAGTCGTCTGCTGCCACGAGGATCAGAGATTTTTTGAGAATGAATCCGTCGGTCTTCACGGGTTCCAACGTTGATGAAGACCCCCAAAATTTTAATGATGAGATGTGGAAGATACTAAAAGCGATGCATGCTACAGAGATCGAGGGGGTTGAGTTGGTGTCTTATCAACTCAAGGATGTGGCAAATGTCTGGTATAACCAGTGGAAAGAAAGTAGAGGTGAGGATGCAGAGCCTGCTTTTTGGGATGAGTTTGAAAGAGCATTTCTTGATAACTTCTTTCCCCAAGAGTTACGTGAAGCAAAAATTGAGGAGTTTGTAAACCTCAAGCAGGAGAGTATGACTGTGAAAGAGTATAGTTTGAAGTTTATTCAGTTGTCCAAATATTCCTCAAAAATGATTCCTCATATGAGGTCTAAGATGAGAAAGTTTGTCTCTGGCCTAGGCAAACATGTAAAGAAAGAATGTAAGGCAATGTTAATGATTTCTGACATGGATTTTTCTAGATTGATGGTGTATGCTCAGCAGGTTGAGGATGACAAGAAAAAGGACCGAGAGGAACACCTAAGCAAGAAGGCTAAGTCTGCTGGGCATGAGAATGAGCAGAAGCAAGGGAAGGGTAACAAGTCTTTCTTTTAGAAAAGGTCTTCCAATTATGCACCTTCCCCAACAAATGCTTTTACACCTAATACCAGATATGATCAGAGATTGCTAAGTCACCAAAACTTCTGATCTCAGGGTTCTCAGTCCCAATTAAGTATGGCTCAAGGTTCTAGAGGGAAACTACCATGTGCTAGATGTGGGAGGCTCCATTTGGGAGAGTGTCGTGTAGGCACCAATGCTTGCTACGGATGTGGAAAGACAGGTCACTTCCAGAATGAGTGTCCTTCAAAGAGACAGGGAGATGGAAGTAGTAGAGCTCAGTTTTCTTCTGCAGCTCCACAAAATAGAGGTAATCATAGAGGTGCAGCTTCAAGTACAGGTGGGGGAACCAACCGTCTGTATGCTATGGGTAGTCGCCAAGACCAAGAGAATGCACCCGATGTTGTTACTGGTATGCTCCGAGTCCTTTCTTTTGATGTGTATACATTACTTGATCCGGGTGCTACGTTATCTTTTATGACTCCTTACTTGGCTAGTAAATTTGACATCCTTCCTGAGTGTCTTCTTGAGTCTTTCAGCGTGTCTACTCCTGTTGGTAAGTCTATCTTAGCTGAGAGGGTCTATAGAAATTGTACTGTGTCAATCTATCATAGGGATACCATAGTTGACTTAGTTGAGTTGGACATGGTTGATTTTAATGTAATTCTTGGCATGGACTGACTTTATTCTTATTATGCTTCAGTTGATTGTAGGACCCGAATTGTCAAATTTCAATTTCCAAATGAGCCTATCTTAGAGTGGAAGGGGAATTCTGTAGTGCCTAGGGGTAAATTTATTTCCTACCTTAAGGCCAGAAAATTAATCTCTAAGGGATGTATATATCATATAGTTCGAGTCAAAAATATTAATGATCAGACTCCATCTCTTGAGTCAGTCCCTATTGTGAATGAGTTTCCTAAAGTCTTTCTTGAGAATATACCCGGAATCTCTCCTGATAAAGAGATAGACTTTGGTATTGATGTCCTTCCTGATACACAACCTATCTCTATTCCTCCTTATAGGATGGCTCCTGCTGAGTTGAAAGAGTTGAAAGAACAACTGAAAGACCTCCTAGATAAGGGGTTTATTAGGCCAAGTGTCTCATCTTGGGGCGCTCCTCTCTTATTCGTGCGAAAGAAAGATGGGTACCTTAGAATATGTATTGATTATCGACAACTAAACAAGGTCACTATAAAGAACAAGTATCCTCTCCCCAAAATAGATGATTTATTTGACCAACTTCAGAGTGCCACATGCTTCTCTAAGATAGACCTCAGATCAAGCTATCACCAGTTGAAAGTGAGAGAATATGACATCTCGAAGACGGCTTTTCAAACCCGCTATGGTCATTTTGAGTTTCTTGTTATGTCCTTTGGATTGGCAAATGCTCCAGCAGCTTTTATGGACCTCATGAACCAGGTATTTAAGCCATACCTGGATACGTTTGTAATTGTCTTCATCGATGATATTTTGGTCTACTCTAGAAGTAAGAGTGAGCATGCTAATCACCTTAGGATTGTCCTTCAAACTCTTAAGGAGGAGGAGTTATATGCTAAGTTTTCGAAGTGTGAGTTTTGGCTTGAGTCTGTAGCATTCCTAGGTCATATTATATCTGGTGATGGAATCCAAGTTGATACTAAAAAGATTGAGGTAGTTAAGAACTGGCCCCGACCCATCTCTCCAACTGACATAAGGAGTTTCTTAGGTTTGGCTGGTTACTACAGGAGGTTTGTTGAGGGATTTTCATCCATATCCTTACCATTGACTAAGCTGACTCAGAAGAAGGCTAAGTTTCAATGGTCTGAAGCTTGTGAGAAAAGTTTTCAAGAGTTGAAAGCTAGATTGACTACTGCTCCAATACTATCCCTACCCGAAGGAACGTATGGTTTTGCAATCTATTGTGATACTTCTAGAGTTGGGTTGGGATGTGTATTGATGTAGAAAGGTAAGGTTATTGCCTATGCCTCCAGAAAACTTAAGACTCATGAAAGGAACTACCCCACTCATGACCTTGAATTGGCAGCTGTGGTATTTTCTCTTAAGATCTGGCGTCACTATCTTTATGGTGTACATGTGGATCTGTTCACAGACCATAAGAGCTTGCAGTATGTATTCAGCCAGAAGGAGCTGAACATGAGGTGGAGGAGATGGCTAGAGTTGCTCAAGGATTATGACATGAGCATTCTCTACCACCCAGGTAAAGCAAACGTAATTACCGATGCTCTTAGCAGGTTATCCATGAGGAGTATGGCCCATGTGGAAGAAAAAAAGAAGGAGTTGGCAAAGAAATTACATAGACTTGCACGTTTGGGAGTTCAGCTTATTGACTCTAGTGAGGGTGGTACAATAGTCCAAAATGGAGCTGAATCATCTCTAGTTGCAGAGGTGAAAGAAAATCAAGATCAGGATCTCATTCTTCTTCAATTGAAGGATGAGGTTCACAAGCAGAAGGTAATGGCTTTTACCAAAGGGGGAGATGGAGTGTTGAGATATCAAGAAAGATTATGTATTCCAAGTGTTGATGGTATTCGGGAGAGAATCATAAAAGAAGCCCATAATTCTACGTATTCCATCCATCCAGGTTCAACAAAAATGTATCATGACTTGAGAGAAGTATACTGGTGGAGTGGAATGAAGAGAGATATAGCAGAGTTTGTGTCCAAGTGCCCGAATTGCCAACAAGTTAAAGTTGAGCACCAAAGGCCTTGTGGAGTGGCTCAAAATATAGAGATGCCGGAATGGAAGTGGGAAATGATCAATATGGACTTCATTACTGGTTTACCACGAACCCGCAAACAACATGACTTTATTTGGGTGATTGTGGATAGGATGACCAAATCAGCCCATTTCTTGTTGGTTAAGACTACGAACACTGCAGAGGATTATGCCAAACTGTATCTTAGAGAGATTGTTAGACTGCATGGAGTTCCTTTGTCTATCATCTCTGATAGGGGAGCTCAATTTACTGCTCGGTTTTGGAAGTCATTTCAGAAGGGTTTGGGTTCAAGAGTGAACCTTAGTACTGCTTTTCATCCGCAAACAGATGGCCAGGCAGAGCGTATGATACAAACTTTGGAGGATATGTTAAGAGCCTGTATCATTGACTTCAAAGGTAATTGGGATGATCATTTACCTCTTATTGAGTTTACATACAATAATAGTTTCCATTCGAGTATTCAAATGGCTCATTATGAAGCTCTGTATGGGAGGAGATGTAGATCACCAATTGGTTGATTCGAAGTTGGTGAAGCTGAGTTGATTAGACCAGACTTGGTTCACCAAGCTATGGAGAAGGTGAAAACCATATAAGAGAGGTTGAGAACTGCTCAAAGTCACTAGAAATCCTACACTGATGTTAGAAAAAGAGATTTGGAGTACGAAGTGTACGATTGGGTATACTTGAAAGTTTCACCCATGAAGAGTGTGATGAGATTTGGAAAGAAAGGGAAGCTTAGTCCCCGCTACATTGGTCCTTATCAGATTATGAGGAGGGTAGGTAACGTAGCCTATGAATTGGAGTTGCCCCCAGAATTAGCTGTTATTCATCCCGTGTTTCACATCTCTATGCTTAAGAAGTGTTTGGGAGATCCTTCACCTGTTGTCCCATCTGAGAGCATTGGGGTGAAAGAGAGTTTGAGTTATGAAGAGATTCCAGTTCAAATTCTTGATCGTCAGGTTCGCAAATTAAGAACTAAGGAAGTGGCATCTGTCAAATTCCTATGGTGAAATCAATTTGTTGAAAAGGCTACATGGGAAGCTGAAGAAGATATGAAGGCTAACTATCCTCATCTATTTGCGCCTTCTAATGACGATATTCAAGGTAATATTCCTTACTTCTACCTTTGAGTCGATGTTTATTCTTGAGTTTGAGTCATTGACCATTTGATTATCGGAGTTTTTGAGAAATTAATGTATTGATGATATTCATTATTTATGTCTCCTATTTTCATCTTCATTCGAGGACGAATGATCCCAAAGGGGAGATATTGTAACAACCCCTAAAATGTTGTATGTTGTTATTTCAATTCTCGACGAAAATAATACAGCCTCTGTATTTTGGGCATAACTTTTCATAGGTTGGTCCAAATTAGGTGATTCAAATTTCTGAGTAACCACAATATCATTACCTACAACTTTCATGGATAACATATCTTAAGATTCGGAGTATAAGTAGATAAAATAAATTAATCTTTGCAAGATATAGTGTTATGACGGAATTGAGTGTTTATAGAAGAAAATTCATATCTCACTGTACGATACTCCAAATTGGTTGATTCTTGAACGATATGAAACTAGACTTCCATATCTACAATTCTTATGAAGAAACCAAATCCTAATAAGGAATTTATCTTATTCAAACGCAGCTTCAAAAAAGAGTATTCTGTTAAAAAGAACTCATCTTACCTACCATGGAAAGATCTAGATACATTTGACATCACTCATGACATAAATTGTCCTCCATTTAACATCATCCATGACATCAATATATTCCATTAAATTTTTAGATTTTTATTTATAATTATTTTATTTATTGTTAGGTCCCTCTTTCCCACCTATAAATACCCACCTTATTTCCTCATTTTATTCATCAAGCTTTCTTAAGCAACTCTTCTCTATATATACTTTTTCTCAAATATAGTTTTAGTTTTAGTAGTATAAAAATACTACTCTGGTAATTTTTATACTCTGGGTAGTACACAAAATGCTCCGGCGAGAAGAAAAGGCTACGGGGCCAAGAGTGTTCTAATTCGGAGTAAAGCTTCAGAATTAAGGTATGTAAGGCTTTCATAGCATTGGATTGAGTTCGTCCATGCGCCCAATATTTAAATTCATTATAATTGAGTTATAGTTGAGTTTTATCCAAATCTTGAATTCTAAATAAATTAATTCTTCTTCTATTGAGTTTGATATATTTATGCATTAATACTATTATTATTGTTATCTCTCATATTATTGGAATTATTGTTCATGGCTACTTTTCCATGAATCCTAATTGATTTGATGTTCATGAATATTTTTACACATGTTTTGAGTAAAGATGATGGCTTTTATTATTTTCATTGATAAAAAGAAAGTTATATGAATTAATAATATATATGTATTTTATTGAGTTTTGAAAAAGCAAAAGAGTTGAGTTTGAATGAATTTGAGCAAATTATATTTTGAGCAAGATGTTTTGATGAGATGTAAATGATGTTTTTGGAAGTATAATGATTGATGAACATGAAATGAGATGAGTTTGATAATTTAAATTAAAGTCCAATGAGACTAGATGATGAGTTTAATATGAGCACATATTTTGGGAGTAGTATTGAGCATCGAGTTGGGTAAGAGTTTAATTGACTCAAACTCCAGAACTACGTAGCCAGCGTAGGATGGAGGCTATGCCTCTAAGTCCCAAAAAGAGGACTTTGATGAGTGGATCCAAGATGGTGATGTCCTTTACCCTGGCAAGGTATTGGATGGATGTGGCAACGACATCGCTTCGTTGTATCATCGCTAGCTCATAAGTGATGGTTGTCGGTTAGAGAAACTCCCAACTAAGTAAGCATTGCTTACTACTATTATTTTTATTATTATATTTTAAACATGTATTACATATTGATGTTGAGATGATGTTGAGTTTTGAGCTGAGTTTTCTTAAGAGGAGTTTATTGATATCTGTCCTTACCTTCCTGTCATTTTACATACTCGTACATTCCACGTACTGACGTCATTCGACATGCATCATTTTATGATGCAGATACAGGTGTTAGAGATCCTCAACAGGCGTTTCGTTGAAGATCATTATTTTTTAGCTATTTGGTGAGTCTTTCTTGTATTCGGAGGAACTCTTTATCCTTTAATTATTGTTGATTATTATATTTCTTTTAAGGTAGCCATGGACACATCATTGGCACCATCTAAGAGTATTAGAGGCTTCATAGACAGAGTTTGATGATGTAATCGGAGTAGTTCTCCTTAGAAACTACTTCTTCTAAGAATTATCTATTTTTCCTTTGATTATGACAAGCCCACATTAGTATTCTTAAGTCTTCCGCTGATGAATAAATAAGAAATGAGACCAAGCGGTTCTCTCGGAAGCCAGAAATGGCTTTTGAGTGTCGGCCACGCCTAGGGTACCCTCTCGGGGCGTGAAAATACAGGACTTACCAACGGAATCACAAGATTTTTAACCTGATTAATTCAACTAACCATTTCGGGAACACCCATTTTAGGGCTTACCAACGCAATGGTTTAAGCTTAGTTTACTATAAAATTATTTTAACTTTAACCTGACCAAAACCTTAACCCATTAAAGAAAAACTCTTATTTTAGAGTCATTGCCATTTAGTATTCTAACAATCTATATTAGTTATTATTTAACACCTAAATACTTAGCCCATCATTGGTCTAAGTTACACAAAAATAAATAAAAGAAAGAAAGAAAAGGTACCTAGAACACCGCTAGTCCCCTGGGGTTGTAGCCAAACTTCACTCTTTATTTATTATACAGACTTCAAAAGATTACAATACAAATTTTAGAGAGAGAGGGAGAGAGGTTTTAGAGAGAAGGGAGAGGGGTTCTCCAACGTCTGAGGAATGAATTCTAATTCATTTCTTTTATAAACAAAAAGTGCACAGTAAAAGTGCACAGTAAAATTTAAAAGTCAAAAAGTACACAGTGCCAAATAGTAAAAATCTACAGTAAGGACTCTTTTTTCAACATTTGAACAGTGAAATTACTGTTGAAACAGTGAAATCTACTGTGCTTTCCAAACTCTGTAGGCCTGTCTCTTTCTTGTGCAGTCCGATTAAATTTTCTTTTTTGCTTTAAACTACATAATCTCTTCTTCAGCCTTTTTAATTATGTCAGGAATCTCACTCGACGCTGTGCTGTGTAAACTTTGAGCGTCATTGAAAAAATTGTCTTCTCCAGAATTTTCTGGCATGGAAACATCATCATCTGTACCAAATTGTTGCTAAATATCTCGCTTAACATGTTCCATGTAAGCGGCAACAAGTTCCTCTTGGGTCAACAATCCACCTTTTTTAATCTGTAATTTTTTAGTCACTTTAGCAAAATGACTTTCTTCTTCAGGAATCTTAATTTTATCAAATCTGCCATACTTAATAATGGCTTCTACAATGTTATGTAATAACTCCTGTCCATAAATCTGGCCGTTTTGGTCTTTTTGGGTTAGTTTGGACCAAAACTTTGTGTGGAATATTCTGCATAAACATGGGACCCCATCCGAATCAGAGGTGACTTCAATAGTCCACTTGAAAATCCAAGGGATAGAAAATTTCATGAAAAAATTCATTAATGGTGTTCTAGGGAAAAGTCTATCTTCTTTTTCTAATTCAGTAATCTTTAAGGTAACTTCTAGCCATAAAGTAAATTGATCTAAAAATAAGGAGGGAAGAATGGTGTTAGAAGGTCCGAAAAATAACCACCATTTAATAAACCAAGTAGGGATTGTATTTTTAAAAATATTTGGACAAATTTTTATAAACCACGAGTGTTTGTGGTCATCATTCTCATAAAAGAGTGTTTTGGTAAATGCTTCGACATAATCCCAAAAATTAAAATTAACAGTAGTTTTTGCAATGGGATGCGAGTATTGGGAATCTTTAAGGGTACTCAATCCCCATTCTTCAGCTAAAATCAATTTTTTTTATAATAATCTTTGAATAGGTAAAATATGATTTATTAGGGCCTCCAGAATTGTTGTGGGTAATTTCCACTGACCCTGTAGTTGTTAAAGTCATTTCATAATGTAATCTTATTTTGTATGTTTGCATTGGAAATAATGCATTGCTTAAATATCTTTTCATCACGATCCATGGATTAGTTTTCCATTGTAAATCTTTGGGGTCAATATATAAAATCATTTCCTTTTTCGGATTGGTATAAAAATCTCTTTATCATTTTTGCCAATAATCGAGGCAAAGGAATCTTCATCTGTAGGATCCTCAACTGAGGTGGGTTGTATGGTAACATTGTTACCCCAGGAGTTCCAGCATTGCTGGCATTGATAAAATTCAGATAATTCTGGTAATCTTCATAGGAGGGTCGAATACTGGCATTGTCAGCTGTTGAAGACGGTGCTCCTGGAGTAGAAATCGCTCCAATTAATCTGTTTGGGCTTGGAATCTGTCTCAAAGATTGAAATCTATTTTGGTTTCCTCGGGCTCTTCCTCTATTAGAGGACCCAGACCAGTTCGGGTGCATCCTGTACATGAAAATAGTTAATTTAAATATTCTCTAGTAAGAAAATCAGGTAAACTATTTTCAATCCTTTTTTTGTATTCAATATCAAAATCAAATGGGGCTAACAAAGCCTGCCACCTAAATTTAGCAGCTTGACAATCAGTCTTAATAATAAACTTTTGATTATATAAATCAGTTTGGAATTTTAAAATACATTTAACAATAGCCAAAATTTCTTTTGCAACAGTCGCATAATTCTTTTGACTATTATTCCATTTATCAAAATAAAATTGAATAATAAATCTTTTTTATCAATAGGGGAATGTTGGGTTAAAATACCACTATAACCAATATTAGAAGCATCTGTTTCAACTGTTTTCATCCAATTCGAATTAGCCAGAGTTAAACAAGGCAATTCTTTAACTTTTAATTTAATATTTTTAACAGCATTAGTATGTAAATCATTACATGCTTTAAGATCCTTTTTTAATCTATCATACAAAATAGCAGTATCCGTAGCTAAATGTTTAACAAAAGGAGAAATATAATTCAAACTTCCTAAAAACCTTTGCAACTGGGTTTTGTCAGGTAAAACATTAGAAAATTTAGAATCAAATTCAATACTTCTATTTATAGGGCTAATCTTACCTTTTTCAATGTTGTGTCCTAGAAATCTAACATTTGTTTGGAAAATAAACATCTTTGGTTTAGAAATTACCAAACCATTCTGAATAACAATTTTTTGGAATAATTCAAGATGTCTAAAATGTGATTCAATATTTTTAGAGAATACTAGGATATCATCAATGTAAATAATAATAAAATTAGTATATGAAATAAAAATATTATTCATAATTTTCAAGAATTCAGAAGGAGCATTTTTTAAATCAAATGGCATAACATTCTATTCAAATTGTCTCATAGGTACATTAAAAGCAGTCTTATATTTATCAGACTCAGAAATTTGAATCTGCCAATAACCAGATTTTAAATTAAATTTAGAAAAGATAATAGCATCATGCAATCTATCTAATAAATCTTTTTTATTAGGAATGGAATATCTAATCCATTTTAAAACTTTGTTAAGAGGCTTATAATTAATGACTAATCTGGGAACACCTCTTTCTTGTTCAGCATGCTTATTTACATAAAAAGCAATACAAGACCATGTAGAACTAGAAGGTCTAATTAATTTCTTTTTTAATAAATTATCAATCTCTGTTTTGCATAATTCCAAATAATCAGAATTCATCTGGCAAGGTCTGGCCTTTGTCGGAATATTCAGTTCATCAAAAGAATCTTCATAAGGTAAGGAACAACATGTTTTTTTCTATCCCAAAATGCACTAAGATGATCATTACAAATATTCAAAACAAATTGGTTCTTTAAAAAATCTATTTTTTCATGTAATTTAGTATTTTTTAAAAATAATATCTATTTCCATCAAAGTAATTTCTTGTTTAATAAAATTGATTTACTGATTTTTTAAAACTAGTTTATCCACAATCTGATTAATAGGCTTAGTAAATGGTCGGGTAATAAAATCTAATTGAAAATCTTTATTGTTGTAAGTACCAATTAATTTACTATTATCCTAAAACTTTAAAGGAAAGATAGCATTCATAAAAGGCACACCTAAAATAATAGGGCAAGAAATATCTTCAACAATCATAAAATTTTGAGGTAAACAAACACCATTGTTACACAGAAATGCTTCAGGCAATTTATAGCGTAACTTCATTTTACTACCATTAGCATATCTTAAACAATGAGTAGACTTATAAAAATATTTAGAAGGAATAATACCTTCGTGTACACAATTTACATCAGCACCACTATCAAATAATGCAACAAATTCTCTTCTAAAATTATAATCTATTTGAAGAGTAATGTTAGTATAAAATTTTTGAGAAGTAATAATACTGAGTTTCTAACAACCGGAATCACAAGGTTTTTAACCTGATTAATTCAACTAACCATGTCGGGACACCCCTTTTAGGGCTTACCAACGCAATGGTTTAAGCTTAGTTTACTATAAAATTATTTTAACTTTAACCTGACCAAAACCTTAACTCATTAAAGAAAAACTCTTATTTTAGAGTCATTGTGTCACGACCCAAGCCTAGGGCCTAGATGTGACATGGCGAATGAGGAATCCGAAAGTACCTCAATCAAGCCTCTTAGCATTCTTTTAGCCTTTCATAGGTAATGATGATAAATAAACAAGCGGAAATCATAATAGTAAATCTTCAACTTACATATGTCCAACAATACCTCTAACTATTAGATTTAACGGGGCTAAGACAAGTCCCTAGCTCACCCTCAATCATAATAGAAGAAATGTCATAGTAAAATATCTTAACATATCATAAGCTAGAAAGATAAAGGAGTATTGTTCCCGGAACATGGGAACTCACCAAAAGTAGTCTTCAATGGAATATCAACTAGCCACGTGGAGGAGAACGAGGAGGAGCACTGATCCCTACATGGTGATATCATGTAGGCAAAAGAGTATGCGTTAGTACTTTGAATGTACTAAGTATGTAAGGATGCATGAACATTGAGGAAACATTAAAAGTTTATGTAATATGGAACATAATTTAATGTATGCATAATAAATCATATATATATCCTTTAAAACATTCATTTTGTGGGAAATTAACCATAACCAACATTTAAGACCATGCGAGCTATTACATGGAATCCAACATAACCCCCTACATTGGCCGGAGAGACTACTTGCCAGGTAGAACTTCGTCAACTTCATTCATTTCTTTAACTTTAACTTTAAGAGCTTTCATGGATCCATTAGCATAAGCCTACAAGGGCTCCTATGTTGGCACATAGTTAATGAGACAATGGGTTGCTACTAGGATTCCCTTACCGAATCCCACCTCAATGCCTCATTCGGTGCTAAGTCAATCCCACGGAATAGTTTAATACTTCAAAATATTCATAGCATATAACTTGAGAATTCAAACATCATATTCAGTAGAATAGCTCATTAAAACATTTGATAATTCAAATATGCAAGAATTGTCCTTATTGCATAAAGAATCCATCATTCATATCATTTCATCATTCTTTCATTTCATAAGACTCCCTTTTTTATCATAGATATTGCTTTCATAAATATTTATTTGGAGTCAAAGCTTTCAAGTCAAACTTTATTAAAAACATAGTAAAACTAGGTGGGTTCAAATTACTTCAACTTGCAAACATGTATGTAAATAAATATACATAAATACTTTAAAATCCATTAATTAAAAATCATGCTTTGAACAACCCACCATGAATTTCAAGAACCTTTAAATAGATAAATAAAGGAATTACTTGTAAACCATCAATTCATATATATAAAATTATGTTGCATCAAAATAGAGCAATAATCATTAGTTTAACCATGATTCATGCTATTAAGTAAAAATAAGAATTTACCATAAGAAAATATTACTTGAAATCAAGATATTTAATTAAAAGAGTTTTTGGACTACATGGGTGGGAGAACTCATGGATAAACACATGCATAACTTAGAGTAGAGCTTAAAGAAAATAAATATAATTTATCATATAATTAAAATAATTTAGACATGAGAGTGGAAGGAATACTCTCATTAAAGCCTTACATACCTGGAGACCGAAGCTTTAGTTGGTACCGAAAGACTTAATGAACACTCTTGAGTCCTAGCTTCTCTCCTCGCCGGAACGTTTTGTGTACTACCCGGAGTATATGAATCACGGGAATAGTATTTCTTTACTACTAAGAACTAAAACTATATTTGAGAATGTGTAAAGAAGTGTATAGAGAGAAGATTTGCTTGAGAAAGCTTGATGAATAAAATGAGGAAATAAGGTGGGTATTTATAGGTGGGAAAGAGGACCTAACAATAAAAAAAATTATAAAGAAAAATCTGAAAATTTAGTAGAATATATTGATGTCATGGATGATGTTAAATGGAGGACAATTTATGTCATGAGTGATGTCAAATGTATCTAGATCTTTCTATGGTAGGTGAAATGAGTTATCTTTGACAGAATACTCTTTTGGGGAGCTGCGTTTGAATAAGATAAATTCCTTATTAGGATTTGGTGTCTTCATAAGAATTGTAGATATGGAAGTCTGGTTTCATATCGTTCAAGAATCAACCAATTTGGATAAACCTACAGTGAGATATGATTTTTCTTCTATAAACACTCATTTCCGTCACAGCATTCTACCTTACAAAAATTAATTTATTTGACCTACTTAACCTCTGAATCTTAAAATATGGTATTCATAAAAGTTGTAGGTAATGATCGTGTGGTTACTTAGAAATTTGAATCACTCAATTTGGATATTTCTATGAAAAGTTATGCCCAAAATACAGAGGTTGTATCATGTTTAGGCGAAAATTGAAGCATCGTATACAACGTTTTCAGGGGATATTACACATTGTCATTTAGTATTCTAACAATCTATATTAGTTATTATTTAACACATAAATACTTAGCCCATCATTGGTCTAAGTTACACAAAAATAAATAAAAGAAAGAAAGAAAGGGTACCTGGAACACCACCAGTCTCCTGGGGTTGTAGCCAAACTTATTATTGTTGTTTAACCATAAATACTTATTATTGTTGTTGTTGTTATTATTATTGTTATTATTATTGTTATTGTTATTGTTATTGTTATTGTTATTGTTATTGTTGTTGTTATTGTTATTGTTATTGTTATTGTTATTGTTATTGTTATTGTTATTGTTATTGTTATTGTTATTGTT